>NW_027224738.1:1814197-2418929 GCF_041296235.1 Equus asinus
AGAAGATAAACAAAATTGACAAACCCCTAGCCAGACTTACAAAGAAAAAAAAGAGAGAAAGCTCAGATAAATAAAATTAGAAATGAAAGAGGAGAAATAACAACGGATATCACAGAAACACAACAGATTATAAGATAATCATATGAAAAGCTATATGCCAACAAAATGGACAACATAGAGGAAATGGATAAATTCTTCGATTCTTACAACCTCCCAAAGCAGAACCAGGAAGAAATAGATAATCTGAATAGACGAATCACAAGGAAAGAGATTGAACCTGTAATCAAAAGCATCCCAAAGAATAAAAGCCTGGGATGAGAAGTTTCCCTGGGGAATTCTACCAAACATTCAGAGAGGATTTAATACCTATCATTCTCAAGCTATTCCAAATAATTAGGGAGGATGGAACACTTCCTAATATATTCCACGAGGCCAACATCACTGTGATACCAAAGCCTGACAAGGACAACACAAAAAAGGAAAACTACAGGCCAATATCACTGATGAACATAGATGCAAAAATCCTCAACAAAATATTGGCAACCCGAATTCAGCAACACATCAAAAGGATCATACATCACGATCAAGTGGGATTCATACCAGGGACACAGGGATGGTCCAACATCCGCAAATCAATCAATGTGCTACACCATGTCAACACTGAGGAATAAAAACCACATGATCATTTCAATAGATGCAGAGAAAGCATTTGACAAGATCCAACAGCCACTTATGATAAAAACTCTTAAGAAAATGGGGATAGAAGGAAATTACCTCAACAGAATAAAGGTCATTTATGACAAACACATAGCCAACATCATAGTCAATGGGCCAAAACTGAACACCGTCCCCCTGAGAACAGGAAGAAGGCAAGGATGCCCACTATCACCACTCTTATTCACCATAGTACTGGAGGTTTTGGCCAGAGCAATTAGGCAAGAGAAAGGAATAAAAGGAATCCAAACAGGGAGTGAAGAATCGAAACTCTTGCTGTTTACAGGTGACATGATCTTATATATAGAAAACCCTAAAGGATCCATCAGGAAACTAATAGAAATAATTAACAACTACAGTAAAGTTGCGGGGTACAAAACTTACAAAACTTGTTTGCATTTCTATACTCTAATAATGAACTTACGGAAAGAGAAATCAAGAATATAATTCCATTTATAATTGCAACAAAAAGAATAAAGTATCTAGGAATAAATTAAACCAAGGAGGTGAAGGGCTTATGCAATGAAAACTATAAGACATTATTGAAAGATATAGATGATGACATAAAGAGATGGAAAGAGATTCCATGCACATGAATTGGTGGAATAAACATAATGAAAATTCCATATTACCCAAAGCATTCTACAGATTCAATGAAACCCAATCAGAATCTCAATGACATTTTTCATAGAAACAGAACAAAGAATCCTAAAATTCATATGGGGCAAGCAAAGACCCTGAATTACTAAAGTAAACCTGAGAATGAAATCAAAGCTGGAGGCATCATAATCCCTGATTCAAAATGTACTACAAAGCCATAGTGATCAAAACAACTTGGTATCGGTACAAAAACTGGCACACAGATCAAGGGAACAGAACTGAAAGCCCAGAAATAAAACTGCACATACATGGGCAGCTAATCTTTGACAGAGTTGCCAAAAACATTCAATGGAGAAAAGATAGTCTCTTCAATAAATGGTGTTGGGAAAACTGGACAGCCACTTGCAAAAGAATGAAAGTAGACCATTACCTCATGCCATACACAAAAATAAACTCAAAATGAATCAAAGAGTTGAAGGTAAGTCCTGAAACCGTAAAACTCCTGTAAGATAATACAGGCAGTACACTCTTTGACATCAAACTTAAAAGGATCTTTCAAATACTATGTCTTCTCAGACAAGGGAAACAAAAGAAAAAGTAAACAAGTGGGACTTCATCAGACTAAAGAGCTTCCTCAAGGCAAAGGAAACTAGGATCAAAACTAAAAGACAATCCACCAAGTAGGAGAAAACATTTGCAAATCATATATCCAACAAGGGGTTAATCTCTGTAATATATAAGGAACTCAGACAACTGAACAACAACAACAAAAAACAGTCTGATCAAAAAAGGGGCAGAGGATACGAACAGACATTTTTCCAAAGAAAATATACAGATGGCCAATAAACACATGAAAAGACGTTCGATGGGAAAAGAACAGTCTCTTCAATAAATGGTGTTGGGAAAACTGGACAGTTACATGCAAAAGAATAAAAGAAGACCATTACCTTACACTATGCACAAAAATCAACTCAAAATGGATTAAAGACTTGAGTGCAAGACTGGAAACCATGAAACCATGATAATTCTAGAAGAAAACATAAGCAGTACCCTCTTTGACATCGGTCTTAGCAGTATATTTTCAAGAACCATGTCTGACCAGGCAAGGGAAACAAAAGAAAAAATGGACAAATGGACATCAAATTAAAAAGCTTCTGCACAGCAAAGGAAAGCATCAACAAAATGAAAAGACAACCTAACAATTGGGAGAAGATATTTGCAAACCATATATTAAATAAGGGATTAATATCCAAAATATACAAATAACTCATACAGCTCAACAACAACAAAAAACCAATAACCCAATTAAAAAATGGGCAAAGGATCTGAACAGAGATTTCTCCAAAGAAGATCTACGGATGGCCAACAGGCATATGAAGAGATGCTCAACATCATTAGCTACCAGGGAAATGCAAATCACAACTACAATGAGGTATCACCTCACTCCAGTCAGAATGGCTATAGTTAACAAGACAGGAAACAACAAGTGTTGGAGAGGATATGGAGAGAAGGGAACCCTCACACACTGCTGGTGGGAGTGCAAACTGGTGCAGCCACTATGGAAAGCAATATATATCCTCAGAAAATTAAGAACAGATCTACCATATGATCCAGCTATCCCACTGCTGGGTATTTATCCAAAGAAGTTGAAAATGCAAAGGTATAAAGATATTTGCACCCCTATGTTCATTGCAGCATTATACACAATAGCCAAGACTTGGAAGCAACCTAGGTGCCCATCAAGGGACAAATGGATAAAGAAGATGTGGTATTTATACACAATGGAATACTACTCAGCCGTAAGACAGGATGAAATCCAGCCATTTGTGACAACATGGATGGTCCTTGAGGGTATTCTGCTGATTGAAATTAGTCAGAGGGAGACAGTCAAATCAAAGTATGATCTCACTCATAAGTAGAAGATAAAAACAATGACAAACAAACACATAGCAATGGCAATTGGATTGGTGGTTACCATAGGGGAAGGGAGGGGAGGGCAAAAGAGGTGATTAGGCTCACATGTCGGGGGGTGAACTATAATTAGTTTTTCGATGGTGAACATGATGTAATCTACACAGAATTTGAAAGGTATTACGATGTACATCTGAAAGCTATATAATGTTATAATCCAATGTTACTGCAAGTAAAAAAATGAAAAATTTTTTTACAAAGATGTTTGACAACACTAATCATCAGGGAAATACAAATCAAAACTACACTAAGATACCATCTTACGCCTGTTAAAATAGCTATAATCACTAAGACTAAAAATAGCAAATGTTAGAGAAGGTGTGGAGAAATGGGACCCCTCACACACTGCTGGTGGGAATGCAGCTGGTGCAGCCACTATGGAAAAGAGTATGGAGAGTCCTCAAAATGCTAATAATAGAAATACCTTATGACCCAGCTGTCTCACCTCTGGTATCTACCCAAACAACTTGAAACCAACAATCCAAGGTAACATATGTATCCCTATGTTCATTGCAGCACTATTCACCATAGCCAAGACATGAAAACAATACAAGTGCCTATCAACTGATGATTGGATAAAGAAGATGTGGTATATATATACAATGGGATACTACTCAGCCATAAAAAAGACAAAATCATCGCAATGGCAACAGCATGGATGGACCTGGAGGGAATTATTCTAAGCCAAATAAGCCAGACTGAGAAAGACAAACAGCATATGATTTCACACGTATGTGGAATATAAACAAACGCATGGACAAAGCAAATGATTCAGTGTTTACCAAGGGAAGGGGGTGGGGAGTGAGCACAGGGGTTGAAGGGGAGCACTTATGCTGTGGTAGACAAGAAATAATGTACAACTGAAATTTCACAATGATGCAAATTATTATGAACTCAATTAAAAATAAATTTTAGAAAAACTGAGAATTGTGGACTCTTGGAAGATAGAATTAATAGTTAATGTTAAGCGCAGGCTAGCTCTCTGTCTCCAACTCCAATTAAAATTCTTTGTAATACAACTTCACTTCTTCGCCTTTAAATGCCCCAGGCTTTTACTCCCTAGAGGGTGTCAATCTACAAAAACAGAAACCAGTTTATGAGGCAAAGTGTTTATTTGGGATCAAAGAATTGCAATTTGGGGAGCACTGATTCAGTGAGAAACCCGAGTAACGTTCTGATTACAGCAGAAGGACTCAGGGTTTTTATGGGAAAAAGGGAGGAAGATGAGGTGAGTTGTATCAAAGACGAGTTTATTGGTGCTAGATGAGGTAAGGCTCGGTTTGTTCTTTATAGACTGCTTTGAGATTTGATCATGAGGCAAAAGGCTAGATCGGAACTTCATTCATTGGTTATCAATGCAGTCATCAGGAAAGCCCAATTTTATCAGTCCTTACAAACAGGATCTTCTTGCTCTTACTGCCTTCTTGGAATGTTGGCAGTTTGATTTAGTTTGGAAGATAAAACAAGACATGCACAACAATTTCTTTAAAATGGCCATGCTGTCTCTATTCTAATGTGGCTCCACTCATGTCATCTTTCATATAGGATATTATTTGGGTTTCTACCTGAATCTGTGCTTCCAAAATTGTAATTATTTGATTCCAAGTAAACACTCTACCTCTTAAACTAGTTTCTGTTTTTGCAGATTGACATTACTTTTTGATTACCTCAATATTTCAAAGTGTTTGAAACTCATTGTCAGTCTTTTTCTGTTTCTTTTCTCCTTTCTCTCTGATCCTATCCTGAGCTAATTACATTCAACTTTCTGTTTGGAGTTTTGCATTTTCTCCACCACACCCTTCCTCATAATGAACTCTATGCTGAAAATATTTTGCTATTGAGTAATTATTTATGTGTGTACGGCTATTCTGGGAGAAAGTGACATGTGACCTCTCGGGCACTTAGGGCTAGCTCAAGAAAGATCTTTTGTCAGATCTCTCTGAAATTTTAGACTTTCAAAGACTGCTTTTTTTTTTTTTTGAGGAAGATTAGTCCTGAGCTAACATCTGCTGCCATTCCTCCTCTTTTTTGCTGAGGAAGACTGGCCCTGAGCTAACATCCGTGCCCATCTTCCTCTATTTTATGTGTGGGATGCTTATCATGGCTTGATGAGATCCGAACCTGTGAACCACAGGCAGCTGAAGCGGAAAGTGGGAAATTAACCACTGCGCCACCTGGCTGGCCTCAAAAGACTGCTGTTTTAATTATGTAGGTAAGAACGAGGTATGCCTCCCTTCTGGAGCACCTAATTTACATGGACGTAGACATGCAATCTCACTTTTCAACACAGATTCAGAAATTCAGATAAGAAGACTTTGACACAAAATGTCTCACGTAATCTCACTCTGTAGTTCCAGGGAAAAGCACCCTCGTATCTAATGTACAGCCCAGATATAACGTTGACCATTTACACGGAGTCTTGCTTTTCATTGAGCCTCTACAAACCCACCATTCTTTAAATTTTACCTAAACTCCACCCTTTCCTCAAATATAGAACACTCTTATTTTGTTTAATGAGACACTGTCATTTCTGGCGCTTGTCGCCCTTGTCATTGCAGTAATTTGGTAAAGCTGCCTTTACTGGAATGGATGTGTCCCTAGTGGTCTTGAGCTGAGCTAGGACAGAACTAAAGGAAGAGTTCAAACACATGCAGTTTTTTTTCTCTTGCACAGTGCGTACCGGGTGGCAGCAGCTGGGAGTTTTCTGCCAAAATCCCAATGGTAACTGCTGGAAGATGCTCATGGGCTTTCGCAATAAGCTCCAGGCTGCACAAGTATGGGTGGCAGTCACTTCCAAAATTATATTTGAGTGGGTGCCATAAGGGCCCAAAGGCATTGGGAGAGCCGCCTTCTTTTATAATTCAGACATGGCCTACTTTTGTTCAATTCCTCACACAAATATAGCTTTCTTTCTGGTAGTGTTACAGGTGGGAGCTAGCAATATTCCCAGATGTGGAATATGTGTTCTCCAAAATCTTAGCAGAAGGAAGAAAATGACACATATCATAGCATAAATAAATGAAATAGAGACCAAGAAATAAAGAAAAAAAGTCGATAGCACTAAAGGTGGTTTCTTGAGGAGATAAAATTGACAAACTTTTAGCTACACTAAGAAAAAGTCTCACATTAGTAAAATAAGAAATTTAAGAGTAGTCATCACAACTGAAGATACAAAAATACTTAGGATCATAAAACACTTCTATGAATAACTATTATGCCAAAAAATCAGACCACCTTAAAGAAATGGATGAATTCCTAGACACACAAAGCCTGCTAAGAATGAATTAGGAAGAAATAGGAAATCTGAACATATCAATAAGTAGCAAGGTGACTGAATCAGTAAACAAAAACCTCCCAGAACAGAAAAGTCCGGGATAGCTGTCTTCATTGGTGAATTCTACCAAACATTTAAAGAGTTAACATCAACCCTTCTCAAGCTCTTCCAAAAACTTGAAGGAGAGTGGAGATTCCCAAACTCATTTAAAAAGTCCAGGTTTACCTTGATACCAAAGCCAGATAACGACACAATAGACCAGTTTCTTTGATGAATATAGATGTAAAAAGTCTCAAGAAAGCAAACTGAACTCAAGAACATATCGAAAGGATCAGTTACTGTGATCAACTTGGGTTTATCCCTGGGATGCCAAGTGTCCAGAAACCTATCTTGAAATCATAGAACTTTACAATCTAAATGACAAAGAAATCCAAAACAGTCAGAAAACAACTAAAAAGATGGTGATAGTGAGCCCTTACCTATCAACATTACTTTAATGATAAATAGATTAAATTCTCCACTAAAAAAAAACATATAATGTGCAGTCAGCCTGGTGGCATTAAGCTCCTGTGCTCCGCTTGGGTGGCCCGCAGTTTGCCGGTTCGGATCCCAGGTGCGGACCTACACACCACTTATCAAGCCATGCTGTGGCAGGAGTGCCACATATGAAGTAGAGGAAGACGGGGACAGATATTAGCTCAGGGCTAACCTTCCTCACAAAAACCAAAAACATAAAATGGCTGAATATATAAATAAAACAAAATTTAACGATATGCTGTGTACAAGAGACACAGTTTAGCTTTAAGGATACACAGAGACTGAAAGGGTAGGGACGCAAAAAGATATTTCAAGTAAATGGTAAGCAAAATAGAAGAAGTGTAGATATACTCATATCAGACCAATTAGATATTAAGCTAAACATTGCCAAAGAGATCAATAAGGTTATTATATAATGATAAAGAAGTGAATTCATCAAGAAGATATGAGCATCTAAATATATAAATATATAAAGCAAACACTAACAAAACTAAATGGAGAAATAATCAGCAATATAATAATAGTAGAGGATTTCAATATCTGACTCTCATCAATGGAGAGACATGCTGATATAAAATCAATAAGCAAAGACTTGAACAACAGTCTAGAAAAATGTTCTAAAAGACTTACACAGAACATTTCATCCAACTACAGAAGAATATACATTTTTCACATATGTACTCAGAACATTCTCCAGAGTAAATCAAATAGACCAAAAAACAGATCTCCTCAAAGTCAAGAAGTTAGAAATTATATTAAGTATCTTTTCCAACCACAATAGTACGAAGCTAGAAATCAAAAAAAGCAGGAAAATAAGAAAATTTTAAAAAGTATGGAAATTAAACAACACATTCTTGAATAACTAAAAAAATCAAAGAAGAAATGAAAATGAAAATCACAAAAAAATATCTTGGGGGCAAATGCAAACACAGCTCACCAAAATTTATGGATTGCAGCAAAAGCAATACCAAGAGGCAAGTTTAAAAATATAAACACAAACATAAGAAAATATATCAAATAAACAAGATAACACTACTACTCAAGGAACTAGAAAAAGAAGCAAAAACTAAGATCAAAGTTCACAGAAGGAAGGACAGACATATTAAAAAGTAGAGCAGAAGTTAGTGAAATAGAAAATAGGAAAACAATTTAAAATATGAACAAAAGTAAGAGCTTTTTTAAATGATTAGCAGAAGTGACAAAACTTTAGCAAAACTAACATCCAAAAAATGGAGGACCCAAATAAATATAATTAGAAGACAAGACATTACAAATGATACCATTAAAATACAAAGATCAGGGCCTGGCCCCGTGGCCGAGTGGTTAAGTTTGCGCGCTCCGCTGCAGGCGGCCCAGTGTTTGGTTGGTCCGAATCCTGGGCGCGGACATGGCACTGCTCATCAAACCACGCTGAGGCAGCGTCCCATATGCCACAACTAGAAGGACCCACAATGAAGAATATACACCTATGTACTGTGGGGCTTTGGGGAGAAAAAGGAAAAAATAAAATCTTTAAAAAGTACAAAGATCAAAAGAAACTATTATAAACAATTACACGCCAAGAAATTGGACAACACAGAAGAAATGGATAAATTCCTAGAAATGCATACCTACCAAAACAAAATCATAAAGAAACAGAAGATGTGAGCAGACTGATAATGACTAAGGAGCTAGAAGCTGTGATCAAACAGCGCAACAATGAAAAGACCAAGATCAGATTGTGTCACTGGTGAATTCTTCCTCACAAGTAAAGATGAATTAACATCAGTCCCTCTCGAAATTTTCCAAAAATTTGTAAAAGAAAGAAAACTGTCGAATTTATTTTACTCAGCTAGCACCACTATGACACTAAAGCCAGATAAGTACACTAAAAAATAAGTTCAGGCCAATGACTTTGACAAATATAGTTGCAAAAATTCTCAGCAAAATACTACCAAGCTGAACTCGGTAGCACACTTAAAGGATCACACATCACTATGAGGTGGCACTTGTCTCTGGGATACAAAAATGGCTCAACATACGCAAATCAACAAGTGTGATACACCGCATTTGTAAAATAAAGGGTAAAAATCTTATTCTTCTTTCAATGATGCAGAAAAATTACTTGAAAAATTTATCCTTCTTTTATAATAAAAGCTCTCAACTAATTGTGTAAAGAAATAATGTACTTGAACATAATAAAGTACATATATGTAAGGTCCGTGATTAACATCAGACCCAATAGTGAAAGTTTGAGAGCTTTTCATCTAAATCATGAACAAGTGAAAGATGCACATCTTCATCACTCGATTTCAAGATAGTATTGGAAGTCCTAGCCAGAGCAATTCATTGAGAAAAAGAAATAAAGACACCAAAATCTGAAAGTTAAAGTAAATTTTTTTCTGTTTGGAGGTAACATAATTTTATGGATGAAAATCTTAAAGACTCAACCAAGAAATCCTTAGCATAATTCAATTCAGTAAAGCTGTTGGGTGCAAAATCAATCAAATTAAATTAGTCAATTTTATTTCTTTGCACTAACACCAAAATATATGATAAAGGTATTTAAAAAACCAATTTTATTTATAATACCATCAAGAAAATACTTAGGAATAAATTCAAGCAAAGCGGGGAGTCTATACACTATAAAGTATAAGAAAAAATTTGAAGAAGACACAAACAAATGGAAAAACATCCCATAATGATGGATCAGTGAGTTAATATTAAAATGTCAATACTTATCTAAAGCCATCTATATATTCAATGCAATCACTATCAAAATTCCAAGAGCATTTTTCAGAGAAATAGAAAAAATATCTCACAGTTTGTATGGGGATCACAAAAGATGCTGAATATTCAAAGCAATCTTGAGAAAAAATAGCATAGCTGGGAGCAACGGAAATCATTTTTTGATTTTACACAATATTACAAAGCTATGCTAATCAAAACTAGATGGTACTGATATAAAAATAAACATATACAACAATGGAACAGAATTGAGAGCCAAGATACAGACTCATGCATATATGGTCCAGTAATATTTGACAAAGGAGCTAAGCATGCTTAATGAGAAAAGGATTTTCTCTTCAATAAACAGTATTTGAACTACTGGATATTCACACACAATTAAATAAAATTGGACACCTATCTTACACCACTCACAAAAATTAACTGGAAATGGATGAAATAATTTAATGGAACACCTGAAACCATAAAACTCTCAGACGACAAGGTCTTAGAAGACCTCAATGTAGGTTTTGACATTGATATTTTTGGACATGACATGAAAAGTACAAGCAGAAAAAGCAAAAATCAACAAATAGGATGGCATTAAACTAAAAGCCTTCTTTACAATAAAATACTCAACAAAATGAAAAGCCAACATACTAAACATATAAAATATTTTCAAATTATGTGATGAGAGGTTAATATCCAAAATGCATATGGAACTCCTACAACTTAATAGCAAAAATACAAACAACCTGGTTGAAAAAATGGACAAAGGACCTGGATAGACATTATTCCAATAAAGACTTACAGATGACCAAAAAATACATGAGAAGATGCTTAATGTCACTAATCACCAGGGAAAAGCATATCAAAACCACAATGGGTTCACCTCACATCCGTAAGAATGACAATCATGAAAAAGACCAGAGATAACAATGTTGCTGAGGGTGTGAAGAAAAGGGAGTCTTGTGCACTGTTGTTGGTAATGTAAATTGGTATAGCTTCTATGGAAAACTGTATGGAGATTCTTCAAATAATTAAAAATAGAACTACCATATGATCCAACAACCCAACTTATGGGTATATAGCCAAATAAAATGAAATCAGAATCTCAAAGAGATATCTGTACATCCATGTTCATTGTAGCATTATTCACAATAGAAAACACCTGCAAACAACTTGTTTCATATGTATATATGTATTAAGTATATGTGTGTGTATACACACACACACACACACACACACACAATGGAATATTACTAAGCCACAATAAAGAAGGAAACCCAGGCATTTGTGACACACAGATTGACTTTGTAGGTACTATGCTAAATGGAAAATCAGAGTAAGAAAAATACTATATGATCTCACTTACATGTGGAATCTCAAAAAGCAATATGGATGAATCTCCAAAATATAGTATTGAGTGAAAGAAGCATGGCAAAATTAATTATATGTTCAAATAATGATTAGCTTCTTGGAGTTTTTGATTAGGAAAAAGCAAAAGGAAGACTCCAAGAGTACTAGAAATATGAAATATTCTAAATCTTGATCTTTGTTGTAGTTACATAAGCATATATATAGGTAAAATTTGTAACCTGTATGCTTGAGATTTGTATTAACTGCATTAACTAAAAACTGTATCAGCTGTAAGTAAATAATGCCTTGAAGATGATATGTTCAAGGTAACTCCCCACTTCAAGTTTTCTTACTGTTCCTGATTTTGCACATACAGCTTCTGCATGATGTTCCTCTGTTTTTAGACATCGATGGAAAACACATCAGTAGTGCCTTTTGAAAATTTTCTACAGAAACATTTATTTAGAAGCTAAGGGTAAAATCTCTGAAAAACAATCAAAAAAATAAAGAGACAGACATAGAATTTCCAAAACTATTTTGAAATTTTCTTTTTAATTTTGATTTCATATTTAATTTAACTGTCATCAGATAACAGGTCTATATTATTTCCCTGAAATGTATTGTTATTTTTGGTGCCCATATTTTGCATGATAAATAATTCTAGTTATCTGGACATTTGCAGATGTGAGGTGATCCACATAACAGATGGCTGACTTACTCAGGTTTGCTCACTCACTATCATCATGTGTTCTATTAAGACTAAGCATGTTTATGTGTCTGAATTCATATCCATGGACCCCATGAGCATCATGAATCAACATAACATTTAAGCATCATGGACACAATTAATTTCAAGAGAGAATTTAGTCATGGTGTACTTTAAAACAGATTGGCCATTGCAATTACAACTAGAGCCTGGGGAAAGATATACATTACTTAAACAAAAAGTTACATGAATTAAAATGGCTTGCCTTCAAGATCCAGATAAAACAGATTGTGAAAGACTGCTTACAAAAACAGTGAAAATATAACATGCACAGATCAAAGACATAGAACATAGTGTTTAAAATAAATTCCTGGACAGAAATCAATATACCAACTTAAAGGACAAGTTTGGGAGTCACATTTTAACACTTATTTGCTGCGTGATACTGAGAACAATATTAGTTTCCCATGCCTCCATTTTCTCACTTAGAAGATGGGTGTCAAAGTACTTATATCATATAGTTGTTAATAGGATGCAAAGTAATGTATAAAAATTGCTTGGTGTGGAGCATAGCAAATAGTAAGTGCTCAAAAAATAGCCTCTCTTAGTATGGTAGTCTCACGTAATTCTTAACAACTTCCTATTATACTGATCAAAGAATTTAACTTTCTCTTCAAGCCTTATTAAAGGAGAGAGAATTACCATATGTTTAAATGTTAACGACTTCAGGAAATTAGACTCGTTTAGCATTGAATAATTTGAAGAATGAGACTAAGTTTGCTGTCATTTTAAATTTACACATTTCCCCAGCCACCTTTCTCAGGGCCCCCTTGACCTCGCTGTTCCTCAGACTGTAGATGAGGGGGTTCAGCACAGGGGTGAAGACAGTGTAGCATGCTGACACGACCTTATCAAGGTCAGCTGACCTGTAGGATTTGGGTCTCATGTAGGTGGAAATGGCAGCTCCATTAAAGAGTCCCACCACAGCCAAATGTGAGGAGCAGGTGACAAAAGCCTTCTTGCAGGCTTCTCTAGAATGCATCTGGAGAACAGCTGCGACGATAAAACTGTAGGAGGTCAGGATGAGGGAAAAGGGGACCAGAAGCATTAACACACAGCAGATGTACATTACATTTTCGAAGACTGATGTGTCAGCAGAAGCCAAACGCACCAGCATGGGGGCCTCACAGAACAAATGGTCGATCTCACGTGCACCGCAAAATGGGAAGCTCAGGGTAGCAGCAGCCTGCATGAGCCCATCAGCTGCCCCCAGGAACCAAGACCCCAAAGTCATTCTCAGGCATAATTGCTGGCTCATGAGGACAGGATATCTCAGTGGATGGCAAACAGCCACGTAGCGGTCATAGGACATGGCTCTAAAAGGAAACTCTCGCCGCCACCCAGTGTGAGTGAAAAAAGAGCCGCAGCACACAACCAGCAGGGGAGATGGACTTCTTGCCAGTCAAGTAGTCAGCAGCCATTTTGGAAATGATCGTGGCAACCAGCATCACATCCATGAGGGAGAGTTGGCTCAGTAGGAAATGCATGGGTGTGTGGAGCCGGGGGTCCCAGTAAATCAGGAGAAGCATGACGACATTGCCCATAAGAGAAGCAATGGCCGTTGTCAGCACCACCATGAAGAGAAAGAGGTGGGGTCTTGTATGTTTAAAGAGTCCTAGAAGAATGAAGTCTGATGTTGTGTTTCTCTTTTCCACGATTTCTTCTGGTGTGATTCTGCAAATGGAAAAATAGAGAAGGAAGGGACTTTCATCATCTACAAACCTTAGTTTGGCTTCATAACTTCTGCACATGTGCTGGATATGGAATCCAAGGTCCTGACTCAAAGCCCTACATCCCAGTTAAGATGGTTCTGCTTGACCTGTTATTCCACTTCTCTGTAACTCAGCCTTTCACTGTTTTAAATAACGTTAGTCTATGTATTTCACACAATGATATATTGGTTGGTTGGTATAATAGATCAAAATGAATCAAAAGTAGAAAAAAGCTTTCAAAGATTATAGAATTGTAAGTAGTTAATTTGGCTGTGTTTTATATTATTTAATAATTATTATTATTGTGCTTTTCTTATGTGTACTGAAACCAAAATTTAACCAAGTTAGAAAATAAACACTTATTTAAACATTTGCTATTTATATTTCTTTGAGTCTTAGATGAATTCTTTTCAAATTTTGGAAATTTTAACATACTCAAATTAGTTATTTTTTTAAGAAACAAAAAATTACAGCTATTTCACTGTGGGTTACAAGGGCCACAGAAGGGAACAGATGAGTATAACAAAGTTTCCCCACTGAAGGAACATAATATCCCCAATAATTGATGAAAATGTTACTTCCTCTCGTTAAATAACTATTTTTATTACCTGATTTTAAAGTGCGGCTATGCTAGTTCATCACTCTCTGCTCTGAAACCTTCAGTCTGTTTCCATCACACTTGGAATAAAATGCACATTTCTTTCCCCAGCTTACTAGGACTTGGAGCCATGCCCTACGCATCGTTTCACGACACAATGTACCGTCATGGAGGCTTGCAACGATCAGGTGAGTATGAAAGGCAAGCATGAGAGGACCTTTGATGAGAGTAAATGCTTGGAGAGCATAGCAATAACTATAACAACGAGTAAGGTGATTAAAAAGAAAAGGAAGCAGTTTTAAAACAACCATATTACATGAAGCATAATTATTAGTCACAGGTGAAGTATAAATATATCTGAGAGGAAAAATATTTTAAAAATGCTTAAATTACATATTTGGCCTATCTTCTGAGGATGGTTGTTTAATATTTAACAAAACAGATCTATTTTCTTTGGAGACACAAACAAAATGACTGAGCCCACAGAAATGAGCATGGCTTTATGAGGAAGGGTTCACAGATTGAGAGCTGCTATACACTGAACATAAGTAAGATTTTTTAGTGTTTGACATTGTTTAAACTCCATACTAAGAACAAAACTTGTAAATTCATGAAGAGCAGAAGAGCATATAGGTGCATGGAGCCAACTCTCCTCTTTTATTAGCAGAAAAATGCACAAATTTGCCAATTTTGTTTATGGACAGGTTTGCAGACCTCTTTATTTCTGACATGGACAGTCCAAAAATATTTCATCCGAAGCCTTAGAGACACAATAACCTCTGAGCCTGTTTTCTGGAATTGTCTGGTAATTGATTGGTAATTGTTTACTACAGAGACAGAGATAGTGATGATGCTTTATAACCCGAAGGGTTTGATTTTGTGAATACTCTAATACTATAAAAATTAGGCGGCAGACAGAGCCCATGTCTTGCAGAGCCATTTAACACATAGGCAGTCTCTTTAAGAGACCTATGGAAAGTCAGTGCTAATGGCTCATTAAAGTGCTACCTCCACCACGTCAGCATTCACGTTTGAACGGATACAACAACACACAGGAACACCAGCACCTTTGCGATGGCTTGTTTAACCACTGATACCAGACACATAAGCAGTCTACCTAATCGAGGCCTTGCCAAGCCTTAGTGATTTGCACTACCTCCTATCTAGTGCATTCAGCTCCTTGTTTTGTACACTATTTAAGATATCTTTCTCCTCTTATAGCCACAGACCGTGATTCCTTGCCTGCAGGCTCTCTCAGCCTCAATTATAACTTTAAACCACCCTCAGACTGATCATATTGATGTGGGGATGTATGGATAAAGAACTCTGGGCTCAAGATACAGAACTCCTGGTTTGAGAATCATTTTCTATATATGTGATGAGGAGTCAGTTACTTAACCTTGCTGCATTTATATGTTTTAAATTACAAAGCTTCTTAACAGATTACTAAAATAATTAAGATATTTTGTGCATGAATGAATTTTGAAGTAATTTCCAAAGTCATTTTGCACATTGAAACAAAATTATTAATTTCAATTTTATTTGTTGGTCTATATCATTAGTTGCTATTTTTCCCACATAAACAATAGCTAGAAAGCCATGGCACAAAATGTCAATTTGATCATTTAACTGAATGCTCTGGAAATGTGAAGATGAAATAGATAGATGATAGAGAGATACACACATGGACACACACACACACGCACGTGTGTGTCTAAATAAATAATAAATTTGGAACCATGACTCTTTAAAACAAAAGTGTAGTAAATAAATAAGTAACTCTGTAATATCTTCCTCTATTGTGAAAAATTGTGATGTATGGTATTTTAGTAAATTAGGCTTTGCAACATACTATAATAGATAATTTAATAGGAAGGTCAATATAAAGGTATTACTTAATTTCTTGTACATAACTAATGCAGCTTGATCTTTTTCACTAAATATCATACAAAGAATTTTTAATAAAGAATTTATTGGCTTTATGGATATATAAATGCATTCACTTGCTAAGTGAAACATTTAGCCTTTAACTAAAAGTCCATATTAACTCAGCAAATTATGAGAATATTATAAGCATTTCTTCTTTACATGAATTGTGGACCAAATTAATGTTAGGCTATTAAATAAGGTGACTGAAATTGAGTGCAGTCTTTTTTTTAAATGTGCGTATATATTTTCGTGAAGTGAGAGAAATACTTCCCCTCCAGGAATAGGTTATGGATAGTTTTCCAGGTATACATGTACACATCCTTCAGAGAAAGAAAAGGAAACTGTTCTTCATTATTCTTAAAGTAACAAAATAGTTTGCCCCCAGAATTTCTCTTATTTATTCTAGGCCCTTTATTTAGAGAATGTTTGAGGAATTCTGTGTCTATTAATCCCAAAATCACGCCCTTTCTGAAGCTCGTAGGGAAATTGATTACAGTCTCCTTCTCCACATTGCACTGACTTGTAAGCTCTAGTAGAGATCATCGTCATAAACTGTTGGAGTTTCCTTCCACAATCTCCTTTTCTCTTCCTTCTGCCATTCTGCCCTCAACAAAGAAAGTGCCTCTATGTCCAGAAGATATTGATATAACATGGTTAATTTCTTGAAACAGCCACACAGTTCATTGAAACAATCCACTATCATGAGCTCAGTAATTTGAATGAATTGATTGCTTATTCAAGAAGATCTATTAGCCTACTGGTTTTGGGTGGACCAGCCCACAACTTACGTCTTCAGAATATATGTGGACAATGGGGAGACTTTTATTTTGTATCATTTGTGAATAAAGTCTTACAAAGTTTACTCTGCAACTCAAAATTCAGATGTGGCATACTAAACACTTCATAAATATGAATCACCTGAAATTACTTACTAATATAAAGGGAAAATAATTCTCAAATTAGACTCACCTCTATGGTAGACAGTCAGAATCCCTGAGACATGGACGTGGTAGTGGATCTTTCTAATAGGTTGACTACAAATCTTTGCTTACATCAGTGTTGAGGGTACCTCTTCCTCCTCCTGGCCTCAGGCCATACTTATTTGGAAGTCCTACGTGACCGCTTAAAGTTTCGTACACAACACAAGACCTTCCCCGGGGCAACGACACCTTCGAAGGCAAGTCACCTTTTTCAGGGGAACACAGATTTAACGGTTTCTCAAGAGTAAGTGGTGCAATGAACTAATTAAACACCCAGGTTTTACTAAAGGCAAAATAACCCTGAATGGGAAGGTGAAGAGAGGTGGAACTGTGAGGACGACAGCGAGTGCAAGGACTTTTCAAAGGCGAAAACAGGAGCTCCACTCCTTGAACTGAACAAATGTGCCTTAATTGCCTGAAATATAGATTGTTCCTTTTTCTGTTTGATGAGAATAATAATAGATTTCATTTATCAAGCATTTCTACATGCTGGCAAATATGCTCAGCATTTTACATATATTTCATCTTTAAAACAGCCATTTGATCTATGAACGTCTGCATTCGACCAGAATGCAGTGTTAACATTTTTAAACAACATACCTATATTTAACTGTCCTGAGGTAGCAGAGTAGAGGAATTTATGTTTAAATCACCTCATATTTGTGGTTCTAAAACTTTAGGGAACATTTGAATCACTCAAAGGGAGCCTTAGTTACACGTTGAGAACTGTGTCCTTAAATTAGTCATGTAAAGTTGAATTTTGACTCCTCTATCCTTAACTGGTCTCCATTGCTTTGATAGCCTCTAAACCCATTGATTTCCAATTTTGTGTGTTTTTTTAAATCCTTTTTCTATTTCTTATGCATTTCCTGGTCTTGGATTAGCATTATGAGTGAGCTTCATGCTCCTCTTCTGTAAAATATGCATAATAACATTGCTTAGTCTGTAGGATTATTAGAAAGATTAAACAAAATATTTGTAAATTACTTGGAAGAATATCTGGCCCTTTGTAAATCATGTATCAATATTCATTGTTATCCTCATCGATTGTTTCCAATGGGGAAAAAATGCATGTTGAAAGCAGGGCTTATGTTGATTCTGGCCCAAGTGTTATGAAATATTATCTAAAAAAGAAAATAAGCAAAGAGAGAGAAGTCTGCCCTTTTAATGTTATACATGGACGTTGTATAACAGGACGGCTCAAAGATTATTTAGTTCTCGGGGTGAAAACAACTGTGTTTGACTTACTATTTACTAATAATCAGGGCCCAGAATCTGTGACACTGCAGATTAATGTGTATGCAATGTATGCAATGTATCTGTAATGTGTCCAGTACAGACGCAAATAATTTATGTCCAGTAATGAAATAAGAAATCAACCAATTTTACATAGGTAAAAACAAAAACTCAAGCAATGAGAAGATTTTCATCTCCTGACGCCAAATGTGTGGTGCCTTTTCCAATACCACTTTTCCAACATTCTGACATCAACTGGATAGCCTACAATTTAGTAAATTCTGATACTACCTGGAGTCTGTACAGACTCCACAGACTTAAGGGCTCACTCGCAGAAGACTGCCTCCGTTAGTTGCTAGTCATAAGTATCAGGTTTTCTGGTAACCCACCCTTCTGTCCAACTTGGCTACAAAGTGTTCCCATGACCCCTTCCTCGGGTTCTATAATTTTCTAGAGTGACTTACAAAAAGCAGAGCAACGCTATTATAATGATTACAGCTTATTATAAAGGATAAAAATGTACAGTCAAATAAAGTGGTCCATGGGTGAGTTTCAGGAGGGTCTTGAGTGCAGGAGCTTCTATCCCTGTGCAATTGAGTTGCACTGTCCTCCTGGTATGTGTTTGTGAGCTCAGAAGCTCTCTGAATCCTGTCTTTGAGGAGTTTTGTGGAGGTTTAGTTACATAGGCATGCTGATAGCTATTGGTGATTAAGTAAATTTCCAGTCTTTCTCTCTTCCCTAGAGATTGGGGAATGGAACTAAAGGTTCCAAACTTCCAATCACGGCTTGGTGTTCTGGCTACCGGCTCCCATCCTCAAGCTATCTAGGGGCCCACCAAGAGTCTCCTCATCAGAACCAAAAGCAGCCCTATCCCACTTCCACTCTGGAAATTCCAAGGTTTTTAGGAGTTCTGTGCCAGGAACCTAAGACAAAGACCAATTATTTCTATGTTGTAAAACAAAAAACAGAAGTAAAAATAAAAAATAGTGTTTATTTCAGTGTGGTCTTCTCACAGGTCTATAAAAAGCCCTGTTAAACTCAAATGCTCTTTGCACCACTTCTGACACCTTCTTTTTCCCCGCTTGGATAAGTTAAACAAACTTTGAATAGACATTCATTTATTTCCTATTTTTGTGAGCATTACGTATTTGACTTTGTGAAAATCAAACTTTTGCACAAGATTCATCTGATTATGTCTCAAATTTGATCACATCAAAGGGAATCTGGTAAGAGAGTAAGGAACTATTACATAGGCCTTGTAAGCATACAACTCACTTTCCCATATTCCTCATATGGAACCCTGGTACCATCTGACCCTCTTTCACCTCAGGTGTCAGAAAAAACATTTGGAACATGAGACACCACTGTGTAGAATACAACCAACATCTGAAAAGCACTGGAAATTGAGTTAGCAACGTCAAAGAATGCGGTTTGCTGGTTAAGGTTGCCGGACCCCAGAGCGGGCAATACATGAAGACATTTTGACCTGTTCATTGTCTGAACCCAACTGGGAAAGCATGGTGAGAACTTGGTCTTAAAAGCTGAAATTGGCCTGAACGAGACGAAAGGAAAGATGAGGCACAGGAAAAATACTCTTCTAAGATCTGTTGACAGCCTGTAGGCAACCTACATGAGCTCTCCAAAACAAGATGACCCACTGACCGAATAAGCAGATGTCAAAACACAGACAGGGAAAAAATTAAGTAATTAAGGGACCAGTGACCCATGAAATAACTTACATTTAGGTGTGAGCACACTCCTTTGAGGGTGCTCAAAGATGGTTGAGTGGCCCTTGGCTGTGTCAATGGATAAAAGTGAGAGGGAAACATTAATGGTCAGTGGTCTTTGCTGCCAAACACAACACACATATAAGATGCTCCAAACTGTCAACAGAAAGCACTGTGAGTACCGGTGCTCACAGATACATCTGGAGGATTGAGAATCTCTAATTTTAGCGTTTATCCATCTAAAAGTAAACAAGTTATGTGAGGTGTATGAAATTATGTATTGTTTTATATCCGTTCCAAAGCTTGAAATTGACAAACTTCCAGTTTTACGAATCTCTTGACCATGGAGGAAATCATATTTTACATATAACTTGCATTTGCTGGATTTCTAATGAGGTTAAATATCATTTCATTCACTCAATTGAAAATCATGGTTTCTTTTATTTTAAACTATTCTTGCCATTTACCCATTTTTTCTTCTGAGATTTGAGACTATTTATTCGTAAGTATTCCTTATATGCTGATCATTTATTAATTACAAATGCTACCTATTTTTTCCTAGGTTATGATGGTTATTTATTGTTTTAAGTTTGTTTTTAATTGTTTAATAAAAATTATATACTTTTCAGATGTAAAAGATGCTTTTATATACATATACATAGTGAAATGACTATGATTATCTAATTAAGATATCATCTCCTCACATAGTTAAAATTTTTTTATAGTTACCACTTTTTGTGAGCTGAGAGCATCTGAAATCTACTCTTTTAGCAAGTTTCCAGTATTGAATACAGTATTATTGACTATAATCATCATACCTTGCATTAGCTATCTAGATTTATTTATCCTACATAACAGCAATTTTATACCCTTTGACCAACATTTCCCCGTTTCCCCCAACTTCCCACCACTAGTAACCACCATTCTATGTATTTAACTTTTTAAAATTCCACATCTGCATGAATTATTTAAGCTTTGTTTTTCTGCGTCTGGTTAATTTCACTTAGCATAATGTCCTCCAAGTTTATCCCTGTTGTTGCAAATGGAAGGATCTCCTTCTATTTAAATGATGGAGATATATATCTCAAAATTTCTTTATCCCTTCATTTGTCAACAGGCTTTAGTTTGTTGCCAACCTTGGCTATTGGGAATAACGCTGCAATAAACATGGGAATATGGATATCTCTTTGAGGTGTTGATTTTTTACTTTGGTTATGTACCCAGAAATAAAGAGTGCAGGACCATCTGGTAATCCTATTTTTCAATTTTTGAGAAAGTTTCATACTGTTTTCTGTAGTGGCTATACCAATTCTCAACTTCATATGGAAACACAAAAGATCCTGAATAGCTAAAATAAGCTTGAGAAATAAGAAGCGAGTTGGAGGCATCACATTTTCTGATTTAAATTGTATTACAATGTTATATTAATAAAAACAGGATGGTACTGGAATAAAAACAGATACATAGACTATTAAAACAAAGTAGAGACACCAAGAATAAACCAAAGCATAAATGGTCAACTTAAATTTCCACAGGGCACCAAGAACACACAATGGGGAAAGGATAGTTTCTTCAATATATGGTGTTGGGAAAACTGGATATCCAGATGCAAAAGAATTAAATTTAAATCTTATCTTACACCATACAAAAAATCAACTAAAAGTGGAGTAAATATTTAAATATTAGACCTTAACTATAAATTTGTAGAAGAAAACATGAGGAGAATGACTCCTTGATATTGGTCTGAGCTTGACTTTTTGGATATCACACCAAAAGATTAGGCTACAAAAGCAAAAATAGACAAGTATGACTTCATCAAACTAAAGAATTTCTGCACAGCAAAGTAAGAAATCAAGAAAATGGATAAGCAACCTATAGGTTGGGTGAAACTGTTTGCATATATCTGATAGGAATTGATATACAAATATATAAGGAACTCAGACAATTCAATGGCAGAAAAACATACAAACCAATTAAAACATTGATCAAGGACTTGGATAGACAATTTTCCAAAGAAGACATAAAAGTAGCCAATGGGTATATGAAAAGGTGCTCAACGTTTACTAATCATCAGGGAAATAAACATCAAAATCACAGTGAGATATCACCTCACAGCGGTTAGAATGGCTAGCATCAAAAAATAAAAGATAACAAATGCTGGCAAAGATGTGGAGAAAAGGGAACCAAGTCTTGTGCATCGGTGGTGGGAATGTAACTACGGCTTTCATGTCATAATCTTTGCACTGCTTTTTGACAAGGTAAAATTATTAATAAAAATGCATTTCTCAATTGTTTCTTTTGTGGTTTGAGCTTCTATCTTCTAAAAATTCAATCTTTTCTCTGTGACTATGAGATTATCTCCTCTAATGTCTCCTAAAATTTACTATGAATTCAATTAGAGTATAGTGCTTTGTTCTTATTTTTTATCATTTTCAAGTAAATTTTCTGAAACTTTTGTTCAGTTAGGGAATTTGAAAATTTATCTAAAAGATTTATGTTTTCTTATTTTACATAAATTTATTTTTATTCCCTTTAGGATTTCAATTTATACTATTATGTTCTTCAATAATAATGCATACTGACTTCTAGTCTTTGTACAATTTTTCTCCTCTTTTTGCTTTTGGGTTAGATTTAAACTGAAATGCAAATGTGAATAGAAGCGAAGATAGCAGATATTATTTTCTTGTTTCTCTTATTAAGGAGAGTTTATGGAAACTTTCAATATTTAATGACTCATTTTATCTAAAAGTTTTTGAAGTTTATTCTCATTTTTTAATGTAAATTATGTCTGTCTTTAGTCTCTGGTCATTTGAAGAGTGTTTCCTTTGTGCTCATGTAGCACAGCTTCAATCAAATATACCTTGGCTTCGATTATTTTTACCTTACATTCTTGGGATAAAATATATTGTAATTTCTTAATGTGAGGACTCATATCGTTTATTATTTGTAGCCATTGGCTTTTTGAACATTTTCTTTTATATGTTAAAGAAAGGGCAGAATTATTTTGCATTTTTGAAATATGTGAACATATGTATGCCATTTTAATACATATTTAAACCACTCTAGTTTCCATTATTTTATTATTTTCATTATCAACAATGTCAGCATGCATTATGCACTTCCCATCTATAAAGGTACATTCTGATTTGAATGATACTGATGTCATGCTGTGGTTCTGTGGGCATCTGTGTGAAACTGGGTAAAGAGTGGGGAATTGTTTCAGGTTGTTGTCATTGAAATTGCAGAAAAAACCTGTAAGATTAGTCTGCAAAACATTTGAATATGTAGAATCCAGGATGTTCATACTTATATTTGGAGTGAACAATTAGTTCTTCGTCAAGATAAGAAAATCTGAACTGAGATGTTGAAGGTTAAATGACTTAATCAAACTCACAAAATAACTGATGGCAAGCCTTTGTCCATGAGGACTGTAGGTTTCTGTAGACTTTTGATCACAAGCTTTATTATAGGAATATTTGTATAGCCTTCCTGAAGTGTCTTATTGTAACGTAGTAAAGAAAGGAAGCTTTAGTATGTAAGAAGATGCTTCCAAAACTAAATGGAAAGAATAAATAAATACACCTCTGAGCACCTCTCCAAGTTGAATTTACACAAAGGCCAAGGGAAATCAAGTAAAAAACTGAGTAAAATTCCACAAATAATGAGGATCCCTTGGAATTATGCTAACATTTCACATTTACTATATAACTTCTAAGGGCTTTAGAAGCTTTAAGACATTTAAAACATTATACCAACCATATGAGTAAGTACTGTTATGGGTATGGTTCTCATTCTGCAGCTGTAGGAACTGAGGCACAACGAGGTTTGTAAGTACTTATTCTGAAATCTTCCCCTTGCTAACAGATGGACCCTTGATTCATACCTGTGCTGTCTGAGGCCAAGTGTCTGCTCTGCTGGGGCTCACTGTCCTGCAGGTGTTTAGTGGAAGTTTCTATCCAAACATTGTTTTTAAGGAGTAAGAACATAAATAGTGCTTTTCAACAGATTTCCGCTAATTGATGGTTGAGAGAATTCACTTCTGGTATCTTTGGGTGGTATGCCTGTATTTTGCATTGGAAGTTGTAACTTCTAATTGAAGATGGTAAATTTTATGGCTTCTTTTTTTAAAACTATTAAAATAATTCATTTGGAAAAGATAAAGTGGAAATAGACTGTAATTTTACTAGGCATTTCATTTGAAATTAAAATTTAATCAGAAATATTTGTTAAAAATTGATTTATATGAAACAGAAAATAAAGATAAATTAGATTAGATACCTTATGGCATGTGTTTATCTAAGGTATAGAAATTGCACAGTGATGTCTTTCTTTGATGATGTTCAAAAAAAAAAAAAAACCGCTATAAAACAGGAGTCAGATTCCTGGCTGTGTAACATGATAGATACAGTAATTCTTACTACAAGCCCAGAAATGAGCACAGTGATATTGCCACCGTCTCATGGCAAACTTGAAGTTGTGAAACATTTATATGTATTTTATAAATTATATAACACTTTTAATATAAATTAAGACAAACATTGAAATTTTATGTCCGTACCTGAAAATTGGGAGTCAAAAATAGAGAAATAAAACACTATATGAATACTATTTTTGATTCAAGATTTCAGTACTCGTTAAAATACAAGGAAACGAGATGTCCCTGGCTGAGCAAAAGAAAACATATCGGCCTGAGTTAGTCAGAGTTTCCATCCATAGGCTGTGGGTATATGTGTGCATATATCTACTTAGTAGAGTATATATATACATATACACGATTTATTATTTATTTCAAGGAATTGGCTCACACAGTGATGGAGGCTGAAAAGGCCCAGGATCTGCAGGAGGCAAGCTGAGACCCAGGAGAGACGCTGCTGTGGTTCCAGTCAGAAAGCTGGCAGGTGGAAGACCCAGGCAGAGCTGATTTTTCAGTTTGAGTCTGGAAGGCAGGAAAAAATGATGTCCCAGCTTCAAAGCAGTCAGGCAGAAGAAATTCTCTCTTATGCAGCCTTTTGTTTTCATTCGGGCCTTCAGCTGATTGGATGAGACTTACCCAGATTAGGGAAGGCACTAGGTTTTACTCAGACTACAGACTGAAATATTAATTTCTTCCAGAAACACACTCAGAATAATATTGACCAAATATCTTGGCCCTGATGAATAAATGACAAGATAAATTAATATTGAGGTATATGAGGAAGCCATTTGGTTTAAAACTAAGTCAGCCTGACCGTGTTTTCCCAGAAAGGCCTCACGTGGGCTGCCAAACATGCATTGTACATACGCTTTAAACTTTTACAATATTGCAAAGCAAAGAATGGTGCCTTTAAAAATACGGGTGTATGCTCTCTCCCATATCAGCATTTCTTTAAATATAAGCATTTCTTCCTAGAAACTAAGGGTCAAACTGACCTACTGTGTTTATCTTGTGGCCACTGACCTGCTGTGCTAGTAAAGCATCTTGCAACTGTAGTAAAAGGAGATATCCCTGCCCTGTGTTCCTTGTTCGAATATGCTATATAACCATGCTGTCCTCCTTGCTTCTTTGGAGTGCTTCCTTCCTTGGTGAATGCCATTCTTTTGGGCTATACAGTCCTCAGATTGGCTCATATAATAAACTCACCCCAATTTTGATTTATAGATTGAATTTTTATCATTTATGTGGACAGCCCAATCAAGTTGACACATAACATTAACCATTACAGGTCCAAGAACAAATCTGATTTATACCTTTGTATAAGACTCGCTGTTAGGATTTTAGTAATCTCTTGGGAGAATTCTGACATCTGTTCCATGATTAAGGCATTTAATTAAAAATAAGGAAAGCTAACCTTTGACACAATGTTTTCTTCATTATTGTTCATTGAAGATTTTAGATTAAACATGACTAAATTGAGATCCAAAGCTTAAGAAACAATATGGCTTTAAAAAATCATGCAGAAGCACCTGTTAAAGTCTGTCAAGGAATCACTCATTTTCGTTTAATTAAGCATTAGCTCAGGGCCAGCCTCGTGGCCTAGTGGTGAAGTTCGGGCGTTCCGCTTTGGTGGCCCAGGGTTTCACCGGTTCATATCCTGGGGGCAGACATGGCACCGCTCATCAGGCCATGCTGAGGTGGCATCCCACATGCCACAACTAGAAGGGCCCACAACTAAAATATGCAACTATGTAAGGGGAGGATTTGGGGAGAAAAGGAAGAAAGAAAAAAAGATTAGCACCAGTTGTTAGCTCTGGTGCCAATCTTTAATAAAGAAAAACAGAGAAAGAATTAGCTCAGAGCATCAAGTCTTTAGAATGCACTTTAAGGCTATCAATCCACTTTCAATGTGGCCAGAAAAGGTCGCTAATAGAAGTCTCAGCTCAACTTATGACATATAACGTAAATGTGCTCCCGTTACTACCCTCTGATTGAATACGCCTCCTTCCGATTTAGTAGAGCTCAGATCATCTTCAAACTACTGCTTTTATGAAGGGGCTGCTACTGCATACACTCACACACACTAGCAAGAGAATTTAGAGAGGAGCAGACAGTGGTGATGAGGACAGAGTGGTGCATCTATTCATTCATTTAGTCATTCAGGTGGTGTCTTTTTTCAGACCCTACTACATTCCAGTCTCTAGGTATAAATTCAGAGTAGGAAAACATACTGACTATAAGGATGTGTTGACAAGGAACATTCCAGACAAGAGGATGCAGGTCGGATCCCTGAATCCTAAGTGTCTTGTCATTGTGAGAAAGTGAGATGAGACTCATAGGTCATAGTGGAATCAACCAAGCCACAACACAATGTAAAGCCAGGCAAACCTTTTAAAAAGTGAGATTGGAACCTTTTAAGGAGACAACTGTGAGCAGAGCAATGAAAATATATGATTCTAAAGGACAAAAAAGCATTTGCCAGGCCATGATTCCCTCTACATTCTTAAAGCATCCATCAGTGCAAACCACACCTGCTCTGCTTTGCATGCCATAGGTTCACTGTTTGTAAATATTTTCCTCTAAAATGGCCATATATCTAGGTACTTGGGCATAGGCAGTAGTAAGCAATCTGGTACACCCCTGATGTCAGGCAAAATTCCAATAGATTCAAGTCAAGAAACTTCAATTCAATATTCTTAATCTATTTTTTCAGAAATTTGAACCAATTTTCCCCTATTTAAAACTAAGAGAAATACAATAAATATTAGTTTATCCTGTAAACATGCCTGCATTATGGGAAAGGCCATATGTATAAAATTATACATTGCACAATTGTTTATAATAAAAAGGAATCCAAGTTTTTATCAGTAAGTTTCTGGCTATAATATTTATGAATTAGTATACTCCACATTCATATAATAGAACGCTATGTAGATTTCTTTAAAAATTAGAAATACTGTATGTAATTATATGTAAAAACCTTGATATATTACTTGTTGAATAAAAGCAAGTTGTACAACAGTAAAGCTATTGAGGTTTTCTTTTCTTTCCTGACTTTATTTTCACTTTCAAAAGATTTGTAGGATTCCTGAATTCTCTTTAGCATCAGCTCCTTTGACTATTTAAGTCCTCTTTTGTTAATTGCATAGCCACAGCTTACATGGAGGAATTAAACTGGAATCAATCAAATAATTTACATAAATTTTCCCAGAAGTATGTTATAAATTTTGAAGGAAGCTCAAATCATTGAAATGTTTTTTTTTTAGGTACTGCATTTGGCAGCAAGTAACAAAAATGCAGGCAGTGGCTGAAACACTTAGAGAATCCGTTATACTTAAGTAGCAAGAAATCCTGAGACTACAATTTCTCCTTCTTCCAGCAGCTTAAGGATGTGTGGTTGCAAGTCTATGAAATATTCATGATCTTATTCTGTTGTCCTGATAAAGAAGCTGCTTCCATGGGCATCAGATCTGCATTTCCTCAAGGTAAGTATTAAAAGAATTAGGCCCTTTTAAAGAGAAATCATCTCAATGAGAACTTACATTTTTGAGGAGACTGGGAAAGTAGTGTTTTTCCTGGTTCCATTGTCATCCACAAAGCATAGTGTTACTGTTAATATCAAAAGGATAGCACAGAAACAGGGTAGGAAACTAACGGTCTCTGACATACTCTGCTTCATAAACACAAGAAAACCTTCAAAACAGTTTTTCATGATAAAATGAGTGTTTAAATAGAATCTTTGAAAAAAGTGGTGAGATCAAACTCTCTTAGGATGAAGCACACCTTTGCCTGTCCAACACCTATATCTATCCTTTTTCCCATTCATAGAAAACACCTACCCCCTCCCCAAAATAACAAGAAACACCAAGTCCAATCAGTTATTGTATTCTTCTCAATATCTAGATGTCTGGATGATGTGTAGTCCTCTTGAAGACCTCTACTTTTAGCTCCTTAGGTTGTAAAATTCCTAAATTAAGTAAGAAGTGCTTTAAAATCCTAATATTCAAATACAAAATAATGCATATATAACAAGAGAACTTCAGTATAAATTCACACTCAGAAGTGGGTAGAACGAGAGATAGAAAGTGGCCACTTGTTCATATTATCAATTCATACTAGGTGGGATAGTTTAAATCTTTATTTTTACCCTGGTGGTAGTGTGTTGGCTTTCTTCCTTAGCCCATGAAATATCCCCTGAATCTCTTCTCTTGTGGGTCTTCCTGTCCATTATCCATTGTGGACCTGAACTCCACCCTCTGTGATTTTTGCACAGTTTGTTATTCTCCAATGTTCAATTTGAGATGAATATTTCTGAGGGAGTCCTTCCTGGCATCATGTGGGCATAGGTTCAAGGTCCTAACAATTACTTTGAGATGGAATTGTGAGAGAATGTGGACTACAAAACTTGGAGTTTCTGAGGTTTCTTTAGTTATAAAGTCTATCTACTGAGGTGGAAAAAATTTAAAAAAATAAATGAAAAAGTCTAGTCAATTCTATATATCATATGTGTAATACAAATATGACTGAGCTTTCACCATGCATTTCCACTCTTGTGTCAGGACAGGTATTCCTAGGTCACGGTGCATGTGATAAAAACCAGGAGGTTCCATGGGAATGAGTCAGTTGACAACTTTCTTTTCCATAAAAACCTGCCTACTGGCCAGAAATCATATACTATAAGATTCCACGGGTAAGGTACTATATATGTCCATGAGTGATGGAATTGTATAGGTTCTTGGAGGGATCTATTATCCAGAAAGGCAAATACATTGGCTACCAAATACAGAGGCTAAAATATGTGCGTATATTATGAAGAAAAAATTGCTGCCCCTCATAGTATGGAAGAGTTCAATATAATCAGCTTGACTCCAGGTAGCTGGCACATCCCCTCAGTGAATGTTGCAATAACAGTAGCTTAGCTTTGGCTTACTTTGTTGGGAGATTGGGCCTTAACCAAATCAGCCTTGGTGAGGCCAAGTTCATTTCACTGAGACCATGTATTGACTCCACTCAAGCCACCACAATAGTCACTGTGTAAAGGTGCCCATGAAGTAAGCACCAAGTTGCCTGGAGAAAGGGGCTGGCATATCCTGGGTGGAGGAAACATTTCCACCACATTATTGGGCCCTTCTATAAAGTGATGCTCTCCTGAGTGGAGCACTTACAGCACATGGATATATGCACCATCTGTGCCTATCCCAAACAGTCACCATTTTTAATATTTTTTCCTCAAATCCCTGAGTAGGCATCCATAAATTATTTATAAGAACGATCTCATACTAATCTGTACCCTGCTTCATGTAGTCTCTTTACCCTGTTCTCCCAGACTTCCACAACCATCCACTATATTCCCCCAAATAAAGTCTGTTGTTACTAAGTTTCCCTGTACTCACAAAATCTTCTCAGAAAGTCTTCTTCACTCCAGGCAAGCAAAAAACTGGTTATTCCTTAAATAACTATGAGGAATCTCTCAGCTCATTTGAAATCCCTGGGCTCCATAGAGATATCATCTCAGAGTAATTCATCTCACTCTGGATTCTCTCATTGATCACAACTCTGCAACCCCTTATCCATAATACTGCCACCCCTCCACCTTAAAAAGGAGCAAGTTACATTTCCACAAACAGAAAGAGATGCTCAGTCTCAGGTCAGAGTGTCCAATTTTTATTTTAAATGTACATTTAGCTGAATTACAAATCTGTAGATTGAATAGGATGATAAAAGATGCTGAAATCTATGGAGCCCTTCCTCTGTGGTAGGCACTATGTAAGCATTTGACACATATCATCCCATTTGATTCTTAGAATATCCCTTAGAACAACTTCAAAGACTTGTCAACAAGCTAGACTCTTAAGTAATTTTCCCCAATTGACTTCTTAATCAGTGGGGAGCTAGACTCTTCTGTCTGAGACTAAATGCTCATTTTATTTCATTATCACTAAGAGTCAACTTGCTACTTCAGTAGAGCAGCTGACTGCATTAAATTTTACAAGGATCAATTGTTTCACCCCTATACAAATAGAAGGAAATATTTGACAGCGAAAAATTTAATTTAGTACAGTCACCATTAATTCCCTCTGAAAACGCACTGGACATAGGCAGAAAACTGTCCCTGATACTAGTTCTGCTATTATTTAGTACTTCTTTAATCTCTATTAAAGAGGATTAACATTAGTTCTCAAACTGAAAAAATTCCAGTAATGATGACCTGACATCTCTTATAGCTCTAAAATCATATTCTGGAATAATCAAGTTCATCCCTTTTGTTTTAATTCTCGGGATCAACAGAATTCAATGGTACTAATTGGATTGATTGCTTTGCTATATGTAAGTGCAGAACTGAGTGGATCTGCAAATAAGCAAAGTCCAATGAGTTGCCCAAGATTTTGACCCCCATAGACATTGAGGGTCAATTAAGGGTAAAGAGGAATATCTAAGACTTGATGATGCAATGTTCTGCATACGGAATATAGCAAGTCAGCTTACTGTCTTCCAACACTAGAACCTGAGGGAATTAGGTATGAAATGTCTTAGTTGGCCTTTATTGAAACAAAGTTATAGGAAAGGAAATATATTAAATAAGCAATGCACATGCAAATGGAGAAATATTTCACTAGGGTGTGAAGTTGTTATCTGATTCCAAGAAGTCCTGGACAACAGGACCCTAAATGTGGCCATAGGTTTTATGTTAAAAGAGAATGATGAGCAGTAGGAACAGAAAGGAAAGGATATTACAAAGTGTCCTCAGGCATTTTCTTTTCGTGAATTTTAGCAAGTAAAGAAAATGTTCTCATGTCAGAAAGAGAGTTGTGGTTTGATGCAGAGCCTATCGATGAGTGACATGATCTTGTAGCATAGCCTAAGAGACTATGTCAGCAAAGTTTGGTGCTTAAACATTTTAAATAATTCAAGGGACTGTTAGCAGAAAATGATGTCATTAAAAATCTACTTCCTCACCCACAATACAAAATTAGGAAGAACTTCAGACAAGTTGAGTGATAGTAATATTGTTAACTTAAGTTGATTTGAGCTAGCTTTAACCTAGAGAGATATTTGGGAGATATGGTTTTCCTATCTTAGAGAAATATTTTCTATTGCACAGAGAATAGACAGTTCCATAACAAATTGGAAAAGCCAAGGGTAAAGTTAAAATGTAAAAAGAGGTAACACGAGTGAGTTAGAATTTAGTGATGCGCAGCCATGGAGTGATATGTGTGATCTTAATTAAGACACTTTATTTCTCTGGACAAGCGGCCACTCAATGGTTCAGTTACAGAATAGACAAAGAATATTGACACTTCTTGAGGACCTACTGCGTGCTTATCATACAGAACTCAATTCCATTTTCACAGCTGTTCTACAAAGTTGTTGGGATTGAGTTAGCTGAGGCTCAAACAACTTGCTTATTGATCTTACACTTATTGTCTATAAAACTTTTTGAAAGTATACTTAAACTGTAACTTTTGAAAAATAAATTTAAGACCCTGAGATTGGCATATTTACACATAGTAGATTCTGTCAGTGTAGTAATTTTCCTTTTAACTCTATAATTGTCAGCCATAAGCTTCTTAAGATGATCAAGGGAGACATTAATGATATACTCAACTTGTAGCCACAGGAACAATATTCTCCAAGTCATAAAGTAACCAGAGGGTGGTGCTTCATGTAATTTTAATGCAGTAAATAAGTCTCATACACAAAAAAGAAATCTTTGGGCATCAATGAAATAGATCAATAGAAAATAGAGATCTAGCTCCTATGTTTCACGTACTAGAAGCTTTAAACCCCAGATTTACAGGATCTGAAAGTAACTATCGGTTTCCATTGCCCGAGAAGATGACAGTTTTCAATATAGGAAACAAAATAGTTATAACTATCATCAAAGAATTTTATGATACTCTTTGTTCCAATTTGTGCAGCTGAGCATCAAAATGCAAATTTGCATCTCTTATAAACATGGAATACATAAACTTAGATCCAGCTATATTTGTTCAGCACTTGCTATTGTAAACATACTTCCTGGGAGGACTGGTTGTAAGCTTTCTCCCCTGAATTTAAACCTAGATTAAATAAAAGGATGTGGAAAGTACCCCAAGTGTCACTTCTCTCCTATTTCCAGGACACACATGCTAAAGACTGATTTTTAAATTAAACTAGTCATCTTTTATCAGTATGAAATCATATTAATTTAGTTCTAATGCAAAACTTGGGTCCATTTCAGCAGGCAGATAAAATCCTGAGAACCACTATGCAATAGTCACCGTGCAATGCCATAGATAAAGATCAGTTCATCAGGTGCTACCCTAGCTCTGAATAGTGACCAACTATCCTGATTCACTCAGGTCTTAGAACTTTCCTTTTTAAAATCAGAACAATACTCATATAAAAGGGACAAGATCAAACGTCAGGAGAGGGAACCAGACATATACAAATGATAAGATAGGCAACCATTTCATGATGGTCTGTATCAACACTGTGGTAAGGACATAATAGGTTAGGATGAGGATCACTAGGCATCTTGCAGTCACAGCCATGGTCTATGCCAAGGGATGTGCATTTATTAAGGAACTTAATTCTCAGGAAGAAACAAGAACATTAAATAAGTACAGAGTCAACCCCTACCACCATGAATAACTCTGGTGCTATCATCTAGAAAATCTTCCATAGTTTATTTCCAGGGCTGTTTTGATTCCTCCCTGCCTAGACTCCTACAGACACTCCTCCTTGCAGCTCTCTACTCACCCAGAACATGTCATGTGAGTTCTAGAAATATACCTAAGATCATAGCACTCTCACAGGCTTCTCATCTCAACCAAAACAAATCCAAGTCCTTACCATGGTCTGGTATTTCCTACACCAATGCCCTAATGCCCTGTCCTTCAAAATCCCTGGGCTCACAGCTATTGTCCTGAGAAAACAGATTTTAATTTTGCTTGCTGTTTACTCAAGTTGAAAGTTCTTTGACCAGATCTGCTTGAATATTGCCTCCACGTAGTGGCTGTTTTGAGTTCTCTTATCTGTCTGTCTATCCCTTTACTCTACTTTATTTTTATCTACAGTACTAATCACTATATGACAACAGATTGGGAGTTAGAGTTTGCTGGCCTATTCTTGGTACACTTGAACTATGTACTTGTAGATTCTTGCGTGTTTTAATCACCAAAGCATTTCAATACCTGGCTGCACTGACATAAAATAGAAACTTAGTGAATATCATTTGAGGGAATGATTGTATTATAAGGATGGTGACTGTATGTTTTGTCTTTATCTGTTATGTCATCAGTTTTTTAATGGAAAGTTATAAAAAGTAGAGACTGTCTACAATCCCATCTAGCATGCATGCCTAACAAAATTGTGCATGTGTTATGTTCCTGACTTTGTACTTTTCATTGTTAGCATTTGTCAAATAAACAGCTATAAAAGTGAAATTTCTTTTTCATAATTTTACTTGTGTTTAAATGTTATATGAAGTAATATATGATTTTAACTTACTAAATATGAATAACTTAAGCAAACATTACTTGTTATTCTTTACAGTTGAAAGATCAGTAACACAAGATTGAAACCCAAACCAGTGTCTTCGACATAATGTGTCATTGAATGTCTCCTTGAGACAGATGAGCACACATAAAACAGGAAATCCCACATGGAGACACAGAGAAGGAAGACAGCAAACATATATTGAAATTATAAGAAGTGCAACAATCACAGTTTATGCATGTTTGGGAGACTGAGTGAAGGAAAGAACAAATTGCCAGAATTGAGTTAACATAAGTAGAAAAGGGCTATAAAAAGTTGAGTTACATGTAAAAATTCCCAAAGGAAAGGCATAGGCATAAAAAGGTAGGAAGATTCTCCAGAAAGGAAAAATTATTCATCTTTAACTCTTCTTTATTCTTTACTTCTAAATAGTGGCTCTGTTTAATCAATTAAATCTGAAGAGAGTAAGTACAAACATACATGATGTATAAATCAAGAGGCTCCTCCTGCTCATACCTGCTTTTCTAGTGGAATAACTTTGCAATTGCTTGATTCTGCTTCCACTAACAGCAAAGAAACTAAAATGCAGAGAAAAGATACATATCCCATCTAATTTCAGTATGCTTTGACCTACTCTGAAATATGGAATTAAGCCTGATCTTTTGAAAAAGAGTAATAACTACACTACTTGATTTCAATAAGGCATGGTACACAGAACAAAGCGTTTACCAAAAATTAGGAAACTTGGAATATTGAAATAACTAGAAATTTGAAACAGTCACACAGGCTCAAAATCTGATTGCATCACTAACTATATTTGAGATTACTCGTCACATCTATGAATATTACTTTTCTTATTTGAAAAATAGAGTTATTAATACCGAAGTTAACAGAATTTTGGTTGGCAAAGAATTGCAATAAATGAGATAAGGTGAAAAGCATTTCATATAATTTATGGCAACTCAAAGATATATGAGAAAAAGATAAATATAGATATGAAGAGAGAGTATATATGGAGAGTGAGACCAATGGCCATACTGTTGTACATTTTCATTGTCATACTAGTTATTGCTTGAAGCAGTGGAAAATGGAGTGCAAAAATATATATCATGTAATCTGTGAATTTTGTCATGTGTAATTTGCCTGATGAAGAAAACTATGTATAAAAATATGCGCATTTGACTTTGAATTCTGTAGGGCTTCAGAAAATGGAAACATCATTACAGAAGAAAGAATATTCAAGTAATATTTTATAATTAAGGTAGATGTAGGGCAGACAATACATACTTTCATAGTTCAAAGACATTGATTTTGGGTGGTGGGCACATTTTCAGTAAAGACATAGAAGTTATAAAGTACATGAGAGGTAAAGAATCATGGTTTGCCTGGCTGGAGTAGTGGCAGTGGGGAGGAAAGAGCAGAAACTGACGACGTAGAAGAAACCTCAGTAATAAAGGACTTAGAATTCAAGCATGCAAAGTGTTTCTGAGTCACTTGTTCCAGTTACTGTTGTCAATATGATGTGTCAGATTGACAGACGTTCAGGGATGCAGGGATTTCTGTGATTTGCGGATAAATTGTGAGCCATGTGCTTTGCCAGGAGTTATCTACAGAGGAATGCTTTAGTTGTCTTGTTTATCTTTGCTGGTTATGACATGACTTTATACTTTAAGATCTTTTGCTGAAATGCTTACTAGGAAACTTGGAGAGGGAGCATTCATTTCTGAATTTGATTGAAGAAAAGCTGCAAGATTGAAGGAAAAACAATTCATTCTAACAAACATTAGTAAAGTCAGAGTTCTTTTTACGCTCCTGTTTTGTTTCATGTCCTGTGCTTTGTTTTTGTTTTTTCTTTCAAGGAAGTTAAAGCAGTGAGTTCTCATGTAGAAATGGAATCCAACTTCAAATCACTTCATTTTGCTGGGATTATTTCCCCCAAATCAAGCTGGAGTGCTCCTCTTGTTCTTTATCATCCTCATTTTCTTTCAAACCTTGTTGGATAACTCAGCAATGGTTCACCTCATGCGCCTGGATCCCCAGTTCCACACACTGATGTGCTTTCTCCTCCGCCAGCTCTCCCTTATGGACCTGATGGACATCTGTACCACCATCCTCAAGATGGTGTTCAACTTCCTCCCTGGCCAGAGAGGCATGTCCTACCTGGGGTTTGGGGTGCAAAACTCCTTCTTCCTGACCATGGCACGTTCTGAAGTCTTACTACTGGCCTTCATGGTCTGTGATTGTTATGTGGCTATTTGCGCCCCCTCCATTAGCCCATATGAATGAGTAAAATAATGCATGTAAAGATGATCATAAGATCTTGGTTTGGGGATTTATAAACTCCTTGCCACACCCAGTCTACACCCTCCACATTCCTTACTGCCTTAGTCAATTCTTTTGCAATGTCTCAACTATGTTGCCTCTGGCCTGTAGGGACACCTGTGTCTATGAGTACATGTTTTTTGTGAGCACAAGCCTCTCTTTCCTTTTTTCTTTCCTTTGAATCACTGCTTTCTATGGCTATGTCCCTTTTGCTGTTTACTGTATGCACTCAAAAGAGAGAAGAAAAATGGTCTTCACCACCTGTGCAACACATCTAACCATAATGACATTTTACTATGCACCTTTTGTCTACATCTGTCTTTAGCACAGGAATCTCTGCTCACCAGAAGAATATAAGCTGTTAGCAGTGTTCCACACCAGTTTAACCCACACGCTGAATCCCATTATCGGCAGCCTGAAAATGAGGAAGACCTGGGGCCATAACAGAATGTTTGGGGTAATCTCTTCTATAAAAGAATAGTCATGGCTGCCCTTGCTCTTGTTTATTTCCCTTTACATGTTGACCAGAATACCCTGGAGCTGCACTGTCTGGTAGAAATATAAGGTGACTCACAATTAAATAGTGAAATTTAATAGCCACATTTAAAAAGTGAAGTTGATTTAAAGAGTTTATTGATTTAATGCCAAACATTATAATCAAAATTAATATTAACATTTATATTAATAACATATTACAATATATTGTATTACATATGTTTGTACATATATTACTATTTATATAGTGATATACTCTTATCGACATATTATAATTTATATATGTAATCAATATAAAATTATTAATGTGATCATTTATGTTTTTTAATTTTTATTTTCTAAAGGTTGGCACTGGAGCTAACATCTGTTTCCATATTTTTCTTCTTCTTCTTCTTTTTTCCAAAGCCCCCCAAGTACATAGTTGTATATTCTAGTTGTAGGTCCCTCTGGTTCTGCTACGTGCGGCACCACCTCAGCATGGCCTGATGGGCAGTGCTAGGTCCACAGTGAGGATCAGAACCAGTGAAACCCTGGGCCACTGAAGCAGAGTGCACAAACTTAGCCACTAAGCCATGGGGCCTGCCCCTTTTATGTTGTTTTTAATGTAGGTCTTCATAATTTTATGTGTATTTTAAATTTAGAGGACATTGAACTTTTGACTATACATGTTTCAAGTGCCCAGTTGCCACATGGTGCCAATGGCTACTGCATTGGACAGCACAGCCTTAGAGCATCACATAAAATAATTTTTAAATTACATATATGCAGTATATAAAATTTATTTGTGATACATAAAATATAGCTAATGGAATATGAAGTAAGAAAAGAAGCATTCAAATGTGATGTTTCTAATTTTGCTTACCTGTTTTGCTTTATCTTAACTGTAATTGATATCTGGAGTCTGTCTTCTCCTAACATACTTTTATAAAACAATTTTGAATGGGATTATTTAATTTGGTGTATTTATCATTTCAATTAAAGTATTGAGATTAAATGACCTGCATGTGGGAATAATCACAATTTATTCTAAATTAAATTAAGAAAATTATATATTTAAATGATGTGAAAGAAGTTATTTGTATTTAAAGGAAATATTTACCTAAACGCACAGAGGCAAATGACTAGGTAGCTACAGCATGCAATATGTGAAGTAATAAGAGAAACTTAGGTTTCAGCTATAATATGTAAAATATAAATACAACTTTCCACAAGTTGAAATTTGAACGTAGAGCAGGCAGAAATATTCATCTACACTTCTAGGTTCCTCTGGCTGGTCGAAGAATTAAATTGACATGAGACAAAATAACAGGAGAAAGTCAAACAAGTTCTATAACATGTAAACATGGAAGAAAGCCAGGAAAACTGAGTAACTCACCAGAATAGCCAAAGCCCCCACTTAAATACAATCTTCAGCTAAAGACAGAAGGTGATGTTTGTGGTATTGGTTTGGGACTTCAAAGAAAAGGAAGGCAATACACATGTAGCTGGAAAGGCAAAAGTTAAATAGACAAATGTTTGCCATACCTTTCAAAGACGATGGAAAATGGGAAGACTGATGAAATGGGCCTTGTTAGTTTCCTCCCTGTCCACCACATCTAGTTCATATAATACTATTGTTATCTGTGTTGGTCGCTCCTCTTTGGAACAGGCAGTTAGGGGGAAGGTCAAAGTTTCTTCCTTAGTCTTTTATTCTCAAAAATACTCAAGCCAAAGAGGAACACATTTTGGGATAGCAAACAGGTAAAAGTAGACATAATGTACCTTTAGAAGCAGTGGAATATGAATCTAAGTTTGGAAAGTCTTGTGCATTCAATAGAAAATTATAGCTTGTGGAATGAAACTATCACATTTGTATTTTAGAAAAAAAAAACTTGGATGACACTGTATAGGATATAATATAAGTTTGAAACAGACTCTAGTCACAAAAACACTTTAAAAGGTATTAAAGAAGCCAGGGAAAGATACTGGCAGTGTGAACTTGGGCAGTGAATGGAGAGTTTGAAGGATGGACTCTTTCAAGCCTTCATTCTTTTCTATGACCATTAAAACTCCTACGTAACCCCCTTCATAGTTTGAAGTACCTTTAAGTGTATCAGTAAAATAGCAGTAGTAAAACCTTTTTTATACACAACAGGACTGGGGTTAGAGATCTTCTAGGTTGATGAAGTGGAATGTTTCCAGACGCAGAGCCCCAAGCTCTTCTGTTCAGGACCCTTCAAGACTTCACCCTATCTATCTTTTCATCTGGCTGTTCATCCATATCCTTTAATATTCTTTGTAATCAACCTATAACCTAGTAAGTAAAGCAGTTTCCTGAGTTTTTTGAGCTACTCTAGCAGATTAATCACAAATGAGGAGGGGCTCATGGGCACCTCCATTTTATAGGTCACAGGTCAGAAGCACTGGCACTTGGACTTGTGATTGGCATCTAAGGTGGGGACAGCCTTTTTGGACTGAACCCTAAACCTGTGGAATCTGATGGTATCCTTAGGTTAATAGTGTCAGAATTTAGTTAAATTTGTAGGACACCTAATCAGTGTCTGGAGAAAATTGAGTTAATTGCTTGATGGTGTAGAAAAAGACACATTATGTAGTGCCTCCCAGAGAAGAATGGGGTGATATGGCATGCAAATGCTAGGGACATATCTGTATTGTGTTATTTGTGGACTCAACTGAGCATATTGAAATGTGATACAATTTAAGAAAATTGTGAACATGCTGCATGAAACATCTGAAGGAAGAAATAGCGAGATAATTTCTCTACACAAAAGTCGGGATTCATCCCCTTCTGTCTCCCTTTCCCTTTCAGATGAGCAATGAAATGTGAGTCAGACTCCTCAGTCTTTGATACAATTCATTTATTTGCTTTCCTGGAGCCTGTTTTTCTTCTTGGATTAAAAAAAAATGTATGTACGTTTTCCTGCTCTTCATATGACCTCTGGGATTAATTTTTGGGTTTTGGCTTTGGTGTTCAGGTCTTTCTACCATTGATTTACCCTCTAAAAATCACCAATGATACAATTTCTCATTTAGTAAAAAATACACTATTTCCAACTATATCCTGGAGACATTCAACAATCAACTCACTTTTATACAACAGTAACAACAATAGGTGCTGATGAGATAATGACAAACTGAAAAAAATAGCCTCCAAGGTTCGCACCAGGCACAAGCAATTGGGAGGATTTCATGGAAATTCATTCGCCTCCATTTACTCTTTATTAATTCAAAGTACGTACTGAGCACTTTTGTGTGATGCTCATCATTCTTGTTACTGTGGGTAAAACAATGGACAAGGAGATACAGCCTCTGACCATGTGGAGCCCAAATGTCAGTGTGAGCGATAAACACCTAAAGCCCACATTATATAGTCACACTGGGCATTGATGAAGTCAGGGAGATTTATCACATAGAATCATCAGGGAGGCCACCCTGACATGAAGAAGAGACTGGTCATGTCAACCTCAGGGAAAGAACTCTCAAAGACCTCAAATGACTGAGGAAAGAGAGCAGCAGGAAGCTGTGAGTGGGAGAAAGTTAGGACATGCAGATCAAAGAAGCTTCACAGACGGGTCAAGGTAAGGGATATGGACTTTTTCCAAATATAGTTGAAGCTTTGCATAGAAATATCTTCTAAAGTACAAATGTCCAAATCCACTTGGACATTCAATTGTAGTGATGCTGGGTAAATATTTGAAAGTGCAGGAAAATGGAAACCACTAACACAGCCACTGCTTCCAGAGAATTGTACTCTGCACCCTTGAAAGCATCGTTTATTTTCTCTTAAATTTTAGATTCTGCTCTTACAGAAATATTAAACTATAAGTGCCTCCAAGGAACCACCATTATTTACATCCCCAATCATTATCCTGAAAAATAGGACCTAAAGATGCTATTTCTGTCACAAGGGCAGACACTACGCTCTTCCATCTCAAACTCCCTTCCAATTCCAAGAGCAGGTCATCAACATAATCACAGAGTGAAACAGGAATGGGGTCTTGGGAGCGTGTCATTTCTTTGGCGGTTAGCTGCTGCAAATATGCATTTAAAACCTTTGAGATAAGACAGAACACCAAGGAGACCACTATAATCATTACAAGCAGGATAATTCCTAATGTTTGGAGTGCACTTTGGAGCAAGTGATTACAGTGATAGGTGAGGAAAAAATATATTTAAAAATATTTAGGAGAGAAAATGAAGAGGATTTCATGATTGTTTGACTTCATGGAAATAAGACAAAAGGATGGAGGTTAAGACCGAAATGTGAAATTGGCTCCCAGTTTGTATGACACATACATCTTCGTGTCCCGTAAAATGCAGCAATTAGTCAGTAATTATTTAGTGAGTGATAAGACATTTGGTCCAAATAACAACTGTCTTTCTTATTCCAGATTTTGAATGCAACTAAATGAGTAGTTGGGGTTGAACTAAACATTACAAGAAGGCAATTATTACTTTAATCCATATTATCACACAATTCACCCACACTTCATTGTCTGAGAAAGATACTCATCACTAAAAATAGGAAGAGAAATAGAATTTCCCTTTCTGTAAATCAAACCTTGATAACTTAATATATAAGAAAACTCAATGCACACAATGTGCATTATAAAAGCATCCAAATAGAGACCATGTGCTTTAAAATTTGCATTTTCCTGTCATGAAACAATTGAAGAATGAATAAGAAATGAAAGATACGGGGCCAGCCCCATAGCTTAGTGGTTACATTCAGTGTGATCTATTTCAGCAGCCCAGGGTCAGTTCCCAGGCATGGACCTTCACCACTTGTCAGTGGCCATGCCGTGGTGCTGACCCACATACAAAATAGAGGAAGATTAGCACAGATGTTAGCTCAGGGTCTATCTTCCTCAGTAAAAGACAAGGAGAAGAAGTACAAGGTAATAATTATTGGTTAACAACTGGATGATAATAAAAATGGCTAAAAGGAGACATAATGAACAGTGAGCCAGGAACCCTGTGAGTTGAAGACAACTTGGGTATTTCTATCCTGAGAGACTTTATTGTCCAGTTTTTAAAATGATCTGGGGTAGATTCTCACAAACAATGGAGATACTGGTAGAATATTTGAATAATTTGTCTTCTTTCTATATTGCTCTTCCTAATGGTAAGAGTTTATGGGAGAAGGAATGGCCTTCTTCATTTGTGCAGACACAATATCTGTGGGAATTAGTTTACTACTTTCCTGAGCCATGGGACTACTGGAATAAAGAATTTCAAGGTCATTTCTAATAGCCTGGAGTGCTCAGTATTTGCTTTGACCTATTAATCCTCATTTCCAGATTTGTTGCCACGAAAATTTGAATTATCCTTGCTTTTGTAGTAAAGTTAGTAAGAGAGACTTTAATGATGCCATTAAAGGAAAGCAAAATTTGCCACCCCCAAATGTGCCTCTTTGGCATAAAGATCATTATAGGCTGGTTACTTTTAAGAATCAGCAGACATAGAACAACTTGTGAAAACTGGAGTAGAAGTCACCCTTTTGCAAGAGATATTTACATTTATGAGGGAAATTTCCATTTGCAAGGGTTTCTCCCTCTCTTAACCAGGTGGTGGAGGATGACCAGATCTCTAGAAACTCTTATCAATGGAGTAAAGTGGCAGCTCAAATCTGCAGAAAGAACATGCTCTTGTTTACTGTGCCTTTCCTGGTAACCTCCCCTAACTGCTCCTCCCCTTTCCCCCAACATCTTCGTCTTTAGCTAAAGATGATATTTAAGGTGAAGACTTGGCCATTTCAGGGAGCTGATTTTCCTGGGTCTTTCCTATCTATATAGCATGCATATGTTACGAAACTTGCGCTTGTTTCCTGTTAATCTTTCTTTTATTACAGGGGATTTTTTAGCCAGGAACATAGAAACATAGAGGAAACTTATTTTTCCTCTCCTACACCATTTACTGATACCAAAGGGCAAAATGATTCCATCTTGCTCTTGAACAAACTACATCCAGAGATATGGCATGGTTTCGCCTAGGCCATGGTGTTCCAGGGCAAAAAATTGATCCATATCTCCTGATTACCTCCCTTAGTCACTACTTGAAATAGGTAAGGAGTCTGAATTGGGAATCTCTGCTCAACATGACACTCCATCAGATTATTTCCACTGATGATAAATGACAAAAACAGCAGACATTCTCATCATTTTCCTGATTTGCATGATATTATTCCTCTCCTGCTCATTCATTCTACTCTTCTCAGGTCTGCCCTCCCGGGCATGTGCCCTGTTTGCTTGCATAGTGTCTCATGCTCAGAAAGGTTTCTTTCTTGGTTTAATGCTCTGTTGTTAAAACCTTGAAATTGTTAATAACTTTATCTCGGAGTATACACCTGAGCAGCGGAGCTAGGTTATATGGAAGCATTAGGATGCTAGTTTTTGTCCAGCAACAGCACCTGCACATGTGGGCTAAGGCAGCATGCACAAAGGGCAATTGGCCTGGCCTCCTCATGTGCACACACACATCTGTGTTCAAAGCACCACAGGACCCCAAGGGAGTAGCTGGGTTGAGACCTGGAACTTAATTGGTGGTAGCGATGAAAGCAGCAGCTACAGGTGTAACAACAATGATGGAAGTGGCCACTGCCCATTAGAAAGGAGAATCTCTGCCTGGCAGCAGCAATGACCTATGATGGGGGCAGGGGCTGACTTATCCTTCAGTCCCAGAGCCCATCCCTCTGTCACCTAAGAAATTATTAACTATCTCACCTGAGTGCCAGAACAGGAAATGCTAGGTAGCTTAGGAAGCAAACTTGCCAGTAAATTATTTTAAATAAAAGTGTACACATGAGGACCCACAACTACAATATACAACTATGTACTGGGTGGGGATTTGGGGATAGAAAGCAATTTTTAAAAAAACGTGTACGCATGGTCATTGCACTGAAGCATACAAGGGACTCACAGAATTCATCGAAGAGTCCAGAATCAATGGTTTGAAACTACTGCAACATTGCAAAAGAAACATCCACAGGATTAGAATTGTAAACAAAATTTAAAGGTAATTTGAGGATTTAAAATGTGATATGAAAGATTAATGAAGGAAAAGAAAACTCTTTCCCTTGAAGTTTCAAAAGCCAGTTATTAGCAACAACAAAAAATAGCATGCATTTCACTTGTAATTGAATATACAATGATAAAAGGAATAAACAGGCATTAGAAACATGAGGACACTTCGAATTTTTATACAAAGTCCACAAGTTACCAGAAATTTGAGAGGAATTATTAGAAAGCCGTTGATTAAATTCAGATTTAAAATTAAATTTGATTTATATGAAATTGATTTATATGGATTGCTAAGTTGAATTTGATTCATAAGAGAAATCTTTTTAGAAAAAAATTCTCATGAGAATCATCAGCTCCACATGTAGTAAAATTTATATTTTGATACAACATCAGAAATTCAGTCCAAATTTTCACAACGTATAAGCATGCATAATAGCTTCGGTAACTTAAGCAGATGCTTCTCAAAATCAAAAATCATCAAAAGTTAATTGCATCTTAGCATTTGCCATCATTGACTGACAATATTTTCAATTATATTGATAACAAATGAAGTTCTTAAAAGTATAAATTTTGATGAAAATAAACTTGGAGAAAAGTGAGCCAGAAAAATATTATGACCAATACAGGCATTACATAATAAAGTATTACTATTTATTATATATAAAATCATGATACAAGAAATATTGTTTGTAATTTGTATTTCATTTATAGCTAATAAATTAATTTTGAAGGAAAAAACTTTGCATTTTAGGACCACTAAATCACTTTTTCCTGCTTCTAGAACAAGAGACCTCATATTTTCATTTTGTGCTGTGCCCTTCAAATTCTGTAGAGTATGACCTTTCCCCTCCCTGCCATACCTGAGATGATAAAGAACATTTGTGCAGTTATCACTGATGAGCAGTGGCAGCACTTCAACCGGGGGGAAGTTTACATGAGCTGAGGGATTTTTATTGGCCATAAAAGTGGGACTTGTTTAGGATAGTAACTGACCCATATTATCAGTGACTCAAATTTGTACATAGATATTGACTTTTCTCAACCTATTTCAGAGAAACCTATAAGAAGTAGTAAATGAAGAAGAAAATCTCATCTGAGATATTATCTAATACAAGAGTAGCAGTGGCTACTGTTACAAAAGAGACAACAGGTCCAGAATGGAGTCACTTGTGCTAAGTCCCCATCAACAAGCCAAGACATATACCTAACTTAATTACAGTTTCAACCTCTCCAAGGACTAGATTCTCAAACCACTCAGTCTGGAATTAACTGGTCAGCACTAGCGAGGTAAGCCACCTGATGGACCCCGCCATCCCCCAAGGGAAGTTGACCTTGCCTGAACCAATCAGCTCTTTTCAAGAATAACTTCCTTGTCCCACCTCCTTCTGACTATAAAGGTCTGTCTTTTTGTATAGGTCTTCAGAGCTTCTTCCTGTCTAGGTGGGATGCTAGAAGGGATGCTTTCAGATTCATGAATCATTGAATAAAGCCAATAAAATCTGTAAAATTTACTCAATTGAATTTTTTTTTTGAGGAAGATTAGCCCTGCACTAAGATCTACTGTCAATCCTCTTCTTTTTGCTAAGGAAGACTGGCCCTGAGGTAGCATCCGTTCACAGCTTTCTCTACTTTATAGGTAGGATGCCTGCCACAGCATAACTTGACAAGCAGTGTGTAGGTCCATACCCAGGGTCCAAACCGGTGCACCCTGGACCGCCAAAGCAGAATGTGCTAACTTAACCACTGAGACACCAAGCCGGCCCCCAACTGAGTTTGTTTTTTAACATTACTTAGGATGTAAACTTTGTGTGTGCAGAATGTCATGGGCGATTGTGGGAATGTCCTTGATATTCCTAATTCCCATTAATTGACAAAACCTTTGAAACACTCCTCTTAAAATTAACTTCACAATTTCCTTGACTTTTGTTAGCACCTCCAAGTTTTCATTGTTGATCCTGATGTACTCCTGATGTTAAATCACTTCCCTAGGATTCATCACCCTAAAAGAGACAAGAAAGATAAGTCCGAATCCCTGCTGAAGTTTCAGCTAAGTCCCTGTAATAAGTCTCTCTAAATTGAAAGAAAGATTAACTGGTAAGTTATGGGTCTACCGTGAGAAGACTAAGAAGTCTTCTGAATTTCAGTTAGATCTTGACATTCAGGAAACACTTATTTTTCTGTTTTAGACTTATTTGAAAGTGGTAAAACTTCTATGCTGAATGACAATTTCAGTTAGACAGTTTCCATTTTCCTTTCCATGACCAAGAACCATTTTCACTGACAGCATATCAGCAAAAAATAAATGCATTTGGAAATGAATTTGAAGTTAATGTGAAAATGCACCATGAAGAACAAAGGATAAGGGTTGAAATGATTAGTTTATTGCAAAATAATTTTGTCCAGACATGAGTGATTTTCTTCTGCTCTAATTTTAGTTCTTGCACTCTAGGCATAAAATAATAATTCTAATTACTGTACACTGATACATGAACTTGTATCCAAGTCCTGGCTACACATGCAAAAAGCTCTGCCTACGTTTTTACAGCACAGATTCTCTGAATTACCCTTCTTAGGGCCCCCATCACCTCTCTGTTTCTCAGGCTGTAGATGATGGGGTTTAGCATTGGGGTCAGGATGGTGTAGAAGACAGCCAGAACCTTGTCCTCTGTTGGAGATCAGAGGGATCTTGGGTGCAGATAAGTGTAAACAAATGGAGCATAATAGAAAGTCACCACAGTGAGGTGAGTGCTGCAGGTCGAATTGGCCTTCTTCCTCCCTTCTGGTGAGTGCATGTGGTGGACAACAAGGAGAACCTGGCCATAGGGGCATGCAATACCAATAAAAGGCAACACGAGGAAGAGGGTGGTGCTCACAAACACTGTATACTCATAAACCCAGGTATCCATGCAGGCCAGAGTCAACATGGCTGGGATGTCACAGAGGAAATGGTTGATGGCCCTGGATTGACAGTACGGGATTTGGAGGGCTTATGTGGTGTGGGCACAAGAGTTGATAGAGCCCATGGTCCAAGATCCTATTATCATCAGCACACATACTCTTTTGCTCATATGAATGGGATAGTGGAGAGGAAAACAAATAGCTACATAATGATCATAGGCCATAGATGTCAAGAGCAGTGCTTCTGCAACTGCTAAAGTCAAGAAAAGGAAGCTCTGAACCCCACATCCAATGAAGGAGATAGACTTTTTTCCTAAGAAATAATTAGAAACCATTTTTGGAACAATGGTGGAGATGTAATTCAAGTCAATGATGGAGAGCTGACTAAGTAAAAAGTACATGGGTGTGTGGAGCTGGGTGTCCAGGAAGATGAGATGAATCATGGACAGGTTGCCAAACAGAGCCATTAGGAAAATGAGAACAATAAGAATGAAGAGGAACAGGCCAATTCTTGGTGGTGGAAACAACCCCAATAAGATGAAATCAGTGGATGTTTGATTATAATTTTCCATAGGGGAGCTGATATTATTTTTCCTAGAGTCAAACAAGAGAGTAAGTTAAGTACAAAACTATAAGCTATTTTTAACTTATTATTGTAGTCAGACTGTGTATTACATAAAATTTTATGGCTCTTAAATGAACTGAACTTATCCATTTGAAAGAAAAAAAATCTTATTTTCTAATCCAGACATTGAAATTTGAATATGCAAATATTTGTGGCCAAAGTGTTTTCTTAGAAATCCTTAAAATTATTTCAAAACAACATTTGAATTGTGACTTTATTAGGATAAGTGTGTTTTACTACCCTACACAGACTCACATATCATCAAAATCAGGTGTTGTATTCAAAATGTAAGCATAGAAAATATATGTAACTGTATACATTGTATAGTTCTAGTATCAATAAATGTTTATGACCCATAAGGGATGATTTTTCTTTCGTATTTAAGCCCTAAAACTTTCCTCTAATCCTACAGTAGCCTATCAGCTCATGTTGAGGAGTTATATTTATTTCTTAAATTTACTTGGCCAAGTAATGACAAACCTTTCTTGAAGTTAGATGTTTTCTTGAAGTTAGATATTATAATTTGGCTCATCTGTTCTTAAATATTGCACGAATCCTTATTGTTAAGTGCCACTTACACAAAGTCATTCTCTTCTGCCTCCTCACTCAAGTTCCGAATGCTGCAGTTAAAGAAGACCCTTTACTTGAAAATCTCTACACCATGCTCAGTGTAGCTTTCAGGACTTTGCTCAAGCTCTTCCAAATGACATGTTTTCTATCTCTCTGCTTCTCTAACATTTATATAACATCATACATTACTTTATAACACTTTGTCTTACTCATTCCTTTCTTCCCTTTGTTTTTCTTGTATTTAGAATCATTTCCAATCCTAGATAAGTATGTGAATTTAAGCACACGTATTTATCATCCCTCCCTCTTAAAACTCAATTATTATGATGATTAAGAAATAGACATGTTACAAATTAAAAGTCAGCAGGTGAGCAAAAGGCACAATGAGAGATGAAATAGTTGAAGACTCTGAAAGAAGGAATTTGGATAGAGAAACATTCAGTCACTTAAATGGAAAAAAGGAAATAGTACTCTGAGAGTCCTTCCTGGAGGTAGGAGGAGGAATTCTCCTCCAGAGACATTGTAAGTGAAGAAGCTCCACACAGTATGTAAAGTTCTAGTCTGGCATGTTATTCTAGAGTTGAATGCTACCAGACTTTTAAGGAAGTTTCCAAAATGAAAGAAGAAGATGAACAAATGTACATACATACACACACTTATTCACACACACTCTGCACGAATATACAGTGAGTCACACATCATTGTAAAAATGCAGAAAGAGAATGTACTTTTCAAAAATGGGAATCATATCATCAAAAAACTGTGACATATTATCCCACAAGATAAATATTATGAGACATGTAAAATAGTTTCAGGTAACAAGAAAGCCTCTTACAAATTAAAAACTATGAAACTGATAAAAAAAGATTGAGTGAAAATTTCAAAGACAAAGTGAAAATATCTATCAGAATGAAAAGAAAGTAACAGCAATAGCAACAGAAAAAGATTGTCATTTTACAAGGTAGGAGAATTAGAGAATTAATACAGGGAAACCAACATATGCTTATTGTCTTTCTTAGAAAGCACATAGTAAGATAATAATGGAGTTATTATTATCAAAAAAACATTTTTTCAGAATTGATATGTATGATACACCATATTCAAACAGCATGAACAAAACACAGAAAAGTAAATGAGAAATATTTTATTGAAAAATATATTCTTGAAAATTCTAAATATCTTGAGAACATTTTCTGAAAATTTTCAGTATTGCCTATAAATTTACAATTCTAAAAGTGCCTTGACAGAGAAAATAGTAATAATAATGAGAATACCTACATATAGACATAGTAACTAAAAGATCATCAGGTTTTACAATAATTTATATTTTTGTATTTTAGCGATATATACTAGACAATTGAACAATGTTGTCAATTTCACAGCCCCACACACAAAGTGGATGTAATGATGTTGAAAAGATGGGAAAATGGAAAACAAGATGGAGGTGGTGGCAGGTGGAGGGAGAAGGGCTCTATTCTAAAGAGTGCACAAAACATCTCTTAGAACCAACAATCTAATTCAGCAATGTTGCAAGATACAAAATCATTTGTATTTCTGTACGCTAGTAAATGTGCGACCCTAAAAAGAATTTAAGAAAGAATTGCATTTATAATATCGTCAAAAAGAATATAATACTTAGGAATACACTCAACAAGGAAGGCAACATCCTTGTGCACTGAGAATCACAAAACATTGCTGAAAGAAAGTGAAGAAGAGACAAATAAACACAAAGGCATGTTGTGTTCATGGATTGGAAAACTTAATGTTATTCAGATGTCAATACTACCATAAGGAAAATTCCGATTCAATGAAATGTCTATTGTGATTCCAGTGAGGTTTTTTGCAGAAATAGACAAATACATCCTAAAATTCATATAGAGCCTCAAGTACCCCAAATAGCCAAAACAATCGTATAAAATAATTTTCTGATTCAAGACTTACTACAAAGCCACAATAATAAAGTGTAGTATTGGCATAAAGACAGACACAAATCAATAAACTAGAATACAGATACCAGAACAAACCCTTCACATATGTGGTCAAATGATTTTTGACCAGGGTCTCAAAAACATTCAGTGGGAACTTCTTTTCAACAACGTGCAGAGAAAACTGGTTATCCACATGCAAATAATGAAATTGTACCATTACTTTTCACCACACACAAAAATTAACTTAAATGGATCAAAGAGCTAAACAGAGAACTAAAACTACAAAATTTTAGAAGAAAACATAGGGGAGAATTTTCATGACATTGGATTTAGCCGTGATTTTTGGATATGACAACAAATGTATGTACAACAACAAAAATGTAGATAAGTTGGATTTCATCAAAATTAAACGAAATTCTGTGCATTGAAAATCTTTATCAACAGAGTAAATCAGCAACCCACAGAATGGAAAAATATTAGCAAAATATGTATCAGATAAGGGATTGATACAAGAATTATATAAAGACTTCCTACAACTCAACAACAACAACAGAAAATCTAATTTAATAATGAGGAAAGCAACTGAATAAACATTTTTCTAAAGAAGGCATAGAAGTGGCCAATAAACTCAGGAAAAGATGTTCAACATCACTAATTATTAGGGAAATTCAAATCAAAACTACAATAAGATACCGCCTCTCACTCATTAGGATAGCTACTATTTAAAAAAAGAAAGAAAATAACAAGTGTTAGTGAGGATGTGAAGAATTTTTAACACATGCAGTGTTTGTGGGAATGCAAAATGGTGCAACCCTTGTAGAAGATGTTATGACAGTTTCCCACAAAAGTAAACATAAAATCACCATATGATACAGCAATTACATTTCTGAGTATATGTCCAAAAGGAATGAAATCAAAGTTTAGAACAGATATTTGCACATCCATGTTCACAGAAGCTTTATTCACAATAGCTAAAAGGTAGCAGCAACACAAGTATCCATTAACAGATTAATGGATAAATAAATATGGTGTATATATATATATATATATATAATGGAATATTAGTCTTAAAAAGGAAGGAAATTTTGCTACATGCTGCAATGTGGATAAAACTTGTAGATATTATGTTAAGTGAAATAAGGCAGTCACGACAAGCCATACACATAATTTCACATATTTGAGTTACCCAAAGTAGTCTAAAGATGAAAGTGGAGAGCTGGTTGTCAGGAGCTGGGAGTTGAAAGGAATGGGTGTTAGTGTTTAATGGATACAGAGTTTCAGTTGGTTAAAATGAAAATGTTCTGGGGTTATGATGGTAATGGTTAGACAATAATGTGAATGTATCTTATTTCATTGAACTATATACTTAAAAATGGATAAAATGGGGGGCCTGCCTCATGGCATAGCAGTTAAGTTTGTGCACTCTGCTTTGACAGCCCAGGGTTCCCAGGTTGATGCTGAGCGTGGACCTATGCACTGTTCATCAAGCCATGCTGTGGCAGCATCCCACATACAAAATAGAGAAAGATTGGCACAGATGGTAGCTCAGCAACAACGTTCCTCAAGCAAAACGAGGAAGATTGGCAACAGATGATAGCTCAGGGGCAAAAAAAGAAAATGGACAAAATGGTAAATTTTATAGTGTGTATATTTACTACAGTTAAAATAAAAAATTAGAATTTAAATATAACTTAAAATATTCCATATTTGGAACTTCAAATATATTATACAAAACCTATAGCGGAGTCCAAATCATGTGCAGATCAATTCATCTTTGAATAAGGTGTAGCTTCTGACATGTTGTAAAGGAAAAATTAGGAAAGCAAATTTTTTCATAAATGTCATTTGGATTCGATATGATATAGCATATTAGACCGATTCCATAGTATATAATTTATATTAGTAACTTAATTATTGACAGGTAAAAAATGTGGTATTTGAAATTACCAATGAAATTATGATCATTTCTATCATATGTATTTTACATGGGGCTGTCCATGACAAAGTTTCCATGAGGGAATTAGTATTATCCGACTCTAAAGGTAAAAAAATATATATCATGGAACATAAAGAACATAAATAATGAATGACACTTCAGATCTTGTATTTGATGCCAGGTATCACGACAGCCAATGGAGTATTTTTTTTTTTTTATTTTTCTTGTGGTAATGTTCTAATTTGCTGTCATGTGATATCATCCAAAGGACCTCTGTACATGATGGGAAAGCAATCTCAACTATTTACTGTCAGCCTTGAATATTTCAAGGTCTAAAGTGAAGGGGACTTTTTCTTGTAGGTAAAAATAAATCCAAATAGCTTATTTTTGTGATTTTATTTTGTTTTTATCCACTAGAAGAACAATAACCTATTTGCAGCCCATTCACAAAATATTCCATCTTTTTGATTTTTTAAATTTCCCTAAAAACTTTGCAATTTAGACTTCAACATTAATGATGTTATTCATAGGAGGAAAGAACTAGCAGAAAAAATTCTGATGCTGGTTTCATAGTGAACAGAAGAAACAAGCCTTGAATCTGGACCATGTCCTACTTGGAAAATAAGATAATTGTGTAAACCTGTATTGACCATTCCCATAGGTCTGTACATGTAATTTGTCAGGATATGTTCTAGGATTAAATTGTATTTAATATTGGCCACTAATTGTTGGGCTTGATATCACTACCCACATTTTATAGATAATAAAATTGAGGTTCAGAGATTTTAAGTGACTTTACCTTAAGATACATAGTTGGATAGCTGGATTCTAAGATCTATCTATCTATCTAAATGAGTCTCTTATATTATCCCTCAAATATTAAGTATTTTGTAGTAATGGGTCTGAAATAAGGATATGTCACTTTTCATCCACCAACACAAAAAAACTGAAAAGGATGGAAAACAAAATAAAGTTATTAAAATAGAAATTCTATATAGGTGGTGAAAATGTCCTTAAAACACAAATATAATTATTTTAGTGCTTACAGTTTAACCATTTCAACATATTCTTCTATTTTCTCATATACACTGGCTTCACTGCATTTTCTCTTGACCACACTGCAACCACACACATTATCTTACAAAAATGGTCTCTCAAAGCCTCTAAGTGAAATTCGGCTCATATCTTGCTCCAATACAAAATTGTCAGTACCTAGGAGATTTTGCTTGCAAATAAACACCCATAACATCTCCTGTGTAATTGGATTTTAGATGTACATATTCTATATGTTGAGTAAAACCATCCAAATCCTGCTCATTTCAAAATGAATTACATATTACTATCTCTTGAAGTCAATATGCATCAATATCATTGAAGACCTCTTTTTTCCTATGGTTGTATTTAGAGTTGAAAATTAAATACTGAAAAAATCCTTATTTTAATGATTTATATATTTATGGAACATACAGTTTTTTAAAAATATAGTCTAATTATTACAATATAAAACAACACTGAATCACAGAAATACAAAATGAGCCATTTAAGCCTGTACAGTTACCTAGTGATGGAGTTGGGAAACGGAGGAGTGTCCTCCAGTCTAGATAATGCAGGATTTTCCACTGAAGCACAGATTTTTTTTACCGTACATGCTTCTCATTTTTGATCAAAACTATTCCCGAAGTAAGATCGTTATTGATCACAAAATAAGGTGTGGTCATTTACATAGAGTGAGGACTTCCCTAAGAAGTCTCCTTATGTTGGCTGTGGTGGAAGTGTTATAAAAAATTAGACTTTTAAAAGCCTCAAAATTATGACACTCTCTCCCAAGTTTCACAGAAATTTGGATCACTCCCTATCTTCTCAAGATTCCTTAAATATCCTAAAATGCTGGAAATTCCCTAAAGTGACCTTCCTTACTCATCTGTAGGGCTAGGAAAGAAGTAAACCCGGTTACTAGGTCAATTTTACTGGGAGGGCTTTGAATGCATTACCTACATAAAGTTAATCTTAGTTTCTGAAAATTGGCTGATCATACCTCAATCTGCATGTCTACAATAAGTATTGTTTTACGTTGCCATCAGTTAGGACGCACAGCATTATAAAATGGCTTTCATAGAATCAGCATCAGATACCCAGAGAGTGTCCTCTAAAATGAAGACAAGCATAGTTCTCCACAGTATCCTTAGACGGAGCGCTACATGAGAGTCCACCTTCCTTCAAGTTTTTCACAACAGGTTCTACTAAAGAGAGAAAGAGTATATAATGGTTTATATTAGCTGACTGGATTAGCAATGATGATTCCAGGACTTCTTTACCTGGAGGATTAATCTGGTGTCTTTTTTTTTTTTTGCATTCTCTTGAGAATGTCCCCTGAGACTTGGACATTGTGGGTTAAATCACTAATAGCCCAGGATGGCCATAAGCCAAGGTTTGGGGAGGAATTCTGATATTTTCTTTAGATATTTTAACCGTTGTCTTAAGGATTAATTCACTGGAGAAGGAAACAAATGTATTTGTTCAAATTTCTCCAATATTATAATGTCTTTAAAGTTTTATGGATCATGTATTTTATATGTTGTTGTTCAGTAAGAGCATAGTAATGATATCTTCTCATATTAATTTATTTTCCAATTTCCAGAAACTTCTTATATTAACTTATTTCCAGTTTTGATTATATTGGCCTACAAATATAATAAATTAAATGTATTGTGGTTAAATAAATACATATAAGCAGAAATTCTTAAAACATCCCATATAGGATTTATCTGTAATTTATTTTAGTTATTACATATTTTCTAACTTGTTCCATTTTGTTGGAAAAATCCATTAAAGTATAAAACAATTTCCGCTTAATAAACTAAAGACAATAATGATATCACTCACTTCATTGCAATTATATTTACAAAATATTTAACAACACAATTTTGTTGTGGATAATACCTTAGTTGTTCTTATATTTCTCATGCTTTCCAGTAACTGAAGTAATTACACCTTTTGCTTGGGAAGGATTATTATTGGTCTAGTTAATTTTTTTTAAGATTTTTAAAACATTTGAATTTTTAATTCTAATGCGTCTCAGTGAAGACATCTTTATGTTCAATCTATTTTGACGCCTTTAGACTTCATGGATCTGGATGTTCCTTTCCCTCCCCAGATTTGGAGCATTTTCTGTTATTATTTCTTTAAATAAGAAAGAAATAAGGTCCAGTTCTCTGTCTTCCCATTTCTCTGCCCCTTCTGGACTCCCACAATGCAAATATTGGTTTGCTTATGGATTCTTGTAAGTCCTGTAGCCTTTTTTCACTTTTTTACATTCTACTTTCTTTTTCTTTTTCTTTTTTTATGAAGATTAGCCCCTGAGCTAACATCCACCATCAATCTTCCTCTTTTCGCTGATGAAGATTGGCCCAGAACTAACATCTGTGCCCATCTTCCTCTACTTTATATGCGGGATGCCTGCCACAGCATGGCTTGGTGAATGGTGTGTACGTTCATACCTAGGATATAAACAAGTGAACCCTGGGTTGACAAAGCATAGCACATGGATTTTACCCCTGTCACTGGCCCGGCCCTCTCCATTTTCTTTTTGTTCTGCTGACTGAGTAATTTAAAATGATCTGTCTTTGAGCTCACTGAGTCTTTATTTTGCTTGATCAAGTCTATTGTTGAGATTCTCTATTGATTTTTTTTTTAGTTCAATCATTGTATTCTTCAGTTCTAGAATTTGCGTTTGCTGTTTTTTGTATTTGTTTTGTTTTTTTAAGGTTTTGATCTCTTTGTTAAACTTCTTATTTTGTCTAAATATTGTTTTCCTGATTTTGTTTAGTTGTCTATATGTGTTCTCTATTAGCTCACTAAGTTCTTTAAGTTACATATTCTGAATTCTTTATCAGGCAAATTTTAGATTTCCATTGCTTTATTTTGTTCCTTCGGTAGTGTCAAGTTTCTCTTACCTTTTGTGAACTTTGTAGCCTTGCATTGTTGTTTGCATATTTGAAGAAGTATTCAATTTCTCCAGTATTTACAGATTGAATTTGAGAGAAAAAGCCTTTCACCAGTCATCCCAGCCAGAGGTTTTGGGCAGAACAGCAGCTGCCTGTCCCTACATGGACCTCCTCATAGGGTTCAAGGGTGAGTGGGCTTGAAGCCTGGGTCCACACTGATATTGCATGCTCACTTGAATCCTTTCCCCTGGAGAGCCCTTAAGCAAAGGAAATGTCTCTCTACTGCACTGTCTATGGGGAGGGTGACTCAAGTAAATTGAAACTGTCCTTTCTACAGTCTTGGAAATGTCTTCCCCCATTTCTGTGCTCCACTTAAGTGCTATGTTCTCGTATCTGGAATCCAGAGCTCTCCCGAAGGTAAATTCATGCATGGATGGTTATTTATATCCATGTTTCTGTGAAAGAATTCAGGCTAGAACCTCCTATAGCACCATTTTCCTGACACAATAGCCATGTGTAGATAGGCCAAGAAAATTCTGTGCTCAGTCAGAGAATTACTGAGTTCCTCACAACTTTAACATGCCCCCAGAAACCCATGGAATAAAGTCATCCCGAAATACCCTAATAATCTCCAAGAGTACAGTGAAAGGAGGTGAGAATGTGTGCTGCATACTTCCCCAGAAGACACCTCAAAACCAAGAATAGCATGGGGCTATGAGATTTGGTTTATCTTAAGAGAAGAAAGAAGAGTATGAAACAAACAAAATCCTGAGCTATTTTTTAAAATTTTGGTGTTCAGTTCAGTTGAATTATTCATAAAACACAATTAAAATGAATAATGACATTTACTTCCTTTGAAGAAGAAGCCACATTCTATGACCCCAAAATGAAAGATTTAGGCAATAAACATTTTAATTAGAGGTTTTTGAAAATATGCATGAGCTCATAAAAGAAAAACATGTCTATACTAATTTAATAGAATATGGAGGTGTTTGTAGCCTTTATAAATTGGCATATATGTAGTGAGATATGTTTTGTTAATAGGAAAATAGTCAATATTGAAAAGATTTTCTCTTCTCACAATTATCATACAAACTGTATGGAATCACAGTCAAAATCCCACTTTGTAATCTAATTCTGAATAATTATGTCAAAATACAATGGGCTAAGAATAACCAAGACAGTATTTGAGATGCAAATATTCTGAAGTTAGGAAGAGCACTCAATATTCCAGATGTGGGTATATGAAGAAGAAAAAAGAATGTCATTGATGGTTACCAGTTAATGGTTCATTCATATATCAAAGCTTCATGTTGTACAACTTAAATATATACAATTTTTATTTGTCAATTGTACCTCAATAAAGCTGATGGAAAAAAGATAAACATAAGCATGTTCAATGCTCTAGAACTTCCACTCATAGGTCATTTCCAACAGAATTTTTAAAAATATACTCTCTAATAGACATGCATAAAAACATTCATAGCAGGAGCATTTGTAACACTTAGTCTGTACAATATTCACATATGCTCTTTAAGAAAAATGAGTAAGTAAATAGAGGATAGTTACCAAATGGAGAATTCAGGAGCAATGTGAATTAATGATCTACAAATGCACAAATGACTGAAATAAATTTGACAGATATAATATGAAGGAAAATAATCCAGATATAGAGCCAACCCTGACAGCTTAGTGCTTAAAGTTTGGTGCTGTGTCTGTGGCCTAGAATCAGTTCCCAGGCACAGAAGCACACCAATCATCTGTCAGTAGCCATTCCGTGGTGGTGCATCACATAGAAGAACTTACAACTAACATATACACAACTACATACTGGGACTCTGGGGAGGAAATGAAAAGGAAAGAGAGATTGCCAACAGATATTAGCTCAAGGTAAATCTTGCCCCAGAAAAAAATTTAAATAAAAAGATAATAAAACCCAAAACACATTAAAAGAAAAAATAAGCTAGATACAAACAGGCACATGATATAAAGATTTAAAGAAACTAAATGATGAAATGAATCTATGCTATCCATAGTTGTGAAAAGGGCTACTTTTGGGGTGATAGACAATGTAAAAGAGCACAGCATTAGCTTTTCATGTGCTTTTATGTCTACTCCCCAATAAATGTGCCCCTTGTAGTGGTTTCCTTTAATGAAAATCTATGAAGTGTTTGTATACTATGTCTCAATAATATTTTTTACTAAAAACAGACAAAAACTTTTAATGCTCCATGGACTGATAGTAAAAAAAGATAATTACAGAGAGAGTGATGTCAGCATCACAGCATTGTGAGCTGTTCCCTTAGTCTCTTCCCCCTAACTTAAACCCAAATGGGTATTCCTTATTGGACAAAGCATTCCACACAGGGCATGATAAGATGTCTGAGAGACTAACACAACCATACATCTAATGGTGGGGTTGCTGGATCTCCTAGAAACAGTGGAAGAATTTGATCAGATCACCTGCCTTTCCCCAGTTGCAATCATCTAGGTTGTGGGTCTTTGTGTGGCAGCCAGTGAAAAACTTTGGGAAGAGGTGGGGAAGCAGGCAGGCATTCTTGTGAACACTTTCATTTTGAGAGTTCTGCTCAGCATGTAGGACTGGCATACAGTTTGGTGCTCCATACCATCTGGTGCAGGCAGCTACCATGTAGGTGACCCCACCAAGCACAACAGCCCAGGTAAACCACCCATAAGTTCAGAGCAGTGTGCATTTGTGCAAGAAATACCCACCACCACCTGGCACACTAGCTCAGATGGTCCCAAGCCAAGGCAGCATTTCCACGCTAGAGCACTTGCACAGTGTATGTGACCAGCCAGGTGCCTGTGGCCAGCAGGCAGACACAGATGGTCCTTGTCAGCACAACTTCCAGTTGAGGGTGAGGATTCAGAAAGTATGGCACCTTCCCTCCAAGAAGTTGCAAGTGGAATCTGTGGCCTGGTACTACCACTATTTACCAGCAAGGGAGCACTTCATCAAACACCACGAGAACTACATTAACACTCCAAAGCAGAAGGAAAATGACAAGTCTCCAGAAATCATGCTTGAACTCATAGTAATTTACAACCTAAATGTCAGAGAATTCAAAATAGCTGACACAGAGAAACTCAGTGAATTACAAGAAAACTCAAAAATACAGTTAAATGAACTCAGGAGTAAAATTAATGAGCAAAAGAAATTCTTCACCAAAGACATTAAAGCTCTAAAAAAAAAATGAAACAAATTCTGGAAATGAAGAACACAACGGATGAGACTAAAAAAATCTAGAAACATTAAAAACAGAGCTGATGTTATAGAGAACAAAATTAGCACTTTAGAGGACATAAATATAGAAATGCTTCAGGCAGAGGAGAAGAGAGAACTAAGACTAAAAAGAAAAATGAAGAGGGGCCTGCTCCGTGGCTGAGTGGTTAAGTTCACTGCAGCGGCCCAAGGTTCGGATCCTGGGCGCGGACATGGCACCACTTGTCAGGCCACGTTGAGGCAGTATCCCACATCTCACAACTAGAAGGACCTGCAACTAAGATATACAACTATGTCCCTGGGGGTGGGGTTGGGGAATAAGCAGAAAAAAAAAAAAAAAGATTGGTAACAATTGTTAGCTCAGGTGCCAATCCTTAAAAAAAAATAAAAGAAAGATTGGCAACAGTTGTTAGCCTAGGTGCCAATCTTTAAAAAAAAAAAATGAAGAAATTCTTTATTATCTGACAACTAGGAAATGCAAAACAAGGTTTATAGGCATTTGAGAGGGAGAAGAGGAGCAGACAGCTTGTTCAAAGAAATTATTGCTGAGAACTTTCCAAACCTGGTGAAGGAGTGGACTTACAATTACATGAAGTCAGTAGAACTCCTAATTCCATGAATGCAAAAGACCAACTTCAAGGCATATAATAGCAAATCTGGCAAAAGTCAACGACAAAGAAAAGATATTAGGGGCAGCAAGCCAGAAGAGAATAATCTACAAATGAATCCCTATCAGGCTTTCAGTGAATTCCTCAGCAGAAATCTGACAGGCTTAGAGAGGATGGGCTGATTGATTCAAAATACTGAAGACAAAAACTTTCAGGAAAGAACTCTATCCAGAGAAATTATCCTTCAGATATGTTGGAGAAATAAAATCTTTCCCAGATATACAAAAGCTGAGAGAGTTCATTGTGACTAGATCTCCATTACAAGAAATGATCAAGGATGCTTTCATACCTAAAACAAAAGGCAAAGCTTTACAAAGCCTGGAGCAAAGAGATAAATAGACAAAATGATAAATTCGCAGCTCTCTGTCAGAACAGGTTAGAAACCACTTAATAACATAAAAGATAAAGAGAAGGAAAGCGTCAATACTAACTATAAACACTTCATTTTAATCACAGAGTCACAACACAAAACAGAATAATTTGTTATGACAATAACTTAGATGGGGAAGAGGAGGGGATGGAACCTGCTTAAGGTAGCGGAGATAAGAGGCTAACAAAAAATGGGCTGTCTCATCTATGAGATCATTTATACACACCTCATGGTAACCACTAAACAAAAAAATCAGTGTAGAGACACAAATCCTAAATAATGCTAAAACCATTAAAGAAAACCAACAAACTGAAATGGCAGTCAGAAATACAGGAGAAGAGAAACAAGCGAAATAGAGAACAATTGAGAAACAAGAGATAAAATGGCAGTGTTCATCCCTCATATATAAATAATCACTCTAAAGGTAAATGGATTGAATTCTCCAATCAAAAGACACAGAATAGCCAAATGGATTAAAAAATAAAACCCAACAATATGCTGCCTCCAGGAAACACATCTCAGCTCTAAAGACAAACACAGGCTCAGAGGGAAGGGATGGCAGATGATGTGGCAAGCAAATGGCAAGCAAAAGAAAGCAGGAGTAGCCACACTTATATCAGAGGAAGTGGACTCCAAGATAAAAAAAGACAATGAGAGACAAATAGGGGTGTTATATAATAATAAAAGGGAAATTCCACCAAGAGGAAATAACCCTTATGAATATGTATACACCTAACACAGGAGCACCAGGTATATAAAGCAACTATTAACAGACTTAAATGGAGAAATTAAAAGCAACTCAGTAATAGTAGGGGACCTGAACACCCCACTTACATCAAAGGGTAGATCATCCAGACGATAAGTCAACGAGGAAATGTTGAATTTAAATGAAACACTTGAGAAGATGGACTTAAAAGATATACATAGAACATTTCATCCCAAAACGGCAGAATACACATTCTTCTCAAGTGCACATGGAACATTCTCAAACATAGACCCTATGTTGTGAAACAAGGTGAGACAATAAATTTAAGAAGATTGAAACCATATCAAGCATCTTTTCTGATGACAATGCTATGAAACTAGAAATGAACTACAAGAAAAAGCTGCGAAAGTGACAAGTATGGAGACTCTAACATAATTCAGAATGACCATTGGATCAATGAAGAAATCAAAGGAGAAATAAAAAAAAATACCTGGAGAGAAATGAAAATGAAAATGCATCATACTACCTGTTATGGGATACAACAAAATGGTTCTAAGAGGCAAATGCATAGCAACAGAGGCCCACATCAACAAACAAGAAACATCTCAAATAAGTAATCTTAAACTACACCTATAAGAACTCAAAAAAGAAGGCCAAATGAAGCCCAAAGTCGGCAAAAGGAGGGGAATGATAAAAATTAGAACAAAAATAAATGACAGACCAAAAATCAAACAAACAGACATAGAAAGGATCAATGAAACTAACACCTGGTTCTTTGAGAACATAAGGAGAATTGACAAACCCTTAGCCAGACACATTAAGAGAGAAAGAGAGAAGGCTCAAATAAATAAAATTAGAAATGAAAGAGGAGAAATTAAAATGGATACCACAGAAATACAAAGAATTAGAAGAGAATATTATGAAAATCAATATGCCAACAAATTGGATAACCTAGAAGAAATGAATAATTTTTAGACTCACACAACCTCCCAAAAGCAAATCAAGAAGAAATAGAAAAGCTGAATAGACCAATCAAGTGTATAGAGGTTGAAAGAGTCAGCAAAGTCTTCCCAAGAAAACAAAAGTCCAGGGCCCGATGGCTTCTCTGGAGAATTCTACCAAACATTCAAAGAAAATGTAATACCTATCTTTCTCAAGCTATTCCAAAAGATTGAAGAAGAAAGAATGCTTCTTAACTCATTCTATGGGGCCAACATCACCCTGATACCATAACCAGACCAGGACAACAAAAAGAAGGAAAATTACAGGTCAATAACATGGATGAACATAGACACAAAAATCCTCAACAAAATATTGGCAAACCAAATACAATAAACTAAAATGATCATACAACATGATCAAGTGGGATTCATGTCAGGGATGCAGGGACAGTTCAACATCTGCAAATCAATCAGTGTGATACACCACATTAACAAAATAAGGAATATAAATCACATGATCATCTCAATATATGCAGAGAAAACATTTGAAAAGGTCCAACTTCTGTTTATGAGAACTCTGCATAAAATATGTAGAGAGGGAAAGTATCTCAACATAATGAAGGCCATATATGACAAACCCAGAGTCAACATCATACTAATTGTGAAAAACTGAAAGCCATCTCTCTGAGAACAGGAACAAGACAAGGGTGCCCACTCTTGCCACCTCCTGTTCAACATACGAATGGAGGATTTGGCCAGAGTAATCAGGTGAGAAAAAGAAATAAAAAGTATCCAAATTGGAAAAGAAGAAGTGAAACTCTCACTGTTTACAAATGACACGATCCTATATATAGAAAACCCTACTAATCCACTAGAAAACGTAGAAATAACAACTAGAGCAAAGTTTCACAGTGCAAAATCAACTTACAAATTCAGTTGAATTTCTATAAATAATAACGAACTAGCATAAAGAGAAGTCCAGAATACAATCTCTTTTACAATTGCAACAAAATAATAAATATCTAGGAAAAAATTTAACCAAGGAGGTGAAAGACCTACACACTGAAAACTATAAGGCAATTGAAGATATCATAAAAAAATGGAAACATATTACATGCTCATGAATTGGAAAAATAAATGTAGTTAAAATGTCCGTATTTCCTAAAGAAATCTGCAGATTCAATGCAATCTCAGACAGAATTTCACATCAAACACCATTGTGTTTCCCCTTTTCTCCACTCGCTGTGAGCCCTGGGTGTCTGCTACCCAGCTGTTCCTGTGCCAGGCACCTCGTCTGCCAGGACACAGCTGAGCTCACCTGCACATTTCCTCTTTTCAGGAAAAAGCTGGAAATGACTCTGAGGAGTTTAAACTTACCTCCCTTCATTCAGGATGGAGACAGAGCAGCAAGTATGGCTTCCACGTGGAGCCACTCAGCCTCTCCCCACGCCCTCCTGGGATCTGCCCTCCAGATTGATAGGAGCCCCTCTGAAAGGCAGGAAGATGCCTCAAGGATGCAAACACTCGAGTCAGGCACGATGTGTCCACGTGTAGATATGCTTTCCATGGGAAGCAAACAAACCAGACTGCACATGCTCATTTTAAGGTGGTACGTTTCCCTCATCAGAAATGTGCTCCAATTTTTTTTTACAATTTTTTATTGTGGTCTAAATAGTTTATAACATTGTGAAATTTCAGTTGCATCTTAATATATGTCAAATAGCATATAAATGTACCCCTGTGCCCTTTGTGTTCACCCTCCCCCTCCTTGCCCCTGCTAACGACTAAGTTGTTCTCTTTGTCCATAAATTTGTTTATATTTAACATATGAGTGAAGTCATACAGTGTTTGTATTTCTCTGTCTGGCTCATTTTGCTTAGCTTAATGCCCTCAAGTTTCGTCCATGTGGTTGTGAATGGGACAATTATATCTTTTTATGGCTGAGTGGTATTCCATTGTATATATATATATGTATATACCACATCTTCTTTATCCAATCATCAGTTTTTGGGCACTTGGGTCGCTACCATATCTTGGCTATTGTAAATAATGCTGCAATGAACACAGGGGTGCATAAGTCTCTTTGTATTGTTGATTTCAAGTTCTTTGGATAAATACCCAGTTGTGGGATAGCTGGGTCATATGCTATTTCTATTTTTAATTTTTTGAGAAATGTCCATACTGTTTTGCAAAGTGGCTGGATCAGTTTGAATTCCCACCAGCAGTGGATGAAGGTTCCCTTTTCTCTACAACCTCTCCAACATTTGTTATTTTTTGTCTTGGTGATTATAGCCATTCTAATGGGTATGAGATGATATCTAAGTGTACTTTTGATTTGCATTTCCCTGATGATTACAGACGTTTAGCATCTTTTCATGTACCTATTGGTCATCTGTATATCTTCTTTGGAAAGATGTCTGTTCATATCCTCTGCCCACTTTTTGGTTGGGTTGTTTATTTTTTCCAGTTCAGATGTGTGAGCTCTTTATATATTATGGAGATTAACCCCTTATCAGATACATGATTTGCAAAAATTGTCTTCCAGTTGCTGGGTTGTTTTTCATTTTGATCTTGATTTCATTTGCCTTCCAGAAGCTATATAGTCTGATGAAGTCCCACTTATTTAGTTTCTCTTTTGTTTCCCGTGTCTGAGTGGACATTGCATTTGTGAAGATCCTTTTAAAGCTGATGGCAAAGAGTGTACTGCCTATATTTTCTTCCAGAAGTTTTATGGTTTCCTGTCTTACCTTCAAATCTTTGATCCATTTTGAGTCTATTTTTTTGTATGGAGAAGGACAATGATCTACTTTCATTCTTTTGCGTGTGGCTGTCCAGTTTTCCCAGTACCATTTATTGAAGAGGATTTCCTTTCTCCATTGTATGTTCTTGGCTCCTTTGTCAAAGATTAGCTGTCCATAGATGTTTGGTTGTGTTTCTGGGCTTTAAATTCTGTTCCATTGATCTGTGTGTCTGTTCTTGTACCAGCACCATGCTGTTTTGATTACTATAGCTTTGTAATAGGTTTTGAAGTCAGGGATTGCAATGCCACCAGCTTCGTTCGTGTTTCTCAGGATTGCTTTGGCTATTCAGGGTCTTTTCTTGCTCCAGATGAATTTTAAGATTCTTTGTTATATTTCTGTGAAGAATGTCATTGGGATTTTGATTGGAATTCATTGACTCTTTAAATTCCTTTAGGTATTATGGCCATTTTAACCATGTTTATTCTTCCAATCCACGTCCAGGGAATATCTTTCCATTTATTTATGTCATTAGTGATTTCTTTCAGTAATGTCTTATAGTTTTCCTTATATATATAGATTTTCCTTATAGAATAGGTCTTTCACCTTCTTGGTTAAATTTATTCCTAGATATTTTATTATTTTTGTTGCAGTCGTAAAAGGGCTTGTATTCTTGAGTTCTTGTTCTGTTAGTTCATTATTAGTGTATAGAAATGAGACGAATTTTTCCTGCCTAATTGCTCTGGCCACAACCTCTAACACTATGTTGAATAAGAGTGGTGAGAGTTGGCACCCTGTCATGTTCCTGTTCTCCATGGGATGACTTTCAGTTTTCCCCATTGAATATGACGTTGGCAGTGGTTTTGTCATGTGTGGCCTTTATTATGTTGAGGTATTTTCCTCCTAGACCCATTTTATTGAGCGTTTTTATCATGAATGGATGTTGGATATTGTCAAATGCTTTCTCTGCATCTATGGAGATGATCACGTGGTTTTTGTTCCTCCTTTGGTTAATATGGCATATCACATTGACTAATTTGCAGATGTTGAACCATCCTCGTGTTGCTGGTATGAATCCCCCTTGATCATGGTGTATTATCTTTTTAATGTATTGCTGTATTTGTTTTGCCAATATTTTGTTGAGGATTTTTGCATCTATGTTCATTAGCAATATTGGCCTGTAATTTTCCTTCTTTGTGTTGTCCATGTCTGGTTTTGGGATCAGGGTGATGCTGGCCTCATAGAATGTGTTAGAAATAGTTCCATCTTCCTCAATTTTTTGGAATAGTTTGAGAAAAATAGGTGATAAATTGTCTTTGAATATTTGGTAGAATTCTCCCAAGAAGCTCTCTGGTCCTGGACTTATATTTTTGGGGAGGTTTTTGATTACTGTTTCAATCTCTTTACTTGTGATTGGTCTATTCAGATTCTCTATTTCTTCTTGATTCAGTTTTGGGAGATTGTAAGAGTCTAAGAATTTATCCAAGAAATGTACTCCAATCTTGAAGAAAAAGTGTTCTATTTAAGTCAAACAACCTAAATCACTAGCAATTTGACATATTATATGATTTTGCTCATTATTACTGACTCAGGCACCTGAAGCAAAACTTACTAATACCTACACACACATGTAGCCCCAGCAATGCCAAGAATGGCCAGAAAGGATGCCTGAGGGGCGGCCAGCTGGACAGTCTCAGGAAGGAAAGTGCCATCCAGCGGGTGTCTCTGGGGGCCTTGGGTGTCTCAGCCAGGCTACCCTGTCCAACGGAGGGCTCTGGCTGCAAACGGGGTCATCGCATCATAGCCACTCTGACATCTCCTGCAAAACCCAACTGCAAACTTGGGCTTCATTATAAACCGTGATAGTTATAATTCATCCAGGAGAGGAGGAACAGACTCACCCAGACTAGAGCACAGGCCACCGGGGCAAGGGGTGGTCTTCCTGATCTTTCCCTTACTAATCCTTCAGCAGGTGGTCCTGAGGTGCTCTGGGAGCTGGGGCATAAGGGTGGGAATAACAGGCCCTGCCTTGTGGAGGGTCGAGGCCTCTCTCCTCCTCTGTCCCAGACCCAGCACTGCTGTTTTGTCTTTGTATAATCAATCAAAAGCTGGATATCAGTAATAAATTATTCTCTACCCAGATTTAGTAAGAATAATGCCAATTGGAGCGCCAGAAATGCATAGTAAACATTAAGTGCTCTCCATGATTCTTATTCCCCTCCAAGTAAATCTAACCCTCTTCCCACTGCTCCACTCCTGTGCATCTCACTGTACATCTGAAGTGCTGGATATTTATGGCATCACCAGGTATGGGATTCACTCTAATTCCCCCAAGCCATGAATTGTCAAATTAGCTTAAATTAGCATCAAGTCCTCATCTGAAAACCCCATGCACGCCCCTCTGTGGGGTGGAATCCTGTATCTCACCCCATCCCCCATGAGTTCACTCAGATGACTTAGCCCCCCTGCCACCGCAGCTGGTCCTAGGACGCAGTCTACTTGCTTTTTGGTCCCTAAGCCCTTCCTCCCCTTGGTTGCTCTTTTGTGAATACCTTCCTTAGGACACTCCTGATGCCAATCCCAGCCCCGGGCCTTTGCACGCTGCTTCCTCAGGGTGCTGCTTCATGTAAACCTGGGACCCAGGGCGGGATACACAGATCTCAGGTGGGGATGGCCTGCACACATGTTCCCCCCAGGAAAAGCTTACAAAGAAGGGAGGAAGGGGTATTTGGCTACAGTCACTTTAGTGGCATCTCCGGACGTCTTTCGCTGTCAGGATCTGACCGCAACCTCAGAATCTGTACCGCACACCACATTAGGGGCACCTCCGGAGGAAAAGCTGATTTCTGGTGACTGCAGGCAGGCTGGACAGAAGGAAGGGAATGTCCATGGGAAGGCCAGACCCAAGCTTGCCTGAGAGGCAGGAAGCCCTACACAGGCTGCAACCAGGTCGGAAAGACAGGCTTGGCTTGTCAGGAGGGAGGGAGGCTGGGGAGGAGAGCAGCGCCCACCCATGGGCCCTCCCCACACACACGCTTCACAGAAAATGTGCGGAATGCATATACGATGGTGGTTCCATAGATAGTACCATGTAGCCTGGGTGTGTAGAAGCCTACGCCATCTAGGTTTGTGTGATGTTCTCACAATGACAGAATCACCTAATGACGCATTTCTCAGAATGTGTCCCTGTTGCTAATTGACATGTGACTGAACATAAATGGAGGATGATGGTGGGTTCACTTACTAGTGTCCCTTCTCCCGGAGGTCAGAACTCACACCAGGCCTGTGACCGATGTTCCAAATTCACATAATGGGAAACCAGGGTGGGGCTCTTGGTCATACATAACTTTCGACAGAAGGAAAATATCTAATGAATCATAGCCGTTTGAAATTGCAGTCAGGCAGGTGCCTTAGTGTCGACGGTGATGATCCATTAACACGCTCTAGTCTGGCTGCTGTTGTTTGCTTGTTCAGTGCAGTACAAAAAAACCCCAGCTTATCAACAAGGTTTCTAATTTGTTTTAAAGCATAATAACCACTTTGCCTCACACTCAGTGCAGAATGAGTACGGTTCTCAAAATATCACCAACTCCAGCTCAGAATCAATCCTGCACTCTTTATTTGACTAACTCAATGCTTAATTTAATTTAAAATTACACTGGACCACAGCTACTAACATTTCCTCTAACTTCCTAGAGATAAAATTTCACCTCTGATGCCTCAGATTAGGTTTCTAATTTTAAAAAACAATAATAATTAAATGCAAAATTAATGGGAGGTATACTTTTTCTAAGATTTTTTTTCAGTTCTCTTTGAAAAATTGTGCTTTATCAAGCTGTTAGAACAAACACAGATTTAACACTGCAGGAGACTAACAGCTCTTTTGTTTCTCTTCTTGATGCTTCTTCCTTCCAGCAGTGCTCCCCTTCCCTCTCGGGGGACAGCAGAGGTAGAGACACAGATCTGGTTGTGGTTTTTAAAGCTGGGAGGAGGCCCATCCTGACTCTGCCTCATACAGACGGGGGAGTGGCATCTACTGGCTCATCTGTCCCCATCCCATTGAAACAGCATGACTACCCCAAAGCAAGGGCAGATGAAGAAGACAGTCTTGGCCATGGCCTGGTGCTGCTCTCATGGGCAAGACATTGCCCTCCTCCAGCTGTGCCCCCTTGGAACACTGCATGACACAATGCCAATGCCAAGGCTGACAGGGGCAGAAGGCCAGGGGACACTAGCTTCACTCCAACCTGCTGCTGCTGAGCTTCCATCAGGTCCATGTGCACAGTGATGCAATCAAGAGGACTGTCCACTGGCTAGTCTTCAGAGCAAGAGCAAACACAGGCCTCAGTGCAGGTCAGTAGACGACACCCAGGGAAAACAGGCCAAGAGTCAGGAAACAGGCATGTGCCTCCCTACACACTCATGGCTCCTCCATGAACTCGGTCCTCTGGAAATCATGAAGCCAAAAAGGAGACTATTTTGAAGACACTCTGCTTCAAGCCCCTTTCCACACTCACTGCATATGGCCCAAAGAAAGGTCATCTCCACTTGTGCAGCTTCTCTCCCCTCTGACAGTAAGTGTGCACACATTTGTTTAGGAATCCCATGGGAAACTCAACTGGAAAATAGGAATGTAAGGGAGCTGGTCACCCCACAATGCCTCACTTTCAACTGAGTGAGGAGATTTCCATGGACTTGAATGTTTCACTGAGTCATCAAAATGACCTGCTCTTAGCTAACACTGGACAAAACCTCTTCCCACACACACCCACATTTGAAGTGAAATGTCCATTGCCCTGCAGTAAATATAAATGGTAACTTAAGATATCTGTATATGTTGCACGATGTTTTCATTGTGGTTGTTTTGTGATTGGAAAAAAGAGGAAGAAACGTTAGGATAAGAAAAACATGGGTAAATTGGGGGCCACAGTAAACAAGGTGCATTTTCATCCAGTTCTAGGGCCTCAGGGCTTCCTGGATCGGCGCCCCCTTGATGGTCAGCCCATGCAGACAGGGTGGGCCCAGTGGCATCCGTGTGGTGGAATCCCATCCAGGTGATTTCTGAAGGCGAGTTCAGGGTCTAAACATCACATTGTGAAGATGTTTGTCCAGGTGTTCAAAGTCATCATTACCAGCTCGGCTATCAGAAATTATATACACGGCAAATGGAAAGAACTATGTTTTTAATGGATTCTTGTTCAAACTCAACTATTGTGATCAATGTGAGCAGGTAATCATACAGACGCACAGTCTGAAGTTGCCACGTAAAAAAAAAACATGATCAAGCTCCAGAGCATTTGTCATAATAAGCCTGATGAGCTTAAAAGGATAGCTTGTTTTTGAGGGTGGAAAATGCAAAGTCGTGTTTAAGGATTGTTTCTTTTTTAATCCAATAGTTTGAATAGAAAATGACAATTCTTACAAAGAACCAGCATTAAAGAATAATCAAAAATATCTTTCATTTAAGAAGTTTATCAAAAACATGCCATATTCATCGTTTCTCAGTAAAAATACAACAAGCCTTCATTGAGTAGTTACTGAGTCCTGGCACTTACATAGGTTTTATATTTAATTTTCACAACCTAATCTAGGTACATTCTCATTGTACATATACGGAAACTGCGACCTAAATTTTTAAGCAGCTGGTCACATCGGCAGTGTCAGAACTGGTCACTCACGCCTGCCCAACACCCTCTGTCCAATCGTGGAATGCGTGCCCTCAGCCCCCATAGTGTGCTCCACAATTTACCTTCCCCTCCAGTCTCACACCACCCTTCATTTCAAAGCACGAAACCAAAGCTTGAGTTGGTTTCTTCAGCAAATTTGGAAAACTAGACCCTAGGTTTGCTCTAGAAGCAAACTCACGATAATCAGGATTTGTGTCTCACACCATGAGCCCCTCATGGGATAAGTCCTTCATGGGCCACACTGGGAAGGGGCCATGCTCAGCCTCATGCTCTGCAGTCTTGGTATTCCAGACTTTTTAAACAGGAACCCTTACTTACTGCATTGTCACTGCCTCTGGGGGTGGGCTGGCCACAGGTCAGACTCTCGTCCTCCCTCCAGGAACAGGCTGGTGGACAGCTCTGGACTCACAGGGTCTGCGTTCAGTGGGGCAGGCCTGAGTTATGAGATGAGCGGTGGCACATCCTGCCCCAGGTTCTCTCCTTGGCTGTGCGGAGAGGTCTGAAGACTTTCCAGCACCAAAGGCTTCCAAATGTCTCATTTCCTTCCTCACAGGCCACAACCCCCATCAAGTAAAGTAGCTGCCTTAGATATCTGCTTATGTTAAAAAGCAAATGCATGCATTAGACAAATGAAGACACAGATCTGATGACTCAGTGTGATCGGAATACTGAGTAATTTTTTCACATTTTAATAAATTATTCTCCCAACATAGGCACTAATTAAATCATCATTATACTGAGTCTAGGACTGAGGATGTCAAAGACTCATCAATTTTAGGGAAAGGCAAAATAGATAGAATAAAATTCTATAGGACTAGGTGTGCATTTCATTTTCTCAGGTATGAAAGTTGCCCAGGTGTAAGAGAAGGATGAATGGCTTCAGGTAATTATAATAGAGAATCCTAAATGACTGTTAGAACCCTAGTCTAAGAATGTCTGCCCCAAAATGTATGTGTTATGCGGATGGCAGCAAGGACACAGCAAACTGTCACTGGCAACAGAAAAGGTTAAAGGAGACTTCTGTCTGTTGCGTTCTCCCTAAAGCTGGCCCTGAGACAGGCCTTGGGTACAGGAGGTGACCCCAGGAAACACCCCAGTGTGGGAAGTGACACTGGGACGGGAGTGGTGTGGGAATACGGGACGGGTAGCAAACTAGTTACCTTGTGGGCGATAAAGGATGGACACCCAAAGGGACCCTCTGAGAGACATGTGAATACGTCCCAGTCACTCTGCAGGGACCGGAAGTCTGGCTTTTATCCTCCAGTTCCTGCTCCTGGTTGTTGTGAACCCCTGGCCAGCACAGCAAGGTGCCCTCGGTCAGGGAAATGGATGCTGCTGGTCATGTGGACTAGTCCCAAGTACCTCTCAGTGGGCAGAAGATGGGGCATGTGAGTGCGAATTTTAGGTTCCAAGTCTGTCCTCTCGGCATCGAGGAGGCTGGGGCTCTGCGGCCAGGAGCTCTGGGGAGACAGAAGCGGGTGGCTCATCCCCACAGGCCTGGAACAGCATTCTCTGGGGTTATACTCCCTTCCTTGTTTCTCTCTTTACTCAGTTTCCAAGAATTAGATTGAATTCAACTCTCCCCCTTATTCTTTCATGGAGGAGAGTAGGAAGGAGAGAAGCCTCCTGGTCAGACACTTCCAGCATAGGATGTGGTGCTGCTGCTTCAGAGCATCTGGCTTTGGTCCACCTGATCCTTGCAGCAGCTGTCTGGGTGGGAAGTGTGGGGAAGCAGACGTTCCCCGTTCCACAGTGCAGAGAACGTCAGGCTCCTCTTTGCTGAAATCTCCAGACTGGCCATGGACTCTCCTGCTGAGGCCTCGTGGGGTGCCTCCATCCACACCTCCCAGATCCTCCTCCATATGGTGGCCAGCCCACTTCACACCCCCCAGGGTGTGCCCCTTGCTTGTGTCCTCATTGACACTGGAAATCCATGACTCTGTCGCCCACTTTGTTCTGCTGCAAATGGACCCTGAGCTGGGCTAAAGTGAGGCCTCCCCACCAACAGGAACAAATAAGCCACCAGGACCTAAATTTCCACAGAGGACAATCTGTCGTTCCTCCCATAGTTTCCTGTGGAGACATCCTGTGAACTCACCCAGGTGTGCAACCACTCTTCCAGGATGAGACCTGTGTCCTTGGCCACCACCATCTGGTGAAATCTGCTGACGATGCCCCAGTCTCCCGCTCACAGACATGGGTGAGCTGGCGGCACAATTAACCCACACCCAGGTGGGAGTTGGGGCCCCTGGGGAGCTCAGAGCCCTGCTGTGACACAGATGCCAGTCCCATCTGCAGCCCAGCTCCCAGGACCTGGAAGCTCCTCCACACAGCCAGCCAGTGTCTGCTCTGCTGCATGAGAGTCAGTTACTCCAGGACACTCCCGGGCCCTCGGTGCACTGGGCAGGACCAGACAATGTCAGTAAGGTCACGGGGATGTAGACCGTACCCCGCAGCCACCTGACCCCCATCCCCAGCAGAACTGTTCTGGGCACACAGCGACCACCTCTTTCTCCACACCCCTCCCTCCTCACTGCCCCTGCCCACCCAGCTCTCTGCTTGGGGGGAGATTGAAGAGATGGACTCAGGGCTGCTTAAACTCAATGCACAGTCTAACATGACAGCCAGTGTTTTCTATGTCACTGATGGGTTCAGGAACTAGAAACTTATCTGAGGATTCTGTCCACCTCGGGATATTTTTTCTTGTTGCCTACAGAATACAAGAGCTTCATTCAAGTTTGCAACCAGGAGCTGTGGCATCAATAACCAAGCCCACAGGCCTCCCTCTGCAGTCTCCTTCACCAGTCTTTGCAGAAAATACTTATTTATTCTTTTGGACCCTGCACTCCCACCACACACACACTGCCTTTACCTTTGGGAAATGTAGGAGGAGCTCATAACAACCAAGGTCCATTAGGAAGAACAAGGGGATTCTGCAAGTTTTCCACTTATTAATGAGAAACATTCTTGGATTGAATAGGCTTTTGCTTGATTCCAGGGAATAGAATGAGTCTGATGAATTGATTCTTTCTTTTAGTGACATCTTTTTTCTTTGCTAAACTACAACAGTTTGAAAAGCACAACAGGGCTTAACACACGGCCAGTCCAAGGCCTCATCCCAGGTTTCCAAGAAGGAAAGAGGGCAGCAATGGGGGTAAAGGCATGATCCTGCCTGGAAGCATCTACAGGCACCTGTGGGAGCTGGGTGTAGAGGAGAAGTAATGGGCTCTGGGGGAGGGTTCCCAGAGCAGACTGTGGTGACAGGTGAACTGAGGAAGGGGCAGCGAGGTCAGGAGCACAGAGGCCACAGAGGCAGGTGTCTCGGAGAGTGGGAGGCTGAGGTAGAGGCCTTCAAAGATCGGCTGGGAGAGGGTCTTGAGGGGCTTTGAGGCCTTGCTTAGAATTTGGGTGGTGCATGGGGAATGTTAGCGGCTGCATGACCGTCCCTAAGGTCTGGGCAGACAACCATGCTGGAGGAGTGCAGAGTGGCTGAGAGATCCCAGTGGGAACTTCTCTCCTCTAGGATCAGTCCTCAAGCCCCAAGGTGAAATGGGAAAGTGAGAATCAAAAGTAAAGCTTCTGGGGCTGGCCTGGTTTGCAGCAGTTAAGTGCACATGTTCTGCTTCGGCGACCTGGGGTTCACTGGTTGGGATCCTGGGTGCGGACATGGCACCGCTTGGCACGTCATGCTGTGGTAGGCGTCCCACATATAAAGTAGAGGAAGATGGGCACAGATGTTAGCTCAGGGCCAGTCTTCCTCAACAAAAAGAGGAGGATTGGTAGCAGTTAGCTCAGGGATAATCTTCCTCAAAAAAAAAAAAAAATGAAAGTCCAGCTTCTGGGGGCTGGCCCTGTTGCCTAGTGGTTAAGTTTAGCACCATCTGCTTTGCTGACCATAGTTCACAGTTTCAGATCCCAGGCACAGACCTACACCACTCGTCAGCCATGCTGTGGTGGCATCCCACATACAAAAAAGAGTAAGACTGGCACAGATGTTGCCTCAGGGTGAATCTTCCTCAGGAAAGATAAAAAGTCCAGGTTCTGCACATTTTCACAGGTTCTGTGTGAATCTGGCAGTGGCTAAGACAGGATTCATGAGTGTTTCACACTGTCGTGGCTGAGTTGTGTCCCCCTAAAATCCTATATTGAAACCCTAACCCCAGGAATTCAGAATGTGACTGTATTCGGAGCCTTTAAAGAGGTGACCAAGGGAAAATGAGGTCACTAGGGTGGACCATAATCCAATGGGACTGGTGTCCTTATAAGAAGAGATCAGGACACAGACACACACAGAGGGATGACCATGTGAGGACACAGGGAGAAGACGGCATCTATAGATATGGGAGAGAGGCCTCAGGAGGAACTAGTTCTGCCTACGCCTTGATATCAGATTCCAGCCTCCAGACTGGAGACAACTGATGTCTGTGATTTAAACCACCCCGTCTGTGTCTAAAGGGTGGATCAGCATGGGGCAGGGTCTAAAAACCTATGAAATTGTATGCAAAATTGTGAGTGTCTCCAGGAACAAAGCTCATTTTTTTCATAGAATAAGGAATGTCATTTTAATCTGATTTTTATATAGCCTTTCACTCCAACAGGTTAAGAACGACTACTCTAAGGTGACCTGACTGTGAGACGTCTGTTTTCTTAGCCTACTGTTAGTTCCTTTCTTAAACGTCCACTGAACAGCAGCAGCAGGACAGAGGCCAGATGCTGTCAGGAACCCGAGATCAATCAGAAGCAAGATTACTCTCAGAACATTTGTTATTCTAAAGCCAGACACTAGAATCTGGGAAATTGGCATCAAGGCAAAAAGTCTCTCGTTTCTGTTTCTTAGTCAAAGATCTTGTCTAGGCAGTGTCTTTGCAGTGACAGGAGGGTCTAATTCATGGGATGGTCCCAAGGGAGCCTCTTGTGGAGTGAGATGGGCTGGCTGGGGAGGATGGAGGAGGAAAGCTGGGAAGGTGGGAAGCAGGAAGGTTCCAAGGTGGCTCTCCCCTGGGAAAGTCAAGCACAAAGATACCCAACAAGCCCAGGTCCCCAATCCCATCACTGCCAGCTCACTGGGACCTATTACCTCATCTTGATCACTTGTTTCACAAAGGTATAAAATTACTCTGGAATTATTCATCAATGCATTTCCTGTTTAGAATAGTTGTGGAAAGTAACTGGACTCCCTTATCATAATTATTCCCCAGGAAACCTAGTCTACATGGAGTTTTCTCCATGATAGTGCTGAGTCTTTAAGCATTTTCCATGTTTTCAAGGGTCTGATGGTAAGAAGATAGCAAAGACATTCCATCCTGAGAATGAGCAGGATCTGAAGGTGGTGACTCTGGTCTCCAGACAAATACCACATCCTGGAACCCACGGCCTCTGGGCCCTGGAGACGTACAGGTTCAAATCTCGAGATTCATAGAGGATTCAGAAGTAGGACTTCTGGGACAATGAGTCCTCGTTTAGAGGACAGTTGTGGAATTCAGCCACTTGATTGGACAGTTAGGAGTTTGCTCCTATTTCAGGCTTTGCAGCTGTCTAGCCTCTCTCTCACCGTCCCCATTTGTTTTTTTTTTTTTCTTCTCAATTGAGTTTCAGGCCATTCTCCTCTCTTCTGCTATGTATCATTGTCATCTGTGTTCCCTTGCCTTTTATTTCAAGACTTATTTCCTGAATCAGCTTTGCTTCTGCCTTGGTTGTGAGCATCAGAGTCTCTTGTTTTGTAGGCAGCCCCAGAAGGAGAGAAATTAGGGGCCACAGAGGCCATCGGATTCTGAGACACTTTCTGCACCTTATGGTTTACAGTCTCCAATGATTGTGTTAGTTTTTTGGATATTTCCAAAAAAGGAGAAGTGACCCATTGTAGCAGTGTGTGTGTTCACTCCCTAGTATATTTTCCAACCCTGTGAGAACATGGTCAATTTTTATAGAGTCACTGGTTTGCCCAAAGAGTACTCCCGTCTCGTACAGGAAAACTGATCTTGACATCCACACTGAAACTCCGACTTCATCACTCTGTCATTAATTCCCCCTGGACAACTCCTTCAAAGCATCTACGGGAGGTATATCCCCACTCTCTCATCTGTAGCTTTGATCCATTTAACGACTTAAAATCTTCCTACTATCTTGTCACAATCCCACCCATAATATTTAAGCATTTTTGGTTGGTTCTGTCTTTTTAAATATATAAAAACATGCATAAACATCTAAGTAATTATCTTTGTAAGCTGTGTTAGTGAGGGTTCCCTAGAAAACACAACTTAGGGCAAGTTTATGTGATCACAGTTTATGGGGGTGCAGTCCCAGGGAATCAGGAAGGAGGGAGAGGGAGAAATCAGACACAGGAGAACGGAGCGCAAGAACGACAGACAGCAGCACCCACCCGCCCAGCTGGTCGTGAGTGCGGCTGACTGCTCTGTGTTTGCAGAGAGACCTGATAGTCAGCCACCTTGCAGGAGAGTCTCTCCAGGTGGAGAAACTTAACAACTGCCTCCCGCTCATCAAAATTTACCCAATAGGAGCATCGCCCAGCCTCTCCAGGCTGCTGCTGGGGAAGCCAGGAAGCCCTCCCGGTGCCTACCCGCTGGGAGTCCCAATGTGGATCCCTGTCAGCCAGTTAGTCAAGGACTGGGTTTCCCAGTCTGTGGTGACCTGACTCAGGACTATGGACAGTGCACAGCTGCCCGTGGTCCCTGAGCCCAGATGCAAGGCAACACAGGTTTCCCCTGGGCCCTTGATGCCCCTGCTGCTTCTCACACACAGACCGTGTTGACCGGGTGTGAAGTTCTGTGTCCTGGTGCCCCAATGAAGCACATCCCTCAGCATTCACCTGCTTTGGGTTCCCCTCCTCCTGTATCTCTGGGAGTTTTTTATATATTCTAGATACAACTCCTTTTATGGATGTATGATTTGAAAATACTTTATCCCTATGTATGGCTTGTTTTTTATTCTATTAAGATTATCATTTAATCACATTTTGGTGTAATATCTGAGGAATTTTTGCCAACCCCAAGGTCATAAATATTTTCTTCTACAATGGAGATTGGCAAACTTTTTCTGAAATGGGCCAGATAGGAAATATCTTTGGCTTTGCAGGCCATACACGATCTCCATTGCATGTTGGTCTCCCTCTGTCTTTTTTTTATTACAATGCTTTAAAAAATGTTCAATCATTCTTAGCTCTTGGGGCATACAGAAACGAGCTGGGGCCAGACTAGGCCACAGGACCAAGGTTTGCTGCCTGCTATTCTAGAAGGTTTACAGTTTTAGATTTTACATTTAGGACTAAAATCTATTTTAAGTTCGTTTTTGTCTAATGTAGAAGATATGGGTAGAGGTTCATTTTTCACACATGCATATCAAAATACTTCAACACTACTTACTGAATAAACTCTCTCCCTCTTTGAATTGCTTTAGAACCTGGCCGAACCTCCTGCTCTATACCTGTGCAGTCTTATCTCTGAACTCTATTCTGTTCCATCGATCTATGTGTCTATCCTTTCTCCGATACCACAGTCTTCATACGGTAGCTTCACAGTGAATCTGGAAATCAGATCACGAGTCTGATTTGTTCTTTTCAAAATTTTTTTGGCAGTTCTGGTTTCTCTGCATTTCCATGAAAACAGTAAAATGGGCTACTCGATTTCTACAAAAAATCCTGCTGAATCTGCTTTTGTTGATTGCTTTGTCTCCTAAAAGTGTGTTTTTCTTGTTTTTTGTATGCTTTCTAACTTTTTGTCAAACCCAGACATATTGTGTAGGGTGGTAGGAATTGAGGTAGATAGGTTTAGGCCTGGAAATGCGCGCTCTCCTTCTGCCCTACTTCTCAGTGTGGCACTGAGTGAGTCTCCCCAGGAGTCCAGCTTGGTTCTTTGTTATGGCTGCTCTGGTTACACTCAGTCTGCCAAGGCTTCCGTAGGGACATCTGTGTTTATGGTCTGACTGGTTTCTCAGAGGGATCTCCTCAATGTCTACTCCATCCTCAGCTTCAGTCTTCCCTTTGCACTGTGCCTTGGAGAGCCCCTCAGCACGCCCCATCCCCTCCCAGGAGTGGACCCCATTGCATGTTAGTTTGGCTGTGTGTGTGTCAGGGAGTCTTTTGGTTTTGTCTAAGCCCAGCCTCAGGCAGTCATCACCTTGTCTCTGGGTCCCAGAGGTGGCCTTCCAGGGGTCAGCTTCAAGAGGCCTCTAACAAGCTGGGCCTGCGTGCCTTCCTGCCCCTAACCAGGGGAAGAGAGTGTCTCCTCTCTTCTCCACTGCTCCAGGGGTGGCAGTGCATTTATTCTGGCTCCCTCAGTTCACAATCTCATTCCTAGCAGAAAAGCAGAGAAGGATTCTGTGGGGTTGTCAGGCCTTGAAGTAGCTGACTCTCCTGCACCCAGAGGACTCCTCAGCACTTGTCTGTCTCTCCCTGAGCACCTCTTAGGTCCCTGAAGTGCAGTCTTTCAGCGGATGGGGATCGCCTGTGTCTGTGGCCCTGGGTTTCTGCAGTCCCTCACCAGCCCACACGCAGCCTTCCTAAGTCATTAAAAGCGTTAGCCCAATTCCTCCCACTGGTGTCAGGCAACACCTGCCCCAGGTAAGTTAGTGCTCGCATGCCATTTTTCAGAGACACCTGTTCTTCTCAGACTTGGGCTCAGTTGGCTGTCCTGTCATTAGCTCACTGGTGTGTTCAAGGACATGTGGATTTGCAGGTTGTCAGGTGGTGGTGTTCTTGTTGGTGGTGTTGTAAGAGTGAGAGCTATGCCCTGTCCATCAACTTTCTACATCCTACCATGAAGCTGGAATATGTTTGTTTATTTTTATCAGAAATTCCTTTTTTTGCTTAAATATTTCTATGTAACTAAAATTTAAATTTTTATATTTCTCTTTTCTGTCTGTAGCCCAACTCTCTGTATTTTAACAACAGCCCTGAGAACCGTAATGCAAGCGCTCATAGTGACACCCTAACTCAGTGTTCACTCTCACCTTCAGCCATAGTTTGAGAATTTTATTAGTGAGCCCCATGGTGTGCTTTTACATGCTTTGTCCAACTGCATTTTATGCCACATTATTGCAAATTCATTTCTTGAAACACAAATTCTGGCATTATCTGAGCTAAGACTCAACAATGGTTAGACCAAATAAGTTGGTGATAGTTTTGCATTTACTTTTCCTAAAATAATCTAAATATAAATCTCTGTAATATTACCTTCTTGGGAATTCCTCCACCACCTACTTACACCCCATAACCATAAATTCCATGAAGACTCTGATTGTTTTTAATCTTATATCTTGAATTAATTTTTTCTCTGTTGTAATACACCTGCAACAAACATTTTTAGGTTTATTTAATAGCCTGGTCAATAAATAATGACCAAAGAAGAGCAGTATAATTAAAAGACAAGACTTGTGAATTATCTTTTTCTTCACACTTACCATCATGAGTGGTCTTCAGATATACTCCATTTCATCTAAATAAAGTGGTTGACTTGCAACCTTCCTATCAGCAACAGTCAGTGTGATTGGAAATTAAAATGCTGAGCTGCTCAAAACCAATTTAGCTAAGTGAAAGGGGTGCCACAGCCTGGGAAAGTGGCCTTGGGATTATTAACTCTGTCAACCCAGAAGAAAAATTGACAAAACACTATTTCCATACTCAATTCTTAACAAGGTCCTTATGTCTGGCAATATATACTGAATGAATAGAATGAACTCAACTCTTTTGGACAAGGATCGCAGATTGGATAATGTAGATATCTACTGGTACAGCTTTAAGAAAAATGGAATATGATATTTTAATCATTGCTATAATTGTTGTATGATGATTGCCTAGAAAAGTACTATTATCATTATCTATGCAGTCAAAACAACAACTAGAGAGGTTATACTCAAGGTATTTATTATTGGATATTGTGAGTAAACAGTGTCTAGCTGTGCTCTTTGATGTGGTGCGTGGGGAAACTATTCCAATGGGAACCACGCAAGTGTTGGCGGCCATCCCAACAGGACTATGCATCCTTGCTTTACAATGATGTTATCATTACACTGATATTATCAGTGCATTCATTAGCAAGTAACTTGATATCTGAGCCAATTCTGGATAAGATTACTTAGATTACTAGAAGGCATTTCAGAATTTCTGCAAGAAGACAGTAAATTACAAAAAGTACAGAGGCAGAAATTGAGTAGGAAAAAGTCACCTAAATGACTCACCTTTACCTGTCTTTGTTGGGATGCAGGAGGAAAAAGACACTAACTTGCTAATTTATGATTTATTATATATAATAATTGACTACTTTTTAAGATTACATCCTTTTTTTTAAAGATTGGCAACTGAGATAACAACTGTTGCCAATCATCTTTTTTTTTTTCTCCTTCTCCCCAAATCCTATGAGTGCATAGTTGTATATCCTAGTTTTGAGTGCCTCTGGTTGTGCTATATGGGGCACTGCCTCAGCATGGCCTGATGAGCGGTGCCATGTCTGCACCCAGGATCCAAACCAGCAAAACCCCTGTGCCATCAGAGTGGAGGGCGCGAACTTAACCACTTGGCCATGGGGCCAGCCCCTAAGATCATGTTCTAAGTGCTCTGTTTTAAAGTTCTTCAGCTTGTTAATTTCTGCAGAGAAGCTGGATGAGATTTTGAGAAGAACTGCGTAGAATCTGTAGATCAATATGTGGAATATTGTCATTTTAATAGTATTAACTATTTTGACTCATGATCATGAGATGGCTTTCCATTACTCAGGTCTTCTTTAATCTCTTTCCAAGATGTTTTACAGTTTTCAGAGTATAAGTTTTGCCCTGCTTTTGTTAAATTAATTCCAAAGTATTTTTGATGTTATTGTAAATGGGATTGTATTTTTAATTTCTTTTTTAGATTGAGCAATGGCAGTGTGTAAAAATGCAGTTGATTTTGTATATTAATATTTTATCCAGCAGCCTTGCTGAACTCACGTATTACTTCTAACTGGATGTTACAGTTCAGGTGAAATAACTTTGTCATAGGAATTTTGTCATGATGCTGAAAGGCATTATGCTGCCTGAAACTGTGTTTTAAATGCTCCCTAATTACACATAAATATTTTATTTCTCTTTAGGTTAGGGGCAAAATAGCTAATAAATGTGAGAGACTGCCAGCCAGACCTGGGCTGTCACCAAAGAAGGTTGGGCAGCAGCTGAAGACTTGCAGCCACGGCCGCCTCCCCCACTGTCCGCAGAGGGTCTGTGGGAGAGATGAAGTCAGCCCTCGAACACGATGAGAGATGTCCGCTTAGAAAATGCTGTCCAGCCAGTGGCCTGACGTGTGCCTGCTCTGCCTAATGGGGGACACAGATGAGAAACTTTGAACAACTTTGAGTAAAGTTTGAGAAATTTTGTGCCAGTGCAGAGGGTTCTATAATACATGAGAAACTGTGATGCCCATTGAAGTATCTAGTTTAATCATAGCTCTGCTTGGGAAAAAAACCTACATAATAAAGCTGAAAACCATCTGGTTGACATTTTTAAGAGATCTTAAAGTGCAAACAAAATCCTACACCCAGAAACCCCCAAGCTTAATTCCTCAGAAATTGGAACAGCCCAGTAGCCTTCACTGCCTCTCCCACTGGGATTCTGAAGTTTCTCAGCCTTTTTGGCCCATTCTGAGTGTGGGTCTTGAGGACTCTGTTAGCCTGAGAATCTATCCTAAGGGGTTGATGACTGGCGGTTGGAATAAGTTCATCATTCCAAGGATGCACTGTTTTCTCCAACATTACCACTTATTTCAGTATCTTGAAGTCATCACTCCAGATTCATAACAGCTTTATTTTAATATTTTGACCATGTCAGCATTTATGCCAAAACTATCACTGAAATAAAAATATACTTGGGCATATTATTGGATGTAGAAATACATATTATTCAACTAATTTACTTCATAAGAAGGTATTTGATTGTTTAAAGTTTACACACATTTCACTTACTCATAAAGCCCAAGAATGGAGGCTAGACTATTCAAAAACAAAACCCAGCAAATGGTATCAATTTGGTAAAACATTCACTCAAGTCAGTAAAAAATACAAAAATCATAGGATAGGATGAATTGACTTATTTCAGTAGGTACTTCAATTTCAGCACTCATGGAAGGAAAATTATTGATTATCTTGGAGAACTTCTAGGATAAGAAAAGTGCCATTAGCTGTCTCTCCTTCCTACTGCTCTGGTAATGCACCAGCGCAAGATTATATTCATCGTCTTCTACGTAGGCTTCTACCTTCCCAGCTACTTAAAGACAGCGTTTGGATTGAAACATGTTTGAGGCCTCCCACAATCTCTGCACCCCCATTTTTTCTTGTGCTAATTTGAAAGAAAGTATTTGGATCCAATAAATGTTTAAGATAATAATAACATAATTATCATTATTATAACATTATAAAACAGATGTTAATAATACTCCAAATAATTAATTATGATTTGGAAAGTCACAATTTTCTAACATACTGTATGGTGCTTAGTCTTTGTGTATCTTATTAAAGGGTGCAAAATTCATAGCTAATTTTTATTACCCCTTACCTCCATGCGCTCTTCATTTTCTCCATATTATAACAGCTTTTTATATTTCTTACCTTCTTTTCTTTGTCACATACTGGGCAGATATCTCATTATTGTCTTCTAGTAAACTAAATTTTTATTGGGCTATGTTGATTCTAGAATGCGTCCCATTTATTTTATTTTTTATTTCAGTGCATATATTTTACGTTTCCAAGTTTCTGGTTTTGTTTATTTTGCATTCATTTTTCTCCTTTCATCCTTCCTGATTTGTTTCAAAATTTCCTGTTCTTTTAAAATGGAAGTTATACTTCTATTTCATTAAATTTCAAGTGTGCATGTGTATGTTGCAAGACTTTTCTTATCCACAATATAAATTCCACCTGTAACAAGTTCCTATTTCTATGGTAGTTTGGGGTTATTTTTTTTTTTAACATTAGACTCAACTATTTGGATCTCTCTCTCTGTGTCACGCAAATACACAGACAAACTCACTTACACATTATATTCTGTCTCCCACCATCTGTGCTTACCCTTTCTGTCTAGCAGCTTATAACTTCCTCTCAGCAGATATCTGGGGTTCAAACTCAAAACTGGTTCCCATGATTCATGACTTGAGTTGTGTTCCCCATTCAGATATTGTGGACATAGCAGGTCCACAGCCAGAAGACAGTTTGTCTTATTTCCTTTGCAGTAATACTGAGCCTTTCTCCTCAAATTCCTGACCTCAAAACTTCCCATTAAAAGCTTAACCACAGATATCAGTTTGATTAATATGTATTAGCCCTTTGCAAAAGGCAAAAGCCCACCACGTCCTCCGACATCACATAAAGGGTCTTGCTCCAGTTCATCTCTATCTCTGGGAAGCTGCTGCCCTCTGCCCCAGTGACAGAGCCTGTAGTTCAGATCCACCCATTCTGCAACATTTCACCTGTTTCAGATCTGCAGATATATTTAACTAGAGTTTCTTGTCACAGAAAACTTTTCTCCAAACGTGTAAATACACATGTATTTGATATGCATACTATTAGTCTTTGGGGTGTGTCTGGAGCAGAAATTGTTTAAGATTCTTCCACAAGTTGGTCCAAATTTATGCACTTTTTTTGTCGCATCTACAGTAATACGTCCTCCATCATCTTTTTGCTTGTTTGGGATCCCACAACCATGATGCTAAGTTTATCATCATTCTGGTGAGAATAAAGTAATATTTTATTGCTGTCTATGGATTAGGTATGGAAGTGATCATCTCCTCCCGTATTTGTTAGCCATTGGACTTCCCATTGCTGTGAATGTTCAAATCAACTGCTGATTTCCGGTCTACTTTGGTGCAAATGTTATTGAGTGCTTGCCATATTTAGGTTATTTCTGGAACGCAGTGAGTGGATCATTTGCTTAACAGAAGCAGGTCTGTGTTTGCAAGTATATCGAGAGTGGGATGACAATAGTGTACTCGTTAATATGGTGAAGTAGAACCACAAGGTGAAGTCTCCTTAGTGGTTTTGTGCTGATTTTTGAAACTTTTAAAATTAAAATTATTTTAATTCTTATTATAAAATATATTGTACACACAAGAGAATACATCTTATTAATATTTACACATTTAAAATAAAATGTAATAACCTGTGATCATCACATATATAGGAAATATACATCAGCAATCCATTCAAACCCCTGGTGGCCTCTTCCTACATTTCCCAGAGAGCTACATTTTTAAATTTGTTTCAGTCAATCCTTTGGTTTCTTTATAACCTTATCGTAAGTGTTTGTATCTTCAAATATGTGTGTGTCTCTTTTGAGCTTTATATTCAAAGAATCACACTGGAAGTGTTCTTTTGTCTTTCCTTTTCTTGCCTTTTGTCCTGGGATATGCTGATGTGCTGATGTTTATAAATCACTTAAAAGGATAATAACTTCTGTATAGTTTTATGTTGTTTAAACACAATCTACTCAGGTCTTTTTCCTCTAATTTTCTGCAATTACAAATAAGACTTCAATGAGTGTATCTGGACAAGTCTCCTTGTGAAAGTAGACATTGTTTTACAGTGAACACTTAAGACAAAAATAAATGATTGTAGAACCTTTACCAGGTAATTCCTGTTTATTTTTCAGTGATTGCACAGATTTATACTTCTACCCCCAATGCATCCGAGTTCACTGTGCTTCACATCATTGTCCAAACCTGGTCCGTTCGCTCACTTGAGTATTTGACAAAAAATAGCAAGTGTGGAATACTACCTAATGCTTTCATTTTCATTTCCATAATTATTAATTATACTCAGTGGTATTTGATATGTTTATTGGTCATCCACAATTTCTGTTACACTATTGTTCATTCCTTTTGCACACTTTTTTTCTAGTGGGTTGTTTGCCTTTGTTTTGATGGTTCCTAAAGATTTCATATATATTTGCTTGCTGATTCAGTCACTCATCCACCTGTCTAGGTGACCTTTCCCTTTGAATGGCTCTTAAACATCTCCGACATCATAAGTCCAAACCTGTATCCTGATCCCCCATCCCATACTGCCCCAGCACCTCCTTCCTCAGTACTTTGAATGGCAGTGACTTTTTTCAGCGCCTCAAGCCCAAAGCTTTGAGGTCACCCATAAGGGTTCTCACTGCACACACTCTGTGTCCCGTCCACCAGGTTTTCTGTTGGTTCTACCTCCAAACACACCCAGAATCTGGTGACTTCTCAGCACCTCCACAGCTACCACTCTGCTCTGAGCTGCCCATAACTTTCACTCAATTTTCTGAAATGTTTGCCTAATCTCCCTTCTTCAGTCCATGTCCCTCAGCAACCTACCCTCAACAGAGTAGCCCGAGTCCTATGTGAGAGTCAGATCATGGCACTCCCCAGCTCAAAGCCCTGCAACAGCTTCCCAGCAACCTTGGAGCCAAAGCCATGGTCCCCATGAAGGCCTCCAGGACCCTACCAGTGTAGGTCCTACTTACCCTCTGACCTCATCTCTCACTGCTCTCACCTTATCCTCTTCCTTCCAACCAAACAGGCATCCATGTGATTCTAGAACACACTGTCCACAGTCATGCCTGAGGGCTGGTGCACTTGGAGGTTCCTCTTACTAGACTGCTCTTTCTCCAAGAATCTATGGGGTGAATTCCCTCATTTCTTTCCAGTCTGTGCTCCAAAGGTAGCTACTCAGTGGGGCCTAGCATGAGCTCCCCACTATCACCCCCGTCACTCTTGATGGGCCTCACTTTTGTCCCACTTTTCCTTTCACTGTAGCACTGATGATCTTCTAGCATACAATAGAATTTACCTATTTATAATGTTTACGTTTAGTATCTGCCTTTCCCACACACACATGCACTCAACCTAAAATATAATGCACCCATAAGCATTTTTGTCTTTGTTCTTCACTGATGCATCCAAAGTGCTGAGGACATTGCTTGCCATATTGTACTTGCATTCAACTGGGTAGATACTAGTTGAGGGATAAATAAAAGTCACGTATATAGAGGAGCACACACAAGTGTATATGGTGATGAGTATAGGAAACTCGGGATCCAACTACTTAGGAATAAATTCGGACAACATTGACAGGCTCTCCCATTTGCTGTATTTTTGGGAAAATAACTGAAGCTTTTAGTTTCCTTATTGCAAAATTGAGCATAAAATATATCAGTGTTGCCACGGAATAGCCAGATGAGACCATAATTATTTTGTTTTGTAAGGCATTCTTTTGAGAAAGTTTAGAATTTTCTCTTTACCTTTCATAGTCTTAAACTTTACAAATATGCCCATGTGTAGATTTTTTTTACTATATTATGTTTGGCATTGCATATCAATTTTGAGGGGGAAATATAATCTTGCTTCAAATGGGAAAAAAATTTCATTATTTCTTCAAATATCTCCTCCTGTGTATTTACTTATTTACTTTATTTTGGTGATGCTTATTATGTTAAAGCAATTTGTTTACCTGGATGTTGTCTGAGAGGGTTACACTGTGTGACAATTCAGCAGAATAATCAGTAACTGGTTATGTCTGTTCTGTTAATTAGCACTTTTTTTAGTTATATATTCTTTAACAATTAATTTTTGTATGTAGCATTTTCATCCAGTTTTTCTTATACTTTTTTTCCCTTTGTGTTTCTTATAAAATCTTCATCCTTAACTTCCAGAACCTGTTTACTGTTTGTTTTAAATTTTACTTTATGGTAAATTAATCATTTTTTATATGGCAGAAGACTTTTGTTTTACTTTATTTTTAGTTTGTTTTTCTCAGATATCTCTTAATTCCCCAGATATATTGCCTAACATTCCTGTAAATGTATTTCTGTGACTAAATATTAAATGCAGGCCACAATTTATGTCCCTTCTACCATATGTCTTCAGTCATATCCTACAAGTTTGAAAAGTATCTCCTTCTTTTTCATACATCTTGATATATTTCTTTTTACATCTTCCTAAACCTATAGCAATTTAGAAGACTTGTTCTCAATTTCTAAGTGCAGAATTCTTTCTTATTTTTTCCTTATAAATATTCAATTTATTTTAACTTATTTAAGGGTTGTAATCAATAGTCACTTAATAAATTGTGTATTTGTATAGCTGAGTTACTCAAAATCTTTACATCTTTCGTTTTTTTTTTTTTTGCTCTATGAAGAAATTCGCTTTAACACGTACAACTTTAAGACTTTGCATACGTTACAACAGTGCATTAGGGATACAAGCTATAAAACACTTCCCATTCCTTTGGATTTTGCATATGATGGGTTTGCATCAGTCACTGCAGGTAGATTGAGCAAGCTTTGTTTTTGTGTTTGTTTTTTAAACATGCATTCAACTAGATGTGATTCTGAATAGATTAATACTCTGTTTTTATCATTATAGTTAGCTAAAAAATTGCCAGGCAGCCCACAAAACAGGATTTGCTGTAAGAACAACCCAGAGTCAGCTGGAGACTCATGGCGCTGGGACCTGCCGGGCGGGCCGCAGGAGTGCTAGCTAAGTGTCAGAGCATTAGGAAGAAAGTCCGGGCTGGAGGCGCCAGGCCTGCAGCACCAGCTGTGGAACCTCCATTATGTGACCGCACAGCTCCATCCTCAAACATCGCAGGGTGATCACCACTGAGGGGGCACGTAGCTGTAGGTGGGTGTTCCGGGGGCCTGATATGTGGGCACCTTGACTCGGTGAGGGGTGACAGGAGTTGAGGAGTGGGCAGTCAGCAGGGTACCTGCTGACATCGCCATAGTGGTCCCAGCCACCATGCCCATGGTGACCCCGTTGCCTGTAGGTGGAGGGATAGGTGCAGGGTACACCGTCGCCGGCATGCCATTGGGCTGCACCACCGTGGTGTGGTGTATGACGTGAGGAGGTGCTGCGTACAGGGGTTGTGTGCAGTATGTGCCTTGCTGTGCGTATGGGCTCTGCTGGGGGTAGGCACTTCGCACGGGGTACACGGCGGTCTGGTAGGGGTTGGGGGAGGAGGAGTATGGTGGCACTGCCCCACTGGTGGGGGAACAGGACACTTTGTAAGGTGTGCCAGGAGTGTAACCTGTTTGGAAGGTGGGGTTCGTTCCAGTGTACATGTTGGGGGAGTAGGCGGGAGCCGCTGCTGTGTAGCCCGTGGGGAAACCAGCTGGATAACCAATTCCTTTGGCATTTGCATAGGGAACCCCAGAGGAACCAGGGCTATAAATAGGATTCATGATTTCAAGAACATGACATCCACAACCAAGGCTAAGACAGGAGTCCAGATCAGCGCTGTCCAACAGCACTTTCTGCAGCGATGAAGCTCTTCTCCATGTGGGCCGTCCGATAAGCACCCATCAGCTAAAGTAACAATCGCTCCCCGCGCCGCGGCGGGCGGCCTGGGCCTCGCTGACCAGCTCGCCGGCGGGGGGAGCGCCGCGAGGCCTGCTCCAATGCGGGGCCCGAGCCGCCAGGGCCAGTCTCCGCCGCCGCCGCCGCCGCGGGCCTCTCCCCTGCTCCGCGCCCGGCCTGCCTCTCCGCAGCCCGCGCGACCCGCCCACGCTGCTACATCTTTTGTTTTTATATATTCTTTGATATTTTTGTTTTTCTCCCAACATTGGAGTATGAAAATTATTTTATAAATGAATAAGTTGAAAGACTTATATACAGTCAATGCTCATATTTCTATCTTCATTTAACTGTTTTTTATTTATCACATAACTATATATTTATGAATGCCTTTCTCCATTTAGTCCATTTTATTTATTTTATTTGTTTCAAAGTGAATTTCAGACACTGGTACACTTTAGCCCCTGAACATCTGAGGATAGATATATAATATTAACTAATTAGAGTTGTTTGCTTATTTTTAAATTTTATTTCTATATTTTCAATTAAAAAAATTGGTATGTGAAACTACATATGCTATATTTTTACTTAAATACAGTCAGATACACAAATTTAAATGTACCACTCAATGAATTCTGGCAAATGCATACACCCACGTAGTGTGTTGAATTTATCCTGCAGAAAATTTCTTCCTCCTACGCCCATTCCCGTTAATCCTTGCCCCAAACCCCAGAAGTTTCCACATTGTTCTGACTTTTTACCACCTTGGATTAGTTTGTTTTCTGGGCGTTTATACTAGTGGAGTTCTATGGCATCCAGTTTTGAGTAAGAGTTCTGTCATTCTACATGTTTTTGAGATTCACCCATGTTGTTTGTATAAATACTTGATTTGTTGTTGTTGTTTAATTTAAACTCTTTTCTTTTGAGAGGTAATCTTAGATTCATATGCTATTGTAAGATATAATGCAGAGAGATACTAAGTAACTTTTACCCATCTTTCCTCAAGGATGACATCTTATAAAACTAAAGTACAATAATTATAACCAGCACAGAGACATTGATAAAATTTCTCAATATTTCTCAGATTTTCCTAGTTTTACTTTTCTCGAAAGTATGTGTGTGGGTGTGTGCGTTTAGTTCTATGTAAGTTTATTATGAATGTAGGTTAGAGTGTCCTCCACTGCGGTCAAGATACAGATCAGGTTCATTACCATGAGAGTCCATCAGTTTGCCATTTACTGCCACACCAACACACCCTCCCCTAATTCGTGGAAATCATTAATTTATTCTCAACTCTATAATTCCATCATGAATTACATGAATTTATGTATATTACATAAATATTATATGAGAGGAGTTTTATACACTATATAATTTTTCAGGATTGGCTTTTTTTCACTGAGCATACTTGTCTGGAGATTCATTCAAGTCATTGAATGTAACAATTCCAAAAACTTAGACCATTTTTAATTAATTTGTTTTTATGTTGGAAATGGAAACATCTTGTATATTTTTTAACACTAGAAAAGAGGGGACTGGTGAAAGAGAAAGTTGACAAATATAAAGTTATTACCATGCAATCTTTAGTTGAAATTATTCTGTTTAATATAATAAATTTATATAATAAATTTAAAAATCTCAAACTACACTTCCACATACTAAACTTTTGAGGTGGAATGAAAATAGTTAATAAGAGAAATTTTATAGGAGCTAATGTCTGCATAAAAAAAAACCTTAAATAAACAACCTAACCTTGAAGTTTCCAAAGAACTAGTAAAAGAATAAATTAAGTCCTAAGTTTGTAGTAGAAATAAATAAAACTGAGACTAAAAACAATAAAAGAGATCAATTAAACTGAGAAATGCTTTTTTTTAAAGGTAAACAAAATTGGCGAAAATTTGGCTGGACTAATCAAGAAAAAAAAAGAGGGGTCAAAAAATACAATCAAAAATGAAAGATTACACATTACAAATGATACCACAGAAATAAAAAAGCACATTACATATTATTATGAACAACTATATGCTAACAATTTAGATGATCTGGAAGAAATGGATGAATTTCTAGAAATGTAAAATCTACCAAGACTGTCATGAGGAAACAGAAATGATATCTACATATACAATGTAATATTATTCAGCCATAAAAAAGAGTGAAATCTTGCCATTTGTGACCATGTTGTTGGACCCTGAGAACATTATGCTAAATACAATAAGTCAGACAGAGAAAGACAAATACTGTAGGATCTCTCTTATATGTGGAATATATCTATACAAACACACACTATTTATACACACTATGAACTATACACCATGTATATACTCTATAATATGTATGCTAGATATGTATGCTATATACTATAGAAAGATCGATCGATAGATAGATACAAGCTCATGGATACAGAGACCAGACTGGTGGTTGCCAGGGGTGGGAGGAAGGAGATGGGAGAAATAGTTAAATTGCTGTTTGTTTTTGTCTCGTTTAAATGAATTGAACAAAAAAGTAGAAATAAAAAGAAGTAGAAAATCCAAACAGACTAATATCAAGGAATAAGATTGAATTAGTAATCAAAAATCCTCCAACAAATGAAAGTCCAGGATCAGATGGCTTCACTTGTGAATCTGACTAAACAATTAAAGAAGAATTAACACCAATCCTTCTTAAACTGTTTCAAAAAACGGAAGAGAAAGGAGCACTTCCGAACTCATTTTATAAGACCAGACTTATCCTGATAGCAAAGCCCAATTAGGACACTAGAAGAAAAGAAAATTACAGGCTAATATTGCTGATAAACATAGATGCAAAAAGTCTCAAACAAAAATTAGCAAACTGAATTCAACAGCATATTAAGAGGATCATATACCATAATCAAGCAGGACATATCCCTGCGATGAAAGGATGTTTCAATATGTGTAAATCAATAAATGAGACATTAACAAAATGAAGAATTAAAATCATACAATCATTCCCACAGCTAACATCATACTCAACAGAAAAAGCTGAACACTTTCTCTCTGAGATTAAGAACAAGACAAGGGTGCCACTCTTGCCACTTCTAATTAACATAGTACTAAAATCCTAGCCAAAGAAATTAGGAAAGAAAAATAAATAAAAGGCATCTGAATAAGAAAGGATGAAGTAAAATTTTCTCTGTTTGTAGTTGACATGATCTTACATATAGTAAACCCTAAAGACTCCACAAAAAACTGTTAAAACCAATAAATGAATTCAATAAACTTGCAGGATATAAAATTAATATGCAAAAATAAGTTACATTTCTATACACTAACAATACACTACCTGAAAAAGAAATTAAGATCTCATTTACAATAGCATCAAAAAGAATAAAATATTTAGGAATAAATTTACTAAAGGAGGTGAAAATCTGTACACTGAAAACTATGAAATATTGGTAAAAGAAACTGAAGAAGACTCAAATAAGCTGAAAGGTATCTTGTGCTCAAGCATGGAAAGAATCGATGCTGTTATAATGTTCATTATACCCTAAATGATCTACAGATTCCAAGCAATGCTTATCAACATCCAATGGCATTTTTCCAAGAAATAGAAAAAAATCTTAAAACTTGCATGGAACCCATAAGACCCCAAATAGCTACAGCAATCTTGATCAAGAACAAAGCTGATTTCAAGCTGTGTTACAAAGATATAGTAATCAAAACCATATGGTAATGGCATAAAAAAGACATAGGCCACTAAAAACGAAAAAAGAGAACAGAAATAAACCTGACTAACATTTTTACAAAGGCGCTAAGAAGGGGCTGGCTCCATGGCCGAGTCATTAAGCTTTGCCAGCTCAGGGTTCTGCCAGTTCGGATCCTGGTTGTAGACCTAGCACCACTCCTCAGGCCATGCTGAGGTGGCGGCCCACACAGCACAACCAGGGGACCTACAACTAGAGTACACAACTATGTACTGGGGGCTTTGGGGAGAAGAAAAAAGAAGATTGGCCACAGATGTTAGCTCAGGTGCCAATCTTTGAAAAAAAAAGGCACTAAGAATACACAGTGGCGAAGGGATTGTCACTTCAATAAATGATGTTGAGAAAACACAATATCTGCATGTAAAAGAATGAAATTAGACTCCATATTATACCATGTACAAAAATCAACTCAAAATGGATTAAAGACTTACAAGTAAGACTTGAAGCTAACAACTTTTAGATGAAAACAGAGAAAAACTCCTTGACATTGTTCTTGGCCATGACCTTGTGGTTTTGACACAAAAAGTATAGGCAAAAACAGAAAAATATAAACAAATGGAACTACATCAAAGTGAAAAGTTTCTGCATGGCAAAAGAAACAATCAACAAATAAAAAGGTAATCTATTGAATGGGAGAAAATATTTGTGAATCATACATACCGGAAGAGATTACTATCCAAAATATATAAGAAGCTCATACAACTCAAAAGTTAAGTAAATAAATAAATAACCTGATTAAAAAACACTCAAAAGACATAAATAGACATTTTTCCAAGGAAGATACACAAAAGGCCAACAGACATGTGAAAAGATGCTCAATTTCACCAATCATAGGGAAAATGAAAGTCCAAACCACAATTAGACATCACCTCAAATCTGTTAAGATGGCTACTATCAAAAAGTCCAAATACATCATATGGGTGAAGATCTAGAGAAAGGTGACCACTTGAACACTGTTGCTGGGAATGTAATTGATCAGCCGTTATGGGAAACACTATGAAGTTTCCTTAAAAAATTAAAAATGCAACTACTAGGGGCCAGCCCAGTGGTGCCGCAGTTAAGTTCACATGTTCTGCTTCAGCGGCTTGCGGTTTGCCAGATAGGATCCCAGTTGCGGACCTATACATTGCTTGTCAAGCCGTGCTGTGGCAGGTGTCCCACATATAAAGTAGAGGAAGATGGGTATGGATGTTAGCTCAGGGCCAGTCTTCCTCAGCAAAAAGAGGAAGATCGGCAGTAGTTAGCTCAGGGGTAATCTTCCTCAAAAGAAAAAAATCATTAAAACTCAAAAAAGTAGCACAAATCTCCCTGGTAATGGTAAATGGATAGCCATAGTTAAATCTGCAATATGGTAATAGTGGTGTATAACTCACAACTCTAGTTTACAAGGTAAAAAAGTCAACATGGCAAAAATAACCAAAAATTCAATAATCTGTCATTAGTTACACAATACTAAAAAAATTTCAATTGTAGCAGCAAAAATCTAAAATTTGAGGAGGAGAAGAAACCAAAATATAAAGAATGTAAAATATATTGATGTTAAATTGTTAACAGTTCAAAACAGGATGTTATAAGTTTAAGGTATTTTATGTAAGCCTCATGGTAATCACAAAGAAAAATCTCATAGTAATTCTTCAAAAGAACATGATAAAAAGTCAAAGCATACAGTTACCAAAAACCTGAAAACACAGAAAAAGGACAGCAGGAAAAGGAAGAGAAACAAGGAACAATGGATATATAAAACAGCCAGAAAACAATTAATAAAATAGCAATAGTAAGTCCTACCTATATATAATTACTTAAAATTTAATATAAATTAAACTCTTCAATCAAAAGATAAAGAAAGGGTGAATGGATAAAAACAAGACCCAGTGATATGCTGCCTACAAAACACTCATCATAATTTTAAGGACACACATAGGCTGAGAGTGAAGGGATGAGAAAAGACATTTCAGCAAAAGTTAAACAAAAAAAGAAGTGGTAGCTATACTTATCACAGACAAAATAGACTTTAAACTAAACATGATCAAAAGAGATAAGATTATTACATAATGATAAAGGGATCAACACATCAAGAAGATAGAACAATTGTAAATATTTATGCACCCAAGATCTGAGTAGCTAAATATATAAAACAAAAACTAACAGACCTAAAAAGAGAAAGAAATAGCAATACAATAATTATTGGGGACTCTAATACCACATTCTCAACAACAGATGGATCATTCAGACAGAATCAATAAGAAAACAGTAAATTTGAGCAACAGTATAGATCAAATGGACCTAACAAACATATAATGAACATTCTGTCCAGCAACAGCAGAATACACATTTTCTCAAGCTCACGTGAAATATTTTTCAACATATCATATGTTAGGCCACAAAATAAGTCATAGTAAATTTAGGAAGATTGCAATCATCCAACTATCTTCTCTGACCACAATGGCAAGAAACCAGCAATCAAAACAAGAGGAAAACTGGAAAATCCAAAATCCCATGGAAGTTAGATAACATTATCCTGAAGAACCAATGGATCAAAAAAGAAATCAAAGAGGAAATAAGAAAGTTTCTTGAGACAAATGAAAATGGAAACACAACATACCAGAATTTATGGGAAGCAGCAAAAAGAGTTCTAAGAGGGAACTTCAAAGCAATGAGCCCCTACATTAAGAAGCAAGAAAGATCCCAAATAAATGACCTAATTCTACATCTTTAGGAACAAGAAAAAGAACAAATTGAGCCCAAAGTTAGCAGAAAAAAAGAAAATCATAAAGATTAGAGCAGAAATAAATTAAAGAGGACAGAAAAACAATACAAAAGATTAACCAAACTGAGTTGATTCTTTAAAAAGATAAACAAGCTCTTAGCTAGATTAACCAAAGAGAAAAGAGAAAGAACCCAAATCAAGAAAATTATACATTAGAAAGGAGTTAGCCTAGATTCACCAAGAAAAAAAAGGCTCAGATAACGAAAATCAGAATTAAAAGAGAAGACGTTACAACTGATACCACAGACATTCAAAGGATCAAAACAGGCTACTATGAATATCTATATGTCAACAAACTGGACAACCTAGAAGAAATTAAAAAAAAAATTCTTAGAAACAACTTACCAAGAACAAATCAGGAAGAATTAAAAAATATGAATAAACCAATTACTAGTGAGGACATTGAACCAGTAATCAAAAATCTCCCAGCAAAGAAAAGCCCAGGATCAGATAGTTTCACTGGTGAATGGTACCAAACTTTAAAAAAGTCCTTCTCAAATTCTTCCCCAAAACTGAAGAGAAGTAAACACTCTCAAACTCATTTTACAAGGTCAACATTAACCTGATACCAAAACCAGAAATAGATATTACTAGAAAAGAAAATTACAAGCCAATATCCCTGATGAATATCGATGCACGAATTATCAATAAAATACTAGTAAACTGAATCCAGCAGCGCATTAAAAAGATCATTCACCGTGTTAAAGTTGGGTTTACCGCTGGGATGCAAGAGCGTTTCAACATATGCAAATCAATCAATGTGGTGCATCACATTAATAGAATGAAAGAAAAGAATCCTGTAATCATCTCAATAGACACAGAAAAAGCATTTGACAAAATTTAGCATCCATTCATAATAAAAACTCAACAATTTAAACATGGAACATATCTGAACATATTAAAGGCCATATATGACAAGTCCACAGCTAACATCATACTCAATAGCAAAAGGGTGAAAGATTTTTCTCTAAGATTAGAAACAGGACCAGAGTGCTCACTCTCACCACTCCTATTCAACAGAGTACTGGAAATCCTAGCTAGAGCAATCAGGCAAGAAGAAGACACAAAAATTATCAGAATTGGAAAGAACGAAATAAAATTGTTCCTAGTAGCAGATGACATGATCTTATATAGAGAATATTTTAAAGATCCAACCAAAAATCTGTTAAATCTAATCAATACATTGAGTAAAGTTATAGGATACAAAGTTAATATACAAAAATCAGTAGCATTTCTTACACAAACAGTAAAATTTCTGAAAAAGAAATAAAGACATTGATCCAATTCACAATAGCATCAAAAACAATAAAATACTCAAGAACAAATTTAACTAAGGAGGTGAAAGATCTCTGCTGAAAACTACAAAACATTGATGAAGGAAATCAAAGAATGCAAGTGGAAAAGTATTCTGTGTTCATGAATTGGAAGAATTAATATTGTTAAAATGTCAACATTATCAAAAGCTATCTATAGATTCAGTGGAATCACTATCAAGTTTCTAATGGCGATTTTTACAGAAATAGAAATAATACTCCTAAAGTTTACATGGAATGACCAAAGACCCCAAATAGCCAAAGAAATTCTGAGAAAGAAGAACAAAGCTGGAAGAATCTCAGTTCCAGATTTCAAGATATAGTATAAAGCTATCGTCACCAAAATATTACAATACTGGCATAAAAACAGACGAGTAGAAGAGCTTTGAGAGCCCAGAATACACCCAAGCTTGTGTGGTCAACTAATATCTGACAAGGGAGCTGAGAATGCTCCATGGTGAAAAGACAGTCTCCTCAATCAATGGTGCTGGGATGATTGCATATTCACATTTAAAAGAATGGAACTGAGCTCATGTCTTACACCACTTGCAAAAATTAACTTGAAATGGATTAGGCTTAAATGTAGGACCTGAAACAATGAAATTCCTAGAAGAAAACTTAGGAATAAATCTCCTTGACACGGATCTTGCAATAAACTTTTGTATATGGATTTTTTTGACGCATAAAGCACAGGAACAAAATAAAAAATAAACAAGTGGGACTGCATCAAACAAAAAAGCTTTTGCATGGCAAAAGAAACCATCAACCAAGTGAAAAGACAACACTTGGAATTGGAAAAAATATTTGCAAACCATGTATCTGATAAAGCATTAATATCCAAAACATAAAAACTCATACAACTCAGTGGCAACAAACAATGAAATTAAAAAGTGGGCAAGGGATCTGAATAAACATTTGTCCCAAGAAGATATACGAAAGGCCAACGTACATAAAAATATGCTGAACCTCACTTGATATTAGGAAAATGCAAAGGAAAATCACAAGGAGATATTATCTCATGCCTGTCAGAATGACCGTGGTCAAAAAGACAACAGTTAAGAGATACTGACCTGGATGTGGAGAAAAAGGAATGCCTGTGCCCTGTTGGTGAGATTGTAAATTGGTACAGTCGCTGTGAAAAACAGTATGGAGGAGTCTCAAAAATTAAAAATAGAACTACATTATAATTCAGCAATTTCACTTTTGATAATATATCCAGAAGAATAAAAGCATAAACCCAAAGTTAAAATAATACTCCGAAGTAACCCCATTGTTAGCCTCCAATATGGTTCTTTTTGCTTATCATCACCTAGAATATCAATACAGATTACAAGATATCCTGCTAAAACTGTATGCTAATTAGTTTCATATTTGGAGATGTCTTATAAATGTCATGGCAATAAAATATTCTTTTATATTTTGATTTTAATACTCAACTTCAAGTCTGTGTTCTTTGTTTAGGTTCATTAATGCTGCTCTGTTTGTGATTATCAATTTTATAGAATATTCCATTGCACGTTTTGCACTATTCCTTGTATTAAACTAAAAAGTCGAATCTAGTACACAGGGTATCAAGTCTTGAGGCACATTTTTCCCCAAAATAGTTCTCTCCAATTTACACAAACTCCAGCAGTGTTAGAATTTTAATTGTTGCCAAAGTAATGTGTGGGCATACTTGAATCCCTCCTTGTTTGTTCACATTTGCATCACCTTGACCTCTAGTGAGCTTGACATGCTTTTGAAATGTCTGCTAACATTTTGATCTTCCTCTTCTGTGAATTGCATGTTGGTATCCATTTCTCTTTTCCTATTTATTTAGTTATTCATCTTTCCCTATTGAATTTTTTGGAGTTTTAAAAGGCTTGTTCTTTATACCAACCCTTTTTCCATCACGTATGTTGTCTATATTTTCTTCTGATATGTCTTTTGTGTTTTGACTTTGAATATGTTGTCTTAGTTGTTATTGCTGCTGATTGCAATAATTATGTTAATATGCACTTAAATATTGAGGGAAAACCTCCTCATCTTCAGCTCTCTGCCGGCACCATGAAGCCCATCATAAACATCACTCGGCCTACCTGGGACAGACACCATGACCTGAAAAAGAGATGGTGGTGGGGAGGGGGTGAGACGGGAAATGGAGTCCAGTTGTGTTACTAAGCCCCGACTTCTGAACCAGTCTTCTCTGTAGGGATTTTAATTCAACTTGGCAGTTTGGGCTCATTCATGCCCCTCTTCTCACTGGTCACACTCTGGCATACTGCCGTATGAGGTTCACTCTGGGTGGAAGGTCCTTCTTTAGGTTTAGAATGACAGTTCTTCCATCCTGGGAAAAAATGAAGCCTATTAAAGGAAAATGCCACAGATGAAATTATTTTTGTGGCAAAAAGAGGGGAGATCATGCATGCATGCGTGAATACCTGCTAATGTACTCCATTCACGTGTCGAGATTCTGCCCAAATCTGAGCCCTTTTCTTGAACTAAGTGCTATGGACTGGATATCTGTATCCCCTCAAATGAATATGTTGAAATCTTAGCTGTCAGTATAATGCTATTGGGAGACACCAGGCACTTTTGTAGATGATTATGTCATAAGGAGGCAACTCTTGAAAGGGATTAATGTTGTTGTAAATGAGATGCCAGAAAGCTCCCTTACTGCTTCCACCATGTGAGGACACAACAAGACTATGGTCATCGATGAACCCTCACCAGACGTCTGATCTGCATGACCTGATCTTGTAGTTTTAGCACCCAGAACCGTGAGAAGTAAATTTTTGTTTTCTAAGCCACCCAGTCTGCAAATTCTTGTTATAGCAGCTGAATGGACTTACACCAAGGAAAGTATCCTTTGAGAGGTTGGAAAAGATCACAGCCCCCAGTACAAGGTAGACGTGCAGACATGGAAACTGTGGAATGCAGAAATTATGCAATGTCGACAATTTGCTGCTTTGGGGCCTACTGTAGAAACAGTTCAGAGCTGGGAATGTCTGGGTCATAAGGAGAAGGTCTCTCTGATCGCTCACCAGGGGAAGCTGGTGATAACGGCCCCAAATATGCCAGAACACTAGACAAGTTCTTTCCTATGCTAAGGAAGGAGAAGTCACCACAAACCTGGAAACTATTCAGTGTATACTCCAGCACAGCTCCAAATCCAAATCTTGTCTATGGTCTTGTTTCACTCTTCCTCAAAGCTTCTCTGAAGAACAAAAGGTTCCCTCAAGTTTTGAGGGGAGGGTGAAAGCAGGGTGGTAAGCATCTTGTATAAGCTTCTCTCCCATAATCAACTTAAAAACTAGTCTCAGAAACACACCCAAACAGAGACAGTGGAGAAGGCAGACCCTAACCCCCCACACAGGCTCTCTGACCTCACGTAGCAGCTTAAAATCTGGTTGTCCTGGCCTCTCTCACATCACAGGACAAAGATAGTATGATAACAAGCAGGAGACACTGCTTCAAAGTCCATTCTGCAGACTGCAACTCCATCTTCCTTATAATCTGGCTATGAAATCAACTAAGGCATAATGGGAAGTGGGGGAGAAAGGTGATACATAGGTGGGGGGATGTTCCTGTTGTTGGATCTTTGCAAGCCAGCTGTTCCAGTCTGGTTCAAGCTTGCTATAAGCAGAGTATTCAGTCGGCAACCATATCCACCTGCACAATCTTCTGGGCCACCCCTTGCCAGACCCCTTCCCTCCCATCCCCCAGGGACTTAGTGGAGGGCTCTCACTTTTCCATACAAACGTGGCCCTTCTGCCTCAGGAAGTCATTGACTGTGCCCCTCTTCCATGAAAGAATGAATTGTACACAGCAACTGCTCAGCCTTCTCTTGAAGGATGTGAAAACACCACAGAGGACAAGCAAAGGAAACAGAGGGAGGTGTGAACTTTATGTGACTCCTTATGACAGGCCTGCTTCCCCTTGGCTGGCGAACTCTCCTATATGTGCTCCATTTAAAAATGATGTGATATTAAACATGGCAAATCACAGAGAATCAATGTTAAAACTAATGCCAACAGTTAAAACATCCAATGACGTAGCAGGATGTCAAACTAACGTGCAAAAGTCAGTAGCTTTCATGTAACAAACAGTAGCCACAGCATATAATAGATGAGTAGACCTTATTTACAATAGAAATAAGGAAAGATAAACTAAAAAAGGTTACCAAGAAATGACCTGGACCTCTATGCACAAAAGTACAAAATAACCTATAAATGCATAACAAACACAGAGACAAGATGGTCCTCTCTGCTAAGTTCAGCCATAAAACCTGGACAACCATAAAAGAAGAAATTTAGTGAGAACTCTGAAAGGTGGTAAGAAGAAGGCAAACTGACTTGGGACTTCAGGACTGGAGGAACAACACAGTGACAGGGTGTCTTACCCCCCAACTTTAGAAGGAGACCCAGATTCAGTAATCTCAGATCCTGACCTGCCAACAGAACTCAGCCCAGGTAGGCTTGTCCTCCTCCAGATGTAATGAGTCTTAGGAACTGTTCTGAATTAGCACAGCAACACTCCCAAGGGGGTCTTTGGAAAGTGTCACTAACAAAGGAAACAAAGAGAAGATTCTCCTTCCCTGTCACCCATGAGACTTTCCTCCTTTCCCTGGAGGTACCAAGCCTGCTGGGCAGCAGCAAGAGGCACTTTGCCCACTGGAGGGGACAAAATGACTTCCTCCTAGGTTTTTAGGTTCTGTGGCTGCTCTGCAGATTAAGTTTGCGTGAGACAAATTAACAAAAGAAAATAAATTGATTACACAGTAATTTAACTATGGCTTGAATTTCATAAAATATGAGACTCAAGAAGGTAGCCAGATGACTCAGATTTTTTTCAATTTTTACCAATTTATTAAAGTAATGTTTCTCTAATAAACACTAACCGCCACTTGAGTGAGATTCATAATCATTCTTGTGATTGTGTTCAAAATTAGAGACAGTTTACTTACCCCTACTGCTGTGAATAAAATCAATTTTGTCAGTGCTGTTGGCACGTCATAACTGAAAATTCCGTAAAGTTGAGATTTGGGCCTACAAAATGCTATTTAAGAGAGCAGGTAGGTCTTGACGGTAAAGACAGCATCAAAAGCTTCATCCAGGCAGTTTGCTGTGACAAAACTTCAATGCTATCGTACGTCACCTGGGATTTCTTCAAGGTCTTTTTCATTCCTCTGAGAAATGATGATTCACTTCCATCCTGCTCTGTGTGCTGCCAGCACTTTTTCTTTAATTCACTGGAAGACCAAGACCCCTCTGAAATTTCTCCAGTCATAACTACATTTGAATGTAAAAGCAGCCCACTAAAAGGTGAGGCAAGACAAGTCACTGGGATAACTCCAGCATGGGGTCCATCTTTTGTGACAGCTCCAGCTGGAAAGTGCACATGGATGTCTGTGTTGTTAAGATCAAAACTTCCAGAAACACAGGGCAGATGGTATTTCTCGGCATTGCTGCAGAGCCTGCTAATAGCAAGATGGGCAGACTCTTCTCATGATATCCCCTAGCTGAGCAGTTAGAGTTAAATGACCTTCACCATCCTTTCAACTTGCCTCCACAAATATGATTTCTCCACCTAAAGGAGACCAAGCCAAACTTATTGCCATTCCTGGTTGACTCAAATGCCCATTTTATCTATCTGGAGCCCAAAGATGTCTTTTGGAGCATAGAAATCAATCAAAGTTGGCGTTTCAGGTGGTAGGGCCAAGTAAGTGCTGTCATTGATAGATTCAGATTTTGCGTCTTCTAAGATGTTTTCTCTGTAAATTTCTTTCTCATTCACATCAAAATGGTCCAACTTGACTTCCTTATATTGTTCTTTTCCCACCTTCACAGCAACAGCTGGGCAAATGGCCCCAAACCAGCTATCCAGAGAATGACCCCCTGCCTCTCTGGTACACCTGGTGAAGATGTGAAGAGGAGTAACCTGAGAGATCTGAATCTGCTGAGGACTCAGCCCATGTTGTTCCAGTTGCTTTGGGATCAAGTGCTTGCTGGCAATCTATCTTCTCTTGTGTATACCCTGGCACCTGAATGTCCTCATTCTGTCCAAGAAGACAGGTGGAGTAGTAGCAGTGGTATTGGCGATAGTTATTAAAATAACTTGGGAGAGGTTAAAGCCCACATTTAGAGAATGATTTGTGAAGCTATGGTTTTGTTCATGATCCAATACCTCAAGCAGAGCTGCTGCAGGATCACCTGGACACAATTTTTTCTAATTTGTCAACCTCATCTAATAGAAACACCAGATTGTTAACCTCAACGGTCTTCAAGCCATTGATTGTATGACCAGGTATACTGCCAACATAGGTGTGCCTGTGTCCTCCAATGTCAGACTATTCATGTTCTCATCCAAATACAATCTTGTGGAAATCTCGATCTAGAGTCTTGGCCACAGACTTTCCCACATTGTTTTGCCAACTCTAGGAGGGTCAGCAAATCAAAGAATGGGCCCTTCAGATTGGTTTTCAGCTGTTTGACAGCCTAATATTCCAAAATTCTTTCCTTCAAGTTTTCAAGGCAAAATGCTTATTATTCAGAAGAATTTAGGCTTCTTGAATGTCTGGATGGTCAGTTGTACTTTTGTTCCAGAAAGTTCCACCATAAATTCTAAATAATTTCTAATCTGAACATATTCTGGAATTGCTTGCAGCATCTTTTTAGTCTTTTTCTCTTTTTGACACAGACCTAATGGGCTTCTTCTGACATATTGGATGCTCACTTTTTTTTCTAGCATGACAATATCATGATTATCTTCTTCCTCATGTTCCTCATTTAAAGTACCTAGGATGCTGGCCAGCCCAGGGGTGTAGCAGTTAAGTGCTCACGTTCCGCTTCAGCAGCACAGGGTTTGCAGGTTCGGATCCCGGGCATCGCTTGGCAAGCCATGTTGTGGTAGGCATCCCACATATAAAGTGGAGGAAGATGGGCACGAAGGTTAGCTCAGGGCCAGTCTTCCTCAGCAAAAAGAGGAAGATTGGCAGCAGATGTTAGCCCAGGACTAATCTTCCTCAAAAAGTAAAAGAAAAAAATAAAGTACCTAGGATGTGTGAAATCCTATTGAGGCATATTCATATAATGCATTTATTATCATCCTTCTTGCTTTTTCTGTTTTGTTATTATTATTATATTTTTAGGAAGATTAGCCCTCATTAACATCTGCCACCAATCCTCCTCTTTTTGCTCAGGAAGACTGGCCCTGTGCTAACATCCATGCCCACCTTCCTCTACTTTATATGTGGGACTCCTGCCACAGCATGGCTTGATGAGTGGTGCATAGGTCTGCACCCAGGATCTGAACTGGCGAACGTTGGACCACTGAAGGAGAACACGCAAACCTAACCACTGTGCAACCAGGCCGGCCCCAAGTTTTCCGTTTTTTTTAAAGCAATTTCAATTCTTGCATTTGTTTCACAAGCAGTGGTATCATCATCTTGGACAGTTTCCTCCAGAGTCACGGTATCTACAATTTGGAGCGTTTCTGTTGCTTGTTTGGATAAGTGATGTCAGAATGTCTAGTAAATCTTCCCTAGGAGAACTGTCTAAAAGACATCTCAATTTAGCAACTGCAGGGACATGTATATTCAACATTTCAATCGATAGTAGTTCATTTTTGTAGAACTCTTCTGATAATTCTCCCAGCTTCTCTTTAGTTTTACAGGTGTTGAAAAATCCCTCAAGTCAGTCCAACAGTTCCACTTTAACGACAGGATATGACTTCTCTTTTAAATCTGTACCATCTGCAAAGAGCACAGGCGTGTGGTCAACAAAAGTGAGAGGGAATTTGGCTGGGTACTGCCCACAATCTGAACCATCAGTGCAGCTGCCCCAATCCTGTGCAGTGGTGGCAGATCCTGAGTATTGCTGGCCAGGTAGGTCATGCTGGGGATGAGACTTAGGATGGTGCTCTGCAGCCCTCGAGCAGGCAGCTCCACACCAGCTGCCAGTTGCAAGTCCAGTCCACACTGGGTGCACATGGGGGAGCTTGGAAGCAGGAAGCCATCTGGGTGAGCAGCAGCAGGAAGTGGCTGAAGAAAAATTATGGGAAGATGAGGGGAGAAAATGTATAATAAATAAAGCTTGCCTTGTTATGCAGATAAATCTCTCAGTTAAAAAACTCTCTAGGGGTTGGCCTGATGGTTCACTGGTTAAGTGCGCATGTTCCGCTTTGGTGGCCTGGGGTTCGCCGGTTCTGATCCCGGGTGCAGACATGGCACTACTCGGCATGCCAGGCTGTGGCAGGTGTCCCACATATAAAGCAGAGGAAGATGGGCGTGGATGCTAGCTCAGGGCCAGTCTTCCTCAGCAAAAAGAGGAGGATTGGCAGCAGTGAGCTCAGGGCTAATCTTCCTCAAAAAAAAAATTCTCTAAGAGTCATTCTCTTTCTCCTGCAGAAGCTTTTACTAATGGAAATTTCCTTTATAAATATAAATTTCCGTTCCAAAGAGGAAGTCTATCCTTCATTTAAAGCAGTCAAGGTGGAGATCAAGAGTTTTTCCTGCATCTGCTGGCTCTCAATTGCTTTTGGCTCCAAATAATTTGTATGTCAAAGTACCATACTTTGGGCATCTTCAGCATTCCTTCAAGAAGAAACAACTTGTTCTTGGAAGTCTCTGTCTCCTCCCCAACCCAGATGCACTCAAGCTGTTAGAGGCCAACAGCAAACAGGGTTCTGCCTCAAGAAGCTTTGGGGAAGCCTCTTCACCCTCAAAGGCCTGAGACACACTAGAGGGATAGATCACTGCAGGTTCTTCAGCCATTGAAAATAATATAAACAGCTCCATTCTCATAAATTTAACAACTTGAAAACAAGGAACAACTTACCAAAAATTTCAAACTAACAAAACTCAACCAAGATGATAGTATTTTCCTCAATCGGGCGCTGCTAGCCAAGCTTTTTGCCACAAAACTCAAGACTTGGATTCATGCGACACACCTGAAGAAAGCACAAACTCTGGGGGGAACTGCACATCATTTGGTGACTTAAAAATAAAGATTTCTCCAAATGGAAGCAGACAGTATCTGATGCGAAGGTTTCCAAGGTGTCTGGACCAGGTCTGTTGGAAGTTTGTCTGCCAAACCTTTGAGGATGACATGACACTTCACATCATCTCCAATGCCTATGATCTTGATAACATGCAAACTTCAGGTAAAAAGTGCCAGAGAGTTCTCCCTCCTCTCACTCCGTGTTCCTCAAATGTGGCCACAATAGGTTTCCAATCTGTGTGTTTTTCCTCCAACCTGGGACATGACTCCCAGAGAAGCTCCTTCCTGGCCTCGAGGGACGAGAGGCTACTGAAAGTGGAAAAATCTGACTGCAGATCAACAGTGCTTTCAGAGAAAGATGGCAATCAAAATGGGGACATGTGAAAGTTAATAAACGGAAACGTAGTTGAAATAGTGTTGGAAGGCTAATAGAGGGAGTTCTCATGCCCTATGTCAAAGGCGCAGTGCAACAGGAAGAATAAAGACTTTCTCTTCCTGACCAGTCAGAAACTAACCCAAGGAGAGACTGTCACAACTCTGCCGATGAAAAGCCACTGCCCTCAAGACTGTGTCCAATAGCCCCCACAGTTTTCCCCACTCTGAGATAAAAGAGCTTCTCCTCTCTTCCTTGCTGGGTGCTCCTGCATGGCTTGCCATGGTTGCACACTCCAAATGGCTATTCTTTGCTAATCCCAGATAAACCAATTTTTGCCAGAGAAATAACTGGCTGTCTATTTGTTTAAGGGCAAGACTTGTTAATAAGCAAGAGATGTAGAGAAAACATTTGATACAATCCAACCCCTGTTTGTCATAAAATTTTCTAGCAAGTTTGAAATAGATGGAAACTACTTTCACTTCTTGAAGGTCGTCTACAGAAAATGCACAATTGACTTCATGCTTAACAGGGAAAGACTAAATGATTCTCCCCAGAATAAGGAAGAAGGAAAGGAATACCACTTTCACTACTCTTATTCAACAAAATACTGAAGCTTCTGGCAATAACAGAAGTAAAGGAAATAAAAGCCATAGAGTTTAGAAAGGAAAAAATGTAATCATTCCTAGTTTCATTGTTGTCTGTGTAAAAAAAACTCTGGGAATCTACAAAAAAAAAAAAAATCAGAACTAATACATGAGTACAAAAAGTTCACCAAGTACAAAGTACAAGATCAACACACAAAAGACAATTTTATTTCTACAACTAATGAGGAACCTGCAGATGATAAACTTGAAAATGCTGTATTATTTAAAACCACTCCGAAGAACATGAAATATTCAGGCATATATTCAAGAACATGTGTACAGGATCTGATGCTGAAAATTATAAAATACTGATTACAGTGATTAAAGAAGATGCAAATAAATTGAGAGCCTTACTATTGTCAAAGACAAATGCAGCAGTAATTAGTTAAAATGGTGAAAGCAGATTTTATTCAGTAACAGCTGACAGAAGCTGAGCTGCGCTCAGATTTGTACGGAGGTGAATCTAGAATTTTAAAGACGGAATGAAGGAGCAGGGTTCAGGGGCTCAGTAGAGTCAAGGAGGTAAAAAAGTACAAACGTTGGTCAGTGTAACTGTGATTAGACCCACTGTGTTCGTTACTTTGCAGTTATCAAAGTTAGGATTCTATCCTCACTCAGAAGTTGAGAGAAAGAGGCTCTATCTGTCTTAATGATCGTATTTCAAAGGAGTGGCTCTTAGGTCCTTTAGAGAATTGTGAGAGATACATATGGACAGTTGTAAGCCCTCTTTAGTAAATACTCTAAGAAGGGGGATCAGAGGCCTATAATTGGGTGTTGACTAAAATAAATAGCAAATTTTTCTGTCAGCTTTGAGCTCTCAGGAAGGCATTTTAATGGTGGGCTGGAGTCATTCCGGTTACACAGCCTTATGCTGCTAGAAGCCACGCCAGAGTTTGGTTGAGTCTCCTCCTGGTGTGGGGGTTTGGAAGGAGTTGTTATGTGCTGAGAATTCTGCAGTCCTCACCATGTTACTGGATAGAATAATGAGGACAGGTCTCAATTATCCCCAAATTGATCTATAGGTCTAATATTATTCTAATAAAAATTCCACCACAGTTTGTAGACAGAGACACCTTTTTCTAAAATTTATATAGAAAGGCACATAGCTGAGAGTAGCTAAAACAATCATGACAGGAAGAATAATGCGGCAGTAAACACTTTAACAATATTTAGTATTGCCTTGTACATACTGTAATCACAGCATCATCATTTTCATTGTAGGACAGCTACATAAATCAATGGAACAGAGTAGAGAATCCAGAAATGGACCACAGAGTTATACCCTAGTGATCTCTGACACCAAGAGTGAACCTTAATGTAAATTATGGACTTTGAGTGATAATGATGTGCCTATGTATGTTCATCAATTGTGAAAAGTATACTACTCTGATGAGGGGTATTGACAACAGAAAGGTTATGCATATGTGGGGGCAGGGACTATGTGAGAACACTGTGTATTTCATTAAATTTTGCTGTAAACGTAAAACTGCTCTAAAAAATAACATCCATTGATTTTTTAATAGGCAATGCAAGAATACCTTGTAGTGATAAAACTGGTCATTATTTTAGCTGTGATGGATACAGAAACTTGCACATCTGATAAAATTGTACAGAACTAAATACACAGGAACAAATTAGTACAAGTAAAACTGGAGAAACCTGAATAAGATAGTGGATTGCATCAATGCCAACAAGCTGGCTGTGGTATCGTCCTATAGTTTTGCAGAATGTTATCATTGTAAGGAACTGGGTAAAGTGTACACTGGAACTTTTGGAGTTATTCCTTACAGCAGTGTGGAATCTACAACGATCACACTATAAATTTCAATTAAAAATAGTTGGCAAATGGAAAGTCAGTCTATGTTTTAAGTTAGGAAGTTTCATTAAATGGTCAGTCCCATTACTTTATAAATTGAATACAATGCCAATAAAAATTTTAACGAGCTTTCCTGTTGAGTTAGATAAATGATCCTACATGGAAAAAATAAACGCATAAGCTAAGCTAGGAAAATATGGACCAGGAAGAACTCTGAGGGAGGAGCTGCTCTATCACAGTTAAAAATATTGCAGAGACTGTAATGCGACAGGAGAGGATTGTTGCATGCACAAGAAGAGGAGAGAAGGGAAAGGGGGGGAGAGGGTGGCAGAGGGCAGAGGAGTGGGGGAGGGGTGGCCTGATTGGAAGTTGTTGACACGGGGAAGCCGGAGCTCACTAAGTAGAAGGCAGGCATCCTATGTGATGGTTTAGGGAGCATACGTGGCTTTCTCTGGCGGTCCTGTGTTGAAAGCAGAACGAGAGTTTTGGAAACTGGCAGTTACTGACCAAGTGCTGACTGTTCTGTGCTGAATGCTGCAGGGGCTGTGACTTGGCTTCTTGGGATGTTTGCTCCCCACGTTGGGGGTCAGAGTTATACTGTCATATATGATCTGTCCTTTGTCCATTTGTATATTCAGTCTCAAAAAAACAGTCGGTGCACAAATTCATCAGTTAGCTCGTCATTAAAAAATCGTCTCTTGGAAAGTTAAACCTTCGAAAGTTAAAAAGATGAAAATGTTAAAAAGATGAAAGATGCCAAATAAGTTTTATAGATGAATATGAAGAAATTGAATGAGAATCTCAAAATTATCCTTCAACAGATTAGGGTGTCATGAAACAGGTTTCTCAAAGTCCTATATTAACATTATTTTCTAAAAAAGAAATTTGGCAAAATGAATTGAAGGACTTAAAACGTCCTTAGCGTTGACTTCATGTTTACACTTCTAGTAATTTACAATCAGGAAGTAATTCTAAATAGCAATACGTTTTATCTCCTAAATTGATTTTTTTGTGTAAATTATTGATTAAAAAAAGAAAAAAAACGAAATCAAATCTCCAGCAGTGAAATATATTTACTTGAGAATATATGATGCAAACTATGTTTCAGTAGAGTGTCATTTTTATTATCAGCATAGGAGAAAAGATGAGTTATGGAAGGGATTCTGCTCATGCTCAGTTATTTCCTTTACTTAACATTAAATCTTGAATAAAGTATAATGTCAAGCTGCCTCATTTACTCGTTCATTTTAAAAGCTGAAGACTATTTCCTTGGTTTTTAAATAATGAGGTGTAAAGGAGGGGGTGAGGTGTTGAAAATAACTTCCACTGAGATTGACAGTAGCAACTGCTCTTGATTTTTTTTGAGAGTTGTGGGGTCACCCATCAAAGCAGGAATGCTATTTATGTTGAGAAATTAACAATCTGAATTTTATTAGAAATTTTGACTTTTATGCACCCTCAAAAAGTAATTAGGAATTTATTTGAATTTTTAGCTCTGTTGAGGTATGAGTAATAGACAAAAAATGCACACGTTTTCTATATGTGTATTGATTAGTTTGGACATATGCATACACCCATCATATCATCCCCACAACCAAGTGCTGAACACATCCATGACCTCCAAAACTTTCCTTGTGATTTTTGTGTGTTTTTTTAAGCTTAGGAATTTCATGGATTTTAACCTAATGCTCAGATAAAAGAGGGAGAAGATGAGGTGTACGTTGTTTCATTATGGTACCTTAAGACATAGACTTTCAACATACACATGACTTCTGAAAAGCAACATTTATTACTCTCACAATGAAATATTTTCTCCTATTTCCTTCAAATATATGGCCTTCTTATTCTACCCCCCACCCACTTCCTTTTTGAGTAGGGACTCAGGAGAAATTTCCAATGGTACTAAGAAACAGGGTCCAAGGGGTGTCTGCCCCTCAGCCCTGCAGGCTTTCCCCCTGTGAGAAGCGCCCACTTTGCACGTGTGTGAGCCAGTGTGGAACAGGACAGAGTATGTCTGCAGAGTGGTTCAGCCTGCTGAGCCCCTTTGCTGCTTCTAACCTATGGCCACGAAAAAGGCTAAATGGAGGGAAATTAAACTTTGATGTGTTGATGATTGAAAAGGAAAGTGCCTTGCTCTCTAAGGGATAAAGTCATTTGGAGGAAAATCAAATAACTGTCATAGTTATTTTTTCCTATCTTATTTTTCCACTGAAGTCACTAGATATTTCAGTCTTTCTGACTTCCTAACAGAATCCAGTAGTACTTTCCTTTTCTAAGGCCAATGAACTGTTATGTAAGGGGCTTCAATTGCTTTTCCCAAACCCTCCTGGGATTCTGTTTATCTACTGTTCGTTTTTCACCCCCTGCTTTTCAGATTGCCTTGTTCACTGTCCTTGTAAAATAAATGTGGCTCATTAAAATAAGCAGCATTAATATGTATCTCTTTCACTGCATTTTATCTAATAAATATGCTGAAGATTTTCTGTATTCTGCATGTGAATCCTTTGTTGAATATTGAAACTGGGACAATCTCTTCGCATCCTGTGACTTGCAAATTCCCTCTTGTAATGTGTCTTATGATGAACTGAAAGCCTAAATTTTAATGAATCCCAGTTTACCGATCTTTCTTTTATGGAGAGTGTGTGTGTGTGTGTCTTCTTTGAGAAGTTTTTTCTACCCTGTGGTCCCGAGGATGTTTTCTTATGTTGTCTTCTAGAAGTTTCATTATTTTACCTTTCCCCTTTAGGTCAAAGTGTCCAGGAATTGAGTTTTGTGTGTTGTGAGGGTAGGGCTCAAGGTTTCCTTTACATCCACATGCCCGTCTCTACGAGTAATAACAGGCAGCATTGGGACAGGTGGACACAAGCCTGGGAGTTAGGGGTCCTGTATTCTCAGCCTTACCCTCCCTTTAAAGCACCCTCTGAACGTGGGCAGGTGACTTTCCCAGTTCTCCCTCCTCTCAGACTCCTTCCTTCCTCTCTTCCTCCTATCCTTCATTCCTCCCTCCCTCGCTCCCTCCATTCTTTCCTTCCTTCCTTCCATCTATCCACCCGAGCATTTGTCCAGGTATCAATCTGTCCAACTGTCCTCCTGCCTGTTCGCCGGTTTGTCCTTCTTCTCTCCTTCCATCCTCTTTCCTCCCATGTCTCAACTTCTCTTCCTTGTCTTTGTTCTTCCTGCTTTCCCTGTGACCCTCCATTTGTCCGCTCTTCCTCTGTCCATCCAGGTATCCCCTCTATCTGTGCCTCTACCTGTCTCTTTGTTGCGTCTCTCTCTTCTTCAAGCACACTGTCTCTCTTGGGTTCATCTCACTCACAGGCTCGAACATCCCGCTACTCACACAATCCCTCCTTCTGTCACTCACATTTATGGCTCACCTGTGAATGGTTGTCCTGGGACAGCCACTGTTGGAGTGCAGATGAGCCTGTGGGGCTTCACCCACTGTGTGGGGTCTCTGTGTCTCCCAGACGACAGCCCTTTCCACAGCTCCTGAGCTGGGCAGCATGTTCCTGCCTACTTCCTCATTGCTTGAGCAACCAGAAGCCACCACAGGCCTAGGGGGCCCCTCTTCCTTCCCCAGAGGAGCTCTCCAGCCCCACACCTCAACTGACCAATTCTTACTGGGCAGCTGGGAAGCCGAGGTGTGCAATTCTGCTTTGAGGGCAAGCATGCTGATCACAAGGATTATAGCAATATTTCAATCTGATGCAGCCCTCAGAGAGCCCCTGGTCTTGTGAAAGTCACAGAAAATTCTAATACAAGGTGGGATGTTTTTAGGAGAAGCACCTGGCATCCTTTGGGTGGGAAGAGCTCTCTGGAGGGAGTTTTGCCCAATTGGGGTCTTTAAGAAGGAGTAGGAGTTATATAGGGAAATAAGGTGTGGAGCGTGTTCCTGGCAGAGGAAATTGCATGAGCAATGGCCCTGTAGGCAAAAACAGCATAGTGTACGGGAGAAGTGACAGGAATTTGGTTTGCCTGAAGCACAAAGCCTAACTCAGAGTGAATGCATCAATGAGGCTGAAGAGTCAGCAGGAGCCAGATGTGCAAGGGCTTTGAGTGCCAGGTCAAGAAGTTTGAACTTAACCCTGAAGGCCTTAGGGAGCCATGGGTGATGCTAGAGCAGGAGTGTTCTAGTGAGATCTTCATTTCAGAAAAATGCTTCTAATGTTCAAGGCAGAGAACATCCTTTAGACAATGCATCCAGTGAGCATGTTAGGGTGTTGGTTCCGGTGAGAAAAGATAAGACCTACCTGGGATGTGAATGAACAGAAGGAATGCATTGAGGAGCAATCTGTAGGTGCAGTTGGTGTTACCGGCAGGGGAGGGAGGAGGAGCTAAGAGATATGCTGGCTTCAACTTGGATGAGCGCAGCATTGAGTGGTGGTTCCACTGGGAGCAAAGGCAACAGATGATACTGAGTTCAGGCTTCTGATCTGGTCTCAGCCCAGCTCTCAGTGATGGCCATCTCTCTCCCTCTCTTCTTGCAGCCAAGGGGCACGACCTGAAGGCCCTCACACTCAACTCCACCATCTCCAACATCCAGTATTTGACAGACATGAGCAAGAGCTCAGCCACATTGAACTCCACTGAGAGAGTCCTGCAGCACCTGATGAGACCCTGGTGCCAGCAGCTCCCGGCAGGATGAGTCCCAGCCAGCCGCACCCCACCTGCTGTCTCTCCTGCTCGTCCTCCTCCTGCCTCCTCCCCTGCTTGGATCCTTGTTCAAGAAGAGCAGCCTGGGCCCCTTGTCTTGGGCTGTAGACTGATCTCCCTCAGGGAAGTCCCTTTTCTGAGCATTTGAGAGTCATGAACACTTTTGGTGACCACCCCAATTATCACTCTTCCCACTGACTGCCAATTTGCTCCTCCCTCCCTCTGGCCCCCATTATCAGAGGATTCAGGACATCTTTCTAGAGTCCCCACATTCCTCTCTCCCCGGGCCTGCGGAGGAAGGGGCAGCCTCCAGCATGGAAGCTGTCTGCACCTACCACCCTGACCCCATGGCTCATGATGGAGAATGTGACAGAGACCCCATGTGACAGAGAGCAGCATTCCTGGGTGCGGAACCAGCTGATCCACCATGTGACCCCGAGGGGCCTCTACTCCCTGGTCAGGGACAGCCTTTTTGTCGGTGGTGAGTGCTCGTGCTGAGCTGGATTGACAGTGATCGTTACTTATGCCTGTTCTGCTTTATTTCCTCTCTAACACGTCAGCCCAGGTTCTGAGTGGGGGCCACAGAAACCACATATGTAAAAAGTTTCAACTTACAAACGGAGACTATGTAAATGGATTTGTTGATCCCAATAAAAAAAAAATGTGAACTATCTCACTATTAATTTTTATATAGATTGCCTGGACAAATGGTAATATCTTGGTTATAATGGGTTTAAATATCCCATTAAAAATTAGTTTCACTTGTTTATTTTTACTTTTTTCAATGTCAGTATTTAAAAAAAGTTTAAATTTCATTAGATAGAGTGTGAAATTCTACTGTTGGACAGCACTGTTCAAGACGTGAAAATAAAGCCCAGAGAAAGTGGTTAGGGACAATTTTTCCAAGGAAAGGAGTCAATCTGACCCACGTGGCAAGATGCAGACAACAGTCTCATACACACATACATACACACACACACACACTTAGAAAGCAAGACCAACATCATCATAGAGTTGAACCACTACTTCTCAAGTGGCAAGAGCTTGCAGTCCTACATTGTTCTAAGTGGACGAACCTCAGGAAAGGAGCCAGGAGTCAAGAAAATTTACCAACCAGGAAGATCTAAAACCAGAGAGTAAAGGTCAGGATCTTTGGTGAAGTTCCCAGTGGTGGATTCTGTTAGAGACTCAATACGTTAGCGAGAACTTTGCAAGAAGGGTTGTTACAGAACTCACCTATCCTTTCCTATGTAAAAGTACACAAGTTTCGTAAAGAATACTAGCTCCTGCCAATCAACGAAAAGATGGTAGAACACGAATATCACCCTTGTAAATCACTCCTGGATTAGTGAGCCAGTCAGGGAACAGATGACAGTGCATTGAGCTGGACCTCATTAGGCTGATTCTGACTTCATGACCATGCTGTGGATTGTCTCATGCCAGGAACTCTAAAACATGCTGTCCCCACCACTCTTTTGCCACCAAGGTCCACCAACCAGACCTTGCTGACAAATGCCCTGGCTGGGCCCCTTCTGACCACACCTGGAGGACTCTCCACAAATCCTACTCCGTCACGGCGCTCTTCCACCTGCCACTGGCCAGGGAGGCATTTCCTCCAAGGCTGACACTCTGTGTGCCCAGCTTTGGGAATGACACGTCTCCCTCAAGTGAAGAAAAGGATCTGAGTTCAGAGCCTGTGGGCTGCAGCCATTAGGACAAGGCCTGGGGTTTGCTGTCAGACAGAAGAGAACCTGTGGTGGGTGTGGGTCCCAGGTTTCAAGAAGCCCCCGTGATTCCTGGATAGAATCCCAGAAGACGATGCAGGACGGAGGAGGGATGCTTGGGTGTGATTGTCCTTGGGAATGTCCATAGGGAGGCGGATTTGCCATTGGTAATGCCTTCAACAGGGTTGTTCATTCATCGATTCATCCTGTCTCAGGGAGTGCTGTCTACATCCTTCCAGCCCCTAGTCTCCCGTCTGGAGCAAACAGACAGCGTCAGAAGAACATTTACATTTCATTTGTAATGTATGCGTACAGGGCATGCAATGTGCTGGATGTTGCAAGTGTTTTGAAACATTAACTCCTTTAGCAGTCTCCATATCCTCACAAATTAGGTACGCTTATCCTTCTTGCCAACAACAGATGAAGAAACTGAGGCACCAATGAGGTAAGTACTTTGCCCTCTACCAATATCTAGGAAGTGATTGAGGTGGAATTTGAACATAAGCTGTGGCTCCATATTCTCTGCTCTTAACCATGTTCTTTGCTCCCTATGACTTCACACCATGAAGACGTTGGCTCAGTGTATCCATTTTCTTGTTACACCCGGTAGCCCCACTCTTTGATCTCTGTCTGAAAAAGATGCTATTCGCATCAAAACTGTTGCACATACACAACCAAAATGACTTCTCCCCATATCCCATGTCCTGGAAAATACATAGAGAACATTTCAAAACATTTCTTGCCCAGGCTGGGAGTGCTTCTGGGAAATCCCACTGTTCCTGTAAGAAGCCAAGGGCAGGCTGGGAGCTGTGTCTTAGCGGAAAGGTGAGATCAGGAGATACTATGGGGTTACAAAATGGATGGGGGACCTCAGCAGGAATTGACTTCAGGATCTGGTGGTGTTTCAAGCTGGGTGCTAATTTTCTGGCTTTGGGTGTAGGGGCTGGTGCCGCATTCCAGGGAGAGGCCAGTCTCCCTGTGTTCTTGGGGAAACCAGACCCTTGAAAGCAAGGGAATGAGAATTTCCTTTCACGATGGACTTGGGAGGGGAAACATTCAGCCCAGAAGAGACAGTCATGATCCTGAGGAAACCAGAAGAAGCTGCCTCCTCGTCCGCCAAGCAGAAAGCCCTCCTTCATGGACTCACTTTATCCAGATGAGACCAAGAAGGAGGACATCATGAGATGCCCTTGCAGGTGGGAGACCTGTGACAGTGGAGCCTGTGCCTGGGAGGCTCTGAAAGGCATCATAGGGGTGACATTTGCTGTCAGCAGGGTGCCAGATGAGAGGCACGCCTGCTTGTGTCTGGGAACAGTTTGAGTGTCAGGGAGAAGGCACCGCTGGCGCAGAGGCTCACAGGAAGAAGTGGGTCTGACCAATGTCCGAAAGAGGGCAGTGTAGCTGGAAGGAGCCTGAGAAGAGAGAGGAGGGTAGATGGGGACAGGCAGGGCCAGAGGGCAGGAACTGGCAGACTGTGCTTTTCCCGTCGCTCTCTGATGACACTGCTCTAAGACATTGCACCTAGAAAATACAAATCCTTAACATCTCACAAATTCTGTGTGCCAGGAATGGGGCACAGCTTAGCTGGGTGCCTCCGCCTCAAGGTCTCTGTGAAGCAGGGGCTGCGGCTATATTGCGGCTCGACTTGTGGAGGGTTTGCTCCCAAGTTCACTCACATGCATGTTGACGGGGTTTGTTTGGACTGAAAGTCTGAGTTCCTGCCTGTCTGTTGGCCAATCATTCCCTCCCTTCTCTCCTATGGAACATCTTCATAGGGCAACTGAAAACATGCACACTTGCTCCCCCAGTTCCAGAGATATAAGATGCAGAGAGAGAGAGAGATGGAAACAGAAGGAGGGAAAGACGGAGGGGACTAAAGCCAATGAGTAAGAAGGAAGGGCCAGGCTTTTTGTTCTTAACCCTGGGTTGCAGGCCATCCCATCACCTTGGCTGCATTCTATTCAGAAGGCAGTTCCTGACCACTTGTGGTTCCACAAGGACGTGCACAGCAGAAGACAGTGAGCACCAGGAGCCATAGTGGAGGCTGCCCACTACATAGGCCGACACGAGGCACTTGGGTCTGATTCTAAGTCAAACAGGAGACCTTGCAAGGTTTCATGCCAGTGAATGGAAGTATCTGAATTTCCCCTAATTTCCACCTCTTAAAGGTGCAGACCTGGAAATGAGGCCCAGAGGGGCAGTGACTTTCTCAAGGTCACAGAGCTGGAACCCAGTCCTGTTTTGAGGGGTACTCCACACTACATCCCACCCCTTCTTGTCATTCTTTCATCTCTAAGTGTGTGCATCAGACACATGCAAACCAGACCACAGGTGTTGTTGCTATTGTCTCTTCTACACCTGAGGACGTCCCGAGGGAGATATTTCTGGCCTCGTCCCCATTGTGCAGGTTGGGTGATTGAGGAGGCCCTGGGAGGCCCATTGGCATTTCCAGGACACAGAGCTTGTAGGAAAAAAGAGGTCGGAACTCAGCTGCATGTCCTCAAGCTGGAACCCTGGTTCCATCTCAAGGTCCTGTGTTGGGATCTGTGCTGGCTATTTGTGTACAGTTCTGGAGGTGACATGGGCAAGGAGGGTGAGCAGCCAAGATCCCAGAGAGGTTTTCGGTGGGTGTGATTGAAGAAGGCGCCCAGGTAAGGGAAACTTGAGGAAGTGACCTCACTTCCTTGGAGACAGACCCCAACAGAACTTAGCACACTGGTCTCCAGGCGCCCACATTCTAGACATAGCATCCTATTGAGCCCACTTGAGTGGCGACACTGAAGACAAGAGGATGTTCTCCTGCTGTCTCCCGAGTTGTGGAGGCTCTGGCTTCAGGAAAGCCAAGAAAAAGAGCCTTTTCAGTCACTATAGACACTGGCTTGGCCCTCACCTGCACCGCCTCTGTCCAACTGGCAGGAGGAGCACTCAGGTAACACAGGGAAAGCCAACCGGGTTAGGCCACAACTGGATGCCACCCGCACAATTTGAGCCTCCTTGTGTGTCGGAGGGGAGTGAGAGATGGACGGCGGTGCTGAGCGGGGACCCACCCTGGGCAGGAGCCATTTGCTCGGTGTTGGAAGCCTGGCAGTGTGTCGTGTCCCCAGCCTAGGTGGTGGCTAGCAGGATGGGAGAGTGGGTGCTGGGAACCAAGCTCCTCTACCCATAGGTTAGTCCCGAGCCATCCAGGTGTCATCTCATTCCCTCCCTGGCTAGAGGTCTATGCAGATGCTGCTCGGTACCTGATCTGTGCTGGGGTTTCCTCCTGTGGCCAAGTCGAGGCATGCCCCTCAGGCCTCCCGGCCCGGCTCTCGGGCACTGTCTTTGCAGAGCTGCACGCAGGAGGTGGTGGAAGAGCTGACGGATGGCTTCGGGTACTCCATCTCCCTGGACAGGGACCAGCTGCACCGCGCCACCATCAATAACCAGGGCTGCTCTGAGGTGAGAGTGGGCACGGAGGGGTCTTCCCACCCAGGCCCCTGAGATGACCAGGGCCAGCCCAGAATCCAACCTCAAACTGCCGTTCTCCTGGGACCCTAACAGGGCTGTCCCCCATGAGTGTCCCACAGTCCCATTCCCAAAGGAATCTGGACTTCTGCTCCTCCCCACCAGCTGCATAGGAGGAGGGTAGGAGGGCACTCTTTGCATTTTCCTAGGAAGATTAGAGAAAACGTTGATGTCATTGTCACTTCCCAATAGGCCCTGAGTATCTTTGAATTTCGCCTTTTTTGGAAAATGAAACCTCGATAACAAGGGTCTCCAAACTCCCTTTAATGTAAAAGAAATAACCATCAGCGTGTTTGAAAGTCAAAGGGATTCTCAGAACGTGTCACTGCCCTGTACACTGTTTCCAGACCTGGGAGGGGTGAGGTGGCCACATAACATTTCCCTCCAGGTCAGGGTCTGATAAAGCCTCAGGCAGTTACAGGGGATGTCCCTCAGCCCTCACTTTGGGCGGTTCTCAGTTCTGAGCCACAAGACCTAGAGAAGCCACTTGGCATGCCTAAGCCTCTGTTCTCCTCTCTAGAGAGGGGTGTCTGTTGAGGATTCACTGGGCTGGTGCTCTGCACAGACGGAGGTCTGTTGTCCCTCAGCGAGCAAATGGCCTTGAGGGAGATCAATGTGGAATCCTTCGCAGGACCAAAGTCAGATTGTGCTTTGAGAGCCCAGAACTTTGCTGAGTTGGGACCCCTGTCTCTCCTGTCGCACACGTCTGGGAGGGCCTAGGAGTTCCTGGGTCAGCTGCAGACCCTGATAACGCTGGTGGTTGGCAGTGGTGACCCTGACTCTGTGTCCCTCCTCGTCCCACCCAGAGTGAAGATGAGTCCACTCTGTCTGTCACTGAGGCCTGCAGGATGCGTGCCCTCCGGGCAGGCATGATGCAGAGGCTCTCAGAGACTGTGCTGCCAGCCTTCCCCAGCAGAGTCCTCCGCAGTGTCATCACCTCCCTCTGCAGCTACTCAGGCTCCAGCACAGCCCACCAGGTGCTGGACCAGCTGTTTCCCAGGTGACTGCCCGCCTCCTCCTCAGCACAGTGGTGACTCTGCCCACTGCCAGCTGTGTGTCTTGCCTTGGGAATGTCACTGCATCTCTCTGAGCCTGAGTTGGCTCCTCTGAAACGTGGGGTGGGAGAGGATGAACTTGCTAGGCTTCTCCCAGGGATGAATGGGATCAGCCCTCCAGGTGCTGCCCTGGTGCCCGGCTCTGCAGAGAGGGTGGTGGGCCATGCTATGGTTGCTGGTGGTGATTATTTCTCTGTCCCCCACGGAAAGTAGTCTTCCTCTCCCTTCACTGGCTTGTGGCTTTTTGAGTTTGGAAAAGCACCTGGAGAGCACCCTGTCAAGGAGTTTGAGATGCCATCCAGCTGGTCCTGGTGCTTGTCCTTGGTGTAGCCACTTAGGGATCTCTAGGGCCACAGAGGGGCCACAGGCCCACTCAGACACCCGGGGTGGTTCTGGTTGGAGGTCATTCAACAATGTCTATGAAGGACCTACTCTGAGCAGGACTTCTGGACACACTAAGTGTCACTCAGTGACTGAAGCAGACAGCCTCCCTGGCCCTCCCCTCTAATCTGAGAGTCAGACAGTCACACTTGACAGCATTCACAGGTCCCATCTACCCTCCATCCCGGGCGATGCCCTCATCCCCTTTGGGACACATGGAGGCAGCTTGGCCCATTGCGTGCGGGATGCTGGAGGACAGGACCACCTCATAAAGTGAGTGGTCTTTGGGTCAAGAAGGAGGGCCTCCTGTCTCTAGCAAACAGGGTGTGGGGAGAGGATGGAGGCTGTGGCCGGGTCAGGCCTGGGAGAACCCTGCATCTCACCCATCTTTTGATCCCCATGGGAGGGCTGAGTTCTGGTGGCTTCCACTCCGGCAGGACTGGACTCAAAGAGAGCTGTGCATGGGTCCCAGGCCCCTTGAGAATTGGAAGGGAGGCTGGGCTGCGTTGTCCCCAAGAGACCCACTCCCAGCAGAGTCCCAGCCCCTCCTGCCTCCCTTTCTCCACATCCACACCTTGTGAGCACCACCGCCAGGTCCATAGTAGGAGGTGTGTGAGCAAGCTGCTCCCAAATCTGCTGGAGTCTTCATTCCAGTGGCCCACATTCATGCAGGGCTTGGGTGGGCTCTGTCCAGACCCTTGGGGAGGAGAGTATCGGTGGGAACAAGAGACTCTCACAGACTCTGTGTTCAGCCTGCTGGATGAGCAGGCCTGCCACAGCCAGGACAGCCAGCCAGGGCTCAGGGCTGGGATGGGGCCCTCCTCTGGAGGGGGAGGGTCTGGCAAAGGGGCGCAGATGCTAACAAGAGTGCCTTGGGAGGACGGTGTTTAAGGAAAGGCCAGGCCACTGACTCTCTGGCCCATCTGCCTCCACGCAGTGCTATCTATTTCCTGCTGGGAACCTGGCTGGGCCAAGGGCAGGATTGCAGGGAGCCCCTGCGGTTTCCCTCTTGGACCCTGCAGCTGGCCACTCTGCACGTCAGCTTTGGTGGCTCCCACGTGGAGGGCCATGCCTACCTTCTGCCAGGCCACCTGGAGCATCTCAAGGCCATTGAGGCCGAACGGAAAGGTGAGGGGACTGGAGTCTGGGAAGACTGTCTGTGTTGAGGTTCATGGGCTAGCGTTCCCTTAGAGGCAGTGGAGCCCTTCCTATCTTTGGAAAGGCACAGAAACTGTCAGGTGTGTGGGTGCAACTTTCTCTTTATCCTGCTCCAGAGCCAGCTCCAAAGCTCCTGCCACTTCCAGAGCCAGAGTCAGTGCCAGCCCCCGGGCTGGAGCCAGCTGCACCTCCAGTCTCACCACGTGTGGTAGAGCTGGAGCCAGCAGCCCCTGAGTCGGCCACTCCAGGACCAGAGCAAGGGCCACCATTAGAGGCAGCCCCAGAGCCCAGCTGCCCCCGGGCCGTGACCACCGAGGACCAGCTGCGGGAGGAGAAGCTGAACATCTTGGACTTCCCTCCCCAGCTGGTGGCAGAGCAGCTGACGAGGATGGCTGCGGTGAGCAGAGGAGCTCACGGGGCGGGTGGCCCCTGCCTTCCCGGTGCCATGAGCCGCCCCACACCTGCCATTCCCTGCTCGGGATTCCGATGATCTGGGTCCAAATCCCTGCTCCCTCCCTTATCAACACTGTGACCTGGGCAGCTTTCTTTCTCCCCAAGCCTTCACTGTCCCCTAGAGAACAGGGGACAGTAGAGATGGACACTCAGAGCACCTGCTGTACAGGGTGGCTGTGCCGGTGAATGAGGTGGGAGAGAGTGGAAGGTGGGCAGAGTCTGGCCCTTTGGTGGGGGATGGGCACTCACTGAAGTGCTGCCAGGTCCTTGGGTGGATCCCCCATCTGTGCAGGTGGCCCGGACAGCCTCAGCACTTAGCAGGAAGGTGATGTGTATTGACTCCAGTGGAGACAGTCAAACAAAGCCGGGGGTTGTCCCTGCCTCAGGGGGAATGTGCATGGGAATGGGGAGTGGGACCTGAGGGGCACTGGGATGGGTGGATGATGGCCCTTCTGGTGGGCATGTGTGGGCTGCCTTCTGGAGCTTGGAGGAAGTGAGACGGGGCTGGGAGCAAATGTCCCCTCCCTTCCCCACAGTACTGTGTCCGGGGTCATCCTGGACTGGGTGCATTCAGTGGACACAGACAAAACCCAGGGACTCCCACAAGCCTCAGGCCACATGCTCTGCTTCCTGAGCTCCAGTTCTGATCTCAGCCTGCTGGGCCTATGGGGGAATGTGGACGCTGAGCTGGGGTGCGGCAGGACCGGGTGACACTCCGAATCTTCTGCAGGAGCTGTTCAAGACGTTGGTGCCCGCCCACTGCCTCGGCTCCATCTGGTCCGAGTGCGACAACAGGGAACGAGAGTACCTGGCACCCACTGTCCGTGACAGTGTGATGCACGACAACACCGTGGCCAATTGCATCCTCGTCACCTGCCTTGGGGACCCCAGCATGACAGCGCGGGACAGGGCCAGGGTGGTTGAGCTGTGGATCAGGGTGGCTGAGGTAAGCCTTGGCACGCTCTGTCTGGATGCGTGGGAATTGCCTCTTGTTTCTCAGCTCTCAGGATTGAAGTCTGGGGTCTTAGTCCCTGGACTGTCCCTTGACCCTCATGCCAGGGCCACGTTGACCTTGACTTGAGGTCCCAGTGGGGACAAGCTCACTTCCTCCCTTGTGTTGAGCTACAAATCCTTGTGCCTGGCAGTGTTACTCATCGGGTGGCAGGTGTGCCCTCCCTGGCTTCCCTGGGCATGTGTCTCCTCCAGGACAGGGGAAGTCCGTGAGGGGACAGAAACCAGAGGCAGCAGAGCTTCAGCTCCCCCTCACGGCTCCATCTCTTCGCTTCCCCAGGAGTGTCGAGGCCTCGGGAACTTCTGTTCCCTCCACACAATCCTTTCTGCCCTGCAGAGCCCTGCCATTGCCCGTCTCCAAGACACCTGGGGACAAGTTTCCAGGTGGGTAGTGGGTGGTTTGCTCTCCAGCCAAACACCATGAGGGTGAGGTGGCCCAGGCAGCCTGATTTGGGCCGGCATGTCCCCCAAAGTCAGGTGAGACCACCTGGGAGACAGCGAACGCCGGGCACAGGGACTGACCTGGGTGCTGGGTCTCTGAGTCTCTCAGCGCCCTTAAGCCAGCAGTTCCGTCCCAGGGATTCATTTCCTTCCAGACCAGATCCTGGCTTGAGCCCAGGTGGAGATTCTCAGGTGTTTCCTTTGCAGCAACAGAAGCCTCTATGCAGCTGAAACCAACACTGTTCCAAAGAGATCTGTTTGGGACATCTGGGAATGGAGGCCCCAAGGGACAAGAGGAGAGGCCCCTCCGCAGTCCCATGGGGACCTTAGAGCTCAGAACACCCCAGTGAAATCCCTCATCCAGGCCCCAGGCAGTTTGGATCTGCTGGGTTCTCAAACAAATGGGATTTGCCTTCAAGCATCCCACAGTTTTTCTTGCTTGCTTGCTTTCTTTCTTTCCCCACCCCGCAGGGAGAGTTCTCGAACCTGGAAGAAGTGGGTCAGGAGAGAGAAACGCGTGAGCAGGGAGCTGCTAGTGCAGGTAACCTGGAGGCTGGAGATCTGGAAGGAGGCCAGAAGGAGAGGGGAGGGGAGCATCCTGAGGGGATCCTAGGAGGTGAGGCTATGGCAAGGCTTGGCCCAGGCTGGGTGTCAGACAGCCCTGTGAGGGTGGGGCAGGCCGGGGCCACTCGGCCAGGTCCCCCAAGACACCCTGCCCTCCCCCTCCCTGTCTGTTCAGCTGGGGTCTGGACGCACCCCTGCAGTCCAGAGGTCGGGGCCTTGGTCAGATTTGGAGCCAGGGCTGGGGTGAAGGCAGCGGGGACAGGGCCTGTAGCTGGCACGGGGAGCAGCCTCTCCAAGTGGGTCCTTGAGCCAGTCACTGCCCCTCTGGGGGCCTCCGTCTCCTCCTCTGGGAAGTGGAGGGAACTGATCAGTGGTGCAGACCTCCCAGCGAGGTGCTACCATCCAAGGGAGGACAGGAACGCAAGATTTGTGCCGGCTCCTCCTCGAGAGGTGAGGGGAGAGCAGTGATGACACGCAGATGACTCTGAGTGCTCAGGAGACTCCTGGAAGCAGGTGACATTCTCCTCACACTTTTCAGCTGAGGAAAGAGGGCCAGGGAGGCCTGGGCAGGCCCAAGGTCACACAGGGCTGAGTCCTGGAGCTGGGACTGGTCTAGAATCAGAGCACCCTGGAGGTGGGAGCAGCAGAGGCAGCAGGGGACTGGAGCCGATGGCCAGGGTCTGAGATCAGGGGCCTTGGGGGACATGCGGAGGGGAGTATGGGCGCACTGACCCTGTCCTCGGCCCCGACAGGAGGCGACCTCCGTGTTAAAGACTGCAGAGAGGGCCCGCCAGGGAGCCCAGGAGAGGCACCGGCAGCAGGTGAGGGTGACTGTGGAGGAGGGGCCTAGGAGTCAGAGGAGAGGGGGCTCCCCCTCCCAGCTGGAGACCTCCCTCAGGAGAGGGGCCTTCCTCCTCAGGCGAATCTGCTGTGGCTGCCAAGCATGACGGGCCTGCAGTGGCAGTGAGCAGGAGGAGGCCTGGAAGGGCTGGCAGCAGGGCAGATTTGGGGTGGGGAAGGGCAGGGGCCACTGCCCCTGGGAGGGGCCAACAGCCAGCCCTGGGACTTGACTGATGGAGTTTGGTGTTCCTGGCGGGGAGCGGGGGAGGGAATTGTGTGTGTTGGGGTGTCCCGAGGATCCTAGGCTGCTCTGTGTGGGAGCGTGGGGTGGGCAGGAGGCTGGGCTGAGGGGTTTCAGGGGAAGGTTCATGGGGGCACCTGAGAGCGGGAGCTCATCGCCATGCCCATCCCGATGGCGGCACAGGGTGTCGTCCCCTCCCTGGTGACGTTCTTCCAGTCCCTGGAGCTGCTGGACGCTACGATGGAGGATTTTGTGGAGGTGAGTGAGCCCGGAGGTGGGTCCGGGGGCTCAGGCTCCTGAGGGTGGGGAGGAGAGAGTCCTGTCCTGAGCCCTGAGCTCTCTGCGTTTGGCAAAGGTCCTCTCAGCAGGGCCTCCAGCCTCGTGTGGGAGTTGGGGTGTCAGGCCCATCTCCCCAGTGGGTGATGCAGGCTCTGCATAAGCCACCGTCCAGGTTCCCTGGGCTGCTGAGGCTCAGAGCTGCCTGACTGTGTGGCCGCAGGAGGTGGTGTCTGAGCTGGACTCAGCGTCTCCCTCTGGCCCTGCCAGTGAGGGAAGAGAAGTCGGGCCCCTCCCAGTCAGGAAGCACATCAGACGCTGAGCTGTCCCTTCCTGCCTGAGGCCTGAGTCTCCCCACGTGTCATCAGAGAGGGTTGGGTCACAAGGTCTGTTGCCTCAGTTGCTCTGCGCCCCCTGCTCTGGAGCCCAGAGACTGGCCCAGGTCCAAGTCCGGGCTCTGGATGGGCCTGCCCACTGGCAGTAGTGCAACATTGCAAGAGGTGTGGACGGGGGCTAGTGCTGGCCCCAGGGGGCTGTTTCTGATGGACTGCGGCTGTCTGCTTTCCAGGGCAATGTGCTCAACTGTCGGAAATGGAATGAGGTAAGCGGCTGCGGCCTCCCGGTGGGGAGGGTGGGGGTTGGAAATCAGAGACCCCCCCCCGCAGTGGGCAGGACCCCCTCTGGCCCAATCCCCAGGGTGGAACATTTATTTGCCCACTTCGATATACAGAGCTAGGGATCCTATGGCATTGGCGGGTGGGGGAAGGGCTGGCATCAAAGACTCCTTCCTGGAGGAGGAGCTATTTTGGGCCAAGTGTGAGAGCAGGCAAGCCCTGACTGGAATCGCAGGGAGGGAGGGCTCCCAAGTGGGCAAAGGCCCCAGACTGGCCCCTTGCCCCCTTCCTCACCCCCTCCACGAGCCCTGCAGGGTCCCCCACTCAGGCCCTGTGGGCATCCTGTGCTTGCTCTGTCCTAGCAATTCAAACTGATGGACGAGATCGAGCTGCTCCAGGAGGCTGCAAATCTGTACACCGTGCAGCCCGACGAGCACTTTGGGGCCTGGTTCCAGGCCGTGGAGCCCCTGAGCAAGGAGGAGAGGTGAGTCGGGTCAGGAGTTGGGGGAGGGCAGGGCAGCCTCTCTCTGCTGACCAGCTCCAGAGCCCATGGCCGTTGCTCCATGGTCAGCCCCTGATCTGACTGCATGGCGACCCCTGGGGCCCTTCGACCCCAGCTGCTGGCAGGCTCCAGGACGCACATGTGATGTGTGGCTCCTGAGAGCTCCCAGCTCCGCTCTGTCCCATAGCTACAGCCTGTCCTGCCAGCTGGAGCCCCGATACCACTGGGTCAGAAAGATTCGACTCTTCTTCAAAGGCAAGAAGAACCGCTCAGGCCAGAGTGAGTGTCCAGACCGGCAGTGGCTGAAACCATGGGCTCAGGAAACATTCAGGCTGAGCGTGGGCCTGGGGAGGCAGACAGCTGGCCCTGGGTTCCAGCTCCACTGCTGAGCAGTCCCGTCCTGGGCGATTGCACTCACGTTTCTGGGACTGGTTTCCTCCTCTGTGAAGTGGGTGACGCTAAATATCAGCCCCTGTGTCAGGGACAGATGGGGTGCTGTTGGCTGACTGAGCACTGAGCACAGGGCTGGAGCACAGAGCGCAGTGGGGGCCGGGATGCGGTGTGCACTGTGGTTCCAGGGCAGGCCGCTCAGGAAATGCCTCTCTTTCTCCAGACACCAGACCCCCAACCAAGGGCCCAGTGGTGGTGGTCGATGACCCTCCTGAGACCAGCTGAGCTACAGCGGGGACACAGCGTTGATACTCAGGGTGCACAGGGCCACCTCCCCTGATTCTGATGAGGAGAACTTTGTGATCCATTTCTTGGGGTCCCCTGTTGGCCACGAGGGAAGGCACCAACCCCTCTTCCCCCTCCCCCCTTTTGCCCAGCACCTATTTCCCTATTTGGCGGGGCCATATTTTGTTGTCAATGGTAAATGCTCCGTTTGAGTATTATATTAAATTGTTGCTTCTTTCTAATCCTGGGAGTGGAGGTGTGAGTCTTTCGCTCGCAGCGCTCATGGAAACCAGATCCAGAAACTCACATTCCTCCTCGAATTTAGAAATCTCCCAGAGTGAGCGGCTCAGTTTATGTGGAGAAGGGAGAAGTGCCAGTCCCCTCCCTGGCTACTGAAGGACGTGCCCAAGTGCCCCTCCCGCCGAGAACAGGATCATTGCAGTGTGGTTCACCCTGTCCAGGAGCAGAGAGGGCCCCTCCGACCTCTTGGGACTAAGCGGTTGGAGGCGTTTTCTCAGGCAGAGCCACAACCACTAAGCTGGGCGTGTCTGTCAAACTAGCACGTGCCTGTCCCTAGCACACGTCCTGCCCAGGACAGTGGCTGCCTTTCGACACTCTGCCGGAAGAGGGAACATTTTCCCGGTTTCTCTTGCACACAGATTAGGACCTTGTTTTCTGATTCAGTCTCCGCAATGGCTTCAGCTCTAAGTGGGGAAAATACCGTCAAAAGCTCAAAACGTGCACATAGAGAGGACGAGGCCAGAGGAAGGTCCTGTGGACATGGACCATGGGCAGGCAGGACTCTTCCTTCTCGGGCCCACTAGGGGCTCCCTGTTCACCTCTGACCTAGACTGGATCCCCCTGGGCTTCTGGTCCCTGACTCCGAATACCATTTCCTGCTTGTTGCCTATCCAAGGGGAAAGCTGTGGGATGCAGCTTTTAGGGCCTCAGCCAGGTCTCCCTCCAGAAACCTAGTGCTCCCAACAATCTGTTCCAGAAAATATAACCAGAGACAACACTTTCCAACTCATCTTATGAGCCCAGCAGTACCCTAAAAGCAAAACTAGAGTTTAAAAGTAGGGAAAACTTGAGAACAGCAAGTCTCAGAAATGAGCAATTACTGTCTTCTACAAATATTAGAAAACTGAAGCCAACAATGTAAAACAATCATACACCAGGACAAAGAGGAAATTTATTCAGGTATGCAAGGTTGTATCAGCATTCCAAAATCAAATCAATGTGCATCAATTCTGTGTTTGTGAGGCTGTATTCCTTTGAAGTCTTTGGAACTGTTGCTGTCTTTCAGACAAGTCTGAGTTTACATCAAAGGTCATCAACTAAAAACAACTACAGTATAAATCTTTTAACAAATGAATTTGAGAGTCATACCCACAAACAGAATATTCTTTATAAAGAGCATTCAAACTAGATCTATTTTTTCTTTTTTAAGATAATGACTAGCTGGCATTAAGGTTCAATCAGAAAAATACAACTCTGGGCAAAACTACTATTCCAATTCAAATAGACTTTGCTACTGTTAAAATTCCTATAGTATTTGGTGTTTGTTCTCAATAATCAGATATTATCTTGAATTTATATTCTTTTCAAGTGCCTAGATCTTGTTTCCACAATAAAATGGCATTCCACGGTTCAGAGTATGCTTTATATTATTCTCTTTCCCTTAGCACCAAACACATTGGTTTTTCTCACCTATAGAACAGTTGCCAACAACTTACCCAGAATCTGTTTTCCACAACATGGCACAAACTATCTTGTCAGCTTTCTCTTGAGTTCTCTGGACCCTGCATTTCAGTCAATTAAACTGTTACATGTTCTCCCACGCATTATTTGTTTTCTTTTATTTGCTCGGAATACCTTCCCACCGCATCTCTTCTTTGTAAATGATATCTGTCTATCGCTTGAGGGTCACTCCAAGGAAAGCTTCCTGCAGGTGTACCACCAAACTGGCAGTCGTCTTCCCCTTTGGAATTCTTACATCATTTTGTCACTTGCTCTGTCTTCCTTCTCCCTCTGCTTGTCCCTTCTTGGTCTTCTTTACAGGCTTCTTTTCCTCTGTCCATTCCTCAATGCGCACTGAAATGTTAGACTTCCTCGGCATTCTGCCCTATGCCCTCTTCTCTTCTTGCTCTCCATACATTTCTTAAGCAATGTATTTCACTCCTGTGGCTCTAATGGTGACCAGTATGCTAATGAGCCTGGCCTAGAGAAGCTCTCTTGAGATTCTGACTAGCATATTTAACTATTCATTGGATATCTCTACCTGATTGTCTTTACAAGTATCTTAAGCTCAACATACGCACAACTGAATTCAAGACCTTTCCCCACCAAACCTATTCCTTCTTCAGAGAATTTCCTGTCTTAGAGATTGGAGCCACCATCTACCTAGTTGCTCAAACTAGAAACCGAGGAGTCATTCCTTCTATGCACTACCCCTCCTTGCTGACATCCACTGAGTTACTCGATCATGTTAAATCAGGCTCCTAAATATTTAAAAACTTTGTCCATCTCTCTCCATATAAATTGCCATTATTTCAGTCCAGGCCATAAGCACCTTTCCCCCAAAACACCATAAGGGCCTCCAGTCTTGGTCCTCCCCAGTGGAATTTCCACAATCCAGAGTAATCTTCTAAAATGTAGGGCAATTATGAGAACTTCCTGCTTAATATTCATCAATGGCTTCCCATAGAAGAAAAATGTCCAAATTCCTTAAACATAGCTTACAGAGCCCTCTGTAATAAGGGCTAACCTTGTCCCTGCCTATCTCTTCATTCTTCACTTGACATTCTAAACTTCAGGCATATGAAATTTCAGTTCTTCAAACTTGCCATGCATCACATCTCTGAGACTTTACATTCTGTATGCTGCCTTCTAACCCCACACCCCTGCTTTTTGCTCAGCAAACTCTATGTCAGTGTAAGAAGTCCTTCTTGTGGAAGCTCTCTTCACTTTGCATTCTTTTTTTTTTTTTTTGGGGGGGTGAGGAAGATTGGCCCTGAGCCAATATCTGTTGCCAATCTTCCTCTTTTTGCTTGAAGAAGATTGCCACTGAGCTAACATCTGTGCCAGTCTTCCTGTATTTTGTATCTGGGATGCTGCCACACCATGGTTTGATGAGCAGTGTATAGGTCCATGCCTGGGATCCGAACTTGTGAACCCCAGGCCACTGAAGGGGAGTGTGCAAACTTAAGCATTATGCCACCTGGCCGGCCCCCAGGATGCATCCTTATCATAGCATCTACCCCTTCTCACAGCATCCACCTTACTACTGTAATTGCTTGTTTAACTATTATCATTCTTTTATTTGACAAATATTCACTGAGAGTCCGCTATGTCACTGGTACTGCATTCTCCTCTGCATATAGAATTTAGTCAATTCAGGGTATTGTGTAAGCACATAAGGTATGTGGGAGACGGTCCAAGAAATGTCTCTTAATGACTTGCATTTCCATCTATTTCCCTACCAGTTTAAATTTCATAATCATTTCCGAGTTCTTTGAATTACCTAACACAGTGGATGGTAGATAAATATCTAATCTCATTAACTGTTGGATTTTAAACATATACAAACAATTTTTGCATTGTAAGAGGACTGCACCCAGCCATTACTTTCTACCTAGCAGAGTTTTTCTTTGATATCACTTTGGATATAATGGAGTGTAAACACTTAGGCAAACTTCAGCAGTGAAAAACGTGAGCCTCAGTATCAGAACAGTGTAATAATGCTGCCGCTTACTAGGCTGTGCCCATGGCCAAGAGCCTTAACCCCTCTGAGCCTCAGTTTCCTCATCTGAAAAAGTTAGTTACAAAGTCAAATGAGATATGAGAAAATAAAAGCATAGCACAAAATGTAAAGGGCTATCCAAATGCCATTATTACGATTGTTATTAGAGTGAACACAGATCAGGCCTCCCTGTCACTGGTCATCCCAGCTCTACAGGCAACGAGATTTCCAAATCTCATCCTTCACCTTCCCTTTATCATTTAAGAGGTAGGCTTCTGTACTTTAATAAACACATATTGATGGAAATGGTTAAAAAAAAAACACCCCACAACACCAGGAAAACCAAGCCAAAAAATTTAACAAGTAAATATTAAAGGGACAAGAGAGACAGAAGCACCAGCCTATGAAGTCTAGAATTTTGATATATAGACCAAAAAAAATCAGGCCACAATTACTTTTTTATTTTTATATTAACTAGAAGGGTAAGTGGCACAAAAGAGTAATGATCTGAATCACTTCTCAGTAAAATGGTAACCCACTGAGCTGCAAAGTCAGGAGATTGGGTTCAAGAACTAGTTTAGCTACGAACCTAACCAGTAATCCCCAGGCAGTCTACCCACCCCACACTCTGGTCTTTCAGCTCCTGATCTCCTTGGCTCCTATCATCTTTTTTTCCACCCTATCTCAGCCACACACTCAGAAGGCCACAAATATCAAATGGCCACTCCATCGAGCCCAGCGATGCTACCATGCTCCTCTAGTATTACTATATACTGAAGGTTTGTGTCTTCTCAAAATCCTTAGGCTGAAATCCTAACCCCCAACGTGATGGTGTTAGAAGGTGGGGCCTTTGGGAGGTGATTATGTGATGAGGGCAGAGCCCTCACGAATGGGATTAAGGCTCTTATTAAAAGAGACCCTGAGAGCTCCCTTGCCCCTTTTGGCCATCCATGGACCAGGAATTGGGCCCTCAGCAGACAGCAAATAGGCTGGCACCTTGATCTTGGACTTCCTAGCCTTTAGAACTGTGAGAAATAAATTTCTGTTGTTTAGGGGCCAGCCCCAGGGTTGAGTGGTTCGGTTCGTGTGCTCCACTTCAGTGGCCTGGGGTTTGCCAGTTTGGATCCGGGGTGTGGACCTATGATCAGGCCGTGCTGTGGCAGCATCCCACATAGAAGAACTAGAATGACCTACGACTAGCATATACAACTATGTCCTGGGGCTGTGGGGAGGAAAAAAGATAAAAGGAGGAAGACTGGCAACAGATGTTAGCTCAGGACCAATCTTCCTCACCAAAAAAGTATACTTAGAGAAAAAAAAATTCTTAAATTTCTGTTGTTTTATAAGCCTATGGTATTTTTATAACAGCGTCCCAGACTAAGACAAGTATGATTGCCTTCTGTCCTCCCAATGATTATTTTCTACTTTCCCTTTGCCCCTTAAACTGCCTACCCAAACATCCCTAGTCTCCTCTTACTGATCATGCTCATAATTCATTGAGAAAAAGTGAATCAATATCAGGCAGAAACTCTCTCACCTTCTAATCACTGAATCTACCCATCCACCTGCATCTCTACTTATACTCATTACCTTTCTTCCTATTACTGTAAATTTTATGTTCATATTTCTAAGCCAATACTTCATACAAGTTCTTTGGATCCTATTCCTTCTTGTTTCCTCAAAGACTTTACTCCTCTAATATACACATTCTCTGTTATACTATAATTTTTCCCCCTCTCTACTGGATCGTTCCCATCAGACTTTTTATCCCCATCTTTAAGACCCTAATTTGACCCCACATATTCCTCTGTTACCTCCGTTTCTCAACTCTTCATAGTAAAGTATCTTGAGAAGTCTGTGCTATGTCCATTTCTTCACGTCACGTTTCGTCTTCATTGTGCTTGTCAGAGCACATCACCATATGTTGCCAAAATCCAATGGTCAGATCTCTTTATTTACGTGACTCTTCAGCATGTTTCAATACCATTGGCCATGCTTTGTTGTCTTGGCTTTTAAGTCATCATACTCTTCAGGTTTTCTTCACCAGATACTCCTTCTCCATCTCCTTTGGTTGCTTCTTTTCCTCGGCGTTACCTCTGATCATTGGAATACTCTACAAACACACTTTCTCTAGGTAGTTTTTCCTACATGCTGATGACTCTCAACTTTTATCTTTCGTCCCTTACACAGAACTCGACTCCCAAATTACTTTAGATTTCTAATAAGCACATCAAACTTAAGGTGAGCAAAACAAGAATATACCCCCCCCACACACACACACAATTTCTTCCCTAGTCTTTTCCATTTGGTAAAGGGCACAACCATCCACTCAAGCTCAAGATGAAAATCAGGAGCTCCCCTTTTTTTTCTCACCTCTATATTTAAAACATCATCAAGTCTGTAGGCTCTGCCTCCAAATCTATCTCACAGCCATCTACTTCCTACCACTTTAGCCCAAGCTACTGTCCTTCCTTCCCTCCTGGATTACTGCAAGTGTCTTCTGCTACTAATCTGCTCCCCATCCCTATGACCCATTCACATGACAGGTGGAACAAACCTTTTCATAAAGTAATCAGATTACTCCCTTCCGAAACACTCTGTACTAGTTTCTCATCACACTTTACATACATTCCAAATGTATACCATGGGTATATTGCCATGGCTGATTCAGAGCACTACCTGATTTCGCCCCTCCCTATCTCTTCATGCTTATCCTGTACCGCTGTCTCTACATTCCAGCTACAGCGGTCTTTATGATGTTCCTTGAAAGAGTCAAGCTCTTTCATACCTTACGGCTTTTGCAATTGAAGTTCCCTTTACCTGAAATCCTCTGGCCCCAAATATTTCTGTGGCTGGCTTTTTTTAAAGATTTTTTAATTTTTTCCTTTTTCTCCCCAAAGCCCCCCGGTACATAGTTGTGTATTCTTCGTTGTGGGTTCTTCTAGTTGTGGCATGTGGGACGCTGCCTCAGCGTGGTCTGATGAGCAGTGCCATGTCCGCGTCCAGGATTCGAACTAACGAAACACTGGGCCGCCTGCTGCGGAGTGCGCGAACTTAACCACTCGGCCACGGGGCCAGCCCCTGTGGCTGGCTTTTTTATATCACTGAGGCCAGCACAAATGTCAGCTCCTCAGAGAGGCCTTCCCTAACCAATCAATCTAAAGTAACCCCTCCCCTAGTCTTTCTCACTTCACACGGTTTTACTTCTTCACTGCACTCACCATTATCAACACTTCCTTGTTCATATATTACCTGTTTATTTTCTATCTTTGTTCACCAGAATTTAACCTCCATGAGAACAGGAATCTTACCAGTCTTCCTTACCGTTGTATTCACAACGCTTGGCAAAGCAGTAGATTCCTTAAAAAGATGTGACATATGCCCATCTCTGAGCAAGTCACTCAACTTCTCTGACTCATATTTGTGGGGCTACTATTGCTAGACTTAGCTCTGGGTGTCGGGATTACAAAGGTGAATAAGGCATGGCTCCTTGAGAATCTTATCCATTTATCTCTTCAACAAATATATACTGAATGCATATTTTACTATGTTCCAGGTCCTGTTCAATGTCATTATGTAGTTCCCTCTTCAGTAAAATGGAGTTTTGTTAACTAACTCTATCTCACAGAGTGTATAAACAGGATGAGTATGAAAATTATGCACAAAAAGAGGACTGCTATCAAAATGTTACCTTATATATTACTATCCCTGCACCTGCCTCTTTCTTTTTGTCTGGTAATGGGCAGGAGCTTATGACAAGAGAGAATCAACTGACAGAAACACAAGTATAAATTCTGGTACTCATAGAAAGTAACAAATATGAATAGCATTTCATAGGTTTTCATAATGTGCCAAACGACTAAGACGTTTGGCGCATTAATGTTTTAGATGTGATAATAATCTGTTAATTTTCTGCATTTGTATTGCACAAATAACAGTTCTATTTACCTCCCTGCGAAAAACCAGGGAGTAGGGTGTGGCCTCCCTCAGTGCCACCGGGCCAATCGCCCTCTCCATCACTGCGTCTGATCTGTCACAGACTACAGGGCACACTTGGAGGGCGTCAGGGGCCTGGCGTGGGCCTGCAGAGCTCTTGGGCGGCCTCCTAAATGATGCGCCTGACACACGGTGCATGTGCAACAGCTGTCCCATCCTCTAAACGCACTGAGCTACAGCGCGGTCCACTGTGAGAAAGCCAACACCGGGAGCGGGGCAGGGTGAAGGAGCACGGAGGAGCGCTCTCCCTGCATCAGCAGCCAATCCTGGGCCACGTCTCCAGTCACAGGCGCGCGTGAAGGCTCCTGTGCAGGTATTCACTATTTGTACAACAGGCTGCGCTGAATAAAATGGATTGTGCGGTCTGGACTGACAGACCCGCTTTTTTCTTACTTGTGAGTACCTGTAAGACGAGAGAGAGGAGGCAGCGAACAGGAGCAGCGATGCGAGGGACGCGAGGGCGTGAAGGACCGAGTCGGGGGAGAGGAGGGGTCCGCGGCTGTGCCCCGCGTCGTGGGGAGAAGACGGGCGCTCCCTCGAATGGAGGGGGAGCGGCGTTCCCGCGGCCGCCGGAAGGGACCAGCGCGGGGGACGAGGCGCTGGTGCCCCGGGGCCTGGAAAGGGGCAGTGTCGAGAAAAATGGACCCTACCTACAATTCCTTTAGCATCCCCCGCCGCCCCAGGAGCGGCCCTGGCACCCAGCAACCGCCGCGGAGACGGCGCGCCGCTCTGGCAGGAGCCGCCAGGAGCGGACCTCTGCGAGGGTCACGGGGCCAGGCTGAAGGCGGCGGGCGCTGCGGGGGCGGCGGGGCGGGGCGGGTGGCGGCGGCGGGGCGGGGGCGGGGCCTGAGCGGGCGGGCCGGCCTGCGGGGCAGGGGGCAGGGGGCAGGGGTCGGGGGTCGGGGGTCGGGGGCGGGGCCTGAGGGTGCAGGCCGGTGGGGGCGGGGCGGGGCTGGCGGCGGCGGCGCCTTCCAGTGGCTTGGCGGCCGCCTTGGCCTGCGGAGGCGTGGGTTCCAGGATCACCTGGGACCGCCTGATGTGTTTTCAGTCTTTTCTGACTATTGACCTACTGGGTTATACAAGTCCAGGGACAGAGTTGACGTCACAGAGCCCGTTAGCCAAAAAACAGCGCCAGGGGCTGCACGTGCCAGAAGTAATTTATCAAAACTCAGATCGTATTTCCCCTTAAATCAGCTTAAGTATAGTGCAATCGTAAAAGGGCATAGTCTGTGGGGTCATGACCGTCAGGGTTCAAAGTTCAGCGCTGCCACTTTTTAGCTATGGGACCACCGGCAATTACATGATCTCTTTGAGCTTCGGTTTTCTCACTGTAAAGGATGTGGTGGTGAGAATAAATGAATTGATACCTGGCAAGTGTCTGGAATAGGGCTTGGTACAAAGTAAACACAATATCCTGTTATCAGTATAGAACCTTTGGCTTTTCCCCCCTCACAAAATAACCTTCATAGGAAACAAATGAAAGCAGAACTGCTCTGGTTGAAGGTGGGCCCAGAAGCCTTGATTTCTCAATCCCAAAGGTTGTCTATAAGGTTCCTCCAAGCTTCCTAAAATATAGACAAAAACAACTATTATGGGAGAATATCCAAACTTCTTAGAAGGACAAACTGCTCTTTTGTATCTAATTTTTCTTGTGATAATCCGAACTTTTCCTCCTGCAGACAGTACTCCTTTTTGCCTCTGTGTTTTTTCTAGTTTGTCTATCGGCAGTGTTCTCTTTCTCCTTTTCCTATTTATCACTTAAGATCTGATTCAGATTACAACTCTTTCTTGGGTGACAATGAGAAATTCTCTTTTCATTGTAACCCCCTCCCACCTTCAGCATGGTGTAGACATCTCAGCAAAGATGGAAAGTTATTTTCCTCCTTGTTTTAGAAGAGTAGACAAAGTCTTTTGTGCTTATAGGGTTAAACGCTTTGTTCTCATGGTAGGGAAAGGGAAAGCAGGTAGATCCCCAAGGATACTGGGAGGAAGGACCTTTGAGAGAAGTCCGATGACCTCCAGGGCACGGCTCTGTGCCTCAGATGCAGTGGACTGCTGGAGGTGAAGTGCTTCCGGGTCCATCTAAAGAAGTGAAGGGCACATCAACAAATGGCGTTTTGGAATTCTCACCAGGTCAGAGGGCTCAGGCCAGATTTGAGTTAGTCAACTAACACTTGTGATGTTACTTGCTCCCAAAATGGCATGAAGCAATTCCCACCTGCTACGGAGAACTACAGAAATTATTCATATAGAAATACGTTCAGAAATGTTTAAAAAATAATGTCCTTCATTTATTTAAGGACAATGTGATGAACATCTAATAATGGATTAAACAACATCTAAAGAAACATCTGATATTTTTTCTCGTAAAAAATTAACAGCAACTTAAAAATAATTAAATTGTTTATATTAGCATCAATGCCATTGAAAGCAAAAAACTTCTGAGGAACAAGGAGAACCTTATTCATGACAGCAGTTTTCAATAAATTTAATATGATGAAAATAGTTTTTTTTTTTAAAGATTGGCACCTGAGCTAACAACTGTTGCCGATCTTTGTTTTTTTTTTTCCCCTGCTTTATCTCCCCAAATCCCCCCTGGTACATAGGTGTATATCTTAGTTGCAGGTCCTTCTAGTTGTGGAGTTTGAGACGCCGCCTCAATGTGGCCTGACGAGCAGTTCCATGTCTGAGCCCAGGATCCAAACCAGCGAAACCCTGGGCCACCGCAGCAGAGCACGCAAACTTAACCACTCAGCCACGGGGCTGGCCCCAAAAATAGTTTTTAAAATATCTTCTATATAAATGGTTCTGTACTTCTGAAAGCACTTCAATAAAAATAGAAATTTGGCTAATGATATATTTGGTATGAATTAAGTGCCAATCTTCTCTTCCAGTCTTACCTCTCACTAATTCTATCAACCTTAAGTGTCAATCATTTACTATATCCTAAGCTTTACTGTTTTTAAACTTTGCTAATATACTGGCCCTCCACCTACTTAACCCTTTCTTCACCTTACTCCCTAATATTAACCCACCAATGCAAACCATAGCCACCCTTGAAGGTCCAATTCAAGTGTCATCTCCTTTAAGAAGTTCCCCTCACTCAGACTCTGAATCCTTCCTTTGGATTACAGCTATTTGTACATATTTTATTTTCTTGTAAGGTTCTTGGAGGCAAGTATCATGTCTCATTCATATTTGTATTCCCCACAGGGTCAATCTCCCAACTAGAATACAAGTTCCACCAACAGAGCCCTTGACTATCATGTTCATCACTGTATTCCCCAGCAACCATAATGCCTGGCACATAGTAGGCATGTTATGAGAATATTTCGAGTGAGTGAATGAATGGATTTTAAAACATAAGCTCCATGAAGGCAGGGATTTGTCTGTTTTATTCATTGCAAAGTGAATATTTGAATATTACCAGGTGAATAAATGATTTTTTTGGAAAGCTTAGCATTCATTATAGACAACAAAAATTCTTCAATCTATATATCTTCACGGAACTCAAATATAAAGTATTTATGTTACCTTTCACCCAACTAATTCAGTGGATGATATATCTTTCTGAAAATAAGACACCTCCCAAAACTGTAAGAGCAAAATTTAAAAGAATCATAAAATGGGTGTTTACATTAAGAGTAGTTTCAGTTTTCTTCTTTGCACTTTTCTGTGTTCTAAATTTTCTGCAATGGAAATATATTATTTTGTAATCAGAAAAAAATAATATTATTTTTAAAGAATGTAATGGATGAGATCATTTGCAAATCTATGGCTGAGGAAATTTTGAGGACACTCAAATCTCATCAGGGTTATTTGGAGTTAATACTTAAAGAGCTGAAACTTAGTCTGCTTAAAAAAAAAAAGAGCTTCTCAGAGGGAAGATGGATGACACCAGCCCTAGGAGAAAAGGGCACTGAAGAACAAGAATTTATTCTGTTTATCTAGCACCATCCTTGGAACTCTGACACCCCTGCTGTGGACTGAATTGTGTCGCAGCAAATTCTAACCTCCAGTGTGATGGTATTTAGAGGTAGGGCCTTTGGGAGGTGACTAGGTTTAGACGAGTCTTGAGGGTGGGGCTCTCATGATGGGATTAGTGCCTTATAAGAAGAGACCAGAGAGGCTGCACACTCTGCCCCAAACCCCTCTATTTCCCCACCATGTGAGGACACAGGGAGAGGAGGCTATCGGCAAGCCAGGAAGAGAGCCCTCATCAGAGCTTAATCGTGCTGGCACCCTCCTGTTGGACTTCAAGTGTCTAGAACTGTGAGAAAGTCAACGTCTGCTGTTTAAGCCCCTCCGTCTATGGTGTTTTGCTGTAGTAGCCCGCGCTGACTGAGACAGATGAAGCAGTCTAAGATCTGAACTCTTAAGTGGCAAGGAGTTTTCTGATACTGGAAGAGGATCTCCTGATTTGGTCAACAAACATTTATTAAATGCCTACTGTGTTCCATGCCCTGTGCAAAGTGCTGAGGATTCAAAGATGACCAAGGCAAGGCTCCCACCCCTAAGGGGCTGATTTAATAGGAGACAAACCTGTAAAAAAAAAAAAAAAACTGAAAAAAGGTTCTAAGTCCTCTGACAGAAGTGTGTGTAGGGTACATACAGCCTTCTTTCAGGCACCCAGAGGTTAAAGTAACCCTTTCTATCTGTGGTTGGGGTGGAGTAAATTAGCTTGGTGGGAGTCAACACTCTGTATCAAGTTAACTCTGAGTTCACCAACCAAGTCAAGAACTGTGACTTAGGATGTGGTGATGAACCTGAGACTTCACACGGTGAGCCCTGCAGAGGCCAGTACTGGACAGAGTCACAGAGATTTAGACAGTGGCCATCCACCGAGGAGAGGGAGGAAAGAGCTTGCTGCCTGCTGTGCAAAATGGAACACGCTATCGGCAGGGGCTTAGTGGGCTCTTCAACTATTTCTTCACACTGAAGTTCCATTTCTGATACTTCTTTGGGGACTTGGATATTTATAATAACATTCTCATTTACTTATACTAACTGTACTTTGTATAAGTTAGTAAGTATTCAAAGCCTGGTACTTAAACTACTGGTGAAGGGGGGAACGAGCGCTAACTGCTGCGCCCTTCGGTCTCACGTGCCCTTTGCTGTCCAGGTCCTCATCGTCCCCCATGTCCCAGCCGAGGCCACCCCCTGGATTAGCTGGGGGCTCCTGCTGCGAGCTCCCTAGCACTCCTGTACTTCTTGCCTCACAGCACTTATCACACCATTCTTCAATCTCTTGTTTAATTGTCTCTCTCTTCTATCAGACTGTCAGATCCTTAAGGACACGAACAATATTAGTCTTAATAATGTGCCTGGGTCACCAAAGCCCTTTAGTAAGTATTTGTTGAATGGATCTAGTTTCAGAGTCTGTGAAAGTGGAGGACCAGATGAGCATTCGGTTTATGGTACCACCAAGGGGCACCTAACCAACGAAGTGCAGTTTGAAACATCTGTCTGAACTTCGGCATGAATTAACCCAGTCCAAACTGACAGCACAAACACTAAGGGAATATATTACCATGGAGTAACCAGTGTCAGGCTGACATAAAAATTAAGCCTGTTAAGGCTTCATATTGTGTTAGCTTAATAAGAATTAAGCTAGTTTTGGACAGGGGTGAAAGTCATGGTGGCAGTGGCTGGAATGGTAGTCTAATGACGAGAGGAGTGGACAGGCTATATGCAGATCAGCTTGGTGGGATCAGAAGATTCTAATTCATTCATTTAATACGTATTTAATATCTCCTTCAAGATTAGCTTCAACTTCAAATTCTAGATTAAAGAGTTTAGATGGGAAGTGATAAGTAATAAACGCTTCAGGTATACAGCATGATAAAAGGTGTAAACTGTATTTAAACATGATTATTCTAGCAACTAGGCAGGAGTTGACCTAGACTAAAGAGAAACTTACGGGTGATACACAAAAGCCAAGATGGTCTGTTGAATAAGTGGGATAAAATATGACCTATGCAGATAAGCCTTTCTTCTAATATCATCTCTGTTGTCATGTCACAACGTCTGAAATTCCTGCCACAGAAGTCAGTTTTTTGGTCAAAGGTACTATCTTTAGAAAGCCCTTGTTAACATGCAAGAACATGCTACTAAGTGATGGTAACACCCAATACAATGGTACCTCTGACTCCCAAATCTGATCTTTCCATCTTCATAGGAATGTGAATGTTTATTGACAGACACTTCTCAGCTTCCTCATAGCTGGGTGTGGTTATCACCAATAGAAGGTAAGAGAAGAGATGTGTCTAACTTCCTCACAACTTTCTTAAAAATAAATTGCTTGCCTTGGACTTTCTTTTTTCCTTCTTCCTGAAGGCTAGAAAGGAGACATGGGAGAGATCTACTTCCAACCTGTGTCCTAAGCTAGGGCGTGGCGGAACATCAAGACAGAAGGACACAAATCGGGGCTGGCCTGGTGACGCAGCGGTTAAGTTCGCACATTCCACTTTGGCGGCCCCAGGGTTCGCTGGTTCGGATCCTGGGTGCGGACATGGCACCACTTGGCAAGCCATGCTGTGGCAGGCGTCCCACATATAAAGTAGAGGAAGATGGGCACAGATGTTAGCTCAGGGCCAGCCTTCCTCAGCAAAAAGAGTAGGATTGGCAGCAGATGTTAGCTAATCTTCCTCCGAAAAAAAAAAGGACACAAATCTCAGTAGACCTCATGAGCAGAGTAACCCTGTCAGCATCGACCAGGCAGCCAGTTTCATGAGAGGTAAATAAATTTCCATTTTCTTTTAAGTACTGTATTTCTTGTTTCTTCATTATAGCAGCTTAACTTACCCTGATTAATATGATATTCTTGAGAGTGGCATAGATTTGAAAATTGGCTCTCTGTCACCTAGAGAACAGGAAGAGCCTGAAGACGTGGGTCACAAGAAACAACTAAGAAAGGGCTAGACCAGGGCACGTCTTAGCGGGAGGCAAACTCAGAGGGGCCACTGAAGTGGGGGACTCTGTGGAGCCAGGCAGGAAGTTGAATGAGGGCTTTTGTCATCCAAATAGGTGCAAGAGGAAGAGCCAATGAAGATACTTTGTGTACATAAAAATTTTGGTGGGGCCAATCAGTTACAATACTTCACAGAAAGGTAGTAAGAGGGGCAGAAATGGAGAAGAGGCAGATTAACAGGGAAAGCGAGGGGAGAAACTGATGAGAGATTACAATGTATTTAAAAAGAAAAGAGGATCCAAAAACAACTCAAGGCATGAGAGGCTAGGTGGCCACGCATCATAAAACTGTGGCGGCAACAGTCACTCAGAGCGAGCTGTTGGCCAGCAGAACGCCACACCGAACTCGGTCTTTCCCCTGTTAATCTGATATCGTGGTAGTACATTAAAGAGTATTTCTCCCCACACAGATTAAGATAATGATGGAGTGTTTGAAGCAAAAAGAAGAAGATAGAGAAATCAGGCTAGAAATGTAGAACATTACCACCTACATGGAAAGGGTAATGGCTGAAAATGCTGTTTAAAGAAATAACCACACTTTAAGTTCTGTTACATTTTAAGCTTAAATATTATATATTTCAATATCTATCTTGATAAAAGCAGCCTCTGGTACAGCTTTCTAATCATATATTTAGCATTCTCTCTTTTCACCTCTAAACTTCTTCAGAGGGCTCTCCTCGAACTTCTCCATCATTATTTTGATGTGCAGCTTTCTGGAGAGGCCTGGGGCCCAGCAAACCAATGAGGAGACTTCCAATTGGGGCTGTGATGAGGATGGACAAAAATGCCACTGTCAACACATCCATTCCATATTCTTCTAATTGTTTCTCTCCATGTGACCTTGCTGTGTCCAAGGCCACGGATCCTATTGCAGCCTGTAAAAGTTTAATGGTAAAGTTGGACACAGGCATATAAGACAGGCACATAGAAAAAAGGTGAATTATTTTATCATTTGCAAAAACAAACTGCTTGTTCTTTTGTTCAACTAAGAAAGTTCTTTCTTTCAAAGTGTACTGCAATTGGTTTTGGTATTCTGAAAATTCTCCTGCCCTGGCATGGGGAAGGGATGGTGATTCATATGTACTTAGTTGCAGAAGGCAGGGTTACAAAAATATCAGGCAAATATATTTCAAAACACAAGGTAAATACAGCCTCATGATATAATTGACTATAAGACTATTCTGTATACTAAATTCCTTATGAGTAAAGAAAGTCACTGGTCATCTCACTCTTTTATCTTCAGGAATCTGGAATTAAAAAAGAACAAGATGAAAAAGTGCAGTGAGCCCTGTGGCCGAGTGGTTAAGTTTGCATATTCCACTTCAGCGGCTGAGAGTTTTGCTAGTTTGGGGGTGGACATGGTACCGCTCATCAGGCCATGCTGAGGCGGCGTCCCACATAGCGCAACCAGAGGCACTCACAACTAGAATGTACAACTGTGTACTGAGGGGCTTTGGGGAGAAGAAGAAGAAGAAAAAAGAAGATTGGCAGCAGATGTTAGCTCAGATACCAATCTTTTAAAAAAAGTGTAGTGATACTTACTGGAAGATGGCAAAGTTTTAAATGAAAAAACATAAGAATATGTATTGCTATAGAGCTAAACTAATTGTTAAACATAAAGAAACCTGAAAGTGGTAGGCACTGTCAAAACTTGAAGGTAATCTTATTAGGTATTTGGTGAACTCTTTGCCTTAGGTCTTGGTGAAATGTTTTATTTAAAATTTGTCTACTGGGAAGTATTATGAAAACCTTCATTTTCTTTTAGAGGCAAAATGCCATATTAGTGCACTTGGGAAAATAATATATTAATCAATCTGGTTATTCCCTTATTCCACAAAACACAACAATGTTGTCCTCTAGGACAATGAATCAGAAGAGAGAATGCTGGTGTGGATGAGACACAATGGCAGAGACTACTAATTGCCCACAAATATCTGAATGCCCCTTTTCCCTTCTAAACTAGAACTCCTGAGTGTTAGCTGGTCACATTGCTGTCCAAACCAAGACTTTTTTTCATCCTTCTTTGCAACTAGATGAAGCTATATATCTAAGTTCTGGCCACTGAGAGGTGAGCAGAAGTGATAAATGCTACTTTTGGATTGTTCCCTGAAGAGAAATGGACACTTGCACATCATTCTTTTTCCCCTTCCCCCTGATGAGAAATGGTGAACTGATGGAAGGCACATGCTGAGGACAGTGTCACCCTGCCAGCTCTGGAGTGTCCATGCTGGACTGCTGGTGGGAGAGAAGGAAAAATCTATCTCACTTAGTCCCTGTATGTGAGGGCTCTTTGTTATTTCAGGTTCCTTGTACCATAACTAATTCAACATTTCAAGAATTCTTGGCAAGAACTGCACTCATTACAATGTATATTTCTCTTTCAGTTCTCCGTTGTGTGTGTATGTTTTGAGGTTTGTAGGTATGCTGATTTAAAATATATTGTGATTTAAAATATATTTCTTACAGCAGGTCATGGACCAAAAAGTTTGAAGAACACTAATATGGAAAAAAACATACAAGAAAGTCTTGTTTCTTAGGCAGTGGCAAAAGAAGAAAAAAGAAAATTCCATACAATACTTGCTTCACAGTACATACATTATTCACCACATCCAAGATAATTTCTCCTTATTATAAATTTGCTTTGACAGCAGGAAAGTGCTGTCTTTCAAATTTTAACCTTTAGAAACAAATCTTTCAAACCAAAGCTACTAGAGTAATTATTTTGATAGTTACCTAATAAAGTTACCAGAAGTAGTGTAGAAGCTGGAGACACTGAGGGAGAAACTATTCCACTTATTGTACCATATAAACCTCACAGTATTCTTAGCCATTATGTCCCAGACATCTTTCAAAGTCTGATGAAAAAAAAACTTCTCTGGGATAATGCCCAAACCTATAGCCACACCAAATCTGGCATATAGTTACAGAGCATACACAACCCTCAAAGTTTCCTAAATTAAAAATATCTGATTTTCATCTCATGAAATAGAAATTTACATATTTAAATAATTGCAAAATAATCAAGGATGCAACAGTTAAATCTTGTTTGCTATAATTAGTCTGAAAATATACAATACAATCAGGGCTATTTGCAACAAATGATAATCTATACAGTTCTAATTTAATTAGCAATTATAGGTATTCTACCAAATGCATGGTCAATAATTTCAAGCACCTGTTAGTGCCTTGTTAGAGTGCACAAATTTTGGGTCATGTGATTGAGACAACTGACAGGAAGTACAGCTAGTTTGAAAAATTTAATATTAACTAATAATCTAGGAAATCAATAAAGCATTTTCTGAGTTGTTTCTCAATAAATCTTTCTCCATTATATATAAAGACCGAGGTTGAGCATAACTGATCATCAATCATATTGACAGTGAAGTATTTCCAAACACTAACATGGGCCGCGCTATTTCTGTTTCACTCTCTTCTTAGAAGACATCAAAACGAAAAATCTCTAGGTGATTCAGAGAGCTCTGACTGATGAAAATTCAAACTCTTCCCTCCCTCTACTACTGCTTTCTAGTAACATAGGGATTTATTGGATTTTCAGTTGTACCCTGGAGATCTAAAGAAATTTAAATGAGCCATCATATTAAAGGAATCAGCATACCAAAAATAAAACTTTTAGAGTAGATTAGTAAAAATTCTTTTCATAAATCAAACTTTAGTTACTTTTGTTCACCAAATTTGGACAAGCCCTCTTATTCAAAATTTTAAGGGATCATATTGAAATAGGAGTTAAGATCCATCATTACCTGGACTGTGGCCTTTGGAAGCCATGCAAATGAAATAAATATCTTTTCCTTTATGTTAAAACCAGCAAAACACACCATCAGAAATGTAGTCAAAATTCGTATCAGTACTGCAATACCCAGGGTGGCAACACAAAGGCCTGTAAGAAATACTCAATTTTTAGACATAACGAAATACTGGGGAAGAAATGGAATCTCCTGATTATTGATTCAAAATTCTATCAACAGAAATAATCTAAAAACATTAAAAGATTAAAAATACAAAAATGATTAGGCATAATTTGTCAAAACATCAATATTAAGGATCAATCAGACCATTTGTTTAAAAGAAGGTATTTGCCCTAAATTAAAGCCAGAAATTAACTAAATATATTTGAATTTCCACAAAGGAGATTTGAATGTTATTTATCTTATGCTTTATAGCAAGAACCACACTTTTTCCCATGTGTTTATTTAACAAGAATTTATTAAACTATAACTACGCATAACAGAATTTGGACTAGGTTCTGATACCCAAACACGCATAACGTACAGACTTTGCCTCCATGAACTCCAAAGTCAGAGGAAGACAGAAACATAAAGAACCAAAAGGTGAGTGCAGTGTAAATATACCGGTAAGAGGGCGAAGAAGAGAAAAAACTTAATATTTTCATCAAAGTGGTTGAGAATTCTTTACAGAGGATAAGACCAGAGGTGATATTCAAAATATTTATCAGCAAGTATGGAGGCAATCAGGCAGTCAGAAGAGAGCTGGCTGGGCACTGACCAGTCAGAATAGACACTGGCTTCTACACCTGTTTCCCCATACTGGTGTGTGCACTGACTGCCCATCACCCTGGCTGATGTGTACAGCTACTTCGTTCAGTCCTTCAGAATCCTTTGCTGATAAAGGTAAGTTCATTCTGATTTGCAAAATAAGAGATTGTGACTAGGGCAAGGCAAGCTACCGGACCTGAGAAAGGCAAAGCTAAGGTGAGTACTAGGTAATAGGGTGGTTTTTGAAAAAGTAACATTTGTTGAGTGCTTGCTCTGTGCTAGGTTCTGTATTAAGCTTTAAATGCATCTCTTTACTTAATCTTTACAACCTGTGGAGTAATTATTCTCACTTTACAGTTGAAAAAAAATGAAGATCAGAAAGGATAAATAACTTTCTCAAGTTCAAGAGGCTGGTAAAACACCAGACAGACATTGCTTGATGCTCTATTGTGAATCTGCAACATGGTTTCTTTATGAAAAGGTTCTGTGGCTCTTTATTGGAGGGTATTTTTCCCAGCGTGGTAGATTTTCAAAAGTATTTGTTGCCTTAAGTACAAGATACAAAAGGGACGATCCCATTCCCAGGAGGGAGCAGTCTGGGGAGGATGATGAGGAAGCCTTGGACACACTGAGCCTCAAGTTTTGTGGGATTTACAAGTGGTGATGTCCAAGCAGCAACTGGCTATGTTGAATTCGAGATAAAGATTTTGCAATTACATAGTTTATAATCGAAGCCACTGAGTGTAGCTGAGCTCAGAGAAATGATACCCAGCGTGAAGTGTAGAAATCTTTTGAAAGAACTTGGAGGAAGAGCAGCACTTAAGCCATATATAGTGTAAAGGAAGACTCAGAGGGCACTGGAAAATGTAAAAATTCAACGTAAAAAGTGTTGTAAAGAGGTCAATAGCGTCCAATGCTGCTGAGAGATCAAGTCAAGTCAAGACTAACACGTATTTCGTGTATCCAGCAATACGACCGTGGTGAGGGCGGGGCTGGTTGTGGAATGGGGCAGAAGCTGGGCTGAAATGTTCTGAGGGAGGGCATGAGAGTTGAAATGGAAAAGGGGGACACAGTTACCTCTTTAGAAAAGTTTGAAAAGAGGAAGAGAGAGAGAGAGTGGTAGGTGAGGGGGGAAGTGAAATGAAGAAGGGATATATATATATGTATATATATTTATTCAAATTTTGACTGTGGTAAAATACACGTAAAATTTACCATCTTAATTTTTAAGTGTACAGTTCAGCAGCATTAAGTTAAACACTCACATTTTTGTGCAACCAATCTCCAGAACATTTTCATCTTGCAAAGCTGAAACTCTACACCCATTAAACAGCAAGTCCCCATTTCCCCGCCTAAACCCTGGCAGCCACCGCTCTCCTTTCTGTCCTTATGAATTTGACTCCTCTGGATGCCTCACAGGAGTGGGATCATGCGGGATTTGTCTTTCTGTAACTGGCTTATCTTACCCAGTGTAATGTCCTCAGGTTCATCTATGTTGTCACATGCGTCAGAATAGAAAGATACTATTTTAAGATAGGAGAGATTAAAATCTGTTTCAATTCTGCAGAAGAGAAAGCTGTGACAAGGATATCTGAAGATGTGTCAGAAAAAGGGGAGACTCTGTGTGAGATCTAGAAGGAGGTGGCAGGGATGGAATCCCTAGTATGGACGGAATAATACTGTGATGCAAGAAAAGAAGGAAATAATGAGTACAGGTCTTTCTTGATGTACGATGGGGTTACATCCTGATAAACCAATCATAAGTTGAAAGTCAACTTTAAGTCAAAATATTGTAAGTCAAAAATACACTTTGGGCTGGCCTGGTGGCATAGTGGTTAAGTTCGCACCTGCCGCTTCAGCAGCCCAGGGTTCCCAGGCTTGGATCCCAGGTGTGGACCTAGCACCGCTCTCAAGTCATGCCGTGGCGGTATCCCACATACAAATTAGAAGAAGACTGGCACAGGTGTTAGCTCAGCGACAATCTTCCTCAAGCAAAAAGAGGAAGATTGGCAACAGATGTTAGCTCAGGGCCAATCTTCCTCACCAAAAGAAAGAAAGAAAGAAAGAAAAAGAAAAAAATGCATTTAATACACCTAACCTACCAAATATCATACCTTAGCCTAGCCTACCTTAAATGTACTAGGAACACTTACATTAGCCTACAGTTAGGCAATCATCCAATACAAAGCCTATTTGATAATAAAATGTTCACTATCTTATGTAATTTCTTGAATACTTACTGAAACTGAGAAACAGAAAGGGTAGAAGTGTATGGGTCGTTTGCCCTCATGATCCTGTGGTGACTAGAGCTGCAGCTCACTGGCGGCTGCCCAGCATCTCGAGAAAGGATCATATGGCATATCGCTAGCCGGGGAAAAGATCAAAATTCAAAATTCGAAGTATGGTTTCTAATGACTGCATATCACTTTCATACCATGGTAAAGTCAAAAAATCCTAAGTCAAACCATCGTCAGTCGGGGACCATCTGTATACGTGTACAAATTAATTTTTGAGTATGGTACTAAAAGTCAACAGTTTTAATATGATGGCTTTTGAATGTATGAATGAATAAAAGAATGAATGAACAAACATTTCTATCCCATGGATACATATTATAGAACTGCCTAATTATCTTTAAAATTCTGGCCCTTGGTCAGGACAAGCCTAGATGAACATTCTTATCGTTGGAAAAAAATTTTAAGGCCTGCATTTTCTTGATAGTAGTTAAGAGCGACACTTTTCTTTACAAGCAACAATATTTAAGGCATAAAATTTACTGTCTTAGATTGACAAACATTCTTTTCTAACCAACTGCTTAAGAGATCAGTATTAACTTTTTATATAATTGTGACAATGGGAACCACCAAATATAAACCTACTACAGATACTACAACTGAATATAAAAAGTTGATTTTAGCAAAAACACTACTTTGAAATTCTCACCCACAGTTTCTGGTCTGAGAGATGCAATAGATACCTCTGCTCCAATCAGTCCAAAGAGAAGGGGCTGGAAGATATCCCAGGCCACTGGAATAATCTTTTCAACCTCTGCCTAAAAGAAACACACATACACATACAGGGATTTTTATTATGTGAAGTTAGAAGATCTAAGAATTTTACTAATTTGAAATCTGAGTCAACTTGACCTGAGATAGGCTTTATCTATGTGGCATCTATAAATAAGAAGGTAGCTAGAATACAGCAAAAAATTGCATAAAGATACTTCTAACAGTTAAGGTATTACATAAGGTGCGTTGGTGTTGGTTTGCAAAAGGATGTTAACTATAAAGAATCTCATCAAGTCATCTCAGGAGGACTTCGACTTCTGAATACATGATGTGTGTGTCCATAATACTTAGTATTACTTTATAGTTAATTTTCACTCAACAATATGATTAAAAGATCTTGTAATATTTATACATATATCTAGAAATGCACCTTATTGCTGCATAATAATGTATGATATGGAAGTACCATAGTTTATTCAACCATTTCTTTATTAATAGACTTTTAAGTTGTTTCCAATTTTATTTTATTATAAAAGAATACTGTTTATGACTATCTCAAATCATGCACAAAAATAAAATTCCGGTATAGTGAAGTGCTGTGCCAGTTATTAACTTACTGCCCCTCGGCTCCAAATCCTCCTTTCAATTGTTGCTCTGCAGAAGATGGAGCCAGGGGCTGGCCCAGTGGCCGAGTAGTTAAGTTCGCGCGCTCTGCTTTGGCGGCCGCGGGTTTCGCCGGTTCGAATTCTGGATGTGGACGTGGCGCTGCTCAACAAGCCATGCTGGGGTGGCATCCCGCATGCCACAACTGGAAGGACCCACAACTAAAAACACACAACTATGTACCGGGGGGCTTGGGAAAAATAAAATCTCAAAAAAAAAAAAAAAAAAGAAGATGGAGCTGGACCCTTTTAAGTCTTTCCCCTTTGCTAGCTGGACCATATTAAATTTTGCCACTAGAGGGCGCCCAAGAGCTACTCCAAGAGGAAGGCGCTCGTCTGGTTCGGTGGCTCCTCCTAGCAGGATGCTTCCGCACCGGGTCCTGCGGCCCGGGTGGCTTCTCCAGAGCCAGGCTCCTAGGGTGTATGGCGGCCAGCAGCACTCAGCGGTCAGCAGCTGCCCCCAGCCTCCTCCTCGGGTGATTTCATAGCCAACTGCCCTGGGCAACATACCACCCCATACACCTTTAGAGGGTAGATTTCCAGCAACTTCTGCAGGCAGGGTACCATGGTGACTTCTCTGCCATCCAGTGAACCAAGGCTCTAACAAGGCTTGGGTTCTCAGCCCTGGGTGCCGAAGTAGGTGGGGTGGGGTGGGGAGGTGGAAGCGGATGCTGCATCTCAGCCCTAGGGGTTTATAGCTTCTATTCCTATATTCTTTAGGGGCCTCTTTACATCTTACAAGACAATCCCCAGTATGGTTAATAATAAGCTTTCCCTATTCCAGTTACTATATGGTTTCTCATTCCTTCTAAGACCCTAATTGATATAAGTACTAACTTTATGACACACAATACAAAAACCCTTGGAAAAGATTGACATAATTGACTAGAATAAAACGAAAATATTTTGTGGCAAAAGAAACCATAAAAAAGGATAGGTGACAAACCAGGGGAAAATATCTGTACCATGTGTAACAGAATAAGGAGCAATATCCAATCAATAAGAAAAAGACATAGAACCTAATCGAAAAATGGGCAAGGCATACACACAAGTAATTTGTACCAGAAGAAACACAAGGGCCAAAAAACATGAGATACTAAAACTCAGTAATCAGAGAAACACAAATTAAAATGATATACCATATATTTTTTTTGGGGGGGGAGCCATCATATTGGAAAAAAACACTAAAAAGTTTTAATAATGTCTAGTATTTATAAGACTGTAAGGAAACTCAGCAATTGGTAGGAGAGCAAATTGATAATGCTTTTTTTGTAGGGCAATTTAGCAGTACCCTTAACAGTGTCTAAGAATTTACATTTAACAGATTTTTTCAATCAACTAATAAGAATCTATGTTTTTGAACGACATTTTAACATTTTTTTACCATTTTTACACATCTAAGGATCTATACTTTCATTTACGTACTCAGCAGTTTGACAAAGGAGGATTACCTCGTTTCCCTATTTTCTTAATTTTTGTTATTTCTGGTATGTTTATTAAGGTGAAGATTCTATTTCCTCTTAGTTTATAAATGTTTAAAGACACCGTATATGAGGGGTTGGTTGATTTATTTATATAGTTCTATTCCTATATCATTATAAAGTTATGTTTTCACATCGTAAGGAATCAGATCATGACTGAGGTTCAAATTCTGCCACACACCAACTGCAAGCCACTCGCCTCTCAGCACCTAATTTTCCTCATTTGTAAAATGAGAGGTTTACATTAGATAACGTCCAAGATCCTTTATCACTTAATGACAGTGAATCGTCTGCCAAACTAAGGTCCAGATGCCACCCTTCTACATATCTTTAAATTTTACTTTTTAATTTAGTTTTTAGAGTATATCATAGCTAAAGTTCAGACTTTAGCTGATATCCATAGTTGTAAAGAACAAAAATCAACTCTATTAATTTTAGGTTACTTAGCCTTCTGTTGCCATGACTAATGGCTTAACAGAAGTCCTCGAAAGTATTTCATGTACTGAGAACTCCAATGAAAGCAGAGGCATATTGAGTTTTCTCTATCAAATTGTTTTTATTTCTAAACTTGGACAAAGGCCACAATTTGGTTTTTTTTTTTTTCTCGCTGAGGAAGATTCGCCCTGAGCCAACATCAGTTGCCAGTCTTCCTCTATTTTGTATGTGAGCTGCTGTCACAGCATGGCCACTGATAGACAAGTGGTGTACATCTGTGCCTGGGAACTGAACCCAGACCACCAAAGCGGAGCATGCTGAACTTAATCACTAGACCACCAGGGCTGGCCCCACGATTTGGTTTTTGATTGTAATACTGTAGACTAATTTAATATCAGACATGGCCCTATATATTGTAAAACTTAAAGATGAGAGAGGAGCCACAATGTACCTTCTTGTGGGTTTTTTTGTAACTTCAAAACTAAAATGAATCTGTTTATAAAGAAAATAGAGGGGCTGGCCCCGTGGTGTGGTAGTTAAGTTTGGCACACTCCACTTTGGTGGCCCAGGTTTGCAGGTTCAGATCCCAGGCGTGGACCTACACCATTCATCAGCCATGCTGTGGTGGTGACCCACATACAAAGTAGAGGAAGACTGGTGCAGATGTTAGCTCAGTGACAATCTTCCCCAAGCAAAAATAAAAAGAAGAAGATTGGCAATGGATATTAGCTCAGGGTGAATCTTCCTCAGGAAAAAAAAAAGAAAGAAAAAGGAGTCATCAAATAGGCTAAGTACAAAAGAAGACATGAGTTCAGAGGAATGAAGACTGTGGTGTCCACTGAAAGTTAAGGCCACTTTACCTATCTGTATGCACCATTAGTAAGAATCTTCAACAATGGAAATCACTTTCCATTATGGACAAAAAGAGAAAGTTAAGAGAAACAGAAGTTTCATCATGAGTTAAATATCTACTTAAGCTGACACTTCTCTTCTTAGAGAGAAGATTTCAAGATTCAGAAGATTGAAAATATATCAAGAAAAACATCCTGTAGCTGTTAAAGTCATCAGAAGAAGCACTGCATTTGAAAACAGATGAAAAATATAGATGAAAAAGGCCTTAAAAAAGTGAGTGCATTTGAATACAATAATGGCAAGATTATAAGGAAAACCAAGCAGGAAAGTATGAGATAATGTCAGAAAACTACAGGCGCAAACAAAATTTTATAAAATATTGTAGCTTGTCAAAGCATAATTCAACAACAATATAGCTACAGCACTGAGTTTACAAGTGTTTTATTTCCATTTTCCCACATAATAGCCACAATAATTCTTTAGTGATTATTATTATTTTTTTCAGTGTACAGTTGAGGAAACTGAGTATTAGAGAAGGTAAGTGACTTGCTTGGGATTACACATCTAGACAGTAGAATCTCTGGGACTGGAATCCCAATTTCCATAGATTAAATTTTATGCTCTTTTTATTACATTGTGCTGCTCAGAGATAGTCATAAAAATTATTAGTGTGTTCTGACTAAGCACTTTGCCTTATATAGATTATTTCACTTAATCCTCCACTCTATGAAGTTGTTGCTATTATCATTCCCCACTTGAGAGATATGGAAATCGAAGACTGAGAAGTCAGATACTTTGTACATGGGCATACAGCTACTCAGGTGTAGGGCTGAGCTTAATCCAGGAAGTCTGAGTGCTCAGACCCTATGCTACACCATGGAACAAGGAGGAAAAGCAGTCCAAAACCTGGACTCATTGATTTGGTGCCTCCAGAAGTAGGGACTTGCCTGAGTACTAAATTAGAAAAGATATGGAGAGTGTCTGCCATATAAGTGATTCAATGAAGGTTTTTTTACCCTGTCTTTAGGAAATCATTTTCATATACTCAAACAGTGTGTTTTCATCCTGGCTCTGCCACTTATTAGCTTGGTGACCTTAGGCACTCTATCTACTATCTCTAGGCCTTGGTATCCTCATTTGTAAAATGGGTCTCCTATCTACCTCTCAAGGTTATTGCAAAGAATAAATGAGATAACATAGGTAAGATTTCACTAGGAAAGGAATCTTTAAGAAAAAATAAACTGAGGAAAGGTCATAATAAGAGATTGATAGATCGGACCACGTGAAACTATAAGATATTTGTGTGTTAAAAATGAACAATAAAAAAAGGCACAAAGGGCTAATATCATATATATAATCAGTACATTCAACTTTAGGAGATAATGGACAAAAAACCTATCAAAGAAAAAGAAAAAATACAAATAGCTAAATATATGAAAAAGCATTCAATTTTATTGTTAAGCAAGGAGGCATAAAACAAAAAAAGATACCACTTTTGACTATCAGTAAGGATAAAAATTAAAAACAATAATATTCTAAGGCAGTGTTTCACAAAGTGTGGTCCCCAGGGAAGCAGCATCAGCATCACCTGGTAACTGATCAGAAGTACACATTCTCAGGCCCCACCGTAGTCTAACTAAATCAGAAATTCGGGGTGGGGTCCACAAGTCCAATTTAACAAGACTTCCAGGTGGTGCTAAAGTTGGATAAACATTATTCTAAGCTGATGACGATGTAATGATATAGGTACCTCACATATTACTGGTGGAAAAGTAAATGGATACAACTCTAGAAAGCAACCAGTTTGGTAATACGTGTCAAAAACCTAAAAATGTTCATGTTATTTGACCCAAAAAATTTAGCATTAAGAATCTGCCCTAAGGAAACGATATTGGATTTCAGCATAATTTAAAATAGCAGAGACTGGTTTTAAAAAGCTTATGGTGCATCCACGTGTGTGTGTGTGTGTGTGTGTGTGTGTGTGTAAAGAGACATACATAGGAGATTAACCAGAGGTAAATATGAAAAAAAAAGCTGTCAGTTCTCTCTCCGGGTTTTGGGATTACATTGATCTTCTATGTAATCAGCCAGGCTGCTGGCAATTCAGGCAAAGTTATGGCAAATGCAGAAAAACAGATGATTTGTTTGGTTTATAACGGTCTTTTCTACATGACTCACATCCTCGTTTTCTGAAGAATCGTGTAACCGGAACTGGCCGGGCCCCCTCCCTTGTCTTCTGCGCGAGTGGCTCACGTCCACTTGTGGTGGGCACCCGTCTTCCCCTCGACGTCTGTTGCTAAAACTACTCTTTTATGTTCTATTCCAAATGATATGGTTCCTTTTCACTGTTTATTTTTTATCCTATCATTTATTAATTTACAAACAATCTGAAATTGCAAAGTTTGGAAGTATAATGTTTTTAATACACTTGCTATATGTTATTCGAATAGATGTCGAAACATAAAAACGTGCCCTGCACAATGATGGTATATTCTGGTCACTTTGGAGTCGATAAACCTGAGTTAAATCCCAGTGCCACTTTCTAATTTTGTGACCTTGGACATGTTATTTAAGTCCTTCTGACTTACAGTCTCTATAAAATGTAAATGGTAATATTTTTTCAAAGGTTTTTTTGATGAGAATAAATGAGAATATCCCCTCACTGGCTAGCACAGGGCCATACGGAGTGGCAATAAAAATTGATTAATTCTCTTCCCTCTTTTCACCCATGACAGTATAATATAATGAGTTGGTTGTAATTTTTGAAGACTTTTAAACAAGTGACAACAGAAAGCATTTACCTATAAAATTCAATTTGAAGAAACTTACTACAAGCATATTTGAGAATTTTCCTGTTGAATAAATGAAAGGAAATAAACCAAAATAGTTTACAGAGCTGTTGGCTTTAGGTGGAGAAATTACAAATCATTTTTTCTTTCCTTTTATCTGACTTTTAAAAAATTTTTCAAAGTTCTACAATAAGCATATACCGCTTTCATACTCAGAAATCAAATAAACTTTATTCTAAACAATATTCTCTTTGGTAATTTATTTTTTTAAATGCTAAAAAAGGTTACCATTCAAAAGTGAAGGGACAGTTTGTAAAATGCTAATGTCAGGCAAGCTCCCAGATGCTCGACAAGGGTCACAGTGCACACACAGTGGCATGCCTTCACGGAGTGAAGACTGCGAGCTCTGTCCCGGACAAGGGGGCCAGAGTGCTCCGAGAGCAGTGCGCTGGTCAGCAGCCCAGGCAGGATGGAAGGCACTCAGCAGTGAGCGCTCAGCGAGGAGCCAGGGAGCTGAGATCAGACCCGAGACTGAACAGCAATGTGTGATCACCTGCCTCGGCCTGCAAGGAAAGTGAAGCCACGGAAAAGCAAATTTTGACAAGAGCAAATGTTTACAAGAGATGAGGGATGATAAGAGGACCCAATTTATACTGGGAAGTTTATGTTTTAGCTTTCCTCTTGTCAGATGTTAAGTTACGTGAAATCACAAAGGAGAATTTAATAATACGGGTGCTGCTAAGGAAAAAAAAGTAGACCTGAAATAAGCCTTACAGCCAAGCCTCCCCAGGAGGACGCAGCAGCCCTGGGCCCATGCAGTGCCTGCAGCAGGGCTCTGCAGAGCCTTGCTCCTTGCCTGCAAAGCCCAATCCACTGCGGCCTGCTTTTCTGGGGCCTCAGTCCCTTATCTACACAAGGCTCCAGGCAGCCCCACCAATCCACCCTCCTCTACAGCAAAGGGATGCCCAACTGCACATGTCTTGCCTCCCGAGAGTGAAAGCCTCCAACGGAGTGCCATGTGCCCACAGTGAAGCCCTGCCTCTACAGACCTCTGCAGAGACCGCTCACCTGCAGGGCACTGCACACCCAACCTCAGGACTGATAACCAACATATATTTTTCATGTAGTATTATTTTAAGCTGAATTATTTTCAACAGTTGTCTTTGGTTTTCCCAAATGATATATGTGTATTTAGTTTAGGTCACCCACATCTAATTTCTTCATGAAGCAGAATAGTATATGATCCTCTCAAGTTCAAATCCATAAAAATGTACCTTGAAATTAAATAAATGGCAACCAGCTAATTTCCATAATACACATAAAGGAAATGAATAATTTTAATGATCTTGAAAGTCAGTAAGAAAAACAGACAATCATAAAAAATGGGCACAGGCTTTTGAATAAACTGGCTAGTAAATATATGACAAGATGATTAGCTCCACTTGTAAAGAAATACAAATCAGATCAATAATGAGAAACATTTTTCACCTGTCAGATTAGCAAAATATCTAAAGATTGAAAGTACACAGATCAGAAAAACAGATCCTTTCACAAACTGTTGGTGGGAATATAAATTGGTACTGCTGTTTAAGAGGGCAACTCAAGGGGCTGGCTGCATGGCTGAGTGGTTAAGTTCGTGCACTCTGCTTTGGCGGCCTGGGTTCACCAGTTTGGATCCTGGGCACAGACCTACTACACACCGCTTGTCAGGCCATGTTGTGGCGGCGTCCCACATAGAAGAACTAGAATGACCTACAACTAGGATATACAACTACGTACTGGGGCTTTGGGGAGGAAAAAAAGAGGAAGATTGGCAATAGCTGTTAGCTCAGGGCCAATCTTCCTCACCAAAAAATTTTTAAAAAGCATACGTTAAAAAAAGGGCAAATTGATACTATCAAAAGTATCAATGTGCATACTCTTTCATAGAGAAATCCTATTTCTAGAAATTAATCCTATAGATACACTCAAAGATATGCTATATTTTGTTGATTTTAAGAAACACACTTTTTCATTTCTGAAATTAGGAAGTGATGTCATAGTTTAATTGGCAGCATTCTTTTTCTCTCTTGGTGGCATGTAAAATAATGGTGCTTCTTAGACTTGATAGTGTCTTAGTGGTATATGCAAGGATATTTTATTGATGCACTTTTTGTCTTGGCAGAAAATTAGAAACAATTTAAATGTCTGTTAAATTAAATTTAGGCAGGAAACTGGTTAAATAAAGTACAGTACAGCTATACAATGCAATACTCTGCAACCCTTACAAAGAATAAGGGAGGCATCATGGAAATATGACCATGATACATTTTAAGTAAAAACATCAAGTTATAGATTGGTATGTAACAGGAAAAAAGGAAGTGTATGTGTGCATTTGGGCATACATTTGTATATGTACAGAAAATAGCTCTTATGATTAATTTTATTAACTTGATATTATGAAAGTATCTGGAAAAAAACTAATCTAATCAGAAAGTAGTCATGAGAAGAAGAACTTAAAATGAAATTCACCTTTTCACTGCTCCATCCCATGCCTGCAAGGAAAGCCATGAGCAACGTACACAGTCCTCCTGACCCAGGGAAACCAAGATACACACTGCTGAACACCGACAGCACAGACAGCCCCAAAACAAGGCACGCCCGCTTCCATACAAGTTTGTCCTTGAGGAGAAAAAACGTGGATTAGCTCAATTATTTCATAGAACTGATTTTTAATTATTGATTTTTCCATATTCAGGACTTAGTAGAAAATAAAAATGTCTGTATCTGTGCACATAAATGCATGACATAACATTTACTTTCTTTTCCTTAACAAAAGTAGAGTTAGCATGTGTACAAACGCAGCTTCCCCGTTCAGGAACCTCAGTGAGCCTCCTCTGAAGTCATTGACGCAGAAGTCCGCAGGGCTGAACGGAGCAGCAGAAAAGAGTGTGTGGGCTTTGGAAGTGGACAAATTAGGGTTAAAATGCAAGCTCTTTCCCACCATTGGCTATGCAGTGGCCATATTACTTAGCCTCTCCAAGCTTTGTTTCCTCCTCCTTGAAAGCAGTTACATCATGGGGTTTTTGTGAAGCTTAAAGATATGATATCTCTATTATTTTTAGGTTCTCTATTTACTCTTTAATGTGATGCTCTCCAGTTCTTCTTTCTAAATCTTTGAATACCAAGAAACTCTAGGTGGCTGTAGACTGAGAGGAGTCTGTGGTGTTGATTTTTAAAATCTAAGCAATGTGCTCCTCTCTTTCGTTACTTGTCCCTGTTCAGCCTTTAAACTTCTTGATTGCTTTAGAAGGCAGCAGGTCCTTAGAAGGGTTCGACTGGAAGCGCACAGGCCCTGGCAGTGGATGAACTGAGTTCATACCCAGCTCTACGGCGTTCTAGCTACGTGACCTTGTTTAAGTCATCTCTCCCTGAGCCTCAGCAGTGAAATGGTCATATTAAAGGTATTCTCTTCATGGGTTATTGTGTGGATTGCACTAGATCAGCGCTTCCCAACAGAACGATCAGTGATGCTGGAAATTTCTATGTCTGTACTGTCTCTGGAAATGTCCTGTGTCTGCTGGAGCTGCATGTAGATAGTCGCTGCCCTGATGAGCACAGCGGGACTTTACTCAACTCACCTGTCATTTTATACACAGTAAGCAACAAAATGTAAGCCATCATTTTTCTTTGTACTTTGTTGCATAATTAGAAAATCCTTGAATTTTCTTTTATGCATTCATAAAATCTTTTACAGACTATTTTACTTGGAGTTTTTTTTGCAGCACAATAAAAATTCACATCAACATACATTCTGATAATGCAAACATTAATTTTCTTAATTAAAGTTTTACTTCAGTTAAGATTTGAATTCCATTCAAAATGCTCTGAAATCTCAAAATAACACCAATTCTTTTAGAAAAGAAAAGATTTTTATATGTTTACCTATCAGAAGAGACTAAAGAGGGTAAAGGAAAACAAACAAGCCTTTGTTTCTCATTAAGAATCACTATGTACAGTAAAGAACTTCAATCTACTCGGTGAGAAAGAGACTATATTTTAATGAAATGTTAAGGTCTATCTATTTGATAGTATTAGAATCTAAGGTATTTTGACACTAAAACCGTGGGCCCAAAGAACCATTTTATATCTTGATTTAGTTGAGTATTATGAATAATAATAAAAATAAAAAATAAATTAATTAAAAAAATAAGACTTGCGGGGCTGGCTGGGTGGCGCAGTGGTTAAGCTCGCACGTTCCACTTCGGCGGCCCATGGTTGGCCAGTTCGGATCCCAGGTGCAACCTATGCACTGCTTGTCCAGCCATGCTGTGGCAGGCGTCCCACATATAAAGTAGAGGAAGATGGGTACGGATGTTAGCTCAGGGCCAGTGTTCCTCAGCAAAAAGAGGAGGATTGGCAGCAGATGTTAGCTCAGGGCTAATCTTTCCTCAAAAAAATGAAAATAAAAATAAGACTTGCATATCCTATTAGTTTGGAATTCATGTTATTTGTTTTACAGCGCAAGCTGAAGTGTACAGAATATAAATAGGAGAAGAAAATCCCAGGACTGCATTAACATCTTCAAGGTTTAGCTGTCTTCCTAAGCCTCACAGACAGCACTGACAGAGCAGCAAGCAGTTTTAAAATGGGGGTCATTTGCTAAATCACGTCCTTCACATGGCTCTGAGGGAGTGTTCCAGAATGTTTTCCCGTGACATTTTAGAGCACGACTTTCCCACAGATGGTTTCCTTTACCTGGTCACTGCTTGGGAAGTACTGAATAAAAAATCCAAGAAGAGCCCCAGCTGCCACACCAATTACTACCTCCAAAATGCCTCTGAGGACATTAAAAACCGTGGAACCTTAAACACACATAAAAAAAAATCTTCAGTCAGAACTCTAAATCCATAAATACAAAGACTTTACTTCAATCATCACACAAAGCATCTGATTACACAGAAGGAAAAGTTTACAGATATTTCCTGCTCTCCACAGTCTTAAATATATGTGACTTAAAGTCTCTAATAAAATGGGCCTATCTTATAAGAAAGGTATGCATTATTAGAGATAAACTTCAAAATAGGCATAAACTATGATTTGTGCACTTTTTTGTACATTTACTTCAAAAAACTTTACCTAAAGGGCCTAAGAAAATATGAAAGATAAAATTCATGATTCAGAGCTAATTGGTATGATATGCATAGGCTGGGTGAGTAGACTGACCTAGTTTTCAAACAGCCATTTAATAGCCTGATTTTTTTGTGTGTGAGGAAGGTTGACCCTGACCTAACATCCGTTGCCAATCTTCCTCTTTTTACTTGAGGAAGATTGTTGCCGAGCTAACATCTGTGCCAGTCTTCCTCTATTTTATGTGGGACACCGCCACAGCATGGCTTGAAGAGCAGCACTATGTCCGTGCCTGGGATCTGAACCCACGAATCCTGGGCCACTAAGGCAGAGCACACGAACTTAAACCATTACCCCACAGGGCTGGCCCTACGAGCCTGATTTTAAAATAACAAATGTACACTGATTTTAGTAGGTTTGATATGTATAGAATACAGGAACTTAATTTGAGAATTAAAATCAAGAATCTTTTCTTACTATGATGAGTGTAAAGGACTCATTCCTTCTTGAATGTTTATTCTAAAAGCAAACTGAAAACAAATTATTTTTGAAATTGCTCTTAGAAGAATCTTTATTTCTTACTCAGCTTCTTTGAAATAATAGAGAGGTAAGTAGAACCAATATTTTCCCCCATATCATACAGAACTTAGGAAACTTTAATTAAAAAAACTTTGTGAACACATTGTGCAGAAAATTATATTAAAGTTGCTCAAAGGGGCCGGCCCAGTGGTGCAATGGTTAAGTTCACACATTACGCTTTGGCGGCTAGGGTTTGGCAGTTTGGATCCCGGGTGCAGACATGGCACCACTTGGCAAGCCATGCTGTGGTAGGCGTCCCACATATAAAGTAGAGGAAGATGGGCAAGGATGTTAGCTCAGGGCCAGCCTTCCTCAGCAAAAAAGGGGATTGGCAGCAGATGTTAGCTCAGGGCTAATCTTCCTCAAAAAAAAAAAAAAGTTGTTCAACACATAAAGCCCTTCTTCACACACTATTCTAAGAAAAAATGTACTAACTAGTTATTGTGGGTTTTTGTCATTGTGGTTTAGAGTACACAATATGTCACCCCAAATATGCCACTGGGGCATAAGGATTATTCTGAGTTGAAGGCAATTGAGAAGAAGCAGATATAAGAAAAGCTCTCTGCCCTCTCACTATTTGCCCAAAAGCAGGACATACATTCATAAAGGTGTCCCCTCTCCTTTTTACCAGGAAGGACAGAAGTTAATCACTGAGACAACTTGGGACACTTATGGGCCCTTATCAGCCCCAAGACAGCACCAGAGGAATTCACATCACAAACTTTGTTAAAACAAGCCCTTATCTACCGTTAGGTCCCCATATGTTTCTTTTCCCACAATTTGCTGCCTCTAGAAGCTCAAAGCTCCTTTATCTTGTGCTTCTCCACATAATTATTGTTCTTTGCTAAAATGCTGAACAAGCCCAAATTCTGACCGCTCCTTTGACTTACTCATCTTTGAGGTCTTGTGTAAGCACAATGCACACGTTAATAAACTGTTTTTCTCTTGTTAGTCTGTCTCTTGTCAGTCTGATTACAGGGCCCCAGTCAACGAACCTGGTGTGGGAAACGGTTTTTCCTCCCCTACAGTTTCAATTATCTCTTGTATTTAAAAAAATGATTACCTCTGTAGTAGTTTTATTTAGCTAGGACAGCTCTCTATTAGGTAATAGTGTGACTGTCAAAAACATTTATCTGTGATAATAGTATACGTTGCAAGATATTACAGTAAATAATTTACTATAAATGTGTAGAAAGTAACTAACCACTTTCAGTCTCCCGTGTAGTAAGATTGTTTAAAAGAAAAAAAGACTTCTTGGGCCCCACCTCTGAAAATTCTGATGCAGTAAGTCTGGCCGGGCCTGGGATCCACATTTTAAAGAGGCTCCAGGTAGCTCCTATCCAGATGGTCTAAGGACTGCATTTAGTAGGGCAGGGCAGAGGGTACAGAGTATTGTCAAGTAGGAAGGTTCTTCAGGCTAGCCCCACCCCCACCCCCACCCCTCAGATTATGAAAACCCCAGCAGCCGCTCCCCACGGCCCTCCCTACCCTGCTCCTGTGTGATTTTAATGCAAACTCTGTTGCTCTAAAGCTGTGGTTTCCATTCCCAAAGATTATGATTTAAGTGGCCTAAGGTAGGGCCCACATATGAGTATTTTTAAAAAGTTCCCAGGTAATTATAGTGTGCAGCTGAGGCTGAGAACTATTGTTTTAAAGGTGTATACCAGGAAGCAGGGAGAATGTACGATTGGACAGGTACAGTAGAGTTAAAATAGAGACAAGGGTGTAGATTCGACCTAATTGGTAATAGAGAATCCTTGCTGGTGCTTGAACAAGAAAGTAAGACTATCAAAACAATGCTTTGAGAAGATTAATTCACCAGTGATACACGGTGGGGACTAGACGTAAGGCAACTTCAGGGTGTGGGAAGAGGTGAAGTACTAGGTAATTGGCATACGTCAAATATAGTCATAAAATGGGAGGATAACCATGGGGCAGAGAGACTGAGAACACAAGACTTTCTAAGGTGTGTTCCCACTAAATAATCTGAAGCTAAACTTAGCCCACAATTACATTTTGTCAATAATATGAAATTGCAAATCTTATCTTCCAGTCTTGGAAACAGATTAAAAAGTGAACTTAAATGTGTGCTGTCCCAAAGGATAATAAAGGTGTTGAATAACAGTAGGGAAAAAATGCCTTAAGTTCCTGTTTTATTACTACTTAAAACAAAATATGTCTGTATCAGACAGTTATTAAGTATTAATAAGATACACATTAAAATAATTATTTCCCCTAAAATGTTAAAGACGAGAGAACAGAAACTGTCCCTCCCACTTGGACTACTTTGTCCTTTGTGCTCACTGAAACACCTGCTCACCCTCTGTGCGCAGTCTCGAAGGCTGACCCTCCCGGGTGGCTGCATGCAGAAGCTGTTCTCCTTCTTTCGACTTTGCTCTTTTGAAGCCCCCTCACGCACCTACCACAGTACTTGAGCATTTTATATTTAGAGGGTGAAGGGAGTAAAGACAAGAAGCCACTGGTTTCTCCTTAGGTATAGAACTAACTCTTGGAGTTGCTTTTTCTATTTTAATTTGCCTTAATCAATTATCAAGGAAATATGCCACACTCACAACATCATATCTATGTCGCTAGAGCATAAGAGAACAGCACACATGAACTGATCAGTTTACCTGTGGAAAAGGCCATGCCCAAGCACGTGTTGAAGCCAGTGATGGCCAGAATGTCATCAAAGCTGCCAGCAGCCATGAGTAAGGTCGGGACACCTTTTTCAACACCATAGCCCCCTTCCTGCAAAAGGAGCATTGAAGGCACCACCACAGCTGGAGACACAGCACCTAAGACAAAACTAAGCAGGCAGCACTTTAAATATTTATGATAGCATCTTCTTCATTATTACTATTATTAGTGAAATTATAATAACCTCCACTCTTTCAGAGGTTACACTTTAGACAATTACAGTCTTTCAAAGGCAGTGAAGTCCCAAACAGAAACACACGCACAGCTACAAGTTCTACAGAACACTTCTTCTGAGCGTGGCCATGGACAACTTGCGTTGGGACTACGCAGCCTGTCTGAAATCTGTATTTACGGCTGGTCTGGAAGACCTAATGGGGTGAGGCCCCAGGAATCTGCCTTCTATCTAAACAAAACATCCACGGCATGAGGTTTGAAAAACACGGCCATGGACTTTTTGGATTGGAATCCAGTGATGCGAGGCCTTCTATCAGGACCTGGCATGTAAAAATCAGACAACAGATTAGAAGAGGAAGGCCATAGTGACAGTAACAGTGACACTGATAACGGCAGCAGTAGGATAGCAGAAAGCATTTATGAAGCTCACTATGTACCTAACACCATTTTAAGCACTTCACATATATTAACTAATTTAATCCTCACAACCACCCTATGAGGTAGCTACAATCATTATCTTTGTTTTGCAAATGAGGAAATGGAGGCACAAAGAGATTAGGTAATTTGCCGAAGATCACATACTGGAAAGTCAGAGCCGAGATTTGAATCTAGGCAGTATAGCTCGAGAGTGTTAACCGTGAGAAGTAAGTAGTTCTTACTTCTTGCCTACTTATCAGCACCAAATTATTATTATTTTTTTTAAAGATTGGCACCTGTGCTAACATCTGTTGCCAATCTTTTCTTTTTTCTCCCCAAAGCCCCCCAGTACATAGTTGTAAACTGTAGTTGTGAGTGCCTCAGGCTGTGCTATATGGGACGCCAATGCCACCTCAACATGAGCCGTGGGGCTGGCCCCAACACCAAATTCTTACCAAGTACTTTCATATTTATTTACTTCTTATGGCTCTTAAATCTTAGAAGTAGGAACCGGGGGCTGTCCCAGTGGCATAGTGGTTAAGTTCATGTGCTCTGCTTCGGCGGCCCAGAGTTTGCTGGTTCAGATCCTGGTGTGGACCTATATACTGCTCATCAAGCCATGCTGTGGTGGCATCCCACATAGAAGAACTAGAAGGATTTACAACTAGGATATACAACTATATACTGGGCCTTTGGGGAGAAAAAAAAAGAAAAGAGGAAGCTTGGGAACAGATGTTAGCTCAGGGCCAATCTTCCTCACCAAAAAAAAAAAAAAAGAAGAAGAAGAAGAAGAAAGAACTAACAGCAGGAGGAAAATACAGCAGAACAGATAATCATAAGAGCCTGGTGAAAGGAGGAGGAGGCCTGTGCTAGGTGTGGATCACCGTTGAGCATTCGTTATCCTTTGTATGGACTTTGAGGAGAGATCTGGCATCTCTCACTGGCATGGAATCAGGCATAATAAAAGTCTATTACTTCCTCAATAGTTTAAATTATTATAAAACTGTCAAAGTTAGCACCTACAAAGACATACACTATATTTTGAAGTTATAATGTTTATATGCTGGTATATTAATAGTCATAATATTATGCTGGAATATCTGTATTGTATTTTCTGATGTCCTTACGAAAATATTATGCATTCACTTGTATAGCGTCAGAGAAAGTCCTAAATGTCCGTGTGTATTTTCATACGACAAAGAAAAATCATTACCCCAGTATAAATCCCCATTGCCACGGCAAACCCATTAGGAAGTGGGCAAGAAGAGCAGATGAGCATGCCTCCACAAGACAGGGACCCATGGCTAATCTTACACAGACACCCTTCAGCTTCCTCAGGGCCTGAAATATAAAAATAGACATACGAAATAACCCTCTAAAGACACACAGAGAGAATGACATTAAATGCTTTTTCTTCAGTGTTCAGACTGTCTGGATCATCCATCATGAATTTTCCAGGTAATGAGTTTTATTTAACAAACATTTCAGTGTTCTAAGTGTTTTAGAGTTGGCTTATTAGTCCTCATAGCAACCTATGACACAGGGGATAATATTATCATCATTGTTTAGATTTTCTCATCCAAAAAGGCACAAGTTAAAGCTGTTCTCCAAGATCATGAAATTAGTGAGTGGTGGAGCTTGGTTTGAGCTCGGCCAGGCTGCTTTCAGAGTCTGTGCTCATAACCTCCACACTAGCTGATCTAACCGTCTCGGTGTTGGCCATATGTATAATTTGTGGCCCCAGAATGAACCTGATGTAAAGGCAATCCTCAAGAACATTCATTCCTGCTTTCAAAAGCAAACACGAAAAAAGCACACTTTGAGACTCATTCTGTATGCTAGGCAGTTTTCTGAGCCAGCATAGTTAGTCCTAAACACTCGTATAGGGCTTTCCACACCAAAAATATGATGTCTTCTCTCTCACAACCCTTATTTATAACTACGGCCTGTATCTCTGTCAGAGAAAAGGGGAGCCTTTATTCTTGGTGCTGTCCCTAGATAGACAGTAACTCCACCTTTCTCCAAGAGAGAGTATGGGAACATCTTTTGGGACAGTCCTGTATGAAATAAATTTCATTCTGTCGTTCTGAATGCTGTGCAAAGTGTCCACATCCATTTCCTAAAGCTCAGTCATTCTAAATACTTGCAATATTGGAAGAACAAAATTCCAAGTCAATAATTAGAAATTTATACTTCAATACCTGTGGATCAAGCCCAAGGCCAGCACGAACCAATATGACAGATAGTGCTATGCTTCTCAAAGCGGAAGACCACTTGTGCTTGATCTGTACGTTATCATTGACGACAGGGATATTTCTGATGAGAAACCCAGCAAGCAGCATGCCTGGGATGGAGAAATCAAACAAATCTTTAGTTTTCAAATACAGAAAATATTTTCAGTACTTTAGATGTAGAAGAGACTATCCCAGGATTATAATCCCAGGAACCACTTCTTTTATGCTTAGTCCTTAGATGAAATTATGTCAAACTTTTAATGAAAAAAAAAATTACAGGAGCTAAGAAAAGGCTTTAATATGCAGATAAAAATGAAAGATTAGAATAATTAATAATTCATTAATAATTGAACCTGAAAGAGAGAAACAGGATGTAGTATTTGGGTAGAAAGTATGATCAAATTCTGAATATAAAATGTTTTAATACAAGGCCCAATTCAGTCATCTCTTTGTATGCAAACAGCAGAAAGATTCTAAAATTATTTACCATGTCAGATTACTTGAAATATCAATACCTATATGGGCTCTATTTTACCTATTTTCAAACCAGATAATTTAATAAAAAACATATAACCTGCTTTGCAAAGGCTTAGAAGTGAGTTATCATGAAATAGACATTGTTCTGTCATGTCAGCTGGTGACTCTTCTTTCCTTCAGCCATTCAACATTTATCAAATGCCTTCGGTACTTTCGACACTATAGTAGGTATTAGAGATATTGCAATGAACAAAGGCTCAGTACTATCCCTCAACAAGCTTTCAGTCTATGGGGGCAACCTCAATTTTATGGAAGCATGAGGAGGCCTTATACAAGCTGAGACAAGGAAGGGTGAGTCAGCAGGGGCCAAAGAAGGGGAAGGGGAATGAAGAAGGGGCTGGAGAAGTTGAGAAGTTTCTGGGAGAAATAACAGTTTCTTCCAAGGTATGAAGGGAAAGTGTGACACATTCTGGGAACTGCAAGTAGTTGAGTGTGCCTGAGGAAGCCGGGTAGTTTGTCAGAGAATCCTGCCCTCCCTGATACCACATGCCCAGATAGGGGAAGGATTTCTCCTCAGAGACTGCAAGCCGTCCACACTCCGTTCTTCTCCAGCAGGACTCTTTTCTTACCACGTCCTTATATGGACCACACTTCAAAGGACTAAATAAATTTACTAACTTTGGGTTGTTTTATATGTAAGCTATGAGAATAGAGATGAATTACAAGTATAGCTTTTTGTGACTTGTTCCAGACACCATTAGGCAAGGAAGCATCTCTTCCAGGCATTTCTCATTGCTGCCATTTAATCTAGAACAAGTTATGAATTCTGCAGTCATGATCTTTCTAGAATTTTTGAAAGTAAGAACCAGCCTACAATAGCTGTTTTTAAAAGAATAATAATATATTTGCTCATGATAAAATTAAACCATGACAGACAATGTAAAGTGACCAGTACATGTCCTACCCCAAGTGCAACTTTCCAGCTTCATTCCCCAAAGGTTTCCACTGTCCAGAGTTTTCTGTGCCCTTCCAGAAAGTTTCTCTACCTATTAAAGCATGCTTCTCTGTGTGTGTGTACGTGTGCTCTTTTGCACTGGACACAAATGAGAGCATGTTTAAATACCATTGTATAATCTGTTTCTTTTCCACTTAACAATATATCGTGGACATATTCCCAATGATGCACATATATATTTGCCTTGTTTTTTTTAATAGTTGGAATAGTTTCTCGTTGTGTGGAAGTACCATAATTTTTGGACTAAGTAAGGGACTTGAAGGAACTTTCCAGACTTTTCATTACAAACAGTGCTGAAATGAGCACAGTATTTATTAACTGCATGCCAGAGCCTTACTCTACCCTGGTAATGCAGAGGCGAGCTACACCAACATGGGCCTTGTCCACATAGAGCTTACATATTTGTAGGTTTGTGCAAGTATATCCATAGGATAATTCTTAGCAGTGGAAATGTTAGGCTCCAGGGTACAGTGTATATCATTTTTATAGATATTAATGAATTACCAGCCAAAAATGCTGCACTAACCTTACATTTCATTAATTTGTCAACAGTTCTTTACTGAAACTTAAAATGTGAATCTAAACCAGCCCTAAATTGATTATAGCATACAACTACCTGAAATCAAAAGGAATAATAGTCTAATAAGAACTCACAAATATGTAGGAGTTTCTTTTGGAGTTTTGGAGGGGATGAAGGAGCATTTTTCATTTCTGAGATGAATGTACAAACAATTTCCCTGAGACAGTTCTGTTTGCCGATGGCCTCCGTTGATGTGGCCACCTGACTGTGATTAGGAAGGCGCCCCCTCTGGCCTCTGAGCCCCTGGGGGGGCCTTTCCCTTGGGTGTGGAGAAAAGAATACCTTCTTTGATAAGGAGTATTCTTCTTTCCTCCTTAATTTCTATTACGGAAATTTTTTAAAACATGCAAAAATTATCAATACATGGCCAATCTTATTTCATCTACTCTCAAGTTATTTTGAAGCAAATCATTATTGAAAAAAATTTCCAGCAACCCAGACCATCAGCAAAGGAAACAGTGTCCTAGGAAAGTTGTTTTCACATTCATTTTTGGAATAAAAAATGCTCCTTCATCCTCCATCTCTGGCAATTATTTCAATGAATTTTTAAAAATATGGAATAGGCAATCACCACACATGTCTGCCTTAACAAGTCTTCTTTATGGATTCAGATAATGTTTCAGTTTTAGATACTGGCCCTAATACGCTAAGAGCCAGTAAACTTCTGTCACAAGCGTACCACTATAGAAAGGGATGGTAAGACACATTACGTACGTGACTTTTAAGAATGATTTCAGTGACCTCAGGAGATTTCATGTAATCACAAAGCCCAAGGATTTATCATTTTGCAACATGTGTATTTTGCTTGTTGCAATAACAGGCATGGAGTGGAAAAGAGAAGGATGAGGTGTAAAGGGCCTTTTCATGGCGTCTAGAACAGTAGTCCTCAACTTAGGTTGCATATTAGAATCACCTGGGGAGCTTTTAAAAATTCTGATACCCAGGGCTACTCCATTCAATTAGTTCAGAATCTCTGGGGTGGGTCCCAGGCATCAGCTTTTTAAAAAATTTCCCAGATGATTCCTACGTGCAGCCAGGTTTGAAAACTTATGATTTTTCTGTGGAAAGTGTGGTCTTTGAGCTTATTAGAAAGGCAGAATCTCAGGCCTCACCCCAGACCTACTGAATTAGAGTCTGCATTTTAACAAGATCCAAGGTCATTCTCTGGATAATAAAGTGTGAGAAGCTCTGACTTAGATGCAGGGGTTAGTAAACATTTTCTGTAAAGGGCCATACAAGAAACACTGCAGGCTTTGTGGGCCACATGGTGTCTGTTATAAGTTCTCAGCCCTGCCACTGTAGTATAAAAGCAGCCACAGACAATATGTAAATGAATGAGCATGAGTGTGCTCCAATAAGATCTTATTTACAAGAAGAGATGGTTTGCCAACCCTTTATCATAGCACACAGGCATATTTAGAAACAGCCCCCCTTTTGTTTTTTGGTGAGGAAGATTTGCCCTGAGCTAACATCTGTGCCAAGCTTCCCCTATTTTGTATGTGGGACGCCACCACAGCATAGCTGACAAGGGTGTAGTCCACAGCCAGGACCGGAACCCACGAACATGGGCCACTGAAGCAGAGTGCACGGAACTCAACCACTACACCACCGGGCTGGCCTAGAAACAACCCATTGTCATAATAATTCAATTAAAAACTTTAACAAAAAGCACCCATGATAAACAATATGAATTAAGTGAAATAACTTGAATTTTACCTAAATTGAAAAATATATTGAGAAACAGTGTAGAGTAAGATGTAAATAATTCTACTTCTTTTTACATTTAGTTTCAATTGCTCACCACAAATTCACAAGAAAATAATTTTGGTCTATGTTAACCAATCCTGAGGTCCTCACTAATAGAAAAAAATTTTTACTTAGGAAATGTGTGTGTGTGGGGGGGTCTGGCCCTGTGGCTGAGTGGTTAAGTTCATGCACTCTGCTTTGGCAGCCCAGGGTCTCACTGGTTCGCATCCTGTGCACTGACCTAGCACCGCTCATCAGGCCATGCTGAGGTGGTGTCCCACATAGAGGAACTGGAAGAACCGACAACTGGAATATACAACTATGTACTGGGGGGCCTTGAGGAGAAGAAGAAATAAAAAAAAAAAGAAGATTGGCAACAGATGTTAGCCGAGGGCCAATCTTTTGAAATAAAAAAAGGAGATGTGTGCAAATATGCATGTGTAAAAGGTACATGGTTTTTAAATAAAACTTAATGATTTATAAATCTGTGAGAAAGGGACACAAAATGTCTTTTGTGGTACCCTGAAAGTAGTACACTGAAATTTTGTAATATGGAATTTTTAAAAGAAACATTAAAGATATAATACCTAGTTTTAAGACTAATTTTTACGTGTCGTATCTGCACAGTTCTCATGGCCTCTGGAAGAATAGTTTTGTAATACATGTTGGAACTTCACTCGTTTGTCAATGATGTGAGTGACTGACAACATATTAAGCCCTGGGCTGCAGCATTTGCTGATTTCTGTATTACAGATACTTCTACCAGGGCTGATGTTAACCTACCAACCTGACGTCATTGAACGTGGAGCTGGGAACAGATGGGCAGTGACACACCGTGATATAGTATTTCCATAATCTCAAGAGGAGAGATAAGAGGAAAATGTAGTAAAATAATTAAGAAGTGATTGGTTTTGAGTATTGCTCTTGTGTTTAATGCAAGTTATTTAATTGTAAGTATATATAATTTAATTTTCAAATTGCTGTTTACCAACTGGCTCATAAAACTCATCACAATTTAACAATCAGCTTTAAGGGCCAGCACAGCAAATACAGAAATAGTTTATTCCTTTATTTCCCAAACTACTATTTTAAAAATATGATTTACTCTGAAGGACACAGGAAGTGTTTGGTACTTACCAAGAAGAGGAGGCAGTGGAGGCAACGTAGGTAACTTAATGAGCCCCAAAAGTTTCCCTCCAAAGATGGTACAATAGAACAGGATTATAATTCCAAATAGGTTTCCTCCAGGAAGACATTCACTGCCAGTAATTGACCACACTACAGCCCACAGAAGAACAAGGATGGTAACTGAAATAAACCAGGAAAACTTCTATCAATAGGTTGTCATATGTCGGTTTTGATATAATCTAAAAGTTTTTAAAAATAAATACTGAATACACATACAAATATTTACAACCATGTGTAAGTTTTGAAGAACACCAGTGATATGAACAACTGGGTAATTACCAACCATCTGAAGAAATAGGATACTACCAGTGCCTTGAAGGCACCTCTGTGTTCCTCTTAATCCCATCCCCCATCGCCTTCCACACTGCTACAACTACTACCTTGAACTTTTTTTCTTTTTACCATTCCCTTATTATTTTTTTTAATTTTACTATAAATATATCAGTAGTTAATAAAAAGAGAAACAATCACTATCTTTAACCTCTTCACAGGAGCATGAGAATACTTGAACAACCACACTCCCCTATTTTAGCTCTGCCTTGAATTAAACATTAGCATTGTTTCTCTTCTATGTTGACGTTTGTTTAGAATTACTCAGATACTTACCTTTTTGGGGGGGCCATCATTCATTGTGGCACCTCAAACCTTTCCTCTGGGACAATCATCTGGTTACCTGAAGTATTTGCTTTAGTAGAGGCATTTCTGTTAGAATGCAAAATATGTTTCCCTGTTTCAAAAACCTTGTGTTCTACAAAATCAGACACTGAAAACAAAAAGACTTATGGGAAAAACAGAGTTGGAGCAGACGACCCAAAACTCAAAACTCAAAACTTGTGACCAAAGCACTAAAAAACAGTAACAATTCTAATACAGTATCAGCACAGTTAAATCTCTACTGACATCGCATCTAAAGTCAGTCTCTTCTTTGCAGACTTAAACCCTGGAACCACACTTCCTTTTTCCCGAGATGTAGAATCTTGAGGGCATTTGCTTTAAATAGAGAGCAGCTCCATCAAAATCTTATGCAGATTGTAGCTTATTCATCAAACAAAGGTTTGTTTGTTTTTAACTGAGGGAAAAGTGTTGGCAGCTTCTTCACCTGTACTGTCAGCTTCTTCATCCACGTGTGGTTTCATTAGATAGCTTAACATTGTGGGAAGTTTAAAAAGTCTTTGAAGCCCCTAAACCAGCAACTAACTGCCCAAAAAGAACGCACTTTCACAGAGATTTCAGCTTTTTAAAAGGTCCTCAAGTTGATAAGGCTTTATCTTTAATTGTAAGAAAACATCTATCTGATTTTTGTTTTCAATTCACTTTGTATTCACTTGCTATTGCTTGATGATGAAAAATACTAAGGTGACAGGAAAAATTATGTACAAAAATGCAAATTCCATCTGGCACTCACACAATTCCCTATTTACCATCGCATAAGAGCTAATTGATGGTACAGAAACTCTCTGTAGCAAAGCATGTTATGTTTCTCATAAGGCTCTGTTGGTAGTAAAGTCTTAGTTTTGTCTGAAATTATCTTCATTTTCATTCTTAAGACAGAGTTTTTCTGCATATACAATTCTAGGTTGAGAGTTACTTTCTCTCAGGTCCTTAAAATATTACTCTTTGGCTTTCTGGCTTTCATTGCTGCTTTTACGTCTAATTTCTGCTTTTTTAGGGAATTCTTTTTCTTTGGCTGTTTTTAAGATTTTTTCCTTTTCTTTGGTTTTCTGCAATTTCAGTTTGATGTATTTAGGTATGACTTCCTTTCGGTTTGCTTGGGATTTAAGTTTTTCACTAATTCTGGAAAATTCTCAGTCTTCATTTCTTCAAATATTTCCTCTTCTCCATTCTCTATTCTCTTTTTCTGGAACTAAGATCAGACAGTCATACTCTTCTCCATGTTGCTATCCCTCATTTTCACATTTTCCATCTTTGTGTGAACTGCATTCTAGATAATCTCTTCAGATCTCTTACTAGTTCACCAATTCTCTTGTCACTTAACCCACTGCTTCATCTATCCACTGAGTTTTACATGTCAATTACTGTACTATATCTTTCATTTCTAGAAATTCGACTTGGTCGTTAGCAAAATGTTTATTTTTTAAAAATAGTTCCTTGTTTTGTACTTATATTTGCTATCTCCTCTTTAATTTCTTTACAGATACCAAAAATATTTTCTATTCTATTTTCTGATAATGCAAATTTTTGAAATCTCTGTTTCCTTGTGCATGTTGTGATCTTTTAAAATTTGTTGTGACAGTGACCTCTTCCTTGGAACTTTACCTTTGGGGATTGTTGGAGCCTTAGGTTGAATGTGAGTTTTCCTGGATCGGATCTGCATTTGCTTCTACCATGTGCTTAGAAGCTTCCAATCTGGGATCACTTTTAGATATATTTTCAGCTTGTGTTTTTTATGTGAATTTGGAGCACAGATCAGCATGGAGTTACACATTTTTAGTGGGACGCTCCTCTCCCCCAGCCAGCACCATAGTTGAGATAGGTGTGGGTGCAGGCCCCATCTGCAGCTGCCACGCTGGGCTCCAGCTTTGTGTGGGTGAGGGAGGATGAATGCTCCTGAGACTTCTGCCCACCTGGACCAGCTCCAGCGCAGCCCCCTATGCTCTCAGGGCCTCAGAATGACTCTCAAGCTCACAGGTGTTTTGCAGAAGCCTCCAGGGTGAAGGCCAGCTTGAGTGCATATTTATCTCCTCTGCTCAGTTTGGTTTTGGTGTCCAATGACTTCCTGTTTTCTTCACAGAAAAAAGGTACATTTAAAAAGACTTAAAATACTGTTTTCATCTTGGCATAAGTGAGAGAATTGTTCACTGAATCTTGTCTACCATACTGCTAGAGACTGAATCTAATGCCCCAGTTTTTACATCCTCACAGAATTCTTCCTGATTTTCTAGGCTTATGATGATGTTACAATGAAATAAATAACTTAAGGCCTTCAGTATTTTCCAGTTGGCTATAGGGGCTGAAATTTCTATACAGTATTGAAGGTATAATGGGAAAGTAGGAATTACCAGCTACTAAATTTTACTGTATCACAGCATGAACCTGATTTTATACTAAATTCAGCAAGGTAGTTTTCTACTTCAAGACCACTTTTAAAAAAAATCTCTAATTTTCCTTTCCTCTCCCATACTCAAAATTCAGTTCTAAATACACAGTAAATATATGTGTATAAGGTTTCTCTAAATCATCTTTAATTTAGTTAATAATTTACTTCTCATTTATGATTTTGGAAAATCATTTTTTCACATGTAAGATTGACTTCTTAAGACAAATACTTATGTATTCTAAATGGGCACAGGAAGGAGTACAGGAGAAAGCCCTCTTGTGAGCCTCAGGAACAGAAGTACAGAAAACAAGAGAAGAGGCGCTCACACACGTGAGTCCACTTCTCAGGCAGCTGATGGACAACGATTACAGAACTCAAAACAGTGAGTCTCCAGACCACATCGTTCATTTACACCTTTCCTATGTCAATCTGTATCAGTTTTCCTGTAAATGTTTTAACTAGAAATGTGCCATAATTTGAAGGGTAAAAGTTTAAAAAAATAATAAAAAGGACAGAAAAGGTATTAAATTATCTGTTGCCTTATGAACTAGTGTACATTTTGGAACCTGGTTTTCTCCATGTGTTTTAAATAAAGTTTGAGATTTTTTTCTCATGCTAGTTTAGAAAATTAACTAATTTCAGTAAAAACATATTCAGAGTCTAAAGTATAACATACCATTGTTCCAGTTGAGAATGGTAAAATGTCTTTCATTTTCATTTCGTGAGCTTCAGAGCGTACATACACACACAGGTACATTCACACACTTCTTTTTTGAACAAAAAACAGCATTACTGAATCTGAACATCCATTTATTAATCAAATTGATATCAGCTTAATGTTTGGCTGCCTCCAAAGACCAAATCCATTCCTAAAAGACAAATATACCCCAACTCTAACAATATCCAAAATTGTGCTGAGATAAATTCTCAAGGAAAAATCTTCCAAATATTTTGTTTTTTTAAAATTGAGATTCATAATAGTTTGCATCATTGTGAAATTTCAGTTGTACATTATTTCTTGTCTGTCACCACATAAGTGCTTCCCTTCATCTCGTGCCCACCCTCCAGCCCCCTTCCCCTGGTAACCACTGAACTATTTTCTTTGTCCGTGTGTTTGTTTATGTTCTGCATATAAGTGAAATCATATGGTGTTTGTCTTTCTTAGTCTGGCTTATTTCGCTTAGCAAATAATACCCTGCAGGTCCATCCATGTTGTTGCAAATGGGAAGATTTTGTCTTTTTATGGCTTAGTAGTATTCCATTGTATATATGTACCACATCTTCTTTATCCAGTCATTGGTCGTTGGGCACTTGGATTGTTTCCATGTTTGGCTATTGTGCATAGCGCTGCAATGAACACAGGGGTGCATATGTTACTTTGGATTGTTGATTTCAAGTTGTTTGGGTAGATACCCAGTAGTGGCATAGCTGGGTCACATGGTAGTTCTATTTTTAGTTTTTTGAGGAATCTCCATACTGTCTTGCATAGTGGCTGCACCAGTTTGCATTCCCGCCAGCAGTGGATGAGGGTTCCCTTTTCTCTACATCCTGTCCAACATTTGTTGTTTTTGGTCTTGGCAATTACAGCCATTCTGACTGGTGTAAGGAGATATCTCATTGTAGTTTTGATTTGTATTTCCCTAACAATTAGTGATGTTGAGCGTCTTTTCACGTGCCTGTTGGCCATCTGTATATCTACCTTTGAAAATGTCTGTTCATATCCTCTGCCCACTTTTTGATCGGGTTGTTTGTTTTTTTTTGTTGAGGTGTGTGAGTTCTTTATGTACTTTGGATATCAACCGCTTGTTTGATAAATGATTTGCAAATATTTTCTCCTAGTTGGTGGGTTGTCTTTTCATTTTGTTGATGGTTTCCTTTGCTTTGTAGAAGCTTTTTAGTCTGATGTAGTCCCATTTGTTACCTTTTTCTTTTGTTCCCCTTACCCGAGTAGACACGGTATTCAAAAAGATGTGGCTAAGACCAAAGTCAAAGAGTGTACTGCCTGTTTTTTCTTGTAGGGGTTTTACGGTTTCAGTTCTTACATTCAAATCTTTAATCCATTTGGAGTTAATTTTTGTGTGTGGTGAAAGATAATGGTCTACTTTCATTCTCTTGCATGTAGCTGTCCAGTTTTCCCAACACCATTTATTGAAGAGACTTTCCTTTCTCCATTCTTTGCTCCTTTGTCAAAGATTAACTGTCCATAGATGTGTGGTTTTATTTCTGGGCTTTCAATTTTGATCCATTGATCTGTTTGTTTTGGTGCCACTACCACGCTGTTTTGATTACTGTAGCTTTGTAGTATGTTTTAAAGTCAGGGTTGTGATACCTCCAGCTTTGTTCTTTTTTCTCAGGATTGCTTTGGCTATTTGGGGTCTTTTGTTGTTTCATATAAATTTTTGAATTCTTTGTTCTATTTTTGTGAAGAATGTCATTGGGATTCTGATTGGGATTGCACTGAATCTGTAGATTGCTTTAGGTAGTATGGACATTTTGACTATGTTTCTTCTTCCAACCCATGTGCATGGAAAATCTTTCCATTTCTTTACATCTTCCTCAATTTCTTTCAGTAATGACTTATAGTTTTCAGTGTACACATCTTTCACCTACTTGGTTAAGTTTATTTCTAGGTATTTTATTCTTTTTCTTGCAGCTGTAAATGGGATTGTATTCTTGATTTCTTTTCCTGCTAGTTCATTGTTAGCGTATAGGAATGCAACTGATTTTTTAAAATTGATTTTGTACCCTGCAACTTTGCTGTAGTTGTTGATTATTTCTAGGAGTTTTCTGGTGGATTCTTTAGGGTTTTCTCTATATAGAATCACATCATCTACAAATAGTGAAAGTTTCACTTCTTCCTTTCCAATTTGGATTCCTTTTCTTTTTCTTGCCTAACTGCTCTGGCCAAAACCTCCAGTAATATGTGGAATAAGAGTGGTGAGAGTGGGCACCATTGTCTCGTTCCTGTTCTCAGAGGAATGTCTTTCAGTTTTTCCCCATTGAGTATGATGTTGGCTGTGGGTTTGTCATATATGGCCTTTATTATGTTGAGGTACTTTCCTTTAATACCCATTTTATTGAGAGTTTTTATCATAAATGGATGTTGGCTCTTGTGAAATGCTTTCTCTGCATCTATTGAGATGATCATGTGATTTTTATTCCTCATTTTGTTAATGTGGTGTATCACACTGATTGATTCATGGATGTTGAAGCATCCCTGCGTCCCTGGAATGAATCCCACTTGATCATGGTGTATGATTCTTTTAATGTATTGCTGTATTCAGTTTGCCAATATTTTGTTGAGGATTTTTGCATCTAAGTTCATCAGTGATATTGGCATGTAGTTTTCCTTCTTCGTGTTGTCTTTGTCTGGTTTTGGTATCAGGGTAATGTTGGCCTCACAGAATGTGTTAGGAAATGTTCCCTCTTCTTCAATTTTTCAGAATAGTTTGAGGAGAATAGGTACTAAATCTTCTTTGAATGTTTGGTACAATTCTCCAGAGAAGCCATCTGGTCTTGGACTTTTGTTTTTTGGGAAGTTTATGATTACTCTTTCAAGCTCTGTACTTGTGATTGGTCTGTTCAGATTCTGTTTCTTATTGATTCAGTTTTGGGAGGTTATATGAGTATAGGAATCCATCCATTTCTTCTAGGTTATCAAATTTGTGGGCATACAGTTTTTCACAATAGTCTCTTATAATCCTTTGTATTTCTTCCGTATCTGTTGTAATTTCTCTTTCATTTCTAATTTTATTTATTTGAGCCTTCTCTCTTTTTTTCTTGTTGAGTCTGGCTAAGGTTCTGTCAATTTTGTTTATCTGCTCAAAGAACCAGCTGTTAGATTCATCAATCCTTTTTACTGCTTTTTTAGTCTATATTTCATTTATTTCTGCTTTGATGTTTATTATTTCCCTCCTTCTGCCGACTTTGGGCTTTATCTGTTCTTCTTTTTCTAGCTCTGTTAGCTGTATGTTAAGATTACTTATTTGAGATTTTTCTTGCTTGTTGAAGTGGGCCTGTGTTGCTATGAATTTCCCTCTCATGACTGCTTTTGCTGCATCCCATAAGAATTGGTATGTTGTATTTTCATTTTCATTTGTCTCCAGTTATTTTTTAATTTCCTCTTTGATTTCTTCAATGATCCAATGGTTGTTCAATAGCATGTCCACATATTTCCGACTTTCCCAGTTTTGTTCTTGTGGTTGATTTCTAGCTTCCTAGCATTGTGGTCAGAAAAGATGGTTGGGATGATTTCAATCTTCTTGAATTTATTGAGGCTGGCCTTGTTATCCAACATATGGTCTATCTTTGAGAATGTTCCATGGGCACTTGAGAAGAACGTATATTCCGCTGTTTTTGGATGGAATGCTCTATATATGTCCATTAACTCCATCTGGTCAAGTGTTTCATTTAAATCTGCAATTTCCTTGTTGAATTTCTGTCTGGATGATCTGTCCCTTGAAGTAAGTGTGGTGCTGTGGTCCCCTACTGTGATTGTGTTGCTCTTAATTTCTCCCTGTAGGTCTGTTAATAATCGCTTTATGTACTTTGGTGACCCTGTGCTAGGTGCATATATATTAATAAGTGTTAGGTCCTCTCGATGGAATTTCCCTTTTATCGTTAAATACTGCCCCTCCTTGTCTCTCATTGTCTTTTTTAACTTGAACTCTGCCTTGTCTGATAAAAAGTATGGCAACCCCTGCTTTCTTTTGTTGGCCATTAGCTTGAAGTATTGTCTTCCATCCCTTCACTCTAAGCCTATGTTTGTCTTTGTAGCTGAGGTGCGTTTCCTGGAGGCAGCATATTGTTGGGTCTTGTTTTTTAATCCATCCAGCTACTCTATGTCTTTTGATTGGAGAGTTCAGTCTATTTACATTTAGAGAGATTATTGTTATATGAGGGCTTAATGCTGCCATTTTATCTCGTTTTCTAGTTGTTCTATGTTTCCACTGTTTCTCTTCCTTTGCATTTCTGACTGCCATTTCATTTTGTTGGTTTTCCAAGAGGGATTTCTCAGTTCTCTCTCTTTGTGAATTGTGGTTTTGCTCTGATTTTTTTGTTTAGTGAATACCGTGAGGATTGTATGAAAGATATTGGAGATGAGACAGTCCATTTTCTCATAGCCTCTTATCGCCATTAACCTAAGCAAGTTCCTTCCATTTCCTCTCCCCTTCTGGGTAATTGCTGTTACACAATGTTCTGTTTTTAATTTCCTGAGTTTGTGGCTAAGTTGAAGTGTTTACCATTGCTTCTGATGCTTTCTTTCCCTTTCTCTTTTAAGTTGTAATTGAGTCTTTACCTTCCTATTCTGGTAGAGAGCTGCAGGTTTCTGATCATGTCTGTCTATTTACCTTCTTGCTCAGAGCTTTGTAGACCTTCGCCTTTTTGTTGCCAGTGTGAGGGCATCTTTAATTATTTCTTGTAGGGGAGGTCTGGTGGCAGTGAACTCCCTCAGCTTTTGTTCATCCGGGAAAGCTTTCACTTCTCTATTGTATCTGAGGGAAAGTTTTGCTGGATAGAGTATTCTTGGCTGAAAGTTTTTGTCTTTCAGTATTTTGAATATATTATTCCATTCTCTCCTAGCCTGTGAGGTTTCTGCTGAGAAATCTGCTGAAAGCCTGACGGGGCTTCCTCTGTAGGTTATCTTCTTGTACCTTGCTGCTCCTAATATTCTTTGTTTATCCCAAACTTTTGCCGTTTTTACTATTATATGCCTTGGAGAGGGTCTTTTCACATTGATAAAGTTGTGCATATGATTAACTTCGTTTATCTGTAAATCTGAAACCATCCCCATGTTTGGGAAGTTCTCAGCAATTATTTCTTTGAATAAGCTCTCTGCTTCTTTCTCCCTCCCTTCTCCCTCTGGGATACCTATAATCCTTATGTTGCTTTTCCTAATTGAGTCAGATATTTCTTGAAGAATTCCTTCATTTTGAAAAAATCTTAGTTCTGTCTCCTCCTCCACCTGTAGAATTTTTACATTTTTATCCTCAAGAAGACTAATTCTTTCCTCCATAAGATCAATTCTATTTCTTAATGATTCTAGATTATTATTTGTGTTTTTCATATCCAGAATTTCTGCTTGATTTTTTTTATAGTTTTAATCTCTTTGGTGAAGAGATCCATTTTGTTGCTGGGCTCCTTGAACTGTCTTTCTGTGTTTTCTTGTAAATCGTTGAGTTTCCTTATGATGGCTATTTTGAATTCTTGGTCATTTAGCTTGTATATTTCTGTATCTTCCATGTTGGTTTCTGGAGAATTGTCATTTTCCTCCTGGTCTGAATTGTTGCTGCAGTTTCTCATGGTGTTTGATGAACTAATCTTTTGTTGTGGCATTTGTGGTATTCTTAGGATGCAGATTCCCCCTGTTACCGCTAGCGGGGAGCAGGAGTAGTGTTTCTGGCCGTACCCCATCTGCTGGAAGCTGTGGGGGTATTATGGGTGCTTGCCCCAGCCTGGGATGCATTCAGGCACTTGTGTGGACTGTCCTTGTCAGGCGGGGCTTCCTCACTAGGCTAGGGCCACTCTTTGGTGCCTCAGGGGCACTCTGAGCTCCCCCTCTCCACCGGAAAGTGATCACCAGTGGGCTCAAAGCTACCTCACCTATTCCCACAGCTGCCTGGGACATGTTCCCTCTTTGGGAGCACTCATGTGTGCCTGGAAGTGTTTGTCCCAGCACAAAAAATCTGCTGAGGTCCCTTATGATCCACAGTCCGTGGTGCTACTGAGCTTGGTGGGCAGGGCTTCCAGGCAGAGACCTGAGCTATGGCTGCTCCTTGACAGCCCTGGGGCATGGTGGGCTCCCCCTCCCCGCCAGGAAAGTAAGTGCATGTGGGTTCAAAGCTGCCACACCTATTCCCACAGTTGCCTGGACTGGTTACCTCTTTGGGAGCACAGCTGCACTGTGAGCATTCAGGCACACCTGCGAAGTATTTGCCCCAGCTTGGAAATCTGCTGAGGTCCCTGTTTACGATCTGCAGTCCGTGGGGCTGCTGAGCTTGGTGGGCAGGGCTTCCCTGCTGGGACCTGGGCTATGGCTGCTCCTTTACCGCACAGGGGTGTGGTGGGCTCCCTCTCTCCACTGGGAGATCAACCACGAGTGCAGGCTAAGGGTTACCGCCGCCTCCTCTTATGGTTGCCCTGCTGCGTGTTCCCACTTTCCAGGTGCTTGCACCAGGTTGGAGTGTTCGTGTTGCATGCACAGGGTTAGCGGGGAGAACAGGGTGTGCTCACCTGTCTCCATCACTTCCTGGGGGGCCAGTCCACCCACCCTCAGATTTATAGCTGCGTGTGTCTCTCAGGCATCCTGTTGTGCTGTGTGGGTTTCCTCTGTTGGTCAGTAAGTGTCCATTTAGTTATAACTCAAAAGGGAGAGCGAGGAAGGGACTAGCTCACTCAGCCATATTGCTGACGTCACTCCTCCCAAATGTTTTAAGTAATAGCAGCTCTATGGGAATAAATTGAATTGCAAACGAGGATTCTTCCTTATAAAATGATGTGACATTTGGAAGTGTAGCTGTGTTGGCTTAAACCTTAGTTGCATTACTTAACAGTAATAACAACCAACATTTATGTAATGCTTTTCTGTTTACAACTGATTTCTCAATCACTTTTCTCATTGGAGGTCTAACATAATCCTGTGAGATTACTCTGACGCAGAAGAGGAAAAGGTCCTTGATCTCTGCTCTTTTCCTCTTTCTGACAGCTGGAATGGTGGTGACCACAGTGCTCTTGGAAGCCCTCCATGTTGAAGATGGTGGAGCTTTTCAGCCTGGGCCCCTAGTGACTGTGTGGAATAAAGACACATACCATTGTGAATTGTTCACCCAGTAACTTTTTTTTTTCTTTTCAGAAGGGAAGCCCACCCGTTTCTACTCTCCCCTTTTTTTCTTTAAGATTTTATTTTTCCTTTTTCTCCCCAAAGCCTCCTGGTACATAGTTGTGTATTTTTAGTTGTAGGTCCTTCTAATTGTGGCATGTGGGACGCCGCTCAGTGTGGCTTGATGAGTGGTGCCATGTCTGCGCCCAGGATCTGAACTGGTGAAACCCTGGGCCACCAAAGTGGGGCTTGCCAACTTAACCTCTCGGCCATGGGGCCGACCCCTCTTTTTTTTTTAAATATGGTTTTAAGGTATCCTTTTTTTGGTGAGAAAGATTGGCCCTGAGCTACCATCTGTTGCCAATCTTCCTCTTTTTTCTTGTTTTTTTCCTCCTCAAAGCCCCAGTACGTAGTTGTATATCCTAGTTGAAGATCTTTCTAGTTCTGCTGTGTGGGACGCTGCCTCAGCATGGCTGGATGAGGGGTGCTACGTCTGCACCCACGATCCGAATGGTGAAACCCTGGGCTGCTGAAAGGGAGCATGTGAACTTAACCAGTACACCACCTGGCTGACCCCACCTAGTAGTTTTTATGTGTGAGAGAAATAAACTTCTTTTTGTCCTTTAAACCATATTATTTGAAATCTTTCATTATATGACAACTTCATCTTTTACCATCTTTCTGAATTCACCCGTACCATTTACATACCATTTGTTATCACTCTATCCAGTAAACCACGTGGAGGGCAAGCAAATGTTTGTCTCAGTCTTTGCAAATGAGTTGATTCAGTTGGTGTTTCCTGCAGCCTTTTTTCACTGCTACTCAATAGGTTACTTCCTTCTGTTGGTTCATTTCCCTCTGAACCTTTGAGGTTCATAACTGTCTCCTCCTGTGTTTAAAGCAATTTAAAAAATACTTAAAACTGTATATTTTCTGTCCATTTTTATACTCACTGAGCCACCACATCACGAATAAAATTTCCGTTTTTAGAATTAAGGGTAACAGTTCATAGGGGAAATATACAGCTTCATTTCTAGCTAATCAGCTACTGCTTGGAACAAGAACTCTCTTAGGGGTGTTTACCACTGAGTCACTGTTGTAGCATTATAAATGCCTGAGTCACATACAATGTCATTACATTTGCAATACTGTTTAAAAATTAGCCTATTTAAGATATGATTCAAAGCAATAGTTGGTAAATATATCAAAGTGGTTCAGAAAAAAAAATAACTATCTGTGATGAAAAACAATTCACATTCATTCATCTACTTAAATTTAAGCAATAAAAACAGAGAGGGAAGAAACCAGAAGCATTCTAGGGTTTAGGCTGCGAACACAAAGCATTTCACAGGCTCTCTATTTCTGCAGTTTTATGTAGGGCTAGCTGCTAAAATGACTGGGAAAATTGGTAGTCACACCTACTGTACAAGCTTGGGGATTAAGAATGGGAGAATTGTTAACTGAGTGACAGAGAACGAAGAGGACACATTGCTATCATAGATTTGGAAGTCCCTTCCTTAAGGAAATGGTTGAGATGGTCTACACTTGATCACAGATTTACCTGGGTTTCTTGATCCGTAGAGGCTATGTTATTCATCTCTGTGGATGGTGCCAAATCTTCATGTTCAATTGTCTTATCTTCATTCTCCATGATTGATAATTAAGAGTAAGATGATAGAGGGAAAAGGAACAAGATCTGTTCTGAAGGAGAAACAGTATAGATATAGAATAGCAATTTGGGATTTAAATAAATGAATCAGACAGCAATTTGAGCCATTTAAAGGAATGAATTGTACTTATTTTTCCCCTTAGAACTCTGAATGGCTAAGATATTTTAGATTATTCTTAACTTTCAATTGCTAATCTTTTCTTTGATTACAATATATTATCCTATTGCTTATCTACCTTTTTATCTCTCTTAAAAAAGCCCTTGTTGACCATCATATGTTCATGATTTCTCTCCCATCCTGTTTTTTGAGTTATACTTTACACATTCCAGGCAATATTACTGTTAAATTGTCCTCTGTAATGGGCCAACTTGATGAAGCAGGAAAGCTCCAGGTAATTTTCCAATGTTGATAGAGGAAATGAGTCACCAAAGAGAAATCTATGGACTCCATCATTTTCAGAGAAACCAGAGTCACTAATTCCTGCCCGGCTCGTATTTCTGAATTAAAGTAAAAAAATACAACATTGATTGAGTAGCCACAATGTCTTAGACACTATAAGTGCTATGGTAGTCTCCTGCTGGTTATTATGGGTAACTCAAAGATTGCCAAAACACATTCTTTGTTTTCCATAGGCTTATGGTATGCCAGGAAACATAAACTTATACCAAGTAACTAAAAACTTGTAGGGCAGACCTACAAGGTTGGCTTCGTAAACACCCACTTCAACCTTTTCTCCCCTGGCTGCCCAGGCTATAGAGGCTGAAAAGCCACATAATCCAATTCTTAGCCATGTTTGCAGCTAGAGGTAGCCATGTGTCCCAGCTCTATGTAATGAGACATAAGTGGGAGTCCTTGGGAAGGGCTTTCATTCCCAAATAATAAGGGAAGGACTTTTGAGAATCATACTGTTTACTTTTCACCTCTAACATTTCCCTTTCTCCTTCCTTGGATGTAGATACACTACCTGGGGGACAGCAGCCCTCTTTCCACCAAGAGAATAAAAAGCCTTATACCAAAGAGAGTACAGAAGTGGAGTGGGTTCCCTGATGACATCCTTGAGTTGCTGCATCAGTCTTGGGCTGCCAAGCTTTGAGGTAATGGTTTAAACCACTATTAGTCAAGTTTTCTTTTTACTAGTAACCAAAGTTATTCCTAATGCAACATGTATGATGAATATTATAGTAGAGGTACAAACTACAAACCTAGGTAGGACCAAAGGAAAAATTATGTAAGATAAGGGAAAATCTAATTCAACACATATTTAAGTGCCTAATATGTGCCAGGCACTATGCTAGGCCATAAAGACAAAGATTAATTAGACAGGACTCCTGCCTCAAGGAATCATTTTCTGTTTAACAAAGTGCCAAGATGTTTGAATTTAAAATTTCAAAGAAAATTATATCCTTTCCACCACGACCACCATCACCACCATTTTTCTTCCTTACAAAACACAGTGTTAGCCAGAAAGGCATCTCAAAGAACCTTCAGCTTGATTTTTATTATGTATAATAAACATATGCATATATGATGACATATTATATATATGTATATATAATTTTTTGAATTAAAAAACTTACTCCAAAATTTAGACTCATAATGAGAAAGAACAGCATTTTGACAGGAAAATGTTGGGCTCAGAAAACCCTTGTCTTAAGGGCATAGAAGCATGAAAGCCAGTGGGGTGTGAGGGAAACTTTGCTGCTCCCACTTTGCATGTAGGAGGAGGCTGAGAGTAACGGGGGAGGAGGGTAGAGATTTGGAATATCACGTCCAAAACCATGGGGCTTGGCCTTTACCCTCTGTAGAGAATGACCCTTCATCTCAGAGTAAGTGACCAGGTCTGCTGGCTCTGGAGTTGGACAAACCTGGGTCTGAAGTTCAGCTCCATCATATACCAAATCGCTTAGCCTCTTTCTAACTAATTCCTTATCTACAAAATGGAGACAAGAGTAGTTCCAACCATGCACACGATAAGCATCCAACAGTGTTGGTTATAAGCCACTCATATTCCTTCTCTCTAATTATCATAAATCTCTAAGAATCCTTCTGCTTTTCCTATTAACCTTGAAGAATTTATTACTTAAGCCCATTGATTTTCTTTGACCATATTTTTTACTTCTTTCTGTCAAGGCCAGCTTCTTGATTAGGTGGATGTAACACTCACCACTGTCATTTCTTCACCTTTTTCTTTAGTAGAATTACATAGAAACTCTTGGGCAGCGCCACTAGAACTACCTCCACCAAATTCTCAAAATCAGCCAATTATGCTACTTACGAAGAGTATTTTTAAACAGCCAACAAGTACAACTGATTATTTCTAGTAGAGATAAACTATTGACTAAAATGAAGCCTTTGAGAATTTATTTTATTAATGTTATTCTGGTCCTTTTTAACATAAATGATCAAAACTTGGTGTGTTGCACAGTATATGATATTTGTGGAAATACATAGTTTTGTGTTTCAAAAAAATTTCCCTATTCTCCCCTAAACTCCACCATGAATGCTAAACTACTTATCTGCAATCAGAGCAGTATTACAAAGAGGAAAGGTAAAATAAAATGCCAGTCTTTTAGTAAGTCCAGTAAAGCAACTTACAGCTGCTCAGCTTTGTTTATTCTCTGCTGTTTTCATTTCCAAAAGAACACGTAAGCTATCATCAGAAACCCACTTAAATTTAGAAAAATCACAAAAATGTAACTTTTACTTAAAGCAACCGTGTTCATGGCATTTACTGTTCATAGTCATTGGATCTTAAAATTACAATAGTATATCACCTATTAAGAAAGCAGTTTTGGCAAAGAAATCAGAAAATATGCAGAAATGACTTTTTTTTAAAGACTGGCACCTGAGCTAGCAACTGTTGCCAATCTTTTTTTTTTTTTTCTGCTTTTTAACTCCCCAGATTCCCCCCAGTATACAGTTGTATATTTTAGTTGTGGGTCCTTCTAGTTGCAGCATGTGGGACGCTGCCTCAGCGTGGCCTGATGAGCGGTGCCATGTCTGCACCCAGGATCTGAACCAGCGAAACCCTGGGCCGCCGAAGCAGAGCGTGTGAACTTAACCACTCGGCCACAGGGCTGGCCCCCAGAAATGACTTTTGAAGGGCCAAAAGAAATGTGATGAAATCCATTAAAAAGTAGAAAGTTTATACCCCTTACTCAGAGAGAGGCTCTCCAGTCCTCATTCAGAGCCGATTAACTCTTATTTTGAAAACAACTCTAATGACTCTGCTCATCTGGTTTCCAAACCCTCAGAAGATAAGACGTTATAAATTAAAACAAACGAATGAAGAGATTGTAAAGAAGCAAACTGACAACAGCACGAGTGACAGCTGATAGTGAAAGAGATGGAAAAGAGCAATCTAGGTGTACAAAACGTGGGGATAAATCTCTTTTCCACAGGAGTATTTACAGTTTTGTCCTGCCAAGTGTCTCTTCCCCTCCTTTTTTGGCAACAGCACACTAATTTTCTCTTGTGGAATCCACAGCTCCCCTAGTCTCCATCCATGGTTCATGTGAGGCTCACGTCATCCTCACCTCCCCAACCCCCTACTGCACCAATGTTCCAGAGAGGGGGACAGGCCTAGACAATGAGGAGCTCCTTCCCTGGTCACACTGACTGTTCTAGGCATGAGCAAGTGACTCATACCTGGCTAATGAGAGTCAGCTTTATGGTGTTTCCTGGAATCACTGGGAAAGAGCTTGCTTTCTTTTAGAGTTGCTAAGCCCAGACTTGCTGTTGACAATCTTTGTGACATATAAGAAAAGCCTTCCAAAGAATGATCATAGAGCAAAGCAGATTCTGAATATGCAAAGAGAGAGAGAGAGAGAGAGAGAGCTCCAGATTAATACTCATATTGTTGGTACACCTAGAAGCAGCTCCTTTCAGTTAGGTGAGCCAATTAATTCCTTACCAGTTCGAGCTGGGTTCCTGTCACTTGCCACCAAATGCATCCTTCATAAGAACCCTCATACCTGAACTGCCCTGAAAGATCCCCAGTATTATAAGAGATGTTTAGAAAGGTGATTCTACATCTCCAAGAAAAAGAAAAGAAAAGAAAAGAAAATGATGTGGAGATATTTTCTGTTATTAAAGGCATTAAAATATATAATACAATTTAGAGATTGTCTTTAAAGAGAATGTTAAAATAAGCAAAAATCTGGTATTCAATAAAATAGGTGTCAGTTATCCAAAAAATAAATTTAAGTGAAATGCTCTTTTTTTAAACAATGTTGGTTAAATAAAATACTCTAGTTAATGGACCTTAATTATTTTTTCATTGTGTTCACGGAAGACTTTTGAAGTCCTCAGTCCCAGGGAAGGTTTAAGTGCTGTTAAGCATCTGAGATGCTGAGTATCTGGGATGGAAAAATGAAAAAGTGGGGAAATTCAGAGAAACTAGGTGGTTTCCAAGAAATTAAGAATCACAGGGTAATGGTATAAAAAAAGTTGGAAAGGTCTTTAGAAATATCCTAGTCTAATCTCTTTAACATTCAAATGAGAAAACTACTGCCTAGAGAAGCTAAGTAACTTTTTCAACTAATAGCCAATGTCAGCCAAGCCTCACAGTAAAACCGTGTAAAAACTTGTGAAATGAGTTGGTTCTTTAATCTGTATCATTGACTTCATGCATCTCTACCAAATCACTACATTATATTTTTACATTTTTGCTATAATATTTTATTTAAAATCCCACTCATATATACTCATAGTTAATTCTAAGTTTGAAAACACATTCCACAAGAAGTTTGAAAACATCTTCTACAAGCAAATACAAATATTTTTATTTTCTACCTTGTATTATGTTCAGCTTTACTCTTTCCCATTGTTAGAAATGTTAATAGAGTTTATTATGAATAAAAAATTGTACTAACCTAAATGGTTGTACAACATTGGTGACAAAATGAATGGAACAAGAACTTTTGTCCTATTCTCATGACAAATATTATTTACATATTCTCAATTAATAGTTAACTGGCTGACACCTTGCCACTTAACCATGTCTTAAGATTCTAAGAATTAAGGAGGTTTTCTTTTAAAAAAATCCAGTTAAGCTGAGAGGCTTTGAGAGATTTTTGTTTATCAGAAAATTACACTGAGAACTCGGAAGATATTTTAGATAAAAGCGCCTATACACAGAAACAAGTTTTTTTCTGCTTCTCCATCAAGGTAGTGCCTTATTCAGACTGATATCACAACCTGTACACTATATTAGGAAAAAAAACCTATCCTGCGTCAAATGGTGAAATTTTATAGATTTCATAAATTCAGTAAATAACATGAATTTAATCAAATTCTGTGACTCAAATACAGATTTCAATAGAAGAAGGAGGTTTGACCTGAGCCCAGGGACGTGGCTGCTAAGACCATCTGCCTGTCCACTTGCATGTAGGTCAGTAGGTCAGGTGTCACCTGCATACACACGCCAACGGCTGCTGACTCTCTAGCATTCTTAGTATACAGAATTTCCTACAGGACTGACCCAAACACTTAGAAACAATCTTGGCTCAATTTGAGCTTTGCTTTCCAGTATTATGGATATATGCCACCAAAATCATAGAGCTGTGGACCTGAACAGTTTCCTTAGTCTTTCCTCCAAACCTGAGAGAAAACTGCACATCAAGAAGATGAGCAGTTCTGTATATGAGTATGGATGTAAATAGAGAAAAAAGGTCTGTTAATAGTAGTTGCCTTTGGGGTGGAAAATGGAATTGAAGAGGTTGAAATTTCATTTTCATTCTCTATATTTCTGTACTGTTAGGATTTTTACAAGAAGACTTTCTTACGCAATTTAAAATACATTGAAAAAATTTATGCAATTCTTAAAGCTTTAGAGAAAAGGAATACAGCTTTCCTTGGTAACACTATTTTTCAGAGATAGAATCTCGTCATTTGACTTTAGGTAACTTAATCTCGCTACAATTTAAGGTCATTTTTGTTTTTGTGGTTAAGAAAATGGAGAACTGCCTAGAATCTTCTACAGCAGTTTTCAAATATTTCTTAAGCCAAAAATCTTTCACCAAATGAAACCTTTTCCTGAAACCCAACAAATGGGACAGAGAAAAGGTGGAGCTGCAGGAGCCTATCACTTGCCCTGCTCCTTCTGGCAAGTGAAGCACAATTAAAACCCTTTTGTAAACACGCTTTCACATAGAGGAGATGTTTGTTAAATCAGCCTTCTCTTTTTCAGGTTATCTTATTAATCTAAATGTTTAAAGGTGCTTTCTGCGGGCTGGCCTGGTGGCACAGTGGTTAAGTTCACACGTTCCACTTCGGTGGCCTAAAGTTCCCCAGTTCGGATCCCAGGTGCGGACTGACATGCCACTTGTCAAGCCATGCTGTGGCAGGCGTCCCACATATAAAGTAGAGGAAGATGGGCATGGATGTTAGCTCAGGGCCAGCCTTCCTCAGCAAAAAGAGGAGGACTGGAGGCAGATGTTAGCTCAGGGCTGATCTTCCTTAAAAAAAAAAAGTGCTTTCAGTAATATTTCAGAGGAAATAAAAGAACTATGATTTGCAAATGTCCAAAGGCTTACTGCTATCGACTGAATTACTGCTAAAAGATCATTACATGGATAAAGGCTGATTATTCCTGTTGTTTGTTGTCTGTGATATGGACTGTCCAACATTTACTGGGATGTTCTTATTGAGAATTTACATATATTGCTGGAGTACAATATGTGCTGTATTCGTACATTTGAAGGAGCATCTCCAGGACTGTTCATGAAGCCTTCTATAATGATTACAATGATAAACATCACCTACCTTCGGGGTTTATCCATTCACGTGTTGAAAGGGGGGGTTCTCAGTCTCACGCAGTACTTCTATATAGAACATACAGAAACCTTCCAGTTCCTGGGTCCTGCTAACCAACTCTGATCTAAGGCTCATTTTCCAAAAGGAGCACTGCCCAGCCGTGACGAATTCAGATCAAGTGAAGAGTAGGGCTTAAAATGTCCTTGATAAATAAGTACTGAAACGACTGAGAATGTTTTCCTGAACAAGAACGACCTCATCTGAAAGTGTTAGCGTGCCAACCACATGGGACCAAGTTATCAGAGAAAAACAACTGCTCTGCTGTTTGGTTAACTGATACAGACCCGTAAAGTAAAACACTGTATAATGAGATATGAATGAAAGGAAATTATCCCTAGGTAAGAAAGGACCCAGTACTTGCTTTTCTCCTTTGTAATCTCTCTCCTCACCTAGGAAAAAAGCATTTAATTGAAAGTTTAAAATATTATTTCTAGGCCTACTACAATCAGAATCTCCAGAGACTGAACCCCCCAAGTGTGGCAGACAGGACTTACTAACTACCTAAAACCACTGCTCAGGCATGCCGGTGGGGCCCTCCTCCACCCCAAGGGGTAAATCACGACTGGGCTAAATCAATCTCTCTAACACCATTCCTCTCTGCCGGCTGGTGGTTCAGAGCTGAGCGTAATTCACTCTGTCCAATGAAGTTTGTGAGCAAGGCTATTGGAGGCCACTGGGTAAGACTCCTAATAAAAAGACAGGAAAGCAAGAAAACCCTCTCCTCTTTGTGCCTTTAAATTGTGTGTGTGTGTGTGTGTGTGTGTGTGGAAATGGAGCTGTGGAGGGGCACTATGTTTCTTGGAACTCTAGCAGCCATCATTCACCCATGAAGAAAAAGGCAAGATTGGCTCATAGAAAGTGACCTAGAGCCTGATATCACTGGGGACCGAACAAACCCTGGACGCGCTTACCTTCAGACATCTTGTTGTGTGGGAAAAATTAAACCTGTATTTTTGAAAGTAATTTTGGCCAAATATCCTGTTACTTGCAGCCAAAAGCACCCTAACCAATCCAACAGGTGATTCTGATGCAGAGCCAGCTCTGAGAAGTTCTGATGAGGAGCAGTGATGAGGGACCTTTGGCTCACACATATCTATCTCCCTAGCTTCTTGACATGGTGCAAAATCTTCAGAGGACACACAACCAGAACACTGCCTTTGTATTGATATATCTCAACAAATAAACCGAAAATAACAATTTTAGTAGCTAAAGACCAATACCAAGGTTTTTAGGACCACCCTTTTAGTCAATAGAGATCATATACATTGTAAAGTTGTATATTTTCCCTCCCCATCCCTGAAGTTCATTTGTAATATTTGAATATCGAATTAAAAAAAATTGGGCTTATAAACATGTGATTGTTTTCTAAATTTCTACCCATGAAACAAACAAAACAGTAACACAACACCACTACCATCCCTGCCTGCACTTCCTTTTTGCTCTCTCTACTTGGTAAAATTCTATCAGTCATTCAACATTTAACTTACAAGTCACCTTGTCAATTAGTATTTCCTAACTCCACATAGACTAGCTCTGTCCCTCTTTCTTCTCTCTGAGGACTCACTCACTTATTTGACAAACATCTATTAAGCTCTTGCTATGTTCTAGTCCTTGTGCTGGGGATTCAAAAGTAAACAGTCTGACATAGTTCCTCTACTCAGAGGTTAAAACCTAATCAGAGAATGACAGATCATTCCTTAAGCAACCATAATAGAATGTAGTAAGTTTCAATTTGGGGCACATAAGACAGCAACCCCATCACTTCAAAATCAGTGACGTTCATCAGACTTTCACTGGATAAGATACCAAGATGACTGAGATGCAGTCTCTATTCTTTAAGGGAGGCACAGAGACTGATATGTGTTCATCAAACCAGTTTCCCCTGCTGCCTGCACACACAGGTATTTGACATTTCCTAGCCTCTCTTGCAAGTCAGTGTGGCATGTTACTGAGCTCTGGCCACAGGACGTGGGCATGAACAATGTCTGCTACTTCTACTCTTCACTTGTAAGAAACCTCTCATGCAGTCTTCCACATACCCTCTCTTTTCCTGTCCATTGCCTGGAAACTAAGGACTCGACGGTCTTAGGGGATGGCACAGCCATAATATAAAAAGAGTGTGGGTTCCTGAATCACTGAGTAGAAGGCCACTAGCTGAACACCTGATTGAACTTTCCATGAGGGAGAAATAAGCTGCCTCTGTGTTGTTACTGAGATTTTGAGTTTATCTGTTATAGCAGCTAGTGTTACCTCAAGGTAATTTAATTGTGATGTGAGAAGTACAGTCACATAGTTAAACGGAGAAAGGAGGTATTGCCTACTTGGCTGGGGTCAAGCCTTGAAAGAGGACCCACTCTTGTGAAGAAAATAAAGACCAGTACAGGCAGAGAAACCACAGGATTAAAGGATGAGAGGTGAAAGAGAATGTGTCTGTAGGGAACTCTGTGTATATCTGCATCAACTACACCATAAACGGCAAGATGCGGAGTGGTTAGAGGACAATGGGATTAATCCTTACTGTAAATCCTGTGTCACTGCCTCCTAGTTGGGCCATTTGGGGCAAGTTACTTAACCAGTACAGATAAGTTTCTTCATCAGTAAAATGGTGAAAATGCCTATGTCACAGAAAATCTTAAAAAAGTACTAAGTACATCATGCAGTCCCAAAATAGTCCCCTCAATGCTTTCTCCTCCTTTTATAGGATTTTCCCTGAGAAGAAAGCATACATGTGCTGAAGGGACACTGGTAAATTCAAACCTTTCAGTCCTTCATGTAAACCACAGAAAAATAAAGGAATGGATTTCGAAAAAGGCAAAGAGCTTTTATGATATCAACAAGATATCTTTAATAACTTTATAAAGCTGTTAAAAACTCTTTAGAACTTATCATAATTGTGCTTTCTTTAACATGCAGGATACATGACTCTAAAAACACTGAGAACACCACCGCCTCACACAAGTGCATATACAGGCAGCTCCATTCCCCACATACTGTGTTCCTAGGCTTTGTGTGCAAAAGATGTAAATCCTTTCCCCTAGAGGAAACATCTGTTCTATCATTGGGGTCTGTGAGCAGCCTATCAATTATCAATAGGACTAGGAAACAGTTGGGCATGAACCAGATACTCAACAATTTCTTGTTACAGAATACATTCTGTAAATGTTTTAAATGAAGAAGGCGTTTACATTATATTTGTACAGCAAGAGATGTCAGAGATAATCTAGTCTATGCGTAACAAACTCAAATACCTTCAGGGATAAACTCAATGTGGGGTCTGCAGCACCCGGTGAGGGCACAGCCCAGCTGAAGGCATCAGATCACTGCAGGCCCCTGGGCCTCATCTCATGTCTTCACTTCCCATCAAAAGAAACTGAAGAGATTAGGTTTAGATGACTCTTGGAGGCTACAGAGCAAACATATTAATGAGTCAGCGCAGAAAATAGAAACCACTCCAGGTATTTTAAGCAGAAAGAGATTCTACAGGGAATTGAGTGAACTGTTGAAAGGGCTAGAGAGCAGGGTCTACGCTGGGCCTCCAGGAAGGACTTCTAGAACACTAGTAACTGAACCACTGGGGAATGTACTATTTTTGCCTCAATCAGGAGACCCCACAGGGACTACAGCGTTCAAGAACAACACTGTAGCTGAGACCCAGAGAGGCTGGGATCTGGAAGCTGCCTGGACAGAGAACACAGAAGATGTTTCCCACCTCCCTCAACCACCTCCGGACAGCCAGAGAGCTGGTGCTTCAACACGACAACGCTGACCTGGCTGTCCCTGCTGCTGTAAGGCCCTCCCAACACCCACAGTTCTGGAGACTGGACACTCGCATCTCCTGCACCGTCCTTGTCAACAGAAATTCGCCAAAAATAGCAGGGAGATGCCTCTGCCTCATCCCTGCCTTCGAAATCTCAGGCAAGTCATCTACTTGCCAGACGCTAATTTTACATCCAGAACTCTACCTGCGAGGGAGTCTAGGAAATACTTTAGCTTTCCAGTTTCGCCTGTACAAAGAGGCATACAAGAAGCAAGCAGGAATGGATGTGAGGGCCAAACTTCCACATCCAGGATAGCAACTTTTGGTGTAGGCCCCAGGGCTCAGACCTACATCATCGACCTTTTCCCACTTATTCTACAATGCCTTCTAGGGAAATCCTAAAAAAAGGAAAAAATTAAAAAATAAAAATACAGGCAAAATATGCTGGAAAATATATTATGCGATTCAGTCACTTTGCTCACATCATTAGCATACCATGAATCCACTACCTAATTTTTTGTTAGGTATATTCTGATCCATTGGATTTTGAGTTACTGAATGGCAGAAACTTTATTTAATTCATATTTGTATCTCCTGTCCCCATGCCTGCGTGGCCCAGAGAAGACACACGGGTACTTGCTGAATTGAAACGTTACATTCTTGACTTGGAGAGAAACAGTAAACTAGAATTTCACGAGAGCACTTTGTAGCAGCAATAACTTCAGGCGGAGGCCCCATTAGAGAGATGGAGTGGGGTTGAAAAGGGCTTTTAGTCTTTCAGTGGAAACAGAGGTTGACTTGTCTCAGTAGGGTATCTGCCTCTCTCTATCCACTCATGTTATCCATTTCTTGACCGGAGGCTAAAGGAAATGTGGCTTCCTGCTGTTAATCTTCTAGGGCAACAAGTACACCAGCTTCTAGGGTGAGATAACAGGCTGCTGCCTGGGAAGTACAGTCACTTGACATGTTGATAGTTCTGAGAAATGCGTTCTCGGGCAATTTTGTTGTGCAAGCATCAGAGTGTACTGAAGCGGAACAAAATGTGTGACCCCAAAATGTGTTCTTTCAACATGAACATTATTTTAGGATTATTTGTAAGAAAAAAAAGACTCAGAGGTTTTTCTTGTTACCTTCACTTTAAGCGCCTAAAAGTGATACAAAAACCTGTCTCAGGAAGCGAGCTATGTCACCTTGGTGTGACAAGAACGAGGCAGTAGAGCGGGAGGAGCCTAGAAAAGCCTGTTTGCTGGGCTCCCCTCTGTCTTCTGTTTCTGCGTGGCCAAACACTTGTTTTCCAAATGTTTGCTCCTTTTCTCCTACCTGTGAACTGCCTTCCTACCCTCTGAAGCCCCTGGCTCTCCCCACCCCCAACATCTTTTGTCTTCAGCTGAGGATGGCATTTAAGGCGAGGGCCTCGGCCATTTTGGCAAGTTACTTGTTTTCCTGGGTTTCTCTCCTGTACACACGCTATTAGGCTTTCCTTCTCCCGTTAGAGTCTCTCGTGGCGATCTGATCATAGAGCGGCCAGAAGAGCCGGAAGGCAGAGGAGCATCTCTCCGCGCCCCGCAGCGCGCACACAGCCCCGGCGGCAGAGCCCGCACCGCCGGCTGCAGGGCCGCTGACGCCCCCGCGGGAGGCCCGGGCAGCACGGCCGCCCCCAACTCGACAGTGGTGCCGGCTCCAGCGGCGGCGTCTGGGCGCAGCGGCACCTCGGCCCACAGGAGCCACACCCTCCGGTTGTTTTAAGAACTAAAATAAACGAGAGAAACCCACGGCAGCAACAACTAACAAGTGAGCGTGCACACAGCCACGCACCCCAGGGCCACGCCCGCCTCCGCGCCCCCGGCCCGCAAGCCCTGAGGCCCCGCCGGTTCCGCTTACCCTGGCGTCTCGGGGCCCCAGCTCGCGGCCCGCGGGGGGCCCGGCTGCGCCGCGGCTCAGGGACGGGCGGGCCCGCGGGGGACCCGGCTGCGCCGCGGCCCAGGGACGGCCGGGCGGGCGCCCGCACGCATCGCTCCAGGCGGCGCCCCGCCCTCTCGGCGCGGGAGACCCGGGCGGGCCCGCGGCCTCCACGGGTCCGGGGCTCGGCGGCGCGGCGCTGGCGGCCTTAGGCGCTGTGCGGGCGGGGAGCCGGCGGGAAGGGTCGGGCGAGGCCGCGCGGGGAGGGCGGGCCGGCAGCCCGCGGCGGGGAGCCCGGTTCCCGGGCCGGGCCGTCGCGCGCTCCGGGCGCACCGCGGCGCGTCTTCTCCGAGGCGCCGCGAGAACAGGACCCTTGCAGCGAGCGGCGTGGCGGGCGGCTCGTCCCCTCGGCCGCGTGTTGGCTCGAGCCTCCCGCTGGCCCGCGTGGATGCTGCGGTGCCGGCGGCAGCCCGCGTCCCTCCCCTCCCCTCCCCTCCCCTCCCTTCCGCTTCGGGTCTGCCTTCCCTGATCGACCCCGCCACCCGAGTGTGAGCCTGGGCGCGCGCCCCTTCCGGGGCATTTCCATGTCCTTCAGAAATAAAGAATTTCTTACCTGTTTTTTACTCCTTTAAGCAACTGCCAGTTTTAATCACCGCTGTTCAGGCGAGACAGACAGTGTCCAGGACCGTCCCCAGCAGACAGGAGCCGCTCCTCCTCGTCTCTCAGGTGCTCCTTTGTGGACAGGATGGAGGAACCCAAGTCCCGTCCCATGACCTGGCTCAGGCCGTCTACAATGGTTATTTTCCTACACTGACTCTTCCTCCCTAAAGCTTGAAAGGCTTCTGGTGACATCCAGCTTCCTCTTACCACAGGAGTGAAATGTATTTTTCCTTTTCTTTCAGTCATATGCTCCTCATTGATCCATCAACCTGATTAATTAACCTTACTTTAGAGAACATGAACTTTTGGGCTCCAGTTTACTTTTATTGTTGACACTGTTTTATAGTTTACAGTTAGCTCTGAGAGAACTGACCCTGAGGGTCATGTGTTAATGTTAGAATCCAGTGCAATTATTATAACAAAATGTTATCCTTTCATTGTCCATTAAAAATTTCCTTGTTAATATTAATTAACATTCTAAGAGAAAAGACTGCTCATTTATTATCTATATGTGCATCATACCATTTGGTCTTTTGAGGTAGCTACAAATAAAAAACAAACACAAAACGCTAAAACTAAAAGAACAAGAAAAAACTTCCTAGTACTCTCTCATACATGAATTTACTTGAACTTTTTCTTGGAACTTTTATTTTCTTTAGTTTTGTTTCCTGTTATATGATTCATTTATATTTATTTATCCAGAGACTTTCTAAGTTTTATATCCTCCTGTCTGTTATCCTGGAATTTGGTGAAGAAATCTATACTTAATCTAAAAAATATCCCTCACACTGATGATACTGCTGATGCAGATTAAGGCTGCCCACTGGAGAGAAGCCCAAGGCGTCCTGGCCTACATACCCATCTACATCATCCTCCGGGAAGCACAGGACATCCTGACCTCATTGATCTGATTCTTACCCAAAGTTCTAGGACCACCCAATAACCAGACGCCACCTGCAAAGACACCATTTTAACATTTTTTTCATGATCTTTCCTTTGTCTTGTAAAGAAATAACTCACATACCTATGCCTTATAAATTTAGCCCTACCGTCAACCCATTGCAGCCCTTCACCGCCCCTGGGTCCTGTCCCCATGCTGCAGCTCTTCACCGCCCCTGGGTCCTGTCCCCATGCCTGCAGCTCTTCACCGCCCCTGGGTCCTGTCCCCATGCCTGCAGCCCTTCACCGCCCCTGGGTCCTGTCCCCATGCCTGCAGCCCTTCACCGCCCCTGGGTCCTGTCCCCATGCTGCAGCTCTTCACCGCCCCTGGGTCCTGTCCCCATGCTGCAGCTCTTCACCGCCCCTGGGTCCTGTCCCCATGCCTGCAGCTCTTCACTGTCCATGGGTCCTGTCCCCATGCTACTCCATGCTATTCTCTTAATAAAAGAGCACTACTGCCAGACCTCGAGAGTCCAAGAAATCTTTCTTTTGACTCCTCGGCTCGCCAAGACTGCATCACTGCGTTAGTTAACTATTATGTTTCTTAGGCTCATGTCAAATGTCATTGTTTATTTTAATAAAGATCTTTTAGTTAGACTAAGAAAATAGTACTTAATTACAAGTGATAACATCCATTAAGTATAAACACCTGATGATTATTTTTATTTTATATAACAGACCAACATATAGTTCTGAATAGTCTATAGTTCTTTTAACATAAGTTAGTGAAGGCAAACTCCTTCCTACCTTTGCTGTTCATTTATAACGGTGTAAAAATTTTAAATTAGTATCCACATACAGACCAATGCAGACCTGAACAAAAACATCTGAATATTGGGAAATAGAAATGAATACACTTTTCTTTTAAAAAACTTACTTTTTTCCTTCATATTTTAATTTTATATGCTTACAAATTGAGGCTTATTTTAAAAACTATTCTTTTGCAGTGATGTTATTAAGCTACAATGATTTCAAAAGAGATTAATATATTTAAAGAATCAAATTCTTGTGAACAATGACATCCTTAAAAAGGGCTTGTTTTCATTAATATTCCATTAATACGAAAGAGATGATGAGTGAGTTTTCTTCATAGCCGGGTTTACAGTGTATAGGAAGGGCCTGCCTTCCCAGCAAGGAGATCCTGAATCACAAGCTCCAGCCTCCATCAATGATGACAGGATTACCTGTGACGTAGGCAGACTGTAGTGATAAACACAAGGAGACCCAACAATTAGCCAGGTTTAACACAGGTTGTGTTTCTTCAATTTTTGTATGACTGAGATAACTAAACAATTTACTCTCCTGGTAACAGGAAACTTCACTTAACAAACAGAATTTAGGAAAATTAGAATTAAGTTTTGGGTGATTTAAAACTTCTGAGTGTTCTTGTGATCCAGAGCTAAGTGGCCTCTAGCTGGTGTTTGAGCATGTATCACATTCTACGCAGGGGCTATTAGGTATTTGGTCTCAGAATCAGAAAATTAAGCAGTTTGGTGATATATACCCATTCTCCAAATTAGGATAAAGTCGAGGCTAAAATAGTACACTTTAATTTTGAGACTCAGAACTATTCTAAACAAGCTGAGTTTTATGCCACTAATAAACTTTTGAACATAATCAAGTGTGTCAGTCATAAAGTGGTGGTGTCAATTTACAAATAGAATTGTTTTAAAAGATGGTGTATATTTAGTTGGTCAACATACACAGGTAATTCCACGAACTGGAGCATGCTAAATGTGTTTTTAAAATTTATGTGAATACTAATAATTATCTATTGAACTACAAAAAAATATTCTATACTAACTTCAGACATCTAAATCTGTGTAAAACTAAAGGAGTTAAAAATATTACTGTTTTTTCCCCACAGAATTTTTCATTTTCTAAAGAATTCAAGGTGAAGTGATCCTTGTGGTAGAGGTTTAACAGTCTTTTAACTTAAACATGGATAATAAAGACTCTAATTTGTGTTCTTAGTTTTAAACTCATCTAAAGCCTGAGACAATGGAAGAGGCAAGAAGGAAAGACATCATAATAGAAGAACAGAAATTTTTTTTTTTAGGAAGAGTAGCCCTATGCTAAGATCTACTGCCAATCGTCCTCTTTTTTTTTTTTTTTTTTTGCTGAGGAAGACTGGCCCTGAGCTAACATCCATGCCCATCTTCTTCTACTTTATATGTGGGATGCCTGCCATAGCATGGCTTGACAAGCGGTGCATAGGTCCACACCTGGGATCCAAACCAGTGAACCCCTAGCCACCAAAGTGCAGACTGCAAACTTAATTGCTGCGCCACCAGGCTGGCCCCAAGTTCAATATATGAAAACGGATCATATAAAGCAGATAAATCAGTTTATCAAGAAACAACCCCAATTCCCTCAAGTTTTTTTAAAAAGGCAAGTTCTCTGTTTTATATATGGACTCCTCTGGTCTCCTCTAAAAGGCCAATGGTCCTTTTGTTGCACATTTCAAGCCAGAACATTTCTAAATATTTGGTAACTTAAGTTCTGGCTAAACAAGGACAATTTAGCTTATCAGCAGTACCTCAAAATCAAGTGAGCTCTTCTGAAGATATAGATTCAGAGAAATCACAAAAGCCAATGTATGCTCCATTAATCAAATGCCTAGCAATTTCCCCAGCTATTAACAGCTGTTGTAATAGTTCTGACAAGTAGTAACTGCTCTGTCACTAAAACATTTCAACCCTTCTATCTGCCACATTCATCAACCACCTCATGTGCACCAAATCACTGTAAAGAGGAGCTAAGTGGCCAGTGACACACCTCTCTCCTGCCTGCTCCCTTTTCCTTCTTTCTGCTCACACGTTAGTTTCCAGGGCATGTAACATTTCAAGACATAACATAGGGGGATATTCTTGTGCTCTATTCCTTATAAATGTAGTTTCTGCCTTCACAGTTGTAAGCCATTTAAAAATATACAATAGCCATTAAGGAAGAAACTGGGGGGCTGGCCCGGTGGCGCAGTGGTTAAGTTCGCACATTCCGCTTCTCAGCGGCCCGGGATTCGCTGGTTTGAATCCTGGGTGTGGACATGGTACCGCTTGGCATGCCATGCTGTGGCAGGTGTCCCACATATATAAAGTAGAGGAAGATGGGCACGGATGTTAGCTCAGGGCCAGGCTTCCTCAGCAAAAAACAGAAGGACTGGCAGTAGTTAGCTCAGGGCTAATCTTCCTCAAAAAAAAAAAAAAAGGAAGAAACTGGTTACTAAATAGATGCAAAGTGGAAAGAGACAGAATTAGGAATTTCCATATATGATGACAAACAGTAAAAATTCATAGGAAAAGAGTCAGTGGGATTCTTCTAAATAAGTTTCCAGTAAAACTAAGAACACCAGATGCCAATTCTGTGTCTCCTGGACACAATTATATCTGGTTAACTCTCTCCCCATTTCACCTGAAGCTCTCATGATTTTGGAGGTTCGTTTGATTTACACTTAATCAAGGCTTCCCCAACTGTAATTTTTGAAAGTAACTGTTTCTCATAAAATTGAGTGATTTAATTTTTTTCCATCCTCCATTTTATTTGCTACAAGATTTGGTGACATATAAACTTGAATGAGGAAGAGTTAGTGGCTCAGATCAAAGTGGTCTTTCTTTGAGCAAATTAAATCAGAACTTATCCCTACCTCGTAAATGCAGCAACTTAACGATCATATGCTGTAACTCTGTAAAATGACATTACTTGATGAGCAAAAATAGCGGGCCAATGTGATTGAGAATAATGACCTCCCTGGGAAGAATAGCGCTTACTTCATCAGAAGCCAGGTACACGCAGAGCAGGGCTATTTCTTCTGCGGTTGCAAATCTTCCCGTCCTCTGTCTCTTCAGGAAGTCGCTCCGTGCCTGTGACCAGACACCACACCAGACATCAGTGGTGTGAGCTAAAGTATGAACTCACTGGCAGCTCCTTCAGGAGGCAAAGCAAGAGAGATCTACAGAGGCCACTGGCCTGCTGCCTCGATTATTCACGCATGATACATGAGAGTATCATTAATATTATTAACTGTGGGCCACGCAGGACTATGGTGACTCCTACGCTGCTCAAACTATTTGTGTTATACTAAAACCTACAGACACTGTGACAGATCAGGAAGTTAATCTTAAAGTAGAGGGTTTTTAAATTTTTCTGAAAATGTGGTGAAATATACATAATATAAAATTTATCATCTTAACCATTTTTAAGTGTACAGTTCAGTAGCATGAAGTGCATTCACACTGTTGTGCAACCAATCTCCAGAAGTCTCTTCATCTTGCAAAGCTGAAACTCTATGCCTACTAAACACTAACTCCCCAGGCCCCTCCCCCAGGCCCGGCTACTACCCTTCTACTTTCTGTCTCTATGCATTTGTCTACTCTGCGTAAGGAAGAGGGCATTTTTTTTAACTAAAAGATTTAAACACATTTAAAATAGGAGACATACCTCTTCAGGGTTTGGTCTGGCTTGTATTCTTTCTTGCAGAGATGGGGTATCAACGGTTCCTAAATCAAAGGGTGACATTCAGCTTGGTTACTTACTTAGACTGAAAAAGAAATTGGCAACTCAACTTTAAACTTCCTTTCCGTAGGATACAGGTACCAGAGAAATCCTGTCCATAACTTGGAACAGCAATTTCACCTCTTCTGCCTGCCCTTTTATTTCATAGGCTTATAACTTCTTTAACAGCATTTCCATGATTTTTAAAAGCACAGACTACAATTCACTATGACACTAGGCAGGGACTCTGAGTGAAACACCAGCATTTTAGTCGCATTACACTGACATGATACTTTATGGACTGTATGCAGTTTTACAGGTATTATCTCAGTAATCCTCACAACAACCCTGAGGGCTAGGTAATATCACACAATTCTTTACCAGTACAAGGACCCACATTGTCTCAATGATCTCAAAACCATTCTTTGCTGTCACGTTCACTCTGAATCCTCAGGGACAGCTCCATGCTTGTCACAGTCCTTGGTTCTAAATTTTCCTCATTATCTTGCCAGTTTTCATTGGCTTCAAATTCCTATTTTAACATTGTTTCATGTTTTTCATTGAAAAATATAATTTACAATATTTTACTTAAAAAAAGAAAAATAAGAATGACACTAAAATTTTTACAACCCCACTTAGTTCACCTTCCTACAGAGCAAGTTCCCCAGACTTTTTTTGTTAACGTATGTAACCTGTAAATTCTCAGGAAGCCTCTTTCTGACTGACAGTACTCCAGGAGGCCACACGGTCTTCCTACGGTCACGGAAAATGATCTGCAGTCATCCTTCAGGTCCATCTTTAGAGCGGGCTCCTCACAGCACTGCAGATTTGAGGTCTGCTCAGAAATAATTCCTTAAATTTATGACCATTTGCCATTTCTCTGGAGAGGCTGGGAAGCTTCAAAATTTGCACTTTCTGACACTTTTCTGTCTAAGAACCCTTTCTCCTCTCACATTTTACTCGGAGGGGCGGCACTCTCCCCACTCTGGGATGAAATTGCCTTCGCTACATTGCCTGGTTCATTAGAAACATTTTATACCTTCCATGTCACTGCAGCCAATAGTGCTGATAAAATTTCTGAAACCACATAACAAAGACCCCCTTGTATCCAGTTTCAGACAACATTTTTTTTTTTTTAAAGATTTTATTTTTTTCCTTTTTCTCCCCAAAGCCCCCCGGTACATAGTTGTATATTCTTCGTTGTGGGTCCTTCTAGTTGTGGTATGTGGGACGCTGCCTCAGCGTGGTCTGATGAGCAGTGCCATGTCTGTGCCCAGGATTCGAACCAATGAAACACTGGGCCGCCTGCAGCGGAGCTCGCGAACTTAACCACTCGGCCACGGGGCCAGCCCCTCAGACAACATTTTGCTTACTTCTCTCATCAACAGCCTCCTTAAAGTCCAAAATTTCACCAGCAGTGTGCTCAAGATGCCTTGAGCTTCTCTAACACTCTCCTCAAAATCCTTACAGCTTCTACAGCTTCCTCCCACTGAGGAAAATGAGCGTCACATCTTACATGTGGCCAGTATGAATGGCCATTAAATGAGAGCTGTGGATCAAGCCTATGCCTTCTGCTTCATTCCACTGTCACCTGACTCTGCTGTGTCCATGGCACAGGCTGACACACCATGCTACTGTCTACCCAAGTCGTGCTGACCAGCTGTGACTCTACAGCCATCAGCACCATCCCACACACACTCATTCCCCATCATGTTTCCTTCTGGGACTGGCTCAGTGAGTCACAGCTAGTTCCTTGTCCCAGAGAATTTGATAACATATTTTCCAATCTTCTGAAAAGGCTAGCTGCTAAAACAATCACATTTTCCAAATCATTTTGCCATTTATTCCACCGGGTAAATGGTACCAAGAACAGCTAGGCTCAGGTATCACCAGTTTGTATGTTAAAACCAAGTGAAACTGTCTCTTCTGTATCCTCCTGTTTCTTAGTGTTACCGATGTTTACCTTTTTAGTCCAAGAAAAATTATACACAACACCTCCATAAGGGGAATGCTGTAGCTTGAAAGTGACAAGAAATTTTCACATATTGAGGTATATGGGGTAGCTATTTTGGTTTAAAACTGATTTGGCTTGAACTAAAGACACCTGACTTATAGCCTATCAAACATCTGCCTTAACCATTAAAGAGGGCATTATGCATTATCTCAAAGTAAAAGAAGGCACTCTTTGAAGATAAGGATGCACACTTCCCCTCCTGTGCCCACCAGTATCAGAACTCTTTAAAGATAGGTTCCCCTTCCTGACATCAGGGTCATGTTGACCTGCTTGCTAATTTGCAACTGAGTATCTCTCTGAAACTTTGATGAATATGTATCCTGGGTGTGTTTTATGGATGTTCTGTGTTCTAAAAAGGTATAAAACTGTACTGAAAACCATGCCTCTCTGGAACGCTTTCTTCCTTTGTAGAGACTGCCTGATTCAAGTAAAACGCACCTTATCTTTCTTATCTATAAAATGGTTATTAGTTATTCTGTGTCAACAAAAGGTATATAGTCGTCTTCCCTCTTTAATAAATCAGTGGTTTTCAACCTGAGGGGAGACCAGGCTGGATTACATCAGAATCTCCTGTGGGGCTGTCCAGCCTATTCCCCGTCAACTCCCCCCCAGATCCTAGCATACCCTCCAGGTCGTGAAAGGTCCCACAGGGAACTGCAATGCTTCCCCTCCTCAATCCCCACACCAGCTGTGAACTACTGAGAAAAACCTGGATCCTGGATGTTCATTTCATTTCTTTCCAGAGAGGAAGTTAGTAATTCTTCTTAGGTAGCCTATATTCATGTTGGTCAGTGGAACCAGGTGAAAGGGCATATCTAATTAATAGACACACCTACAGATATTAAGAAAATGAGAAGTCATTCCTAAGAAATAGGTTATTGAATGCTTTAGTTTGGACACATTGAATGTCCTTGCTACTAATAAGTTCTGCTTTTCTCCTTTCTTTTATGAGCGGTCAGCACATTTGGGTGAAGAGCCAAACAGTAAATATTCTTGGTGTTAAGAACCATTTGTTTTCAACTCTGCTGTTGTAGGATGAAAGCAGTCATTGCCAATACAAGAAGCAAACTGGGTGTGGATGTGTTCCAATAAAACTATATTTACAAAATAGGCGGTGGGCTGGATTTGGCCTGCAGGCCATAGTTTGCTGACTCACTTTGTATAGCATCAAGGAAGGTATTAATCCCTCCTTTTTATCCCTGGGCCAACCCAGGTGATTTCCACGGCAGAGCCCCTGTGTTCTGGGAGGCTCCTCTTACTTTCTTCCGCTGTCCTGTGAGCATGGGCTACTTTTCATCTTCCCCCCGACACAGTCATCCCTGGTCTGCTTCCAAAACAGTAAGCCCTGGTGACTCATGTCTCTTAACCCAGTGGTTTAGAATTGCCGCCACGTGCATGAGCAGCATGTAAACTGTTTGCCTCAGTGGCTTATTCCTGATGACTTAGGATCTCTCTCCCAACTGACTGTTAGACTGTTACCTTAACAGGATGGGACTCTTTCCCTTTTGAACTTGTCCCAATGACAGGCCACAGTAACAGGTAGTAAACAAGCTTATGGAGATCTCTCTCACAGTGGCAAGTGGGATGTCACAAAGGACAATTTCATAGCCCTGTGGAGCCTAACTCACCTGGACACAAACAGTTGCACCTGATCCCCTGCTGGATGAAGTCTGCAGCCACGGACTTTGTGAGGCCAATCAGGGCTGCCTTGGTTGTGCTGTAGACACATCTGTTCACAACTCCTGAGGATGAAGAGAAGGTTCGACAAGTGAAGGAATGAAAAACACAGTCTCCTCTAGAAAGGGAACACAAATTAGTGTCCCCAGTAACCAGTGTCATGCTTCCTCTCACCCCACTGTTTTTTAAAAATTGATATCAGGTTTTCTCCCTTAATAGGGTGAGTTTCTGAATTTAGGAAAATAGTATCATTATCGGCACAACTCAACTGAGACTCAGGTGTTGAGATGCTGCACTTAAATGACAAGTGGTTTTAGTTTTTCATCATCAGCTGGGAGAAACCTTAGGCAGATTCCAAAAGAAAATTAGGAGTGACATCGGCATCATGGTGGAGTGAGCTGTTCCCTTTGTCTCTCCCTCTTCGAACTACAACTAAATGGTCATTCATTGATCAGCAGAAGATACCCACACAGCACCTCAGGATGCCTGAGAGACCTGCGCAGCTATACATTTGAAGGGGGATGGACTACCCCTGGAGAGGTGGTGGAGATAGGTGAGTACTCTTCTGGTCCCCCAGCAGACCTGTACACGCATGCAGCTGCTCTCCCAGCTGGAGGCCCATAGTACTGCTGCAGCCCCAAGGGTGGGAGCATGCCTCGGTGTGACCACAGGAACAGGTGATGGCAGCCCTGAGCCCCCGCATGATCGCTTTCTCATCTGGTGGGAGAGCCCAGAGCCACTGCAGTCCCAGGGAATGGCTAGGCTCAGACCCAGTGGGGAGGCCCTGCCCACAAAGCACTAATGGCTGGTGTGACCTAGGAGCAGATGGCAGTGGAGCTGTGCACCCAGGCAAACAAATTCCCAGCTGCCTTGAATGCCCATAGTACCACTGCGGCCCCAAGGGGTGGACTGCAACTCAGTGGGACTGTGGGAGCAGGCAGCAGCCCTGAGCTCCTGCATAATTGCTTTCTTGTCTGGTGGGAGAGCCCACAGGGCCTCTGCAGTCCCAACAAGTGGCCCAGGCTCGGACAAGCAGGGCTGACAGGGATCACGGTGGGCTCAGATTACACAGGTGCTGCCCCCTCTCCAGTGGTGGCAGGTGGAATGTATGACCAGATACTATCAGTATGCAAATGCACAAATCCACCCCATTGAATGGTATGAAGTATATTAATACTCCTGACCAGAAGGAAAAAGACAAATACTCAGAAAGCAATCCTGAAGGCACAGAAGTCTACAATCTAAATGACAGAGAATTCAAAATGGCCATCATAAAAAACTCAATAAGTTATGAGAACTCAGAAAGACCGTTCAATGAAATCAGGAACAAAATTAATGAACGGAGAGAATTCTTCACAAAAGAGATTGAAACTATAAAGAAAAAAACGATCAGAAATGTTGGAGATGAAAACACAATAAATGAGATAAAGAAAAATTTGGAGACCTTGAATGACAGAGCTGATATTACGGAGGATAAAATTAGCAATTTAGTGAACAGAAATACAGGTATTCCAGAGGGAGAAGAGAAGGAGAATGGAGCACAAAACTTGTTCAAAGAAATAATAGCTGAAAACTTCCCAACCCTGGGGAAAGAGCTGGAATTAGAAGTAAAAGAAGCTAAGAGAACTCCTAATTGCATCAATGTAAAAAGACTTTCTCCAAGGCATGGATTAGTAAAACTGGCAAAACTTAATGGCACGGAAAAAATACTAAGGACAGTAAAGCAGAAGAAAATCACCTACAAAGGAAACCCCACCAGGCTTTAATTGGATTTCTCAGCAGAAACCTTACAGGCTAGGAGAGACTGGAATGATATATTAAAAATTCTGAAAGACAAAAACTCTAAGCCAAGAATACTCTATCCAGCAAACATATCCTTCAGATATCATGGAGAAATAAAATCTTTCCCAGATAAACAAAAGCTCAGGGAGTTCATTGCCACAAGGCCCCCTACAAGATTTGATCAAGAAGGCCTTCATACCTGAAAAGAAGAAGAAAGGGTTTACACAGCCTTCAGCAAGGAGATAAACAGGCAGACAAAATCAGAAAACTGCAACTCTTTATCAGAACAGATTAGCATAACATTAAAGATGAAGGGAAGGAAAATATCAAGAATAAATATAGTCTCATCATTTTAACCACAAACTCACAATACAAAATGGAACAAGTTGTGACAACAATAATGCAGAAGGCGAAGGGGAAAGGGATGGAAACTGCTTAGTCAAAAGAGATAAGAGTCTATCAGAAATGGACTATCTCATCTATGAGATCTTGTACACAAAGTGCAGGTTAACCACTAAAAAAATCACAACTGAGACACAAATGATAAATAAGCAGAAAACTGAGAAAACCATCATAGAGAGCCACCAAACTGAATCATCCGTCTGAAATACACGGGATAAGAAAAAGGGAAATACAGAACAACTGGGAAACAAGTGATAAAATGGCAGCATTAAGCCCTCATATATCAGTAATCACTCTAAATGCAAATGGATTAAATTCCCCAATCAAAAGACATAGAATAGCTGGATGAATTAGAAAACAAGACCCAACAATATGCTGCCTCCAGGAAACACGTCTCAGTTCTAAAGACAAACAAGCTTAGAGTAAAAGGATGGAAGACAATACTCCAAACCAATGGCAAACAAAAGAAAGCAGGTGTTGCCATATTTACAGCAGACAAAGTAGACTTCAAGATAAAAAAGACAATGAGATGGGGCCAGCCTGGTAATGTAGTGGTTAAGTTCACGTGCTCTGATTTGGAGGCCTAGGGTTCATGGGTTCAGATCTTGGGCGTGGACCTACACATTGCCCATCAAGCCATGATGTGGTGGCATCCCATATACAAAAGAGGAAGACTGGCATGGACATTAGCTCAGGGCCAATCTTCCTCACCCAAAAAAAAAAAAAAAGGCAATGGGAGACAAAGAAGGGCAGTATATAACAACAAAAGGGACACTCCACCAAAAGGATTTAACACATATGTGTATGTAACCCAGGAGCACCAAAGTACATAAAGCACCTATTAACTGACCTAAAAGGAGACATTAACAGCAACACAGTAATAGCAGGTGATGTTAACACCCCACTTTCATCAATGGATAGACCATCCAGAGAGAAGCTCAACAAGGAAATAGTGGAACTAAATGAATTACAGACCAGACAGACTTAATAGATATATATAGAACACTCCACCCAAAAGCCAGCAGAATACACATTCTTCTCAGGTGCACGTGGAACATTCTCAAAGAAGGACCACATGTTGGGAAATAAGGCAAGCCTCAATAAATTTAAGAAGATCGAAATCATATCAAGCATCTTTTCCAACCATAATACTATAAAACTAGAAATCAACTACAAGAAAAAAGCTGGGAAAGAGATAAACATGCAGAGACTAAACAACAACCTACTGAGCAACCAATGGATCATTGAAGAAATTAAAGGAGAAATCAAAAAACAACTGGAGACAAATAAAAATGAAAATACACGATACCAACTCACATGGAATGCAGCAAAAGTGGTCCTGAGAGGGAAATTCATGGCAATATAGGCCCACCTTAACCAATAAGAAAAATCTCAAATAAGCAATCAAATTACGCCTAACAGAATTAGAAAAAGAAGAACAAAAAAGGCCCAAAGTCAGCAAAAGGAGGGAAATAATAAAAATTAGAGCAGAAATAAATGAATTGAAACCAAAAAAACAGTAGACAGGATCAATGAAACTAAGACCTAGTTCTTTGAGAAGAAAAACAAAATTGACAAACCCTTGGCCAGACTCACTAATTTAAAAAAAAAGAGAGAAGGCTCAAATAAAATTAGAAGTGAAAGAGGAGAAATTACAATGGATACCACAGAAATACAAAGAATTATAAGAGAATACTATGAAAAACCATATGCCAACAAATTGGACAATCTGGAAGAAATGGATAAATTCTTAGACTCATACAACCTCCCAAACTGAACCAAGAAGAAACAGAGAATCTGAATATACCAATCACAAGTAAAGAGATTGAAACAGTAATCAAAAGTCTTCCAAAAAATAAAAGTCCAGGACCAGATGGCTTCTCTGGAGAATTCTACCAAACACTCAAAGAAGATTTAATACCTATCCTTCTCAAACTATTCCAAAAAATTGAAGATGATGAAATACTTCCTAACACATTTTATGAGGCCAATATCACCCTGATCCCAAAGCCAGACAAAGACAACACAAAGAAGGAAAATTACAGGCCAATATTGCTGATGAACATAGACGAAGAATCCTCAACAAAACATTGGTAAACCAAATACAGCATCACATTAAAAGGATAATACAACATGATCAAGTGGGATTTATTCCAGGGATGCAGGGATGGTTCAACACCTGCAAATCAATCAATATGATACACATTAACAAAATGAGGAATAAAAACCACATGATCATCTCAAGAGATGCAGAGAAAGCATTTAACTAGAGCCAACATCCATTTATGATAAAAACTCTCAATAAAATGGGTAGTGAAGGAAAGTACCTCAACATAATAAAGGCCATATATGACAAACCCACAGCCAACATCATACTCAATGGGGAAAAACTGAAAGACATTCCTCTGAGAACAGGAACGAGACAATGGTGCCCACTCTCACCACTCTTATTCCACGTAGTCCTGGAGGTTTTGGCCAGAGCAATTAGGCAAGAGAAAGAAAGAAAAGGAATCCAAATTGGCAAGGAAGAAGTCAAACTCTTGCTGTTTTCAGATGATATGATTTTATATATATAAAACCCTAAAGAATCCATAGGAAAACTATTAGAAACAAGCAACAACTACAGCAAAGTTGCAGGGTACAAAGTCAGCTTACAAAAGTCAGTTGCATTTCTATACTCTAATAACAAACTAACAGAAAGAGAACTTAAGAATACAATCCCATATACAATCCCAACAAAAAGAATAAAATATCTAGGAATAAATTTAACCAAGGAGGTGAAAGACTTACACAATGAAAACTTTAAGACGTTAAATGAAAGAAATTGATGATGACATAAAGAAATGGAAAGATATTCCAGGCTCATGGACTGGAAGAATAAACATAGTTAAAACTTGCATACTACCTAAAGCAACCTACAGATTCAATGCAATCCCAATCAGAATCCCAATGATGTGGAAATAGAACAAAGAATCCTAAAATTTACATGGGGCAACAAAAGGCCCCGAATAGCCAAAACAATCTTGAGAAAAAAGAATGAAGCTGGACACATCACAATCCCTGACTTCAAAATATACTACAAAGCTGTAGTAATCAAAACAACATGGTACTGGTACAAGAACAAGCACACAGATCAATGGAACAGCACTGAAAGCCCAGAAATAAACCCACACATCTACGGACAGTTAATCTTCGACAAAGGAGGCAAGAACATACAATGGAGAACGGAAAGTCTCTTCAATAAATGGTGCTGGGAAAACTGGACAGAAATATGCAAAAGAATGAAGTTAGACCATTATCTTTTGCCACACACAAAAATTAACTCAAAACAGATTAAAGACTTGAAGCTAAGATGTGAAACCATAAAACTCCCAGAAGAAAATATAAGCAGTACACTCTTGGATATCAGTCTTAGCAGTATCTTTTCGAATACCATTTTTACTTGGACAAGGGAAACAAAAGAAAAAAATAAACAAATGGGACTTCATTGGACTAAAGAGCTTCTGCAAGGCAAAGGAAACCAGGAACAAAACAAAAAGACAACCCACCAACTGAGAGAAAATATTTGCAAATCATAAATCCAACAAGGTGTTAATTTCCAAAATAGACAAAGAACTCATACATCTCAACAACAAACAAGCTGATCCAAAAATGGGCAGAGGACACGAACAGACATTTTTCCAAAGAAGATATATAGATGGCCAACAGGCACATGAAAAGATGTTCAACATCACTAATTATTAGGGAAATGCAAATCAAAAATACAATGAGATATCACCTTTTACCTGTTAAAATGGCTATAATTACCAAGAGAAAAACCAAAAAATGTTGCAGAGGATGTGGAGAAAAGGGAAGCCTCATCCACTGCTGGTGGGAATGCAAACTGGTGTAGCCACCATGGAAAACAGTATGGAGATTCCTCAGAAAGTTAAAAATAGAAATAACCATACCACCCACCTATTCCACTACTGAGTATTTATCCAAAGATCATGAAAACATGAATGTGTAAAGATATATGCACCCCTATGTTCACTGCAGCATTATTCACAATAGCCAAGATGTGGAAGCAACCCAAGAGTCCACCGACTGATGAATGGATAAAGATGTGGTATATATACAACGGAATACTACTCAGCCATAAAAAAGACAAAATTGTCCCATTCACCACAACATGGATGGACCTGGAGGGTAATATGCTAAGCAAAATAGGCCAGATAGAGAAAGACAAACACCATATGATTTCACTCATATGTGGAAGAAAAACTAACACATGGACAAAGAAAACAGTTTAGTGGTTACCAGGGGGAAGGGGGTTAGGGTGTGGGCACAAGGGGTAAAGGGGCACCATTTATAAGGTGCACAGAGTTCATTGACCTCCCCACCTTCCAAGGATACTGGGCCTGGGCCCTACACAAAGGAATGTGTCTGGGCTCAGGGCCACTTCGGCCCTGACTCTAAGGCACAAGTTACAAAGAATGAGTCCTGTGTCATGTTCCTTGTCTGGGCTGGCCACCCTGACGGGCACCTGACAGGACTTTAGAAACATCCTATCCATGGGAACGAAAAAGATAGAAGCACCCCATCTGTGGGAACAAGAAGAAATAACTCAAAATATCCAAATGTCTAAAACCCTGAGTCAGAACCCAGAGAAACCTTAGGGTAAAAGGGAGTCACAGGCATAGAACAATTGGGAGTCTCACTGAGGAAAGGACACCTTGCCTCAGACCCGGACAATCGGCACTCCCACCCGCCGTACAAACTATTGGGACTTCCCCAGCTGATTGTGGTGTGGATGTTGTAAGTACCGATTTGTTGTTCTCCCTTATGCCCACTCCTTGTTCTGTTTCCCTTTATCCAAAACCTTTGATTGCTGAAACAACCAAATAGCCTTGGCGGTGCCTGTCATTCCTTGCCCTTTGCGGCTGCGGGCAACATATGGTGACTGAAAAATAATAATGCACAACTGAAACTTCACAGTGTTATAAACTATTATGACCTCAATAAAATAAAAAAGATAAAAAAAGAAAACTGGCGCAGTGGTTAAGTTTGCACGTTCTGCTTTGGCAGCCTGGGGTTCGCCGGTTTGGATCCCGGGTGTGGACACAGCACCGCTTATCAAGCCATGCTGTGGCAGGTGTCCCACATATAAAGTAGAGGAAGATGGACATGGATGTTAGCTCAGGGCCAGCTTTCCTCAGCAAAAAGAGGAGGATTGGCGGCAGATGTTAGCTGAGGGCTAATCTTCCTCAAAAAAAAAAAAGAAAGAAAAGAAAAGAAAATTAGGGTAAAGCAAAGCAAAACAAAAGACCAAGAAGCTTAGGCATTTCTTTGCATTTCTCTCTCATGCAGGCTTAATGTGTGTATCCTCGCAAAGAGAAGGAATGTTCTCTCAGCAGTGGCTATTTCTTTTTTTGTTTTTTTTTTGTAACAGAGCTTTGTATGAAGTGCTGTGACAATACGGGAAGTAACTCTGCCTGTGGGCTTGGGGGGGTGCTTCACAAAGACAGTTGATCTGGGCCCTAAACGAGAAGTCAAGTTGAAGGGCCAGGATTGCAGTGCAAGATGGAGATAAGGGCACAGTCTGGCACACATGGATTTTCAAGTTTAAAATGAAATAGCTGGGGCCAGCCTGGTGGCTCAGTGGTTAAGTGCGCGTGTTCCGCTTTAGTGGAACTATCACATGGTGGAAGACGTGTGTTTGCCTGAGCCTCTCCCCACTCCCCGTTTTGGACTGTGAACTCTCTGGGGGCAGGGGCACACAGTAGGTGTTCAATACATTTTTGATTAATCAAATGAATAAATGTTTCCTTCTCCCACTTTGATCTCCACTGCCATATCCATTAGAAGAACTAAACGGGAGAGCACAAAAAACAAACTTTCATTTAATGTCACTGGATCACATGTAAGGTGAAAGGACTGGTAGACAAGGAACTTAATACTAATTTTAAAAGAGCAGTTTTGAAGTTATGGGTAAGTTTTATCATATCTGCTATGCTTGTTTCCAAAACCCTTAGCTTGTGAAGATTATGAGTATGTTCATCACAACCCCCAGAGGAAAACAGACTTACCTTTGATGCTGGAAGCCACAGAGGACATGTTGATAATATTGCCAGATTTGTGAGCATCTGCCAAAATAAAACAAATAATAAAAAAAAAAATGCCACTCTGCAGGCTAAAAATACTACCTCTTTAAAAGATCTGCATTTACTCTGGGTTTGCAGAACCATCTTATTAGCTGTTAACATGAAGTACTATTAAGCAGTCTTAACAACCTCCTCATCACTGCTGGGAACTGATGGCAGAGTACACTCTCACTGGCAAGAACATCTCCCAGGGGGACTACCACCTCCCCTGTCACAAGAGTATCAGCAAGACCGAGGATGAACTCTAAGCCAGTGCAAATGAATGTTCATATTTACTGTGTTCCTGATGTTAGAAAACTCTTACTCCAGTGAACACATTATTTGATGAATACCTACAGTGGCTGGGTATTGTGTAGGTCCAGGAGATTCAAAGATAAGTGACACAGTCCCTGCCTATGGAGAGCTGCCAGTCTGACTGGGCGGCTGACATAATCAGCATCCAGAGACAGCATGGGCCTTCACAGAGAACAGGTGGTGGGTGGTAGGAAGGGGCCAATCCACTGTTGGACACTCAGAGGAGGGCTCCTAGGAGGAAATATGTGGGTCGGTTTTTGAAAACTAGAGTATTAGTGTAACCGTGGGCCCTCCAGGACCAGTTCAACTGACCCCGTCTTACCAACAGAGTAATAAGAGTGGGTTTTCAGGAACTGAGAGTCCCCCCTTGTCCAGTTCAGGCCAGGTAAGACCACCATTCCATCAAGTGGGCCTGCGCAAATGCCTGTTAAGTAATCTTTTTGACATCAAAGGGCTGAAAACTCCACCCTCAGATCATGCCAACATCACCATTCTGTGAATATGCGTCCTATGAAGAGCCATGGAGCTGACTGCACTTGCACAGATCATCACTCACCTCATTTCTCACCTCCAAGTATCCGTCTCCACCCTTCAGACCACCCTGCCCTTCATCCCATAAATTTTGCCCCAAGTCCTTGATCAGGGAGACAGATCTGAGAGAATACGCCTCCTGTCTCTTTGCAGATCAAGCTAGCAATAAAGCTTTTTTCTTTCCCCAAATCTGATGCTGTAATTAATTGTTTTTTTTCTACGTGCATTGGGTAGGATAACCCCATTTTTGTGGAGTAACAGTCAGAAAAACAAAAGAGAAGCGTGTTTTAAGGAATGAGAACCATAGGTATAAAGGTTCTATTATGGAACTGGGGGGAAGGGATGGGTCTGGCTGGAAGGCAGGCCCTGGGAGGAAAGAGGCCTTAGAGGCCAACAGGGACTAAATTTAGGAATTTGGGATTTCCCCTGAAGATAAGGCAGGCCTTAGTGCAGAGGAGGAGCGGTATGTCTAGATCCGGGGATTACAGGTTCCTCTGGCAGCCTATGCTGGAGACGACTGGAAGCTGCAGTAGTGGTTCGGGAAAGGAGTGGTAAAAGCAGACACAGCAGGCAGAGCTCAGTCCATGGCCACATGCACTGATGGCAGCCTCCTGTCAAGGGCAGTGTTTCCTAAAAATACGTCCTGCAGGATTTCCCCACTCAATTGTGAACTTTGAGAGAGGAGGGTCTGGGGCTGTGTTGTCCTCCTAGACAAGGGGCACAGTAGGCGGTCAATACGTTTTGATGAATTAAGATCTCCTGAGGTGCTAGTTTAAAGTGCAGATTACTGGGCCCTGCCCCAGACCTAAAAGAATATATAATGAAACAGGCTGCTATGACTTAAAAAATGTTTTGTTTTCAATGAACTTACACTTTATTAATTATAACATATACGTATGTTTTCAAGATAATATTATGTACATGCAAGGGCATGGGTACTCATAAACGTTTTGGAGGAAGAAGCAAGAGGTTGAGAGAATGGGCCTAATGGGCACTAACTTTTCATGGAAGTCAGAGGCTGGGAGGATGACTATAGAGAACAAGGGGAGATGGTGGCCACGAGACAGTGGGGAAGAGTTCAAATAACTGCCAGGAGGAAAAGGGAGAATATCAACTAGAGAACAGAGGAAGGAAAACCAGGATATACTCTATCATGAAAATCAAGTGAAGTTTCTAAAAGAGCAGAGTCTTGAGAGGCAGTGTAAAGGGTCTAGAGAAAAAAGTCACTTCCGTTGGGGTGAGTTTCTCCAGTAGCTTTCAGACAGAGGCAGGAATGGAGACGGTGAATGATCGAATGGATCAGGGATGAGGCTGCCAAGATTATACATCTCTTTATGGTCATCTTCCTACTTTCCGTTTTGATACTTAGCTACCAATCATACTAAAAGCAGAGAGTCTGAAACCAGCCTATGGCATGGTGCTGGAGACAGCGAAGGACACTGGGAGAGGCTGAGGTGACCCACCAAGTCAAGGAAGATGGAGGGGAGAATATATTTAACTCAACTTGTGTGTCTATAAAATAAAGAGAATCATAATGAAATGGGGTCCTCATAAAAAACACTAGGAAAATTAGTAGAGTAGAATGGTGTTGAAAACTAAGCCTTAAAATTATTCTTTCTTATCCATTTTAGCAAATAACCCATTTTACTTTATTGTTCCAGTTTTATTGAAATATAATTAACATACATAATCCATTTTTAATACATATAGCCCAACTTAATATATAAAAATGGGCTATTAAGTGAGTTCAGTCTCCAATCTTCTGAAATGCAATAATCTCTCAGGCAAACTAGAATTTCGCGCCTAGAGATGCTACTGCTGCCCCAACACTGGTACCATACATTCGGCTGGGCCTGTCTGCTGATTCTCCAGCCCAAAGTCCTTGCCTCCCTCCATGCTGCCTTCCTACCCCCAGCTCAGAACCTGCTGTCCCGTGTGATGCTCCCTCTGCCTGCCAAGCAGCAGCCCTCTGTGGCCCATAAAGTGGAGTGTCTGTACATAGTAAGGCCACATAGGACTGATCTTCCAGAAGCTCAGGCAGGGCTACAAAGGTCTCTAAAGATCTCCTCTAGCTGTATCTAGTCAGTCCCACTCTGACTCAGCTCTTCTGTCCCCATCAACCAGAACTCAGCTCCTAAACTTGGCAGACCTTGGCTCCTTGGGTCTTCAGTGATTCCATGCCTGACCCCAACCTGGACTGATAACCTAGATTCACTTACTCATTCAACCAACATTTGCTAAGCACTTCCGTGTGCTAGGGACTCTTCTACAATACAGCAAAGGAGGAAAAATCCCCAAACATCCAAGCCCTCCCCAGATCCTTGTCGTAATGGATCTTCTTTTCTAGTGGACCTTGGATTCTGCACTGACCTCTTACAGAATCTTCAATTTGTCCTCTGCCTTTTGACCGATCTTTCAGTCTTGGAATGTCTATCCATGAACAGAAATTTCCTACAAGTGTTCCTATATTTTGACCACCTGACCTTGCAGATCTGCTTGGACTCCAAATCCTGGCTTCCTCTGGAAAGTTCTAACTGGGTATATGTGTGTCATGGTTAACGAACACAAGAGGATCCTAGACAATTACTGCTGGAAGGGATTGTGTAATCTATCACCCTCATTTTAAACAGAAGAAACATGGGGCTGGCCCTGCGGTTGAGTGGTTAAGTTTGCGCATTCCGCTTCGGTGGCCCAGGCTTTTGCTGGTTTGAATCCTGGGTGTGGACATGGCACTGCTCATCAAGTCACTCTGAGGTGGCATCCCACATGCCACAACTAGAAGGACCCACAACTAAAAGTACACAACTATGTACCAGGGGGCTTTGAGGAGAAAAAGTAAAAATAAAATCTTAGAAAAAAAAAAAAGTAAATAAATAAATAGAAGAAACACATGCTGAGAGAGCCTAAGTACCATCTCCTAGGGCACCTGGCGAATTAGGGGCAGAGCTCAGGCTGTGCCGAAGGTTTTTTGACACCAGAGTCTGACCTTGGGGTCAGGTTGGTTAGGGTCACCTTAACAAGTGGCACTGACTCCTTTTGATTCCCCATCCCACTGGTTAATATTTTGGGGGATTTTTTTCTTTTCGTTTTTTACAAACGAGTGTCATTGTTTCATATGGATTATTGTTGAGGTGCTTTAAATCACAGGCAAACTCACTAATTTGCAAGTTATTGTTCGATATTTTAAAAGTTAACACTTACAAGTGTAAATTTCAGCTCCACTGTGCCTCACACCTACGTTCCTCACTGATACTCGTGAAGCACTGCAGACACGAACAAGCTCATTTTACAAATGAGTCTCACACGTCTCACCAGCTGTGACGGACGCTCTCCCCTTTTACCACAGCCTCTGCTTCTCCCCAAATCCTGTGTTAAGGACCAGCCTTCAAAAAATGCATCCAAGTTCCAAATAACAGATTTTCATCACCTCCAGATAGGTAAAAAAGGCAATTTATATTTTTAAAAAATTTGCTAGTTCAACAATCTGTGGGCCCACCCAAAGATCCCTTCTAGGCACTAAACAAATAGATTAAAAACAAATTCCTTTGTTACTAAGTCAATTTCTCTAACTTTCCTTTTAGCATTCATCTGCATCCTTCTTGACGTTAGGTTGAATGTTCAGAGCAAAGTATCAGTCCTGCTGCGCCATTAAAAAGCTCTTCTCCTGTCCCGCACAGGGCAGCATTCAGTACTCCAGTCATCTCATCCAGCAGGGATGGATGGAAAGAATGGCTCTTCTGCATTTCACTAGGATTTAATTTACAACCTTGAACTGAGCTGGTTCTGTACACAGTCAACCCGTCCATTGTCTGAGCCCGTGCTGTCTGCTACTGCTGGCTTACAAGCTCATTTGAAGTCAACATTTTTCATATTTACACCTGTCTCCCCTAGAGCACCTGGTGTGGTGCTTTGTATCAAAAGGTACTTAAAGCTTATTTGTATAACAAAATGAAAAACATTGATGAGCTGTGTGAAGGCTGGAGAATTCAAGGGTGGCAGACTCAGGAGGAATACTCTCTCTTCAGCACATGCTGTCTCTCACCTCTCTGGAACTTCAGTGGCTCAGCTAAAGACAGGAGAGTAAGGAGGGTACTCAAGGTACAGAAAAGCAGTGGGGTACATCCATCCTGAGAGCGTGTGCCTAATCTTAGCTCTAACCACTTGCTAGTTATGTGATTTGGGCAAGTTACTTAACCTCCTAGTTTCTTTCTCTGTACAGTGAATGGGACAAAGTAGTACCTACCTCATCGGATTGTTCTGGTCCCACAGGCCTCCTGCTGTCCCTCTCCCTGGAAGCTTCTCCCCAAACACCTGAATGGTTAGCTCCGTTGCTCCATTCGGCCTCTATGAAAATCTCACCTTATCAGTGAGGCCCTCTGGGACCTCTCTAATAACTGAGCTTTTTTTCTCTTCATAGTACTTATAACTACCTCACATGTTATATGTTTATTTGATTACATATTATCCTGTCTCACCTCTCCAAAATGGAAGTTCCCTGACAGAAGGGACTTTGTTTAGTTCTCTGATTTGTCTTCTGCACCTAGAATGGAGCCTGGCATGTAGAAAGTGCTTAATAAATATTCTTTGAATGGATGAACTGGAAGGTCAGACGAATTAATTTATACTAAATGCCTTGGTATTTATGTTCACTACATGTTAGTCATTACGTTAACTACCATTACTCTTCAGCACATGTGAGGATTCTTTCTGGATGCCCAGGATGGAGACCTGGAGACTAACGTGGTGGTCATCCTGGTGGTGGTCACCTTACTTTAGGAAGAAAGGCCTTGATCATCAGGTACATGCTGCGGACGTTAAGATTCATTGAGAAGTCCCAGTCTTTCTCCTCACAGTCCAGGATGGTTCCATGATGAACAAAACTGGAAGAGTAATTAAACAATGGGGAAAAGTTATCATTAAAAACGATTTCTATTCCACTTCCTTTTCATTTTTATTTTCATTTATTGACTTAGACCATTGTCCCTTCCCTAACCAAGACTTTTAACAATTCAAACATAGTATCACTTGGTACATTAGGTAAGTAAGTGTCTCAACAACTTAAGGTAAAAAATTTGTTATTTGAAAACAAGATCCTTCTTTTAAAAGAAGGCGGCAAGTGTCTGGAGCCCCCAAACATAAGAAGCTCTATACCAAATGCACAGGAAATATCAACGCCATTACAAACAACTGAGGACACTTGCCCCAGTGGACTCTGATTTCAAGAGCAGCAGTGCCCTCAGGTGGCAAGAACTTATCATTCTCAAGGGAAATCAAAGTTGCAGGGAAAACAAGTATCTCACCATCTCAGGGCAGCAAAGTAATATCGCTACTGTACAGTTCTGACATACTGAGTAAACAAAGCAGAACAAAAGAAAACCCTCAAAATAGCCTTTGCTATTTTCCAAGTCACATTTCCTCAAGGAAGCTTTATAACAATGGGGTCCTAATTGATTTCACTGTCCCCTGGACCAAAATTATGTAATTACTTATAAAATATTGTCAGTTGTGATTCCCATGTACCACTGTACTTCCAGTTCAATCAAATGACAGCAAGAACCACATGCTATATTTCTATATCCCTTACTTTGCTGAAAATTTAATAGATGCTCAAAAAATAATTTTGCTAGTTGATTTTTTCATGGTTCTGAATATATTCTTCTATGAAAGATGAGCAGATTATTTATAAAATAGATAATCATAAATTGTTGCTTTAATTTCCATACATTGTAACACATGATAAACTATGAATAGACAGACTTTTTTCATACTGAAACATGATTAGGAAGAATCATAAAAATACATAAGAAGGCTCTAGGATTTTTCTATCAATGCCACAGTATAAACGTTAACACCACACAAGAAAAGTGGAACATCAGACTCTATCTACTTAGTCCTGCGTAAGCCTCAACTGTCCTCATCTCTACTGTCATGCCTGAAAAGGGAGAGTGAGCACAAGCACTAGCTGCTCCACATGGGGCTGCTCCAGCTCCAGTCTCTCATCCTTCAAGCATGGTTCAGCAAGTTTGGTACTACTCTATCAAGTTCAATTAAGCCATTCTCTTTGTGCTGTATATAAAGCAACAGAGTGAAACTTCTTTTGCTGGGATTAATTGTCCTAATAAGAAATGCTGCGCTTGGGAGGTAGAAAGAACTTGCCAGAATGTTGTGCCAACAAATGGGGAACATTCGCATTTCAATAAACTGAGTACTCAGTTTTTGGCAGATATACTTTGCCTTAAAGACACTCCTGGAAAACAGTTTTTAATTTTATTTTATAAGTCTTAGTGGAACATCAGTGACAAGTCCACTGGTGTGAGCCTGTCCCCAGCCTTAGGTAGATCAACAGCGTTGGATTGGTAGCAGTTGTCTTGAGTATCCTTAAGTGCCTTTAGGCCCCAAGCACATGTCAACTTCTATGGCTGTTTTACTTGCTGAATCTTACTTGTAACAAAAATTCTGTCCAAAATCCAGCTTTATTTCCTAAGGAATATATTAGGGTTCACAAAGAATAATTTGGCCATATTATCAAATTTCTTTTAATAAAAGACATAGAAAACTTTCTGTGAGGAGAATGAAATTAAAAAGTTATGAATTACCCAGCAACATTAAAGAGAATGTCAACTCTCTCAATTTCATTGGCAAACTCATCAATTTGTTTTTTTTTTTGTGACATCCAGGACTCGAGTCTGAATACCTGAAACATAAAACAAGGGAAACTATTTACTTATACCCATAAAAAATGTTTAGTCTTGTAGATGTAGCTGCTTTGAAGTACAAAGATTACAGTATCTGTCCATTTTGCCTTCATAGGATTGTTGACCATTGGTAGGGTCTTAAGAATCTTAAGAATCTCATTAATAAAAATCTTAAAATCCTCCCCATCCTGAACTCCCAATAACACACCTCTCTTTCCCTCCCTTTCTCTTCACTCTCTAAATTGAATACTAAAGGCCTTTTCTGAGAAAAGACTTTACAGTGAAGTATGAATGATCTATATTAGATGCTTCTCAGTGAGCCAGCAGTAATAACAGAGCGCAGGCTTGCTCTTTCCCCAGAGGCGAGTCACTGCCCCAGGAACACTGAATCCTATCTGAGTGAGGGGTAGGGAAGGGCAGGGCAGTGAGACAGGAGACTGTTTCCATTTGTGCACTTTACCTTCATGTCAATTCCATTATTTATTGGAAACAACTTTGTCAGTCAAGGGTATAATCACTTATTTCTGCACTAAATTGCAAGGAGAAGAAATGAGGGGCCAGGAGAAGGGATGAAACACTTGAAAGCTAGACATGAGAGATCCAGCATTGGATCTCAGAGACACACTGTAATAGTTACTAAAAAACCCCAAACATTCTCTAATAAAAGAAAGTCACTATTTTAATGTTTTTAAAAAAAATATGGTTTATTATTCTTTTATAGATATAGAAAGAAAAGATTATAAACATAGAAAAGGAGAGAAAGGGGAGAAAGTTTTGGGAGGACTTTCTTCCCTTAGTACTTTTTCAGTACAACAGCGTTTTTCTGACTTGGAGTTAAAATTCCCTATTATTAAAATTAAATAATTTTCCAATAATAAATAAACAATCCAATAATTAAAATAGCATAGTCTAATTCCGTTCATGAATTCAATGTGCTAATTTGCATTTGATTATATAACCTGTTCTATTTTGCTGGAAGAATTAACTTTCAAATGAGCTGTCTGTTCTGATTTCTTTCAGAGGAACTCTAGTTGAAGTCCTTTGATGCTGGAGTTGAGTTCAGTGTGGTGCAGTAAGGGGTGATACACAGCGAAATAATTTGCATGATCTCTTAGGGTTTCTGATCATATGTGACTTTAGGGCTGAGCTGTCTCCAATATGGTAGCCACCAGGCACATGTGGCTACTAAGCACTTGAAATGCAGCTAGTCAGAACTGAAATGCGCTGTAAGTGTACAACACACGTGAATTTAAAAGATTTAGTATGAAAAAAGAATGTAAAATATTCCATAAATTTTTTTTATATTGAGTATGTTAAAATGGTATTTTAGATATATTTAGTTAAATAAAATACATTACTAAAATTAATTTTCATCTGTTTCTTTTTACTTTTTAAATGTAGCCACAGGAAATTTAAATCACACACGTGGTTCACATCATTTTCCTACTGGACAGCACTGTGCTGAGTAGGGCACAGAAGTGAAAGTTGTCATTAAAAGTTAACGCAACAACTGTTAAATTTCACATACAACTTTGTAATTAGGTACTGAATCCTTCAACATGCTGGATAAAAAAAATTTTAAGTATACAACTTTTATATATTTAAGTATACAGATTTTTGTCTGTAGGTTCACAGAATATAGATTTGATATCAAAGAATCAGGCTCTAAGAAGAAGGCCGGTGGAGCTGACCAGCCAAGTAATTTTCTTTCAGCAGACGAGTACTGTTTTTTATAATACCTTATGGACTCTGAATCCCAAGTTCAAGCTGCTGAGTTGCTTACCCGGGTACTTTTCCAGTTCTTGAAGTTTGGACTCATTGATATCTGTGGCTATGACTTGGGCACCTTCTCTTGCAAAAGCCTGGAAGACAACACACAAATGAATCCTTTGTTTACTTGGTTAAGCTGCTCTCATGAATAGAAAATCCTTTAGCCTTTTCTCCCTTTATCTTATTTTCATTGTTTTCCTTATACATGGGTGGAATTTCAAACTATCTAGTCTCGCTTCGCCCTTCCCTTTGTTATTTTTATCATTAATTAGTACAACATGACATACATTGTGCTTGTCATCTGACTTTGTCCCTTTTAGTAACATCAAATACAATAGTGTTTTTAAAAAACTAGGATTCTGTTATTAACACCTCTCAAAATACTACTATTCTGTGATTTGACAGCCTTTATTCCATTTCTGAGCAGGTGACTAAACCCCAAATAATGAGAAAAATGGGTTATTTCAACACTTTTCCTCCTAAGAGTATACTAGTGTTTTCACAAATATCAAACTATATCCTACCGTTACAGTTAAGCTGCATTATTAGCTCAGGTGAGGAATATAATGTGCAAGAAGCTGCTATAAATTACAAGGTAAAGGTAACGGTAACCTGATAGTCTTAGAACTCTGGAGTCCTATGTCTGAACTGACATGATTTCAGAGGGCTATGCACTCCTTTAGGCCCCCTGTAATAAATTTATTACAGTGCAGAGAAACTGAGGCAAAGAAATAAGTTCTCAGAGTCAAAAGTTATGAGACGTCACATAATAAATATGTGAGGTAAGCCTTGCTTCATCCGCCTGGGATCAGGAGTAGCAACTTTTATTTTTGTAACTTAAGACAACAGAAGCACAAAAGCCAATAAAAAAAAGTAGAGCAGAATTAAACAGCCATGGGATCTGTCCACGTGATTCAACACCTCCAAAGGCAGGAAGCAAACAGAGATAGTAACTTACTATGGCAGTGGCCCGGCCGATCCCCTGAGCAGCAGCTGTCAGGACGATGACCTTCCCATCAAGTCGACCCATAACGGAACCTGCGGTTTAATCTACAGACACGTGTATTTAATGGCATGCACTGTAGACATGGTCCTATGCAGTAACATCTAGAATGAATGGTTCAATGTACTCCTTTAAGAACCTGAAGATGGCACCTCAGCACAAATATTCCCACCATGAGAATTCTCCAAGAGCGCCCACTCTAGATACCTAGCTTTGTACATCAAAACCATTTGGCACAGCCCACTCAACTGATACTCAGTAAGAGACAGACATTGGACTTGACCCACCTTTCGGTTTTTTGAGAACCCAATGCTGATCCAGAAGGGGTGGAGTCCTCCCCTGCCCATCCTCCCCGCTGTGCCCGCACGCACTGCTATGCCACTGGGCATGTCCTTCCTGCTTTCTGTCCTGTAAACTTCCGTTGGGTTTGCACCATCAATCATTTCTAGTTTGTTTATTTATATTCTTATTTTTGCAGGGGAAGATTCGCCCTAAGCTAACATTGAACCAGGAGGCTGAAGTGGAGTGCACCAAACTTTAACCACTAAGCCATCAGGGCTGGCTCTCATCTGTGGTTTTTCCTTGTCCCTTGGAAAGATTTCACCATCGGCCTCAGAAAGTCACTGAACAAAAGAACCGGAAAATCAAATCATGTCCAATACCCCCATTTTACAGATGAGGAAACTGATGTGGCCTGGTCCAGGTGAGAGAGACAGACGAAACGCAGGCCTCCCCATAACGCTGCCAATCCTCTTCTCAAGCTTAAGCCGGCGGGAGTTAACGCTTTAACAGCCACAGTCAGTCACTTCTGACAGGCAGGACTGAGACACTGTGACCGGGGGAAAGGTGGCGTGCATCAGGTCTGATCAGTGCCGACTGCAGGGCGCGCGGAACGGCTAGTGCTGAGGTCGGGGTGGCGAGGAGTCAAACGATGATCAAATGAGGTGGTCTTCAAGGAGCCAGGCTCTCTCCCCCATCCTGCTGTTCTCAACGTGTGCCTCTGACCTCGCGCCAAGTCACAACATGGCTGCTATGTCCCAAGGCACCATATCCGCATCCGCGTCAAAAAACACCAAGGGAAGGAGCAAAAGCCAAAGGTCTTTCTACCCAAGAAGGAAGGCCTGCTCAGAACCCCGGCCCACGTTTCACCCGCCAGCCCTAGCAGCCGCGGGGGCCGGCGTGTGGGGGCGCCGTCTTCCCCCCTCAGGATGGGAAAGGCAGGGAAGCGAGCTGGGAGGGCGTTGAGCGAACGCACTCAAGCAGCACGCGCGCACACACACCGCGCCCGAGAAGGCGCAGGCGGCTTCTCCGGCCTGGGCCCCGAAGCCCTTTCCTCCCGAGCCCCACTCCGTCCTCCTCAGCCACGCGCGGCTCCGCCCGCCGGGGGCGCTCACGCGGGCAGGCGTCAGGCAAGCGGGGGCGGGGGGCGTCAGGAAGGCGTGGGCGGACGCGCGGGGGGGGTGTCAGGCAGGCGGGGGCGGGCGCGCCAGGGGGGCGGGGCGGGGGGCGTCAGGCAGGCGGGGGCGGGCGCGCCGGGGGAGGCGGGGCGCGGGGCGAAGGCCCGAGGTGCGGCCGGGTCCCGCGCGCTCCTTCCCGCGTCCCAGCCGGCGTCGCACCCGGGCCTCCCACCAGCCGGCCCAGCGGGCCTCGTGTCGCCCGGACGCCTGCCGTCCAGCCCTCGGCCGCCCGGGGCCCGCGGCGTCCACGCGCGGACAGGCGGCGGGCGTTCCAGGGGGTGCCCCGCTGTCCCCGCCCCTGCCCGGGCGCTCGCTCCCTCTGCTCCCAGCGCTGCCCCGAGCTGCCGGCGCCCGACTCCGGGACCAGCTCGCCGCTGCCCGAGGCGCTCCGACCGCGGCCGCCCTCGCCAGCCACCAAGAAGCCCAGCCACTCTGAGGCAACGAAATTTTCACTGGTTTTCCCCCTTCTTACACGAGAGGTTCATACTCACTTTAAACTTGGGGAGAGTTGAGATATTTTCAGTATGTACTTTAGGAATGAGAGACTCCAGGAACCTTTACCCACCCCCAGTCCTGAGCGTGCGGATCAAACGCTGTGACTTGAGACCGTGCGCCCCGCGGCTCTGGGCGCCGTGCTCCGGGCGGCCTCCCTGCCTTTCTGGGCCTGGAGTTTGGAGCCGAAGGTTTACTGTTAGGTCAACTGCACTGCCACGCTAAAACAGAGTTTTTGGGAAAATGAGTTGCAAACATAGACTGAAATGGTAAAATCCAATATGAAAAGCAAACTTGATGGCTTTCTTACTGTAAACACTGGAATCAAAGTGTTAATTTTTCATTATCAGAGACAGAGCATTTTCAGGAATTCTGTCTTCGTGAGCCCGGAAGAAAAATGTTCACTTAAAACACTGAAAAATCCTCTCTTCTTTGGTTATTTTGAAAAACTTAAGATACCAGACTTCCAAATGCATCCTTATCCTGATCTAACTGCTAAGATTTCCTGAAATAAGTAACGTGCAGAGCAAAGCAACATCTAAAAATTAAACATCTCCTTTTCCCAGTCCATTTAAAGTTTCATTGAAAAAATACCAGGAAATCTTACTTTAGAGTAGCAGCAGGTGGATGGCGTCCTCCAGGTCACTGCGCGAGCGGCAAACGGAGACCGACCTTCGTGCAGACAAGTCAGGCGCTTAATGATGAATGCTGGGATGTGTAGTTCAGGTTTCTTCCTAGTTTGCTGGTTCTGTTTCCTTGAGTTTTTAAGGATTCGCACATTGGTATACTCAATGTGTGTACGTGCTGCCGTCTAGTGGAGCTCAGGTCGAACTGCTAACTCCGAGTAAACGGTGAAAAGCGGAAAAAGCCCCCGCAGCATGCTCAGGACTGGAAACCACTCCCTTGGCTTTGACCCCTCTCAGTCCCTGTCGTTTGTGTCTACTACGTGCTGTTCTGCGGTGTTCAAGATGGAATGAGGCAGAAGTCGCACGTGGAAGACGGCAGAGCCGCGAAACAGAAGGAGCCCAGGTCACTGAAGATACTAGAGCCTTCTCTCCTGGCCCTTGACATGATTGCTGAGAGGGCAGCACACGTTCTCTCGCGTTGAAGGTATGGTTGTGGTTCTCTTGTGACGCGCCGTCTCTTCTAACACTAATACACGCTTAGTGGCGGAATGCAGGCGTCCTGACTGCACTGGCGGTGGCGTCAGGGAGCAGGTTGAGCCTCAGTGGGAGTGTGGAGGCTTCAAGGAAAGAACATGCTGGGTAAGAGCAAAAAGCCAAGTCTGGCTGAAGAGAACAGAGACACAAGAAGGAAAAGAAAGGACTGGGTCACGTGAGCCCTCTACACTAGGCTTCGTAACTCCAACTTTCTCAGGCAGGTAACTGAGCAGAGTGAGTGTGTAGGTTGTTTGTGCACGTGCTGTTTAAGTGGCTTCACTCAGCACCCACCCAACTCACTTTCACCTGCCTCCTACACTGTAAGGGTGATAAATAAATGACAAGCAGTAGGCTATATTGGAGGATATGAGGAAGCCATTTGGTTTGAAACTAATTTGACCTGACCTTGTTTTTCCAGAAAGGTCTGTTGAGCATGCATTGTACATCTGCTTTAAACGCTTACAATGTCCCAAAGATAAGAACAATGCCCTTAAAGATAAGGAGGTAGCTTCCCCCCACATCGGCATTTCCTTTAATATGCATCTCTCCCTAAACTAAGGATTAATTATGGACCTGCTGTGCTCACCGTGTGACCACCCACCTTGTGACCACTGACCTCTGACCTGCTGGGCCAGCAAAGCATCTCGCGATAATTGTAAAAGGGATATTCCTGCCATATATGATGGATGCTCTTTGTTCCAAGACTGTGTATAACCACTTGGTACACCCCACTTCTTTGGTGCCCTTCCTTCCTTGGGGGAGGAAGGCCCCAGGCTAGTCCTCAGACCTGACTCATAATAAATTCACCCCAATTTTGATTTGTAGATTGATGTGGATTATTTGTGTCAAGGGGCTGAAAACAAAACTCTCAAATTGCCAGCTTCCTTTGCTGCTAGGGTTGGCCAATGAAATGTGGGCTGGAGTTTCTGAGGAGGCCTTTCTTCTTGGATAGAAAGGCCTTTGGCTTTTGCTCCTTCCTTTTTTGGGGGGGGCGGTCCTGGAACGTGGATATGATGCCTTGGGACCTAGCAGCCATTTTGTGACTTGGTCTGAGGTCAGAGGCACACACTAAGGACAATAGGGAAGAAAAGGAACCTAGTTCCTTGAAGACAGGCTTAAGACAAAATCCCTAAACTAACTCCTCTGGACTTCTTATGTGAGAAAAATAAACTTTAGTCACTTTTCAGGTTTTTCGTTCTTGGAGCTAAGTGTATCCGTAACAGTCACAGTGGTTAAGAACAGACTGTGGAGTCAGAAAGATGCAGGTAAGTCCCACATCTTTCCCTCACCAGCTAAGTGAGTAAGTTACACAGCTGACCAAACCTGTTTCACGTCTGTAAAATGAAGGTAGGCATAGCACCTACCTCAGGGATGTTGTGAGGAGGAAGGACTTGGCATGTACAATATTTGTTACATTTGTACTTAAAAATGTGAATGATTATTAGAAATTCAATTATAATGGATGGTAAAAATTACCCTTAAAGATTTTTTAAAACCCTGCCCTAGTTTCTGCTTGTGTTCACATAAGGTCTTTGGTAAAACTGTCTCTCATTGCCCCACTGTAGCTTCTAACACTGGGTCTAATGACTGTAATCACACGCAGCTGTGCTCCTTGTGTTCCTAACAACATCTTTCCTTTCTTTTTTTTTATGCTTTTTTTTTGGTGAGGAAGACTGGCCCTGAGTTAACATGTTACCAATCTTCCTCTTTTTTTTTTTCTCCCCAAAGCTCCAGTACATAGGTGTATATCTTAGTTGTAGGTCATTCTAGCTCTTCTATGTGAGACACTGCTACAGCATGGCTTGATGAGCGGTGGTAGGTCCACGCTCAGGATCTGAACCAGTGAACCCCACGCCACCAAAGCAGAACATGCGAACTTAACCACTTGGCCATGGGGCCAGCGCCAATACCTTTCCTTTGACTTTTGAGGATTTTGGAATAGACTTTTTATGAATATGAGAGTTCCCTAATCAAGGCCAACTCAGGTACCTCTTTCTCGATGCAGCTGTCTTCAGCCTCCCTTTATTCACAGATCTTCAACAATTATGCTTACTCTACGACCGCCTAAGTCACATGGTATTGCAGATATTTGCTTACCCCTCTGTATAGTCAGTGGACTAAATTTGTTTAAGGTTAGGGACCATATCTTTTTCACCCTTACATTGTGATCAGCTCATATTAAAAGTATGAGTTATTTGTTTTCCAGCTACAACATGAGTCCCACAAAGGCAGTGCCTTTCGGTGCCTAGACCAGTGATCAGCACACAGTAGAAGGTAGTTAAATATTTGAGTATGAATGGCAGGCTCTCAATAAGTTTCCTGAACATGATTCTGCTAGGCTCTCAAGAAAATGTTTCCTATGAACAATACTGTATTTTGTCTTCTCTGGTCCTGACTTGACTTTTCAGATTTTAGTGTTGTCTGACCATCTTATTGCTTTTTAACATTCTCGCAAGTTTCCATTGCTAACTTTCATCATTGTTCCTTCACAATCTTTCATCATGACACTGAAACTCAGGTCATAAGAGTTAAGCAACATTCTGAGGGAGACATCAGCAAGACGGAGGAATACAAAGTCCCGGCTCTTTTTCCCTGACAGAGACACTGTCGTAACAGCAATACATGGACCAAAGTATCTTTGTGAGAACTTCAGAAGCCAGGTAAGAAGTTGCAGTCCCCTGGGTAAGGGCAAAGCTAACAACTTCCACCCTGAAACTAGGCAGAAGAGCCCTTTCATTTTCCCTGCGACCACCTCTCCCCCAAGCCAGCACAGCTCACCCCTGCTTACAGCTCCTCCATCGTGAGGAGCAGGGGAAAGAAAAGAGACGAAAATTCAGTCACAGTTCCGTCTTTTTGGAGAGCTGCCTGAAGGACTGGTTTCTGTCTCACTTGACCCGAACTGCTGATGGAACTGGCATGGTCTGGCACCAGACAGAGCCTAGTGTGGCTCAGCACCATCAGGAGTAGGTGCCCAACTCGAAGCTTCATCCTCGGGAGGGAGGGAGGGAGGAGAGCAGAGCGTGTGTCTTATGTGCCAGCGTTTTGGAGGGCTGCCATTGGGACTGGTTTCTATCTCACCTGATTTGGGGTGCTGATGGGAGCTGACGTAATTTGGATGCCTGGGGGCCAATGAGAACAAAGGAGAGTGGGGTGGCTTCCTGCTGCAGCACCAAAGAAGCTGCAGTACTACAGACAGATATTAGAGGGAGCAAGAGATTATGAGCTCCTGAAAAAGAAACTGGCAAACCTCTCTAATTGGCAAATCACATACACAAGCCTAGAGAGTCACATCTGCCCAAAAGCTTTCAGAGGGCCCACAATCTATAACTGGGCTGACTGATGAAGGTCTTCCCCTGTATGAAGCAGCCCACAAAGACTGGAAGAGGTGGCTATTTTTCAAATGCATAAAAGTCAGCAAAAAAATCAAAAGGCACACAAAGAAACAGAGAAACACGATGCAATCAAAGAAACAAACTAAATCTCCAGAAACCAACTCCAAAGAAATGGTGACCTATGAACAAATACCTGACAAACACTTGAAAATAATAGTTTTAAGGAAGCTCAATGATCTACAAGAGAACACCAATAGACAGCTAAATGAAATCAGGAAAATGATGCACAAACAAAATGAGAATATTAAAGAGATGGAAACTATAAAAAAGGACCAAACAGAAATTCTGGAGCTGAAGAATACAAATAACTAAAATGAAAAATTCACAGAGGGGTTCAATAGCAGACTTGATCAAGCAGAAGAATCAATAAGTTGAAACCAGGTCATATGAAATTACTCAGTTAGAGAAGAAAAAAGAAAAAAGAATAAAGAAAAGTGAAGAGAGCCTAAGGTACTTATGGGACATCAGCAAGTGGACCAATATATGCATCATGGAACTTCCAGAAGGAAAGAGAAAGGGACAAAAGATTTATTTGAGGAAATAATGGCCAAAAACTTCCCAAATCTGAGGAATGAAAGATATCCAAATTCAAGAGTTAAGCAACATTCTACTAGACTGGATATCTGAAGACTGATCTTATATATATATATAATTTCTATTGAGTTCATAAGAGTTGACATCATTGTGAAATTTCAGTTGTACATTGTTTCTTGTCTGTCACCACGTAAGTGTTCTCCTTCACCCCCTATGCCCACCCCTCACCCCCCTTCCCCTGGTAACCACTGAACTGTTTTCTTTGTCCATGTGTTTGTTTATATTCCACATGTGAGTGAAATCATCTGGTGTTTGTCTTTTTCAGTCTTACTTCCCTTAGCATAATTCCCTCCAGGTCCTTCCATGTTGTTGCAAATGGGATGGATCCGTCTTCTTTTAATGGCTGAGTAGTATTCCATTGTATATATACCACATCATCTTTATCCAATCATTGGTCAATGGGCACTTGGGTTGCTTCCAGGTCTTGGCTATTGTGGATAGTGCTGCTATCAACACAGGGGTGCATATGTTCTTTGGATTATTGATTGCAAGTTGTTTAGGTAGATACCCAGTAATGGAATAACTGGATATGGTATTTCTATTTTTAGTTTTCTGAGGAACCTCCATCTTGTTTTCCATAGTGGCTATACCAGTTTGCAGTCCCACCAGCAGTGTATGAGGGTTCCCTTTTCTCCACACCCTCTCCAACTTTTGTTATTTTTAGTCTTAGTGATTATAGCCATTTAAACAGGTGTAAGGTGGTATCTTAGTGTAGTTTTGATTTGCATTTCCCTGATGATTAGTGATGTTGAACATCTTTTCATGTGTTTCTTGGCCATCTGTATATCTTCTTTGGAAAAATGTTCTTATCCCCTGCTCATTTTTTGATTGTGCTGTCTTTTTGTTGTTCAGTTGTGTGAATTCCTTATATATTATGGAGATTAACTCCTTGTCAGATATATGATTTGCAAATATTTTCTCCCACTTGGTGGGCTGTCTTTTTGTTTTGATCCTAGTTTCTTTTGCCTTGCAGAAGCTCTTTAGTCTGATGAAGTCCCACTTATTTTTTTCTTCTGTTTCCCTTGTCTGAGAAGACCTGGTATTCAAAAAGATCCTTTTAAGTTTGATGTCAGTGAGTCTACTACCTATATTTTCTTCTAGGAGTTTTATGGTTTCAGGACTTATCTTCAAGTCTTTGATCCATTTTATTTTTGTGTATGGCATGAGATAATGGTCTACTTTCATTCTTTTGCATGTGGCTGTCCAGTTTTCCCAACACCATTTGTTGAAAATACTTTCCTTTCTCCATTGTATGTTCCCAGCTCCTTTGTCAAAGATTAGCTGTCCATAGATGTGTGGTTTTCCTTCTGGGCTTTCAGTTCTGTTCCACTGATCTGTGTGTCTGTTTTTGTACCAGTACCATGTCATTTTGATCACTATGGCTTTGTAGTACACTTTGAAGTCAGGGATGGTGGTACCTCCAGCTTTGTTCTTTTTTCTCAGGATTGCTTTAGCAATTTGGGGTCTTTGGTTGCCCCATATGAATTTTAGGATTCTCTGTTCTGTTTCCATGAAGAATGTCATTGGGATTCTGATTGAGATTGCATTACATCTGTAGATTGCTTTGGGTAGTATGGACATTTTAACCGTGTTTATTCTTCCAATCCATGTGCGTGGAATCTCTTTCCATCTCTTTATGTCATCATCTATTTTTAAGACTGATTATATTTTTAATGGCCTTAAAGTCGTTTTATTACCCAGGTGAACATACCTACTACTTTGCATTACTCTTATTCAGTGGAGGAGTGAACATCGTAGAGAATCAACCTGCAGCTCTGTAATCATGTCTGGTTTGGGTGCAGAGGAGAAACCAAACTCCCAAGGGACAGGCCTGAGGGACAGCGTTATAGGAAGGCACAGTTTCACTTCACCCTAGTGAACCTGTGACAGTGTGTTAAGGTAAGGGAAATAACCAATTCATAGACTTTAACAGTGATGGCTATGATACAATTAATAATCTCTCCCTTTGAATAAGTCTTCTTACCAAAGAGCCAAGAATGCCTTGAAATCACTAACTCTGTTCTAAACCTTATGCAACTTGCTGTTTTATATGGTTTTTCAAAGTCATATGATATAAAAGTACTATCAGATACTCTCTAAAACCACAGTTCTTAACCTCTTATAGAGTAACAGACCTCTCAGAGAGTATGTTATAAGAAAGTAGGGACCCTAGTATCCTAGAAAACTGAATCCACACACAAAAGATAAAATTTCAGAGGTTTTACAGATTGTGTGAAGCCCATCCATAGATGCTTTATGTGTTGCGGGGAGCCCAGGTTTAGGAATTTTGTTAATTAAATGATGCTTTAATTTATGTATTATCTAAGTCACATGTGGATAACGAGATTAATGAAAATGTATACATTTTATGTATACACGGAAAGACTGGAAATTTCCTTCAATAACTTTATTCTTCACAAAATATATAAATAAATAAAACAATTCAACTTCTAAAGTATTACCACATTCAGGAAGAAGGCAGTCTATCACCATTCTAAATGACTGGAATGCCTCAATTTCTAATGGCAAAGTGCAAACTGAATTGAAATTAAGTTGGACTGTGACATCATTGCCAGGGATAGAAAAATAAAGTAACAAATACAGTCATTTCTAAATAAGGAACACTAGGCCCCTAGAAAAGTGACAGCAGAGTTTACTGAGTCTTGCACTCGGGCACAGCTTGTCCTGAGGAGGCGTGCCAAGGGCCTGGCTGAGGATCCACACTCTCTGCTCCAGCAGTTTGTTCTTCTGAGAAAAAAATGGAAAGCAAAAGTCATCTTATTAAAAAACACGTTTGGTTGCAACACAACATACAGCTTATATACAGTTTACCTTACAGCTGAGGTAATGTTTTCAAATTGATAACCCATTATGTTCTCCTGCTGTTCTTTAACATCTTTCAACGGCTTCCTCTAGCATGCTCCCAGGATGAAGTAAAAATTCCTCTCCACAACCCACAAAGTCCTGCGCATCTGGCTCTTCTCTCTCTGGCTTCACCGACTTCACCCAGAGGAACCTGTGTGCACTGCGCTCTGGCCACACGTGGTTTTCCAACCCTTCCCCTGGTTACGGTCTCTCCCAGCTGGGCCGACCCTGTTCCCTCTGCCTGAATCGCCTTCCCCTCCCCTCTTTGTTAAGCTAACTCACCTTAACCTGTTAGATCTCAGTCCCCTTCTTCAAGGAAGACTTCCTTATGTTCCTAAAACAACCTATTAAAAACTCATAGGCTTTTGAACTCTAGAACTGTACCTCCTTTTTTGACTACTTGATCACCGTCTATACCCACTAGACTGTGAACTCCAGGAAGGCAGGGGCCATATCTGGTTTGGTTATCAATGTACCATCAGGGTGCAATATGTGACACATAGGTGGAGACCAAAAATTTCTGTTCATTGAATGAATATGTAAATGATATAAGTCTATGATCTGGCTTGTGTAAAATGAATATAATGCTACTGGAAATACTGGCCCATTGAATTGATAAGAAGGTCTTTTGCAGTAAAAGTAGTTATGTTTGTAGGATGGTGTCTCTCTGTGTCCTCGAGAGCTGCTTGTCTATCTGAGGGAAAAGTTGAAGGTTCAGGAGGCAGAATAAGACTTCCCTCGGGGTAAAAAGTGATTTCACTTCAGTGCTGTGCTTTGGAGAAACTTCTCACAGAGACAGCAAATGACATCTCTGCAGTGCAGCTTCTCCATGACATCTTCTCTTGTCTAAACTTGCCCTTTGGGGCCACAGGTGACAAATGAGTTCCAACCGTTATCCCCGATCCCCAAGTAACCAGTATATTTACCCACCTGGGCGGAGGCCTAGACTTGAGTTATCAAAATAGCGAACTGGGTGAGGTGCTGGGAAAGACTTTGATCGGCCATCAAAAAACCAAGATTTCGGTGAGTCCTTTGGCACAGGATCTTGTAAATTCTGTTCCTTGCATTGAGAAGGCGTATGCTGTCTCTCTTGAGAAGCTGGTCCGGTCGCTTTAGGAGACTTTGGAGAATTCTCACAAGTCACTTCTTTGTGAGCTTCTCTTTTAAGAGTTCTCTCCTTCCACATTTTGACCTCATTGGAAAGATGATGATTATTGCTTAAATGTGGGGAAAAATAAAAGAGACTGTAAGACTGCTCAATTCCAGAAATATATTCATATTTACATAAAATTTTTTTTCTTAATTGTGGTAAAATATATGTGACATATAATTTACCATTTTATCATATTTACATTTTAATTTCAAGCTAATGCTTCCTAGGTTTGGATTATTTCCACAGTTCAGAAAATGAAATCAGGTCAATATAAATTGAAAAATTGTACTAAATCTCCGTGATCACAGAATCTTGAAAAGTATGATATTAGGTTTCAAATGAATCAGTGATGTCGTCCAGCATGGTTTATCTACTGATACTCTGTGGCAATAATTTGATAAGTTAGTCTTCTGGATGGATGAATCTTTAATGTACCTTTGTTATTTTAAAAGATATATTACACTGTGCTTTTCTGGATTACTTATAGTGTTGCTTCCCACAGGAAATGCTGCCTGCATTTATTCACTCCTTCAGAGAAGCCTGGGAAGCAATCCTAGGCCCTGCTCTCCTTTCTTTGATCAGTCAGCCAAGTGTGTTGATACAACCTCACACTTTTGGGTTCCCCCCCCATTCTGCTCTAGCAGCTAGAGACGCCGTATGAGCTCATTAGGCCCCAGCTTAAAATCCTCCAGTGGTGGTAATCCTCCCGTTACATTTAGGAGACCACCCCAGCTGCCTCAGAATGACCTGCAATGTGTAATCTGGACCAGTGGCCTCTGGCATCGCATCTTGCACTTACTCTGCCTCATTCTGTATGCTCTGGCCACACTGCATGTCTTTCTGTTCCACTTTCCTCTTTGACTCAAAGCCTGTGCACATGCTGTTCCCTCAGCCTAGAAGGCTTAGCCATCTCTCCTGTCATCAAGCCTAACTGCTACTCATTTTCAGATCTACTCTTACATATTAGTTTCTTGATCACCGCCCCTCCCCACATCTAGATAAGGTCTGATCCCTCTGTTGGACCCTTTCATAATGTCCTGTTTGCTTTTTTTGTTGTTTAATAGCCTCACACAGAACAGTAGCTATTTGCATATTTATTTAATGCCTATTTTTCTTCTATTGCATCATTAGTAAAGATTAGCACAAGATTCTAATCTTTGGTAGAAGCCAATTAATTAAATTTTTTACAACTGTTTATAAAGGTTAATGGGCTACAATAATGGACCTCAGGGATTCTCCTTTGAGTAAAGCCTCACTGACTTGGGCATATTTGTGGCATATTTAAGCTCCCCTCAAAGATCTTGGTTTACTTTTTGGTTCTTGGCTTAGTTAAAAACAGGCTTAGCTAAAATCAGTTGATGGGCCAGCCCTGTGGCCTAGTGGTTAAGTTCCGGGCACTCCACTTTGGCAGCCTGGGTTTGGTTCTCGAGTGTGGACCCACATCACTCTGTTAGTGGCCATGCTGTGCTGGCAGCCCACATACTAAAAATAGAGGAAGATTGGCATGTTAGCTCAGGGCGAATCTTCCTCAGGAAAAAAAAAAGGTCAGTTGATGGATAGCAAACCTCTGGAATGGTGCTACCATATTCTCATTCCTTTTAAAAAAGACACATTACATGAGCTCTAAAAATTACTTCCCCTATATGTGTGAGGGGTTGCCCACTGCAAAAAATATATATGCATGTGTAGGCATCATCCTCTCCCACACGTACCACCATAAGCATAATTCCTGTATCAGGTAAGCAGATCTTACCTTAACATTTCATTCCTTTGCTTTGTTAACTGTTCATTTTGCTGCTTTAACTTAGAAATTTCCTTTTCTAGCCGTATATATTCACTTTTCAAAATAAGAGCTCTTGTGCTTTGTACAATGCCGCTGCCACCCCCACAGGTTAAGGGTTTCCTTGAAGGCTGAGAATCAGTATGTTCTGATATCACTGTGGGAGGCAAACACACAGACAGGTGATAATTTTAATTATCTCCAAAGTTCACAATAAAGGAAACATTAGTAAGTTCAATAAATCACTATAAAAAACAAAACATCTCAGCACCATCTCCCTGAACGTCATCCTTGACTTCCTCCTCTTCCCTCACCTCCTATGCCAATTCCATCATGGATTCTAAGTATCTGCGGAACCCCTGCTTCTCTCCATCCACTACCTCCACCACCACCACCTGCTAGGATCACTCACGGTGACGGCAGCAGTCGGAGCTGCCCTTCACTGTCTACTCTCGACGCCAGTGGGGTCCCCTGGAGGGCTGCTTCCACCACACAGCGTGTGTGGGGTCCACCCCAAGGCAGTCAATGTGCTCCCAATACTCAACACGTATTTGTTAACTAAATAAACCTTAGACTGCTATTAAAGAATATACTATTCAGTATTTTACACCATATGTGTACAAGTAATGTAAAGAACTGTTTTGTAAATTTTAGGTAAAATTGCATAAAAGTGTGAGGTGCTTAGAAAGTGGAATGATCCACTGGGTCACTGACTGTTTACAAGGGAGGGGCAAGATGAGTGTGGGGAAGACACTCAATGTCCATTTCCTTTTGAATTATTCTGAATTCAGGTACAACACGTACCTGAAAGTCACAAATTAGAAGGAATCATCCTGACCCTTCTCTAACAACAAAAGTTCTATTTTTACCCCTTGAAGTTTTCCAGGTAGGAGCTGCAATTATCCTGCAATGGACACTAGGGCAGTTCAAACTAAACAAGCACCAGACAATGCGTGGACAATAATGCACACAAACATCATCTTGCATTTGCCTGACATTTAGAATTTTCAGTGTGCTTTCACACACAACTTTTAGCCTGATCCTTACAAGTCTATATCCAATCTAGAAGGTCAGGCGTTCTCCTCATGATTTCACAGGCTGTTAAGTGAGGGCAGTCAGCTTAGAGAACTGTTCGTGACGTTATTTCGATGCTGGACCCACTACACAAAGCTGCCCCAAGTACTGTTCAGCATTCTCTCTTTTCAAATGAAACATAAGAGACAGAAATATGGGAAAAGATACAGTTTGAGGAATGTATATGCAGAAATTTGATGATTAGATTTGAAAACTGTATCTAAGATAAGTTTCAAAGAGTTTGCCAGTAAGCATCAAGTCTGTATTTTCAGTACCAACAACAAGTAGGATAATATTTACTGTATACTGACTATGTTTTTACAGTGCACATGGTTAAAATCTATTAAGATATGCTTGTGTTTTATTGGGAAGGGTACGTCTACCTTGACAGGTAAGTCATTCTTGTATACTACTGAAGGTATCTTCACTGATATGTAAAGATCTGATAGCGCACAGGTTACATTCATAGTTTTTAAGAATCTATAATGGATAAATAGTTGAGATTACAGGAAACTTAAGGAGGTATCACAGGATAAATATGATCTCAATGAATTCATTTTAAAAATAGTTCTTTATAAATTAGTGATTAACAGGTTTATTCTTGACTGTCATATATATAGTAGCAGTCTTCAAAATGTGTAAGTATACTGAGAAGTAAGATGGAAAAAGATCTGGAAATATCAGCATTTTCTACTTACTTGAAGTATCTTGGGCCTGCTGATTTCGTCTAAGATTTTCTCTCAATAGCCTTATAACTTCTTTTTGATGTTCTACAGTGGCTTTTGTACAAGTAATTCTATTAAGAATAACAACAGAAATATGTAAAAGGCCAGCCACTAATTTTTAATGGAAGAATAAACAGAACTGCTGTCAAGAATTTTCTGATAAGATACATCACATTGATATGATATGCATAAGCAGCAGTAGGTAAGCCCTCACGATACCCCCTGGTATCATGCACTTTATAGCCATAAATAACACCATCAAATTGGAAGTGTTCTGTTTGGCTGCAGGGGCAATTTTTTTTTAACATTGAGAAACCAATTCTTTTAAAATTTCTGAAAGCCCAATAGGTATCATTAACTGGATATTGAGCAAAATTACATTCAGGGGCACCATAAAACAAATAATTGGGTTGTTATCATGAGGTCCTAGAAACCTCTTGAAGGTACAACAATTACCAAAGCGTAAAACCAAAAGCACCTTCTGTATACACTGTAAGGAAAGCACACTCGACTGCAGCTCTGATCTGAGGTGACACAGTCAGAGGTCACAGTCTGCTCATTGCACCCAGGAGAAAAAGACATTCTGTTAATTATTTGCTTGAGTGTTAATTGGCAATGCTAAATTATGAGACTTTCTGCCTTTCTTAGAGACTGAAAGTATCTGCTGATTCTATTCTATATAAAATTGCTTTGCATTTATTTAAAAAATTTTTTTTCTTTTGAGGAAGATTAGCTAGCCCTGAGCTAACATCTGCCACCAATCCTCTTTTTGCTGAGGAGGACTGGCCCTGAGCTAACATCGGTGCCCATCTTCCTCTACTTTATATGTGGGATGCCTACCACAGCATGGCTTGACAGGTGATGTGTAGGTCCACACCTAGGATGGTGAACCCTGGGCCACCGAAGTGGAATGTGCAAACTTAACCACCGTGCCGCTGGGCTGGCCACTAAAATTGCCTTTTTAATGATGCTCCACTAAAACCAACAGTCCTATCAATAGAAGGCTGGTTAGAATGCATGAAGATTCAGAGTGCGACTTTTTGGGCAAAATTAGATATCATCATTAAACATTTATTAAACATTTACAGGAAGAATAAAAAGTGTGAGGAGTCAGAGGTGACATATTAATAAGTGGCAACATTATATTTCTAATTCAGTTTCCTTGACTCTCTGTTTAATGTTCTTTTCATTATGCTATACCACAAAGAACTTTAGGCATGCTATTGTATATGGTACTATACATAAATAAATCAATAAAAAGGGAATATGCTCTTGGGCACTAAGTACTACAATTTAAAAGGAAATAAAACCTTACACAAAAATACAATAGGAAGAACAAATGAAATTAAGAGAACCAACAGAAACCTTAGACAAACTGCTAAAAACACACACACGTTCTTAATATTCACTTTCAAACAAAAAAGGCCATTTTTAAGCTGTTCCTATATGATTGAACAAGAAGTATCCAAAGACATAGTATGTCAGTAATTGATCAGAATTGTGCTTGTTTTCAAAACCTTTGCATACATAATGAGAATTTAATAACTTTAAAATCTGTAGATGTTTGTATTTATTTTATAAAAAGCAATAACAATATCTTAATATATTTTAAATTTATACAGTTTAGAAAGGAAGTTTAAGCTACTAAAGTCATATTCAATTAAGACAAAGACATACTCCTTTTCAAACTCCTTGGCATTTCTCATCTTCTCTAGGTCTATTTTCACCAGCTTTGTTTTGAGCTCTTCAATTTCTTCTTTATAGGGCTTAGCTCCTAAAGCAACTTTGTCCTAAAGGTTTTAGAGAAAAGAGAAATAAAGTAATTTTAGAGCAGTTTCAAAGACTTGTTAACTACCTAATATAGTAGGAACATTTTAAAACAGCAAACTCCAAACATATGAAAAGGAGGAAAGGCACAAATTTTAACCCTAAAATGAGTAACAAATAGATATTTGATGTGAAGTACATGTGAAGCTATTGGAAGCTAATGTGTAATTAGAAAACCTATGACTTCTATTTCTTAAAACAAATATTTTTCCCAATTAAAAAACAATATACTTAAACAAAATGAAACAGAAAGGTTGAAACGAATGAAATGGGTAGATAAAGGTAAATCAGGAAAATAAGACAAGAGATGAACAGTAATATAAATATCAAAGTAGAACTGAATTCAAGGCACAAAATATTATATAACATTATTGGGGATATTCTGTACTCAAGGTTGGTTCAATCTAGCCATACATCTACTTCGACTCAGAAAAAAAATCAGTCATATATACATACAAACATATACAAAAATCTTTTTTAATAAATAGGTTTAACTTTTTAGAGCAATTTTAGGTTTATAGACAAATTGAGCAGAGTACATAGAGTCCCGGTAATACCCGTGTCCTCCCCTAGTTTCTCCTATTATTAGCATCTTAGTGTGGTATGATTGTTACAAATGATGAGCCAATATCGATACATTATTAACTGACGTTCACAGTTTACATTAGAGTCTATTGTTTGCATTGTATAGTCCATGGGTTTTGACAAATGTATGACACGTGTTCATCATCACTGTATCATGCAGAATAGTTTCACTGCCCTAAAAATCTCCTGTGCTCCACTTATCCATCCCTCCACCCTCCCCCAGAACCCTTAGTAATCATTGATCTTTTCCTGTTCGCCTAGTTTTGCCTCTTCCAGAATGTCATACAGTATGCAGTGTTTTTAGATGGGCTTTTTAAAATTAGCAATGTGCATTTAAGGTTCCTCCATGTCTTTTGTGGCTTGATGGCTCATTTCTTATTATTGCTGAATAAATCATTCATTTCTTTTATTGCTGTTACCACAGCCATACTATGGATTACTATTATATATTGAATACAAAAATAAACCCATCTAAATAGGGACCCAGAGAGCTCTTCATTCCTCTAGGCGTTACCCCCAGTGCCTATAAAAACATTTGCACACACACGTAGTTAGCAAAGACTAAAAAGATGCAAGCTTCCAAAGCTGAGATGCTCAGCTTAAGAGGGTTGCTGACTAGGTCAGATAAGCCCATTCTGGGAGGAGCCCAGTATTTGCTCAGTCATGGCACCAGTAAAATACCCTGGCTTTCTGGACCAGATGCTGATATCAGGGACTCCTTGAGCATATGACTGGCTGGAGTGGTGTCAGTTTTGTAAGAAACTGCCAAACTCTCTTCTAAAGTGGCTACTGTACCACTTGCATTCCCACCAGCAGTGAGCAAGAGCTCCTGGCCCCACTCCTTGCCAGCATTTAGTGTAGTCAGTGTTCCGGATTTTGGCCATTATATTTTGAGCTACAGTGGATGTACAGTGGTATCTCATTGTTTTTTAATTTGCAATTTTCTAATGACATATGATGTGGAGCATCTTTTCATATGCTTATTTGCCATGTGTGTATCTTCTCTGGTGAAGTGTCTGTTCAGATCCATTGCCTATTTTTAAATCAGGCTGTTTGCTTTCTAATTATTGAGTTTTAAGAGTTCTTTGTATATTTTGGATAACAGTTCTTGAAAGATATGTGTTTTGCAAAGATTTTCTTCCAGTCTGTGGCTTGTCTTTCATAGGGCAAACATTTTTAATTTAAATGAAGTCCAGTTTATCAATTTTTTTCCTTCATAGATTATGCTTTTGGTGTTGTATGTAAAAAAAGTCAATGCCAAACCCAAGGTCACCTCGATTTTCTCCTACGTTATCTTCTAGGCATTTTCTAGTTTTGTGTTTTAGATTTAGGTTACAATCAATTGAGTTAATTTTTGTGAAAGGTGTCCAGTTGTTCAGCACCGCTAGTTGATAAGACTACCCTTTTCCATTGAATTGCCTTTGCTCTTTTGTCAAAGATGAACTGACTATATTTGTGTGTATATATTTCTGGGCTCTCTATTTTGTTCCATTGATCTATTCGTATACATTTTGATTTAAAAGTTCAAAGAACTCTAAAAATATTTATTCATTTATGACACCTAAAAGAAAATTTCAATATATTCTAAAAATGGAGAAATTGCAGTAATTTTTTTGCCACAATATAATGAAATAAATTAGTCATATATAACAGTTTTAAAACAATTCTTGAGTAAAAGAAATTGAAATTGGAAATACTCTCTTAGAAATGAAAGACAGTGAGAATTCCTTATTTCAAACACACGACGTGTGCCCAAGCTGCACTCAGAAGCGCTGACAGCCTTAAACATCCTCTAGCCGCCTGAGGAGTCTGAGCGCCTGTGTTCTCAGTGAACAGCACCTGCTCATCCTATTTTAGATGGAGTCTGCTGAGAAACTTTCTTTGCTCTACCAGAAAAAGAATTCCTTTGAGATTCTGATTTGAATTACATTAACTTTAGAAATTAATTTGGGAAAAACTGATGGTTGTACAGTATTTAGGTTACAACCTAGGAAATGGCATATTTATTATTTTAAACCACATGCTCTCCTATATTTCCTTTTAGAGTTTTGTTGTTCTTTTCATATATGTTGCCTCATTTTTTGTTAAGGTTAGTCACTTGAGCATTTTATATTTTGTGCCAGTTATAAATAAGATCTTTTTTTCCCACTGTGCAGGATGTCCCTAAAGTACTAGCACACTTTGAATTTTTAACAAATTTACTGCTACTTGATATAAATAATTTGTAAAGATACAACAGAGGAAATGTATCAAGATTTAAACAAAACTGTTAATGAGTCATTTGTTCAAATTACTTTCTTCTATATTCACTTAATAAACCCTACATTATATTGGACAGCTATATCCAGGTGAATTAAAATAGTGGTGAATAGGTTAAAAGTTAATATCTTTGCATTTTACTATGCCAAATCTCGAGTTAAATATACTGTTGCATTTTATAGAATATTTATATAAAATACAGAAACAGATTCTTAAAAATTCAAACTGTATAAAGATTTTATGGATACCCTATACTTTGCTTTCTTTCCTCATGGATGCTGTACAATGGCATACTCTATTATATTATCTAAATGGTTACTTTTAGTATGCAGGAAAGATATTCCTCTCTCCATAGACACCTGTACCAATCTATACTGAGTGTGGAGAAATTTGTCGCTTACTCCCTCTTTCTTGAAACACTAGCTTCACTTATATGAAGAAACTGGAACCACTCTGTTGCCCAGACCCCCTTTTCTTTTTCACTCACTGGCTGCTCCATCTCAGTATCATTTGGTTACTCCACATCTCCTCTCCATTATGCTTATGCCCTCGTCCAGTCTCATGATTTTTATATGCTGATGATTCCCCAAACTTAAACCTCTCGCCTATATCTTGCTCAGACTCAGATATTCAATTGCCTAAGTCATATCTCAACTTGGGTGTCCCCAGTGGGCATTTCCAATTCAGCATGTCCAAAACTGAACTTTCCTGGTTTCAAACTTCCTCTTCTGGCAGTCTTTCCCATTTCCGTATGTAGCAACTCTATCTTCTTGGCTGCTCAGGCCAAAAACTTTGGAATCATCTCTGACTCCAAGAAATACGAGAGGTACGTGTTTGGCTTTCTCTTTGATAAATTGAATCTAAATATTTTGCAAAAAAAAGGAAATATGAGAGGAAGAGACATGTGCCACTTCTGGGCCAGAGCCTTTATGAGTACAGATTTTAAGACAATTTTTAGCTTCTCCATCTTGTCCCTTTTCTGTGAGCCTGAGCACGGACAGCTTACAACTGGGCTTTAACCATGCAGATGAAAACAGCACCAAGGAAGTGCTGGAGAAACAAGATGGGAGAAACGGGGGCCTCTGAATGACCATGTGGAAAGGAGCCACTTGCCAAGCTGGAACCCACACTTTTACGTGTGAAATAAGCTTCTGTTTTGTTTGAGCCATTGCATTTTGTGGTTCCCTTTGTTGTAGGAGCTGGCACGTCACTAACAAACACGCCTTCCTGGATTCTATTTTCAAAGGGCAGCCTTTAAAAATTTAAGTCAGACTATATCATTTTGCCAAAATCCTCTGATGACTTCCCATCTCATCCAGAATAAAACCCAAAGTGCTTACAAATAGCTTTCAAGATGCTTTATGATTTGGCTCTCTGCTACTTCTCACCTATTTCCCTTTCTATCCTTGCCCACGCTGCTCAGGAGACGCTGGCTTTCTTGCTGTTTCCTTGAATACATCTCAACTACTTCTGTGTTGCGGCCTTCGCATTTGCTACTTCTTTTGCCTAGAAGGCCCTTCCCTACCAGACAGCTCACACCATCACTTCGTCATCTTAATTGTGCGGCTCTCCTCAACTCCCCTTACAAAATCACACTCCTACTCACACCCACTCTCACCCTGCACCTATATACCTCTGTCTGGCTTAATATTTTTCCATTGCACTTCTCACCGTTTAACAAACATATATACTTGTTTATTTTCTGACTTCATGAAGCAGAATGTAAGCCTCTTCAAGGAGGCTTTATTTTTTTTCCATTGCAGTACACATGGCATCTAGAACAATGACCAACACATAGTAGGTATTCAACAAATACTTGTTGAATGAATAAAAATGTGATCATTTAGTTATTTGAAGTATTAAAAAATTACTCTCAAAGATTTTAAAGCTTTACAGTTGATTTTCTTGGTTTTTAGCTATACTAACAATTTCTAAAAACAAAATTAAGATTATTTTCTCTTGCCTCTCTGTTTCATGTCTCATTGAAAGAACCAGAATTTTTAGAACAATGTTAAATAATGAAAAGAGTAGGCATTCTTGGCTTGTTTCTAATTTTGGAATGAAGAGAAGAGACACTGGAGCAGGAACAGTGAACAAAATGCCTATTAGGATCCGACCCAAGTAGCAGAAGAGTGAGAAGTAGCTGTGGCTCAGACGAGGAAGGAAGGCTGTGATGAAGGAGGGTGCGACTTGTGTAACGGCATTCAAGCTCAAAAACATTTCAACTCTGCTCTTTCTAGAGAAAACAGGTTAGATTAAGCCCATAGGCTACCAGGTGGGACTCAATAACAGGGGATTAAGTAGAAAAAAATATAATTTTAAAATGTACTTATCTAACAGAGTATTAAATATTTAGATAAGAAGCATATTTTTTTGAAAAATAAAAAGAAAGTCTCAACAAGAAAAAAACCAACAACTCAATTAAAAAGTGGGCAAAAGATCTGAACAGAGATTTCTGCAAAGAAGATATATGGATGGCCAACAGGCTCATGAAAAGATGTTCAACATCATTAGCTATCAGGGAAATGCAAATCAAAACTACAAGGAGATATCACCTCACTCTGGTCAGAATGGCTATAATTAACAAGACAGGAAACAACAAGTGTTGGAGAGGATGTGGAGAGAAAGGAACCCTCAAACATTGCTGGTGGGAGTGCAAAGTGGTGAAGCCACTATGGAAAACAGTATGGAGACGCCTCAGAAAATTAAGAATAGATCTACCATATGATCCAGCAATCCCACTGCTGGGTATTTATCCAAAGAACTTGAAAACACAAAGGCATAAAAGATATATGCACCCCTATGTTCATCACATCATTATTCACAATAGCCAAGGCTTGTAAACAACCTAGGTGCCCATCAAGGGACGAATGGAAGATGTGGTATATATACACAATGGAATACTACTCAGCCATAAGAAATGATGAAATCTGGCCATTTGTGACAACCTGGATGGACCTTGAGGGTATTATGCTAAGTGAAATAAGTCAGAGGGAGAAAGTCAAATACCATATGATCTCACTCATAAGTAGAAGATAAAAATGACAAACAAACACAGAGCAAGAGAGACTGGATTGGTGGTTACCAGAAGGGAAGGGAGGAGGGGGAAGGGCAAAAGGGGTGATTAGACACACGTGTGGTGATGGATAATTGGTCTTTGTGGGGTGAACATGATGTAATCTACACAGAATTCGAAATATATTATGATGTACACCTGAAAGTTATATAATGTTATAATCCAATGTTACTGCAATAATAAAAAATTTAAAAAAAAACATATTTATGAAAAAATGTTGCAATATACTACTAGAGATATACAAACATACATCCTCTACATTTTTGGCATTCAGAAATTAAAGTGAAAATAAAAAATTTCCTTACTTTGAAAAGTAAAAAAATTAAAAAAAATTAAAAAAATAAGATATATTTTAAACTGTCAAGAATATTTATGTTTTTTAAAAATAATTTTTACAGGAAGATGAAAACAATCATTATTTGGCATGAAAATAAACGTATGCATTTATTTATATTTATTATGCATAATTTATAAAATTATGCCTTTATTTATAAAATGAGTTTTAAGTTACCTGAAGTACTTGGATCATTTCTTTTGTTTTTTCAAGGCATTTATTTGATTCATTAACTTGTGATTGAAGTTTTGCTATTATATCATTAGTCATCTCAAGCTCTTTCTGCATCTTTATAATCTTGTCTTCCTTTTGCATGGCAGTTTCTTTAGCTTCACGTAGTGAAGTTTCCAGCTCTTGAATCTTCTATTAAAAAAAACACACATATATAAGGTGTGCCTTGAAGACAGAATCACAGTTTATATGAAACAAAGATCATATATAGGTATTAATCTTTCAGATTGCATCAACATAGGATAGATGGAGACTCCAAATGTCACTCAATTTATACATGTATTATTTTTTTCATTTAGAAGCTGATCATTTAGGACTAAAAGAGGCCCAGATTTTATATAAGGTTAGTACTTATTTTATTTACTAGTTAGCATGGTGCTAAGCATATTAAATAGGCACTTACATTTTAAATTAACACTACTTACAGAAAGTATATTTGTTAATTGACACTTTAGAGGAATACATGTAACATATCTTTCCCTTTATTTTTATTACCTAGTTTTTATGCTGAAAAATACAAGTATGTGGAAAAATCCAAAGGCATATAATTAAGATTAAGTTCCCCCATCTCAGAACCCCCACTGACTCTAAAGCGATGACTACTAAACTCTTTCAAGTGTATCCTTCTAGAAATTTTCTATATGTATCTACGCATGTGAATATACAGTTTACAAAAACAGTAAGTCACACACACAATAGTGTGTAAGAAGAAAGTTCACACAGAATAGCGTGAAAGAAGAAAGAGCCAAAGCAGGACTGCATTCGAACATGAAGAAGACAGATATGACTACAGAAGAACTATACAACTTTAATGTAGACCATGAAGACACTGAAATTGTTAAAGGTTTTGTTTCCCTTGGTTCAGTCATCAGTTTAAATGGAGACCGCAGCCAAGAAATCAAGAGAAGACTGTGACTCAGAAGGGCAGCGATGGAAGAATCAGGAAAGATCATCAACAGTAAGGGAGTATCATTAGAGACCAAGGCCAAGATTATCGACACCCTCGCATTCCCAATTACTATGTGTGGGTGCGAAAGCTGGACAGTGAAGAAGGCTGACAGGAAAAAATGGACTCATTTGAGATATGGTGTTGGAGGAGAGCTCTACAGATACCCTGGACTGCCAGAAAAATGAACAAGTGGGTCCAAGAGCAAATTAAGCCTGACCTATCTCTGGAGGCAAAAATTGTAAAACTGAGACTATCCTACCTTGGGGACATGATGAAAAGTAAAAGGCAGCAGGAAAAGAGGAAGACGAAATACGAGATGGCGTAATTCCAGAAAGGAAGCCATAGGCGTGAGTCTACAGGAGCTGAGTAGGGCTCTTGAGGACAGGATATTGGACATCACTCATTCATAGAGTTGCCAGGAATCAGAGCTGACTCTACAGCACATAACAACAATAAATATATACTTCTGGTTTTTTGTGGGTTTTTATTGCTGAGGAAGATGAGCCCTGAGCTAACTTCCTCTTTTTTTGCTTGAGGAAGATTAGCCCTGAGCTAATATCTATGTCAATCTTCCTCCATTTTATATGTGGATTGCTGCCACATCATGGCTGCCAATGAGTGGTGTAGGTCCGTGCCTGGGATCTGAACCATGAACTGGGCCGCCGAAGTAGAGCATGCAAACTTAACCACTATGCCATGGGGCTGGCCTCCTGCTTTTTAAAAAATTAAAAATTTTATTTTCACTTGATAATATATTTTCCAGATCTTTTCATTATCAACACATAGATCTCTCGCATTTTTGTTTTCATGGGTAAATATATCCTATTTCATGGAGGTACTATAAACTAGTTAACCTGTCACCTACTAATGAACATTTAGGTTATTTCCAGTTTTTTATAAGTACAAAAATATCTTAATTTGTTCATAATATAAGACTGTTCACATATACACACATGCAGGTTTTCCTGGAAAACGTTTCTTTTTGGTCCACCTGGAATTTACTTTTGTTTAATGAATGAGGTAGGAGTCCAGACTTATTCTTCTAAGATGGCTAGTTGGTTGTTCTGATTCAAACATTAAGCAGACTATCTTTCCCCCCTGAGTTGACTGCTCCTACTGTCATGCACTGAATTCTCCTACTTGTTTGGGTGGACTGCCCAACTCTCTGCCTGCCCCACTGCTCTACCTCCACATCACTGACCTGCTCTGTGCTACTCTGATTTGGCCTAATTATCAAACTAATAACATACGATTTATTATCTGATGGGGTATTTCCTGGGGTCATTGAAAATGGGATTTCCTTGTGCTTGTTTATCTTATTGCTTTGGAAGATGGGTTTCATATTTCCACTATTTTTACCTCTGCAGCTGACTGAGGTCTGTAGTGATCAGCAAATCAATAAACTCTATATTAGTGATCTTCTAGTTTCCACTAGTAATAATTATTAAACTGGCAGTTGATGTTTTATTATAAATATTTATTTTGGTAAAAATGCTAAGTTGTAATTCACTCGGGTTCCCCACTAAGACGTGTGTGCTAACAAAATAAAACAGCGTGTTTGCTGTACAGATTCCCAAGTAAGGGCAGTTAATACAGTTATTGGATTATTCAAATAATGTACTGATTCTTGGGCACAGGTTAATCTGTATAAGAAATTTATTATACTTTTAGCCTCTTCCATTTTTGTTTTGATCACATTAACCAATATTAAAGACACTGATGATAATTAGAGAAAAGCTAAATTGCTCTTTCTCTCTAAACTAGTTTGGTACTATAGACATAGATTATAATTTAATAGAAAGTCACATGATTTAGAAAACTTATAATGTATGGTAATAACACCTTAAGTGGTATACATACCTATTAATCAAATTAAGGCATGAGTTACTTCTATTTTATAATTCAAAGGTAAGATCTTATGTAACATGTAGCTTTATAATTAGTTGAGTGAGCGCCCCAATAGAACTATATTTAAAAAACAAGTCCATCATGCATGTTCCCTAATACCTTCAATACTGTGATTTTGCTCTGAAATGTTACATATGATACATCTTTAACTCTACAATGAAGCTGCAAATTGAAAAACATCTTATAAGAAATCTCATACCTCTGTGGTTAGTTGTGTAGCTCTTGATGTGACATGAAGATTCTTATCGCCTTGTGTAGTAGGATTAACAAGGGCACCAGATGTTTGAGAGATCTTCAAAGTTTGATAGTTTTTCAACAGTTTTTCATTTTTCTCTTTCACTGATTTCAGGTCATGTTCCCATTCTTTGGTGATGGTCACATTTCTTTCCTCAAACTCTGTTGATTCATTTATTATAGCCTATTGAGTAGTAAAGACAACACTATAGCTTCTAAAATGAATTACGTATTAAAAAAACCACTATGGAAAATACTAGAGTTCTAGGACAAGGCATATGTTGAAATTCATTATTCAGAACATTCTAGAATAGTACTTTAAAAGAATGTGAACATTCTTTGTGGCTTGCACCAGTTCCTGACATTTCAGAAGACGCTGGATATTGATTATGAGAATAAAAGAAGAATAAGGACTAGAGAGGATTCATGTTGATTTGCAAGATGATAATCTCATTCTATTAGATCAGCACTGACATATGAAGAGGAATCTGAAGAACTGGTCAGGTTAAAATCATTATGTATGTTATGACATATATAATGTCATATATAAACATTAACTGACATCTAATAGCAGAGCATACCCAGTAAACTTAATAACAATCTATTTTCCTCTTTCATTTCAAACCTCAGTGTTTATAAGGAAAAAAATTTACTGACTTTTCGTAATCTGAAAATCTTCTATTTCCGTGCAGGGAGTAACAGCCAATCCATACCCTCGTTACATCAAAGGCTGACTCACTCTGAAATTGCTTCTAGCATCTTTTTACTTCCTATTCTTATGGGATGTACTTTTTGCTCTCATCATGAATGCCTTCTTGGCCTTACCTGTATCTTTCTTTGTGGCTTTATGGTAGTTCTGTGAGATGCGGATCCTAAATTAGTTGTGTTCTTGCTGGCACCCTGGACTCTCCTTGGTTCTGGACTACTGACCCCACACCACACCAAGTTATCAATTGCTATGCTCAGATGGTGGAAGAAGCCACATATCCATGCTGATCCACAGAGCAGAAATCTCTACTTTCTAACCACAAGTGAGCCCTCAATATTATGAGAAAAACACTGAATTATATGGAAATTATCTTATCCCAAACACTGGTTTTATGCTTTTCTTCATTGATTGTGGACCATTTTTTTTTTATTTTAAAAGCTCATTTACTGTTTTGCTAGCTTGGGGTATTCGACAAATGGGATTCACTATCCACAGGAAAACCTTTTTTAAAAATGTTATCTACATTTCAATGTGATTTAAGTATAGTTTCCAGATGAAATTAAAGTGTCAGGAAAGAACTACCCAAACAAATGAAATATAAAACCAATCTTAGGAGCTATAATATTAATCTAGCTCCCTTTGCTCCAACTGCCTATATAACAAGCAACTTTCTGATTAATGACAATTTTACCAGGTGTATGAGGTAGAGATTACTTCAGAAAGCCGAATGAATCTTCTCATCAGTGGAAAGTAAAACAAATTAATAAAACTGATCTCAAGCAATCTTGGTTCATATGAATCTGTCCACAAGGGCTGGTCACCTTGGGAACAATGATACAAACCACATGTTTGAACCTCACAGTTGAAGGATCAGCACGTATGATAGCAACAGCACCGAGGTGAGAAGCACAAGGCCTCACTAATTAGTGGACTAGAGCTGTCTTTGGCTTGACCACAGGTGCTGCCCACAGCCCTGAAACAGGCTAGCATCTCACCTTGTTTGAGGATACTTGGGGGAAAAGGCTCAGGTCCTACGGAAGCGAGAAAGGACAGAGGAAAATGGCAAGATTTGAGGTTTCACCAGTGGAAATGGATTGTTATACTGCAACATTTTATTATCTTCTTTACAAGTTGATATATTTAATTACCTTAAGGAAGCAAAATGTGTTAGAGGAAGAACACATTTACAGTCACTCTTTTTCAAATAAAAAAATAAAGAAGCATATACAAATAAATGAAAGAAAATATACTTAAAATTAAGTTGCTCTAAGTCTTTTTAAGAATGAGGCAGAAAAATTAAAGCAAACAAAAAAAAAGAATGAGCACCAAAAAAGTACTACTTACAATTATCTTTTTATTATAAAAGATATTCACTTCACAAATCCTATCATTTTCTTTCTGGATGCCATTTTTAAGCTTTCCTATATCAAAATGAGTATTCAACCACTCTTCCAAAAACTGGGTCATTTCTTTCCTATTACTCAGTACTTGTTGAAATTCCATCTTTACGCTGTGGAAGTCACATTCCGAAAAATCTTTGAGAATTTCCTGTGTGAAAAATAAGCATTGAATCTCCTGAATCTTAGGAAAGTTTTTATCTAAATATCAGACAAATATCATAAAAAGGGGAAAATAACCTTACTGAACTTTCACTTCTAATATTTTGAAGTAAACATAATTCTAATTTATCCTCATTATATTAGAAATATAATTCTAATTTAAATAATAAAATTTTGGCAGTATAGGCTATGTAACAGAGGCACATCTACAAATTCTGCCTTTTGGCATTTTTAAAACCTGTTCGAAACTATGAATCTGTGACAGTGTCTGAAGTGCTTCTGGATGCAGCTTTTCTGTGCATACAGCAGGCCTTGCATGCATACTGGGAACTGCAGGGGCCTCACACTGCTGGGTGAGAGCAGGACACTCCATGTGGGGTTGCTACAATACAAATGTCTGTGACTCCCAGTCACAGATCTAGGAAGTTTTAGAAGGCATTTGGAAACTTATTCTGGCCTTCCAAGAAATCCTACTTGCTGATATTAAGTCTACTTTTCTATATCTGTGTAGTTCTGAAAGGAGGCTAGTCTATGACTTGGCACTCTTTACATCTGGCCAGCTGTCATTCTGCAACCTATTTTTTTTCTCCCCAAAGCCCCAGTAGTACATAGTTGTATATCCTAGTTCTAGGTCCTTCTGGTTCTTCTCTGTGGGACACTGCCACAGCATGGCCTGACGAGCAGTGCCAGGTCCACGCCTAGGATCTGAATCAGCGAACCCCAGGCTGCCAAAGCAGAGCACAGGAACCCACTTGCTACGCCACCAGGCTGGCCCCTCTGCAAGCTGTTTTTAATTTCATAAATGAAAATGACTCTAAGCACATGAAGAGGTACCTTTCTATTTGATAAAAAGACTTAAAATCTAATTAAATCCATTTTAAATAAATCATACCTCAATATGTAGATCCATTTTCTGGCTCAACTGGAGGTCCCCTAATTCTCTGGATGGTACATCATCATCTTGTTGAAGATGCTGCATTTTACTTAGCAGTTCATTTTGCTTTTCCACTTCATCAATAAAAACCATTTCAAGTTTACTGATGGATTCATGTTGTTCTTCCTTTATCTTTGTAACATAGCTTAACACATACTTGCAGGAAAACATGAAACAAATTGGGAAATGAAACTTTTATCACGTTTAGAGGAAGTTCTAAACTCTCAAGACTAAGAGGTGGGGCGGCTTGTCTTGTTTGTCTCTATCCTCTGAGGAGTGAGGAAGAAGGGAAGAACCTCTCTCTATTCCCAAGTTTCTACTCTCAGCGTCTTCGGAGAGTGACTTCCAGACCTCTAGTTTCTTATTTCTGACTTCCTTCTGGAGCTACCTCAGGGATGTCCTACAGTTACCTCAGATTCAATATGTTTACAATGTAACATGATGCCTTTCCCTATAAACCCACCTTTTTCTATTGCCTCCTTTTGGTTAATTATATCACGCAGTTTTCCCAGTGAGATTCATTTCAACATCCTCTCCTGCCTATGTCAGCTGGGTGGCCAACGTGAGTGTGCCCTGCCTCAGGACTTACCTGTCAAGTGTGGCTTAAAGGGGACAAGAATTTGAATGCCCTGGTTCTATGGACCTCATGAATAAGTTCTGGATATCTGATTGTTAGGCTTTTGAAGACTATTAGAGCCTGAGGGGCAATCTACCTAGGTAGGGAAGATACCGCTTCCTACTTCCTCAACTTCCACCATTCCTTAACAATTTACAATCTGGCCTCTTTCCTAACCACTCAACTAAAACTGCTCTGACAAAGGTCACCAGTAAGCTCCATTGTCAACAATTGAGGGGATCTCTTCATTCATGTTCTGGCTGTCTGAAGCATCTGCCACCCTTGACCACTTCATCTTTGACACACTCTCCACCACTGACTTGACCAATGGCACTTTTGCTCAGTTCTCTCTTATCTCTCTGACTTTTCCAACCTCAAACTCATGTGTTGCTCTCTTTTCTGCTACTGCCTCTTGAGAACTGATCTTTTCCAGAGTTCTCTTTTATCTTCACTCTATTATGCTTCTGGGTGGCCTCATTCACACCTGTTGTACTATCTATCACCAAATGCTGATGGATCCCACATCTTTATCTGTGGTCCTGATTTTTCTCCTGACAAACCTCAGATTCACAACTAAAAGCCTACTTGGTTTCTCTTCCTGGATGTTCCATTATAGGTATTTCTATCTCAAAACATCTCAAATTAAACACCAGATCTCTCCTCCTGCCTCACCTGCCTTCTCCCTTTCGTTTTTTCTTTCTATCAGTTAATGGCACCACTATCCACAAACCCGGCTAAGCCCAAATCCTGGGGCTCAGTCTGAACTTCCCTCCCCTCCCTCCACTGTCAAGCACATGGACCTACTATTGTAAACTGCCAAATATTTCTTTAACTTCTTTCATCCTTTCCATCCCTATGAATCCTTCCCCCATAGTACTGTCACCCATCACATCTCATCAGGACAATTGTAACTGCCTCTTGTCTCTTCTCTCTGCCACCAGGCTTATCATCCCCTGCAGACTCATTTCTTCTTTGTCTGTAGTGAAGTCTCTACAATGGCAACCCGATCACATTACTGCCACCACTTAAAATAACTGTCCAGTGACCCCTCCTCATCTCTAAAATGAACTCTAAGCTTTACTGCTTGAGCCCAGCTTCCAGTCCAGTCTTGTCTTCAACTTGTTCTCCAGGACATTGTCCACTACTGCACTTCTCACCTGTTCAAATGTCTGCCTCACCCACTGGACTAGGAGAGATTTAGCGGTTGCTCATCTCTGTCTCCCCAGCACCCTGACACATTGTTAAGGCCAAAGGCAGAGATCAGGTTTTGTTGAATGAGCAGGTCCTAGATGCACTGAGGATCCTGCACATACTATTCTCAGACCCATGCCATCTTTAATTCAGTAGCAAATGTACTAATTAGCAAATACACCAACTCCCAAAGCAGGACTTAAATATACTGGTTTGTAACTGAAATTAATGGCAATATTTACAAAGATATTACTAAAACAGGTGGTACCTTGAGTTTCTTCATGACTCTGTGGAACTCCATGGAACATCTCTGGTTGGCAGTGAGAAGTTTCTGAATCTGTCTGGTTTGTGGATGTGGAAGTGAGAGGTTTGCTTTTACTCTAATTGAAAGCTCTCTTTGGGTTTCAATTTCCCTCTCCAAGTCAAGACAGAGTCCATTTAAGCACTCATAATGACTATCCATCTCTGTGTATCTCTTCAGAAGCTCCTAAAGGCAGTGAGAATTCATTCAATTTAATAATTCATTCTATTTTAACAATAAGTAGTCCTAGCTCTGGAATTGTAACAAAATTTATGCTTTAACACTTTCTATAGGGCAGAAATAAATTGAGACTTTTGTGTATAAAAAACAAAAAGAAAATGTTATTGTCGATTTTGGATTATAGAAATAATTATAATCATTGTGGAAATTTAAGAAGTTTAAACTGTAGGGGAGGAAGATATTTCCTCTACACGCTCTAGGTCCTTCTGGCTGGACAGCGAATTAAATTCACATGAGACAGAATAACAGGAGAAAATTAAACAAAGCTTTATAACATGTATACATGGGAGAGACCCAGGAAAACTGAGCAACTCACCAAAATGGCGGAAGCTCTCACCTTAAATATCATCTTCAGCTAAAGACAAAGGAGGATGTTGTGGGTAGGGGGAGTCAGTATGGGAGGTTACCAGACAAGTACAGTAAACAAGAGTAAGGTTATTATGCAGATTTAAGTCCTTGCCTTCCGCATTGATAAGAGTTTCTAGAGGTAAGGTCATCCCCCTTCTTCCTGGTACAGAGAGGGAGACATCTTTACAGATGGAGATTTCCCTTACAAATGGAAATGTCTCTTACAAAAGGTAACTTCTACTTTTCAGAGTTTCTCTCATGTCTGCAGTTTTTGAAAGTAACCAGCCCAAAATAATCTTCATGCCAAAGAGATATATCTTGGGGTGGCCAATTTTAATCCTCTATAAAACAGCTATAACAAAGAAAACCAGAAACAACCATTGTTATCATTTTGATACATTTTCTTTTAGTCTTCTAAACATCCATGATTTGAATGAACATTTACAAAGTTGGAAGAGAAATTTGCATGAATTCAATCTAGTATGTATTGTAGCTCAAGGCTGAATGCTAGCTTCTGTTGACAATAGGTGGTGTGAGTGAGCAGATAAAACTGATGAGGATCAAGGATGCCTCAGGGAGAAAAGCCCAAGGCTTCCTGGCCTACATACCAATCTATATCATCCTCACAGAAGCATGGGACATCCTGACCTCATTCAATCTGATTCTTACCCAAAGTTATAAGACCACCTGATAACCAGACTCCACCTGCACTGATACTTTTTTTACCTAATTTTTCCTTTGTCTTGTAAAGAAGCAACTCACATACTTATGCCTTATAAATTTAGCCCTACCCTCAACCCATGTTTGCAGCTCTTCACTGCCCATAGGTCCTGTCCCCATGCTACTCCATGCTACTTCCTGAATAAAAGAGCACTACTGCCAGACCTTGAGAGTCCAAGAAATGTTTCTTTCGACTCCTCAGCTCACTGAGCCAGCATCAAAACGAGTGACAACAAATCACATGACCTACGTTCTATTATCTGCCTAGAATCTGAGATTTCTCACCTTTTATCAGAGTTAGAGTTCAGGTTCTAGCCCTGTCACTTCCTGACTGGGGAAATCCTTGAGCCATTCTCCCAACTACAAAATGAAGACTACAATAATTTCCACAAAGTTTTCTAGGGAATTAAGTAAAATGTTAGATAATATCTATATATAACCTATAAAATACATACAGACACTATAAATTAAAGGAAATAAAATTATATTTGTAGAAATGCTTCTATACCCAAGTTTTAAACTTAGACTTGGTTTCAAATCCTAATTTTACCAATTTACCAGCTGTGTGACCTTGGGCAATGACTAAACTTCCTCCTGGGCCTCAATTTCTTTGTTTATAAATGGAACAATAAACTCTGTCTCATGAGGTAAAGCACCCAGTCTAGTGCCTTGTGTATGGCAGACACCCATTAGGCCTAGGCCCAGCAGCTCAACTTTCTAGAGACCAGACAGGTGACAAGCTGGTCAGGGCACAGGTGGAAGAACACTTTACATTCAATCGGGTATTAACATATTTAGTTCAGGGTGCTAAACAATAGAGTAAGGGGCTTCTGACAATAATGAGCTCTCCTTTTAATAATTTAAGGAAAACCTAGATAGATGTTCATTAATCTGGGATGTTGGAGAGGGGATTCTTGCCTTTGGTCTTAGGAGGAATCACCTTATGGTTGGAGCAGCACTGTCTAGTCATTCATTTGTACTTTTAATAAATACATATTGAAGGCTGACTTCTGTCAGGACTGTGCTAAGTGATGCAGCCATAAACAACACACAGAAGTCTTTAGGGATCTTGTGTTCTAATAGGGGTGACAGTAAATCCTGTTGGCTTTACCCTCACTACATGTTCAGAATCCACACACTTCTCACTGCTTCCACTACTACCTCTCTGGGCCAAGCCATCACCATCTTCGCATGATTACTGAAATTAGTCTTTCAAATAGTCTTCCTGCTATCACTTAATTTTCAACACAACAATCAGAGCTATCCCTTTAAAATGTTAAGTCAGACCATGTCTCTCTCGTGGTCAAAACTCTCCAGTGGATCCACATCTCGTTCAGAGTAAAACCCAAAGTCTTTTAAAAGCCCCACAGCCTGCTTCCTCCTGTTAACTCTGACCTCGTTTCTCATTAGCTTTCCCCCTTGTTGATGTTGCTGGAGCCCACTAGGCAGCTTCTGCTTCAGGAGCTCTGTCCTTGCTGTTCTCCCTGCCTGTTCTGCTCTCCACCAGATACCTGTATGTCTCAACCATTGACTCCTTTCAGGTATCTGCTGAAATACCACCTTTCCAGTGAAGCCTCAAAATCATAAACCCTACTGTTTTTTTTCAAAGATTGGCACCTGAGCTAACATCTGTTGCCAATCTTTTTTCTTCTTCTCCCCAAAGCCTCCCCAGTACATAATTGTATATTCTAGTTGTGAGTGCCTCTGGTTGTGCTATGTGGGATGCTGCCTCAGCGTGGCCTGACAAGCGGTGCCATGTCTGTGCCCAGGATCTGAACTGGGGAAACCCTGGGCTGCCGAAGCGGGAGCACAAACTTAACCACTTGGCCCCAGGGCCGGCCCCAAACCCCACTGTTTTGTTTGTGTATGTATGCATGTATGCACACACATATCTGTACTAGATTATGAAGTTTAGAAGAATACTGAGCATTATCTATTCATTCCATAGAGGTGCCTGTGACTCCACAGGCCTTTGGAAGGGCCCCAATATTTATTTGTAATTTGAACAGGGGCACTTACTTTTATCCTAAAGCACTTTTCTCTCAGGCTTTCTGTAAGGTGCTGTTTTCCATCACATAGCAACATTTTTTCATATTTTAATACCTCTTTGATGTTCTGTTGGTCCTGCTTGGATGGAAAGAAATAAACAAGGCTTCAGCTATAACTCCATTCATATATAATGTCTAATCATTTACTTTTTCAATTACACATTGTACATTATTTCAATAATGGAATCAAATATTATACTTGTAACACAAAAAAATGTTAAAAATGGTCAGAAAATGAATAATAGTATCATGAAGTCTTTTAGTGAGTAACCTCAACTCATTGGGGAAAAAAGTGGGAGAACCACATATTTTTTGGAGACAGAATCTGTTCCTGTAACCTTCATAGCTGCAAATTAGGTTTTAGATTTATCTCTGGTTCCTACTCTTCCAGATCTCTGCATTAGAATAATTATTGCCAACTAAACATGCTAGCACGACTGTCTGTACTGTCCATGGTGCTCCAAGCTCCATTCATATATTCTTCCCAGCACCTTGGACCAGAAAATTCATACCCTGCCTACATTTTGTATTTCTGACTACAAGTACAAAACAAAACATTTTCTCCCATTTGTTTATCTTATTTACTGCAGTACCCAGAAGACTAATTGTTCAATGAATATTTGTTGAATGAATTAAATCTCTTTATAAATTTAGTTAGGGTCCACATAAATATGATTCCCAAGTGTCTGATGTTTCTATTGAGATTGCAAATGATACTGTTTTCCACTTTATTCTTTCTTCACTATTGAAATATGAGAATGAAAAAGATTTTTATAGATTTCATAAACTTTCTTATTGATCTGAAGTTTACATTACTTTTTAGAGGATTCAGTTCAATTTCTTTTTTTGTATTCATCTTGCCTTCTTCCCTTCTAATGTCACTAACAAAAGCCCACGTCTAACCCTATCATGTAGAGATAGAGAGATGGGCTATTTAATCTTTTGTAAATCGAATCCTTCAAATATTTCTCCATTGAGAATAATGCTATTTCTTGGTTTAAAAAATCTTTTAAAATTTCATTAAAGAAAATAGTCTGCTTATTGAACAAATTTTTTCTTAAAAATAAAGAATTAAAATGGTATTTTCTGAAATAGATTTTAGCTTCTTTTAAAACTGTACTTGCCTGTTTGTGTGAAAAGTTATAGTAATAGTTTTCCCATTATCCTCCGTTTGTAGAAATTTCCCGGAAAAAAAAAGTAAAAACATTGCTACCCTTTTCAAAAAAGCTTGTTTCTTATAAATAGTTACTAGATAGGGGTAGATTCTGAACTCGCTCTAGCTATCATTTCTCTTAAGGTTTCTCTGAATTGGTCTCTTTCCATTTTTGAGAGACTTTTATGCTCCTTAGCTCATCTCTCTCCTTAGCTACAATTCTTATTTCTTCAAGGCTTTCATAAAGTTTCTTAGTCAAGTGTAAGTTATCCATTTCCACATTTTGCATAGATAAATTTTGGGCCTCAAACTGCTTCTTCAATCCTTCCGTTTCATTCATTTTTTAATGAGTTTTACTGACATCTTCTTTCACTTTAAGAAGTTGAAGCTCTTTTTTCTGAAGTTCTCGGATCTTGAGATAATTATAAAACAAGTTAGAATGCAAACAGAACTCCTTCAAGGACGGAAAATAGTCTATTTGTTACATACAAGCACATATCTATGTCTATATATCTATTTCTATCTCCTTGCTGAGTCTACAAATAATTTTGGACACAACTACTCCCAAAAGAATAAAACAACAATACCTTTTCCTGTAATTCATCTTTTGCCTTATTTAAATCCTTTTGAATATTTGAAATCTGGGTTGTCTTTTCTGAAACTCTCTCTCTGAATTTATCAATAGTTTCCTGGTGTTCTTTCAAATGCATACGAGCAATTTTCAGTTCTTGTTGTGTTTCCAGATCCTTTATTATTAGAAGAAATTGAGAAATATGATAATATAAAGGCACATTATCTTTTCTTAATGATGAACTAGTTAAAGTAAAAAAATGCATTCTCACAGTTAAAAACCACCAACACACCACCCCCAAATCAGAACAGTATGGCAGGATAGAGAGTACAGACCCTGTCCCTCACCTCGCCCATCCTAGTCCTGCTCCTTGTTGAACTGGCTGCTCGCTCTTCTCCTTTCAGACCCCTTGGACACCCTTCTAGATCAACGTCACAGAAAAAGTGTCCCATTCTTATGCTTAGTGTTCCCTTATACAGACAAACCCCACTTAGCCAGTGCCTTATGGCGGACACTTGGATTGCTTTTAGCTTTTGTTTACCACAAACAATGCTGCAGTGAATGCTGTTGTATTTCTGCCCAAATGTGTGAATATATTGGTTGGATAAATTCCTAGGAATGGAATTGCTGTAACAAACGTATATGCTGATAAATTTTTAATAAGATATTGTCAAACTGTCTCCCTAAAAGGCTATAACATTTACTTTTTCACCAACAGTATCATTTATTTAAAAGAGAAGGAAGCTTCTTGTATTAAAAATATGTGTGCTGGACAGGAAGAAAGAGTATAACTCACTCTAGCTATGGTTTCTTGTAGGTTTGCCTTCAGTTGGTCTCTCTCCAGTTTGAGTGCCTCTTCCACTTTTCTTAGATTATCTCTTTCTTTCATTACAGATTTCATTTCTTCAAGATTTTCATGAAGTTTCTGAGCCAAGTTTAAGTTTTCCATTTCTATTTTATCCAGAGTTAAACTTTGGGCCTTGAATTGTTTCTTCAATCGCTCTATCTCGGACATTTTTTTCTGTGTCTCACTGACATCTTCTTTTAACTTAAAAAGCTGATGTTCATTTGCCTTAAGTTCTTGGATCTTATCAAGATAATCATAAAATAACATGTCAGGATACAGATGGTTTTTAAGACAAGTATAAAGAATAGTTTCTAAATTGATTAAGACAATAGGCTTCTAATGTCACTCATTAATATTCTGCATAATTCCACACAGAATTTATTTTCTTTTGAGATTATATACGTAAGTGTATATATATATACACACAAGTGTGTACATATGTACATATACACACAAGTGTACATATATATACATATATATACTTGTGCATATATACACATGTATATAGATGCACTCATGTACATATACACATAAGTGCACTAATCTTAAGTGTATAGTTCAATTATTCTTGACATATGTTTACATCTATGTAATAACAACCCAGATTAAAATATAGAACATTTCTAGCACCCCAAAAAGTTCCTGTGTGCCCCCTTACTACAGCCACCCACTATCATGACCTTGGTCATCTTAGGTGACTTTGCCTATTTTTGAACTTATAAACCACAAGGTGTAAATCCATTCTCCCAGTGAAAGGCATCTGAGTTGTTTTCAGTTTTTCACTATTATGATTAGAGCTGCTATGAACATTCTTGTACATATCTTTATGTGGAAGTATGCATTCTTTTCTCTCAGGTACATACCTATAATCGCTGGGCCACAGGCATGTACATGTTCAGTGTCAGTAAACACTGCCAACGTGTCTTCCAATGTGGCTAAACTATTTCATATCCCCAGAGGATTATAGGCACAAATAAGTCAGACAGCCAATCAAATAACCCTCCCCTCCCCCCATACCTTTTCTTGTAATTTAGTGTTTGAATTTTCTAAATCCATCTGCATATTTGATATTTCATCTGTCTTCTCAGAAACAATCCCTCTGAGTTTATCAATAATTTCCTGGTGCTCCTTCAGATGCATGTGAGCAATTCTTAGTTCCTCTTGTTTTTCCAGATTCTTCATCATTAGAGAAATTTTGAGAACAGTGACATATCTTAATGTTAAAATGTTAGTATTTTTTTAATGAAAATAACATATTTTCTTAGTAAAAATAATAAAACTATTACTTCTTACTCTGTATTTTTGTTGTTAGAAAGTGATAAGCTTTTCCTCCCTGTCCCCACCTCCCACAGCCTGCTCCCACTTTCCAGAGGCAAACATGTTATATGTGCACTATTCTACAGCTTGCTTTTCCTCCTAAGAGTCATTCTGGGCTTTCCATATTAGGACGGTCAAATCTATTCCATTTTTTTATTAGGTGTTGCATAGTATTCTGACATATTGCTCTTGTTTACCCAGTTTCCTTCTGATGGACATTCAGATTGTATCCCATTTTTTATTACAAATTGCTACAATGAACAACACTGTGGTGTATATATGTGTATGTGTATATATATATTTCTTTATCTTAACAATTGATTAAGTATACATGTAGGATAAAGTCTATAAAGAAAATATTGCTTACAGAATTTAAAATTTTCAAGAACAATACCAAGTTACGTGCCTAAAAGTTTCTATCAGTTCACTCACACCAGCAGCACCATCATGTGAAAGCAGGGCTCACTGCTGTCAGCAAAGCCCACGCTTCCTCACGAGGGAGGGAAGGAGTATCGCTTACTGTAGCTTCCGTCTCTCGCAGGCTTTCCCTGAGCTGCTCTCGCTCCGTTCTGAGGGTTTCCTCCACTCTTCTGAGGCCATCTCTTTCCTTAGCAACAAGTTTTATTTCTTCAAGGTTCTCAAGATGTTTCTGAGTCAATTTGAACTTCTCTGTTTCTATAGTTTCCAGAGTTGAATTCTGGGCCTCTAATTGCTTCTTCAATTGCTCTGTTTGATGCATATTTTCCTTGAGATCATTTTTTGCCTTAAGAAGTTGATGTTCTTTCTCCTGAAGTTCTTGGATCTTGAGATAAGCATACAATAAATTATGATATAGATAGATTTGATAAAAAGCTAAATAATAGTTTCTAAATTAATAGGCAAATCTTTACTTGGCTCCAATTTTAGGCTAACTCATATCTTGTTTCTTTACACAAAAGACCTGATTCAAACTCTCAGCTACTCAGATAACAACTTTAAAAAAATACCTGTGCTTTTAAGGCAGTATTTGTGTTTTCTAAATGTATTTGCATATTTAATATTTCATCTGTCTTCTCTGAAACAACTTCTCTGAGTTTATCAATAGTTTCTTGGTGTTCTTTCAGATGCATGTGAGCAATTTTGAGTTCTTCTTGTTTTTCCAGGTCCTTTATTTTAGAGACAGAAAAACAGTACATTCAGAGTAATACAATTCAAACAGTATGTAGAAAGCTACAGGGTAAGAAGATTACCCTCCCTCCCTACTCCTCCCAGTCCTTATCCTCTAAGTTACATTTAGGAGTCAATACATGCTAAATACACCACTCCACAACTCACCCTTGTCCCCAACAGGATGCTGCCAGATCAGTGCCGTGCTGCACCGCACCCTCTATCTGTTCCCGGATTCTACGGTCCAAATGTGCTGCACTATTTAATTAGGTTGCTACTAATGCACAGTTAGAATTTTTCCTATTTTTTTGTTAGCTTTATTTTGTTATTGCAACTTGCTGCCATGACTATCCTTCTACAAATATCCTTGACAATTGTGCTAATGTGTGCAGGATAAATAGCTACAACTGTACTTTTTGGGTCAACGAATAAACTCACAGAAATATTTGGAAGATATTACCAAATGTGCCCCCTCCAGCTTTCCCCAACGTTGGACCAATTTTACACTCCCACCAACCCTACTGCCCACGGCTCTTGTAGGACAAAATGTCCTATTTACTATATGGGGAAAGATGGTAACTCACTCTGGTTATGGTCTCTCAGGTTTTCCTTGAGCTGGTCTCTCTCTACTTTGAGGGTCTCCTCCACACTCCTAAGGTCATCTCTTTCTTTTGTAACACATCTCATTTCTTCAAGGTTTTCTTGGAGTCTCTGAGTTAACCTTACGTTCTCCATTTCTATATTTTCCAGAGTTGACTTTTGAGCCTCAGATTGCTTCTTCAAGTATTCCATTTCACACATTTTTTCCTGAATCTCACTGACAACTTTCATCTTAAGAAGCTGATATTCTTCTTCCTGAAGTTCTTGAATCTGAGAAAATCATAAAACAAGTTAGGACACAGGCAGAGATCTTTAGGAAAAAGACAATTGTTACTACATTAAGGTAATCACTTTTGAGGCCGCCCCCATGGCTGAGTGGGTAAGTTTGCATGCTCTGCTTCGGCAGCCCAGGGTTGCAGCAGTTTGGATCCTGGGCCCAGACATGGCACCACTCACCAAGCCATGCTGAGGTGGCGTCCCACAGAGCACAACCAGAAGGACCTACTACAACTAGAATATACAACGGTGTACTGGGGGGCTTTGGGGAGAAGGAGGAGGGAAAAAAAAAGGAAAGAAGATTGACAATAGATGTTAGCTCAGGTGCCAATCTTTAAAAAAAAAAAAAAAGGTAATCACTTTTACATTTTAGTCCACTGTATGTACTGTTTTCTTCCACAGGGATCTGAGGTACACTACAATCAGACATCATTCCCCAACTTAACAAAACAAGACCTACCTTTTCCTGTAATTCAGCATCTGAATTTTCTAAATCTCTCTGAATATTTGCTCCTTGATCTGTCTTCTCTGAAATATTCCTTGTACTAATGGTTTCTTGGTACTCCTTCAGAAGAACATAAGTAGTTTTCAGTTCCTCTTTCATTTTTTGTCCCTTTATCATCAGAAGAAAATTAGTAAAACTTAATAGTGAACATCTTTGTCAGCACCTTAACCCCATTTTTATATCCAAAAAACGTTAGAAGAAGGAAACTTACTTCAGCTACAATTTCTTTAATGTTTTCTTTGAGTTGGTCTCTCTCCATTTGAAGGGCCTCTTGTACCCTTTTCAGTTCATCCCTTTCCTTCATTATAACTTTTATTTCTTCTTGACTTTCCTGAAGTCTCTCAGTCAACTCAAGCCTCTCGCCTTCTATACTTCGTAGGGACAACTCTTCAGCTTTGAGTTGCTCCTTTAATTGTTCCAGTTCACTCATTTTTTCCTGAGTCTCACTGTTTTCTTCGATGCTAATAAACTGTTCCTGTTCCTCATGAAACTCTTGGATCTTAAAATAATGATAAAATAAGTTAAGTAGCCAAAATACACACATACATAAAACATGTGTGTTTCTGTGTGTGTGTGTGTGTGTGTGTCTGTGTGTATATAACATATATATTTTTTTTGGGGGGGGTAGATTAGCCCTGAGCTAACATCTGCCACCAATCCTCCTCTTTTTGCTGAGGAACACTGGCCCTGAGCTAACATCCATGCCCATCTTCCTCTACTTTATATGTGGGACACATGCCACAGAACATAACCGCTGAACCACCAGGCTGGCCTCTGTATGCATATATATATATATTTTTTTTTTAAAGGAAAAAACCCAGGATGCTTTCCACAACAATTGAGAATGTACACAGTAACCTGTGCAATTCAGTTAGGTACCTTCCTCAGGTTTTCTCCCACTGTTCCTTCACCCCCAATTTACCTTTTTCTGTAATTCTTCATTGGTTGTTTCTAATTCCTTTTGAGAGGTCGACAGTTCGGTTCCTCTCTCTGAAAGATTCTCTCTCAGCTTAGCAATAGTTTCCTCCTGTTCTTTCAGGTGACCACGAGCAAATCCAAGTTCCTCTTCACTTTCTAGGTGCTTTATTATTAAAGGAAATTGTAAGAAATGTATAGAAACACTATAACCACGACATTTTAACTCCTTTTTCCAAAGGTTTAGTTTTTAGGAAAATATTTGCTCCCAAACTATTTAAAAACCACACACATGGGGAAAAGGGTGAGACTTACTTTAGCCATTATTTCTCTGTTTCCTTTGAGTTGGTCACTTTCTGACAGAATAACTTCTTGCAGCCTCTGTTGGTCATCTCTCTCCTTGGCTACAGAGTTCATGTCATCGCGACTGTCCTGAAGTCTCTCAGACCACCTGAGCTTTTCCACCTCTGTTCTTAGTAGTGCTGACTCTCGGGCTTGGAGTTGCTCCTTCAATTGCTCCATCTCACTCACTATTTTCTTAGTCTCATTGTCTTCTTCTTTCATATTGCAGGACTCTTCTTGTTTGTCTTGAGCCTCTTGGATCTTAAGAGAATCACAACACAATTGATATCCAAAGATACTTTATTTTATTTTAGAGGAAAAGAAATCAGGATATTTTCTAAAACAATTAAGTCAGGATTCAATGGCTCATTTATAGAGCAATCTTTCTACTCTTCCATCATTCAGATATTTAACATTTATTTATTGAGGGCTCACTGTGTTATCAGTACCCTACTAGAGGCTGGAGATAAAATAGTAAATGAGACTTATACGATCTCTGCTTTTTTGAGACTTATACTTTAGGGAGAAAGACATTATGCCAAATCTTACCAAACAGATGTGCTGGGTTCTCCCAGGCTATTAAGAACAAACCTAACCCACTGTGAGTGGTGAGGAAGGACTTCCTAGGGGATGGAAATCTTCAGCTGAGATCTGAAGGATGAGAGCCATGGTTAGGCAAAGGAGGGTATGGAAATACTGCACGTAGGGAGACCAGAACATGTGAAAGCCATGAGATGAGGAAGAGCAGTAGACTGGAGTTGCAGGAATCTGAGCAGGAGGAGAGGGAGCTGAAATAAGGCCAGAGACCAGCCAGGTCTGTGATCCAGGGCCTCACAGGCCATATGAGGGATTCTGGTCTTCGTTTCAAGAGTAACAATAAGCTATTAAACGGCTTTAAGAAGAAAAGATCACTTGGGTTCCGAATGGGGAATGAATTAGAGAAGAATAAGAATGAATGTGGGGAACCAGTTAGGAGGAGATTGCAGAAAGCCAGGGAAAGAAAGAATAGTGGCTCAGATTTGGGTGTTGGCCATGTGGAGAGGAAAGAGGATTTCACACAAACACACCTTAAAATCAACAAGGTTTGGTCTTGGATTAGAGAGTGAGCAAGGAGGAACGGACACTAGTAGGGATGACAGCCAGACTTCTGACTGAAGCCTTGAGGAAGAAGGTAGCGCTTTACGAGATGTGGAGGAATAGATTTAAAGAAGGGTTGAAAATAGCTTTGTTCGCTTTATCCTTTCCTATAATTTAGCCTTGCTTTTTCTAAAAAATTTTGAATATTTAAGAAAATAGCTGTCTTCTCTGAAACATTTTCTCTCAGTTTCAATAGTTTCTTAGCATTTATGAGCAATTTTTAGTTGCTTTGTTTCCAATCACTTCATAATTAAGAGACATTTAAACAAAATTGGTAGTAACATAACTATAACACAAATGCCCCCTTTCCCAAAGACTTGATTCTTATAAAACACTTAAATAGGAGGAAAGGATGAAACTTACTTTAGCCAAAGCTTCTCTAAAGTCTTCTTTCAGCTGTTCCTGTTCAACTTGAAGAGCTTCTTTTACCATTTTAAGGTTATCTCTTTCCTCAGTTAGAGATTTTATTTCTTCAGGACTTTTGACGAGTTTCTCAGTCAGCCTGAGCCTTTCCGTTTCCGTGCTCGCCAGTGTTGTTGAATCCTTGGTTTTGGACTCATCTTTCACGAGCTCCAGTTCATCCATCGTTTCCTGAGTATCACTGACTTCTTCCACATTAAGAAGTAGCTCCTGTTCCTCATGAAGCACTGGGATCTTTTGAGATTCATAAAATACCAAAGTTATTATCTGGAGAGTATTATCATAACTTTTCTTTCCAGAGCAATGAAAGTGATCTTGAACCCTCATGGCCTATTACAATTACAAACTCCTATTTATTCATTTTCCTTTGATTCCTACTAAAGCTACTCATGACTGTTCTGCCAGTCATATTGTCATAGTTTTCTTTTTCTCCAGCTTACATCCAAAGTGAACTAATCCTTGCACTTTCCCAACAAATTGTTAATTCGGTCAGTTGCATGCTTCTCCATTTTTCTATACTAGTTTCCAAATGCTACAGGAGAAAAAAAGTCATAGTTGAACAGATTATATACCAATAAATGACTGGTTCTCATTCTCAAATGAGCTCCAATGCTACTTCTCAATTTTTTTATGCATAGATTGGTTCCCCTTTCCCATGATCATTAGTGATACCACATAAGTTTGCATGTCATATTTCTGCATTTAACATACTGGAATTGAAGGATTTTTTTTACTAGGGGAGAAAGAACAATGTCTTATTCAGAGCCATAGTCTCAATGCCTGGCACATAGGCTTTTAACAGGTTGGTCCAGTTATCCCAGTGTTTCATTTTCTCCATAGTATTTGTCATCATCTCAAGTGATCTCATTCAGTTGGTTGCTTATTTATCAGTTACCTCTTTCCACTACAGAGTAAGCTCCATGATCACAGAGATTTTGTCCACCTTGTTGCCATTTTACTTGTATAACCCAGGGATGTGTCTGCCACAGCAGATACTCAACAAATAATATCCAGTAAATCAATGAACCAGACTTCAGTCACTACTTACTGCTTATCTTTCCTTCAAAGGAGAAAGAAAGGAAGAAAAGACAAACCTCTTCTTCTAATTCAGTACTGGATTTTTCCAGGTTCTTCTGAATATTTATTATTTGAGCTGTCTTCTCAGAAACATTTCTTCTTAGTTCATCAATAGTTTCTTGGTGTTCTTTTAGATGCATGTGAGCAATTTTTAGTTCTTCTTTTGTTTCCAGACCCTTTATTAGCATGTGAAGTTTAAAGAATATTTTAACAACATCATCTCAACACTGCCCCCCTTCCCAATTGGCTCAGTTTTAAGGAAACACAACAGATGAAGAAAAGGGTCTAACTGACCTTAACTTCAATTCTTCTTATGTATTCTTTAAGTTTCTCTCTCTCTACTTCAAAGGACTCTTGTAATTTCTGTAGATCATTTCTTTCTTTGGTTATGGATTTTATGTCCTCATAATTTTCACGGAGTTTCTGAGCCAACTCTAGCCTCTCCATTTTCATACGTTCCAACGTTAATTCTCGGTTCCTTAATTCATTCTTTATATTCTCCACGTCATTCATCTTTTCCTGCATCTTACTCATCTCTTCTTGTACACTAAGAAGTTGTTGCTGTTTTTCTTGGAGTTGTTGGCTCTTAAGAAATAAAGTTTTTATTATTACCATTTTGCCATATTATCTTAAAATTCTTATGTAAAATGTACTTTGCCAAACTGAGAGAATCGTTATCACAGCCCTGCACACTACCCTAGTGGAAACAGACAAGCAGCACTGAAAGTAAAGCAGCTTCTAGGCATAGTGTCTGTACTGGGCTGAAGAGGGTCCCACCCAAAATTCAAGTCTACCCAGAACCTCAATGTGATCCGATTTGGAAAGAGGGTTTTTGCAGATGTAATTAGTTAAGGATTGAGAAGATACCCTACTGGACTAGGGTTGGGCCCTAAATCCAATGAGAATGTCCTCATAAGAGACGGGAAAGGACGCACAGAGACACAGAGAAGATCCTGTGAAGATGGAGACAGAGATTGAAGTGATGCAGCTACAGAACAAGGACTATCGAGGACAGCGGGAGCCAAGGATAGCACGAGGCAAGGAAGGACTCTTCTCTAGAGCCTTCAGAAGAAGCATGGTCCTCCGACACCATGATTTTGGAATTTGAGAATCTAGAAATGTGACAGAATAAATTTCCATTGTTTTTATGCCAGCAAGTTTATGATAATTTGACACAGAAGTCCTAAGAAACTAACATAGTGTCACTTGGTTAATCAAGGAGGCAAAGTAAAAATGCGAAAAATTTAAAAAGAAAAGAGACTGACTAAATATATAGATGTACCTGGCAAATAAACTGTAATTCCTCATCTCTTAAAACCTTTTTGGATAATTTATTTTTAGTTCCAATAAGGTCTTTAGGGGATGGCCCACACAAACACTGAGGCATTAACTTTTACATAAGCCTATTGATATCACCTCTTTGGGAGGAGTATGAAATAGACAGGAGGTTTTAGTAAATTCAATTAGGTTATAGTGAAAGGGATGAGAATTAAGAGAACATATATTAGGAAAAAAACATTCCACAGAAGCACAATGGAAACACTACGCTATTTATAATGCATGTAGCACTGTTCTTAGGATAAACAGAAAGATATCAGTGGGTCCATTTTAGAATTACTAGAGCAGTACAATTGTTCTAACAGTCTTAGCTCTTACACAATTATATTACAACAGCACCTTACTTCTAAAAAAGAAATAATTCAGGAACTTGCAAACATCTAAGAGATGGTAATAGTGACAAATCTTAGAGTTTAGAGAATGACTAATATAGCTCTATATAAGGGCAGGAGCTTTGTTTTACTGACTAATGTATATCAAGTGCCCAGAACAGTGCCTGGCCCACGGTAATGCTCAATAAATATTTGATGAATGAATGAATACATCATGAGTAGTTTAGATGAACCAAGGCCCCCTCTCATTGAAAGACTCTAGGATAATATAATACACACAAAAGAGGTTAGCTAAGATCCTAGTGTGAGTTCAAACTGTCCAAAATATTAGCATTGAGAGCTGTTCATTTGGGAGGTACATTCTATTTCTGGAATTTAGGTCTATTAGAACCAAAATTTATCACCAAAAAAAAAAAGTTTAGTCAGGAAATATGGCCAGGAAGATAACTTTAAAAATTCACCTTTTCCTTTAGCTTTTCTTCAACTTCTGCCAGTTTCTCACAGGTCCTAGAAAGCTCTTTCTCTTTCTTTATGGTACAGTTCTTTTCTTGTGCAACTATCTCTTGTTGCTTTTTAAGTTCACCTCTAAGAATTCTTAATTCTTCCTGGTTTTCAATGGTCTAGAATTTTTAAAAAGTTGAGATTAAATGACACTAGCTTACATTTAGGAAATCAGGTAAAAATCAGCATTTACCTCAGCCTGAAAATGGAGAAATCATGGCAAACTATATTGGAAAAGACTAACTTAAAAAGAAAGTGAGTCTATTTTGATCATGTAAATGCCAAGAATCTGCTTTCTTATGCTGTTTCTTTATTGCTCAACTTACATTCCTACCACGAGAATTAGAACTGGATTTAGTATTCCATCATAAGAGGTTTGCTTGTTTTCTACCCTGAAGCCAAAAGAGACTGTTTCTAAGCTTTCATCGATAGACGATGAGACTGCAGGTTATAGGCTTTTCATATGCTGGGATGGCTTTGATTTTGAGCAAGCTCAAAACAGCAGCCGTCCTTTGCTAGCATGAATTGGACTAATCTTAGTTATTATGCTTAAAGAGTGACATTCTCAAGTATCAAGACCAAAAAACATTACAAGACAGATACCGAGAAGAAAATACAACTTTTGTCTGTACTCTTATTTACATTCAGCTCTTTGACCAAACAGACAATCCTAAGAAACATGGAAAATTACACAAAAGGTCAGGGTCTACTGTGATCCATAGCAAACTTCTGAAAATATTAATTTCAATCTATTACACATTAGATTGCCCCCACATATAGAAACAAAAACTAAAGTAGGTTTGAAAATATTGGCAAACATTAACAATTAAACATGAAATTTAAGAAAAATTACAACAGCATAAATAAAATAGAAACACTTAGGAACCAATTAACAAAATATGTCCAAGATCTGTACATTGAAATCTATACAACACATCACTGAGAGAACAGTTTATAGAAAGATACACAATAAGCACATAAAAAGATGCTCAACATCTTTAGTCATTAGGGAAAGGCAAATCAAAACAAGGTTACACCCAATAGAAATGGCTAAAATTAAAAACACCAATAATATGAAGTGTTGGTGGGGATGTGGAGCCATCAGAATTCTCTTAATGTGCTGATGAGAATGTAAAACGGTGCAACTATACTTTGGAAATCAGCCTAGTAAATTCTTACCAAGCTAAACATACATCTCCCTATGACCCAGCTATTTCACTTAGATCCATACTCTAGAGAAATAAAAAATATATGTTCATAAAAACATTTGTATGAGAATGTTTATAGCAGCTTTATTCAAAATACCCAAATAGTAGAGATAACTCAAATTTCCATCAATATAGGAGAAAGGCTAAACAAATTGTGGCCTATTCATACACTGGAAGACTACCAAGCAGTAAAAAGGAGTGTAGAAAGAAGTGAGACAAAAGAGCACATGCAGTGTGATTCTATTTGTGTGAAGTTCTAGAAGAGACAGTGAGCTGAGGTGGAAAACATCAGGACAGTGACTATGTGGGGCAGAGGATGAGATCAGGATTGCCTGGGTGGAGGTGGGAGGGAACTTGCTGGGGTGGAGAGAACACAAGTAGAGACATTTGTCAAAAGTCATCACACTGGACACTCACATCAGATACATTTATTGCATGGAAATTATACCTCAATAAAGTTGTAAAAATCTAAAACATACAAAGACAAAAACACATTGCTGAATCTCACCATTCCAATACTGTCCCTCAGGTCAGTCTTCAGTTGCTCCTTTTCTGCAGTAACCCTCTCTAACATTTGCCGCAGTGCTGTTTTCTCCTGTATTAAAGAAAATATCTTTCTCTGTTGTTCAGTTAGCTCATTATCAACATCTGCAATCAGCACTTGGGTTTTTTTGGCTTCCAAACTCTGCTTTTTATCTATGCCAACCATCTAAAATATTAATACATTAGAGAAGAATTTCTTAGTAACAGTTTTAATAATAAAAATAGCCAAACTTCTATTACTTATTATGTACCAGGCACTATTTTCACACAGTGACACATTTAATCTTCCCCATAACCTTACAAGGTAGGCACTATTACTATCTCCGTTTGACAGGCAAGGAAACTGAATCCCAGAGAGGGTAGGTCACTTGCCCAAGGTCACTCAGAGAAGTTATCAGGCTTTGAATCCAAGTGGTCTGGCTCCAGAGCTCGTGCTCTTGTGCCTGTTCACTGGTAAGAGCTATGTGGACAGCTATAGATAATTCACAACTATCTTCATGTATGATGGGTTAACCTGACTTTATGAAGGAGTAAGCCAGCTTAAACTCTCCCTCTTTATTTCTTTCCTTCAAAAGCTGGAAACCATAACTTATGCCCTACTACTAACAAATCTTTATTTTCAGAGTTTTATTATAGATAAGAGGGCAAAAGAGTTTTGTTAGAAACATATTTCATATTATAGTAGCATAATTCACCTTTTCATATTTTTCATATACTGCTTAAGAAAAGCATGCTATATAAATCCATTTATCCATAAATAAGTCTTAACCAAAGGTAACCTGATACATGGACTCCTTGGTAAAAGGAGACAAAGATTGATGTTACCAGTATGAAATTAGGGTATCACCATATAATCCTATACTAGCCCAGTAAAAACACTCAGCTGAATATTGGTCACAGATGTTTAAAAAGTTTTTGTAATAATCTATATTTAATTAGAAAAAAAGAAAAAGAAAAAAAATCATCCAATGACACCAACTTCACACAACCACTATTAGAATTTGGGAATATTTCCTTCCAGAGTTTCTTCTATTAAAAGAATTTTTTTAACATTGCAATTATGACTACTTTACATATAAGATCCTTTTTAGTTTTTCTTTCCCACTTAGATTAGATGATATGCATTTTCCCATGCTGTTACATAATCTCCAAATTATAATTTTTAGTAGTTGCTCAATTCTCTAGAGTGGATACAGACAAACCATATTTCATTTGGTTAGCCCCTTCTTTTTGGCAATCTGCATGAGCTTCTACAAGGATGAGCAGAGAGCTAACTACAACTACAGGAGAAATTAAGGCAGGAACACAGAGTCTTTGGGATTAGTCAGTCAGCTACTATAATTCAGAATCTTGCATCTTTACTCCTAAATATGGAAATGTACACAAAACAAAGCAGATTGAGACAAAGTGCAAAACTGAACTCAGCCTAGAAAGTATTCCAGCTACCATGGTTATGAGCAAATCTAATAGGTCTAATTATTAAATAAGGAAAAAAATTGTGTCCTTTATATGAGAATAAGCCTACTAATCACAAAGTTTAAAATTTCTGTTGAGACACACTAGAGAAACTCATTTCCAGAGAGAGACACATCAAGCAGGATTGAAAACGGGCACTCCTAGAGGCTTCATGATAGACCTACTAGGCTATCATAGGCTGCCCTCTGGTGCTCTGATAAACAGATTTATCTGGAAATCCCTAGACCCACTGCTTTATCCTCATGGGTGATTCCAGCATGAACACGATTTCACAAGACCAAGCTCACCTCAGCATTGCATCCCAGATTTCAGAAACCCTGATGAACAGAATGGCCCAGGAGAATTTCCAGTTAGACCCTTTTATCAACACAGATGATTCCAGCATGAACTTAATACCACAGACTGGCTGGTCCGGTGAGTGTAACTCTCCTTTTCCCTCACTCCGCCTCTACTGCTCCTTCTCATGGGGCCCTGTGACTGCATTTTGCATTTGTTTAAAAGCGGCTACTGACTGTGCATTTATTTTCAAAAAACTATTGAAAAACCTTTCCCCTTATAAAAGTGGAAGTCATAAATTTTAAATCAAGGTCAAGTGCCTTTGGCCCATAGTTGACCCAAAATATAGATAAACTGAGAATACAAGATACAGAGCAAGTGAAAATGCTTTCTAGGAAAGAATGACTGAAGCATAGGGAGAGAGGAAGAGAAAGCTCCTTTTCCAAGGCAGGAATATTGTACCCCAGAGTAAATGGGAAAAAAGAAGCTCATTATATAGAGTAATAGTATATAAAGGTATATAGAGGTTTCTTTACATAAGTTGGATCTTACTGAATTGTTCTTTAGTATGTATCTGTTTTTATTTAATAATGTATCCTGGAAATTTTCCAATTGTAGATAATGTCTACTTTAAAGAAATTCCATGACTATACAAAACTCTATTACATTTCTATACATTAACAATAAACAATTAAAAAAGGAAATAGAGAAAACAATCCATTTACAAAAGCATCAAAAAGAATAAAATATTAAGGAATAAACTTAACCAAGATGGCAAAGGCTTGTACAATGAAAACTACAAAATGTATCTGAAATACATTAAAGACACAAATAAATGGAAAGACATCTCATGTTCACAGATTGGAAGACTTAATATTGTTAAGAAGTCAATGCTACCCAAAGCGATCTACAAATTTAATGCAATCCCTATAAAATCCTAATAGTGTTTTGCAGAAATAGAAAAATCCACCCTGAAATTCATATGGAATCTCAAGGGACTCCAAACAGGCAAAACAATCTTGAAAAAAGAACAGAGCTGAGGGTCTCACACACCCTGATTTCAAAACTTACTACAAAGTTATAGTAATCAAAACAGCTCAGTACTGGCATAAAGACAGATATATAGACCAATGAAATAGAAAACAGAGCCCAGAAATAAACCTTTGCATATGGTCAAATGATCTTTAACAAGGATGTCAAGACCATTCAATCATAAAGGATGGTATCTTCAACAAATGGTGTTGGGAAAACTGGATATCTCATGCAGAAGAAAGAAGTTGGGCCCTTACTTTACATCATATAAAAAAGTTAACTCAAAGTAGATCAAAGACCTAACCATAAGAACTAAAACTGTAAGATGCTTAGAAGAAAACATGGGAGAAAAACTTCATAAAGTGGATCTTGCCAATGATTTCTTGGATATGACACCAGAAGCACAGACAACAAAAGCAAAAAGAGATAAACTGGACTACATAAAAACTACAAATTTCTGTGCACCAAAGGACACAATCAACAGAGTGAAAAGGCAACCTAGGAATGGGAGAAAATATATGCAAGTCACACAATTGATAAAGGGTTAATATCCAGACTATATAAAGAATGTCTAAAATTCAACAACAAAAACCAAACAATCCAATTTAAAAATGAGTAAAGACTTGAACAGACATTTCTGTAAAGATATACAAATAGCCTACAAGCACATGAAAAGATGCTCAACATTACTAGTCATTAGGGAAATGCAAATAAAAACCACAATGAGATATCATCTCACACTTATTAGGATAGCTACTGTGAAAAAAGGAGAAAATAATACGTGTTGGTGAGAACTTGGAGAAATTGGAACCCTTATGCACTGCTGGTGGGAATGTAAAATGGTACAGCCATGATGGAAAACAGTATGACAGTTCCTCAAAAGATAAAAAACATGATCCAGTAAATCTGACATCCAAAAGAATTGAAAGCAGGGTCTCAGAGAGATATTTGTACACCATGTTCATAGCAGCATTATTCCCAACAGCAAAAAGGTGAAAGCAATCTTCAGTGCCCATTAATGGGTGAATGGTTAAACAAAATGTAGTATATACATACAATGGAATATTATTCAGCCCTAAAAAGGAAGGAATTTCTGATGTATGCTGCAACATAGAGGAACCTTGAGGACACTATGCTAAATGAAATAAGCCAGTCAAAAAAAGACAACATACTGCATGATTCCGCTTATGTGAGGTACCTAGAGTAGCCAAATTAAGAGAGATAGAAAGTGGAAAAGTGGTTGCTAGGGGCTAGAGGAGGGAGGGAATGAGGAATTGTTTAGTGGGTATAGAGTTTCAGCTTCACAAGATAAAAAGAATTCTGGAGATTGGTGGCACAACAACGTGAACGTACCTAACACTACTGAACTGTTTGCTTAAAAATGATAAAGATGGTAAATTTTATGCTATGTATATTTTACCACAATTAAAGATACAAAACAAACAAAAATAAATTTATACATATATATATATATATATATATATGAATGACTACTACTCCAAGCTATGGATGTATGAAAGATTATTTCACCATTCTCCTATTGGTGAACGTTTTAAATTCCCAGTAGTAATTATTCTGGATTAAATAGTATTAAGTATAATAACAATGAAAAATAGTATAAAAAATTCTGACATATAAAAGGCATTTTTGAAAAGTAGAAATGCATTGTAAATAAATCAGTTATATAAAATTACAGGCAATCCCGTTATGGACTGAATTATGTCCTCCCAAAATCCACATGTTGAAGCTCTAAGCCCCAAAATGACTGTATTTGGAGAGAGGGCCTTTAAGGAGAGTAATTAGGGTTAAATGAGATCATATGGCTGGGGCCCTAACCCCATAGAACTGGTGTCCACTCCAGAAGCAGAAGAGAACCAGAGCTCTCTCGGCTCACACACAGAAGGGCCATGTGAGGAGAGGTGCCATCTGCATGATAGGAAGAGGGCTCACAAGAAACTGAATTTTCTAGCTCCTTAACCTTGGACCTCTAGCTTCTACAACTGGGAAAAAGTAAATTTCTGTTGTTTAAGCTACTTAGTCTATGATATTTTGTGATGGCAGACTAATATACCTCCCTTTTAAAAAATCATCATTAGCATCCTAGCCTTTCTTGTATATAATTAAATAACAAAGCAGCTCTTCTCCCCAGGTTTCAGGACAAAACGAACCATGCTGCCTAGAATAAGCTGAGATTTAAGCACAGCACAGCTCTAGAAACAGACATGAACATGACACACACATCGATAGTGAACTCTCAACTAGTACACAAAATCTGATATAAAACAAATATTTTACCCATAAGTAATAATAAGCACTCAATCTTTCTTACATTCTTAGAATTCAGAGGGGCTTTTAAAGATGTTTAAAATACACCAGGCCTCGGAAAATATCAGCTCAAAGTTTGAACTAACATTTTTGCCTTTTCCTTTTCCAACTGATTGTAAGCAGTTATATCTGAAGTTATTTCAAAGACACTAGGGCTAATCTTGTAAACTGTTGTTAGTTATTCACTGTGAATAATCAATAAGATTGAGGTCACCATTATGTACTTAAGTGTCTGAAGTTAAGGAGAAAGCTCACATATAGTATATGAAAACTCGAACAGAAATACCCTTTACCTTTTCCTGAAATTCATCCGAATTTTCTCCTATGTTTTCCTCTATATGCAAATTCCTGGAAGTTTCCTCAGAAATTTTCATTTTCAGTGTGTTAACTGTTTCTTGGTGTTGTTTTAAAGACTCAAGAGCATTTCGTAATTGTTCTTGGGTATCTATGTTCTTTGTCAGAGAAAGGGAACACAATTTCAATTAGAATAATGTGAAACAATGAAAATAACTTTATAGTTACTGCTTGATCATAAATAATAACTGATGGCTCCTGAACGTCTTGAAGAGGCTCTGAGTTTTCAGTTTACTCTGTCAAAGCCTCACCATGGTCACGGTGTCCTGAATGTCACTTCTGAGCTGGTCCCTCTCAATCTGCAGGCTCTCTTGGAGCTGTTTCAGGCCATCTTTTTCTTGGGTTAAGGTTCTTACTTCTGCTAAGGTTTGTTGAAGTTTCTCAGTAATCAGTGCTTTCTCCCTTTCGACAGTTTGCAGCCTAGAATCTCTACTTTCTAATTGTTGCTTCAGCTCTTTCACTTCATTTAACCTTTCTTGACTCTCAGCTGTTTTCTGCTGAAGTTCCTGAGTTTTGTAAGAAAGCTTTAAAATAAGAAAAAGTTACTGTGAGAAGCAGAGCATTCTGTGGCATCTATATAGAAGCCAAACCCCAGAAAACTAAAGACCATTTCCATAGAGGGTGTGTTGTACCAACCTCCATGTTCAAAGCATCCAAGCTTAAACCAAGTGTTTGAGCTTCTTTAGAGAGATTTCCTATGTTCTGACTCATTCTTGCATTCTCCTCAAGGACCATCTTATACTTTTGCTCAGTTTCAACATGTTGATTTTTAAAATCTTGGAATTCTTGATCAGTTCTTTTATAATTCAACTGGCTAGCTGCTAGGTCACTTTTAGTTTTCCCAACTTCTTCAAGTAAATCTTGAATTCTACTCTCTTTATGAACTACTTCAGAAAACAATTTGTCTTTTTCTGATGTTATTTTATAGAGCTCTTCAGATTTGTCATTTATCTACGGAAAAGAAATAAAATTTAGCTATGTTAGCAATATAAGATCCACTACAGCAGTTATCAGGAAAAGAAAAGATTTATCTGCAAAAAAGAAAAAAGACATTGAAATTAAGCACAGATTTGACTGAGGAAAGGTAATATTTTTATTGTCACATCTTTATAACAATATATTATCCTGCTTAACTTTACCATCAAAGTTTTGTTTGGGTTCTAGTAAGGATTGAGTGGAGAAGAAACACTTAATTAGGATGTCTTTATTTCCTTATCTATCATTCTAAAGTGTTTTCTAACTTTATGGTGTTTCAGGCATCTTATGGTTTTTCTTAGAATTTGACTTATTATTTTCTTTCTAAAGGCTTTGAATGCAGCTCAGATTTCCAAAAACTTAATCCATGAATAATTTAAATTTTAAATAACTTAAATTTAAACTATTATTTAAGTAATTAATTTAAACCAACAATATCCAGCTTATAAATAGTTTAATCATTGTGAAAGATAAAGGAGAAGGAAGTGGGAAAAAGAGAGGAGAGCCAAAGTTGAGACAAAGGAGAGGGAGCAAGACAGTAGAGCTCTTGTAACCACAGGCTCAGGGTAGGAGGCAGGTCTGTGTAACTCAGCTTTTAGATCCATAACTATGTGTTGGGCTAAAAAACAGCATGTACTTTAAAGAGTTTTTAGGATGACTAAATAACGTTGCTAAAGTTGTTTAGCATGATGCTCACCATGTAGTAAGTACTCAAATTCTTGTCCTTTTTATTTCTTTCAGAAAGGCAGAAAAAGGAAAGGCTGGCAGAAGGTTTCCGGAATTGCTCACTAGGCTGCAATATTTACGTCAACCTCTAAAACTTCATCAATGCCACCCTCTTCACCTCCTTACTCTCCTTTATTCAACATAGTGATATGACCACAGCAACAGCACCAAAAAAGATAAAGACTAAGGGTGGGCCATCAATCTCTGTTGAAAAGCACTACATCTGAGGACTATAGAAATGGCCCCTACATGGATCTCATTACTAAGTATACTGTTACATATTCTTTGAAAATGTTCCTAGCAAGCAGGGTCAAATGTTTACAGTCTCTTCACTGTTACTTTAAAACAAACTATGGCAAAATATTTAAGGCAATATTGCAAGGGTTTTTATTTCAAGTAAGAGTTATTTGCTTAAAAACATATTTACCTCTTTCCTTAGCATTTCTACTTCTGAGGGTAAAGATTTCAACTCTGAGAGCAAATTAACTTCTTTATGCAAAGCTTCATTTTCTTCAACTTCTTTATTCAGTTCTTTCTGGAGATCAGTAATCTTTCTTCCTGATTCCAAATTACAGAGCAAATCTAGGATATTTTTGGTAAATTAAACAGTTTGCAGTTATTGGGACAATTTAAATTACATACAAACTTAGATTACTTAATCAGATTATATAAAATTTATTAAAGAAAGAACCAGTGTTGGTCAACAGGTAATCCAATTGTTAAAAGTTCTTGAATCGCCTTTTTCAAGATCAGGTCCAATTCATTTGAAAAATAATTCTTAAACCTTTATAATTTGAAGTCCATGGAAACACTTATAAATACTGACACCAAATGATATTGAAATTTAATATTAGGCTACTTACAAACATCAGAGAACAATGGACTTTTAATCATTGGAATGGAGGTGCAAAATCCTTTAGGCAGTTGGATTTGCAAAGAGGTAAGTCTGAAATTATAAAATACCTTTTGGAACTTTTCCATCTATAAGGCAGGTGAGTTTTGCTATTTCATTAAAAGAAGATTGTAATTCTTTCTCCAGATCAACTTGCATTTTCTTCTTTGCCTCCAACTGCCTTTGATATAACTGAATATCATTTTCCATTTGCTTGCATGCACTTGCAAGTTCTTTCTATGAGAGAAACAATACAAATTCACAAAAATGTAGTGATCATTACAACTGCTTTATTATAAATATAACAAAAATCACTTACCATTTTCTCTTTCAGCTCCAGATTTTCACTCCTAAGACAGGCTGCTTCTCTCTTGGCATCGAGGGCTACAGCCTCAGCATCGAACAGAGTCTGTTTCATCTGTTTGAGGTCTTGAATGTTTTCCTATACACACAACAAAAAGGATTTCCTGAAAGCTAACTTTCTTAGAGTTGGAAAAGACTTTAGAGAACACACACACAGATGTCATTCCTAACGAATCAAAAATGGTGAAAATACGTTAATCACCAAATTTTTTTAGGATAGATGAAAAGAAATGACATTTTCGAAAATAAAAATATTTTTAAAAATTCTGGTTATCTTTTTCCAAATTATAAAAGCACTATATAGAAGTACTGTAATTTAAGAAATCTGTTATTGTTTAAAAAAGATTAACACAATTGTTGCTCAGCTAGCCTGTTAAAGTTTCCTACGTATTTTTAAATTATTCTCTCCAAAACATGACAGGTGAGCAATTAATAGTTAAAATTAAGAATATTAAATCACAAACTGAAAAAAAAAGACAAACAATCCAAAAGAAAAAGAGAGAAAAGATACAAACAGGCAACTCACAGAAGAGAAAATATAACTGATAAATACATAAAAAGATCCACTGTGTCATTTTTAAAGAGAAGTAGCATTTTAACATGACTTTAGCTGACATGAATTCAACCATATGTCCTTGGGAAAAATTAATGCATGAATGAATGAATGAATTAATAAAGAGAAAGAAATAAAGAACAACTTTTAAAAAGTGGGCAATTCTGCTTGTCACTCTGTCAGTAGACACTCGAAGATTATATGAAAGTACCTTTCTTCCCAGGGCCTCCAAACAGTAACAACACTTTTAAAAAGAATCATTTGTGATTAATAGAAGGTAACAAAAAGTACTCTGACAAGTTCAAATGAAAACAAAAGAACAACAGAAACTAAGATTAAAAAAATTCTAGCTAGTGGACAGCCCCGTGGCCGAGTGGTTAAGTTCACGAGCTCCACTTCAGTGGCCCGGGGTTTTGCTGGTTCGGACCCTGGGTGCGGACATGGCATCACTCATCAGGCCATGCTGAGGCAGCATCACACATGCCACAGACAGAAGGACCCACAACTAGAACATACAACTATGTACTGGGGGGCTTTGGGGAGAAGAAGAAGAAAAAAAAAATGATGACGACGAGTGGCAACAGATGTGAGCTCAAGTGCCAATCTTTAAAAAAAGAAAAAAATTCTAGCTAGAAACTGTTGCCTTTTAAAAAAGGGTGTTAAAAACTAGAATCAAACAGATACTTTCTTGAAGTAATCAGGTGGATTGAAAGCAAATAAAAAAATTTAACAATTTCACCATGAGATTCAAATGTTACTTAACGCCAAGATCTGATATCTTGGCTGAGATCAACTACATACTTCTTCATGCATTTGTATAAAACAATTGAAAAAAATTAAAATGTTTTTTGAATTACTGGTTTTTAATGGAAGCTCACTCCTAACTTACTTACATTCACTCAAAGAATGATGTCCTCAACTCTCTGAGCGATTCTTTATCTGTAGAATGGCAATGATACCAACAGTCCCTTTCCCATAGGGTTACTGATAGGATTAAATAAAATACTAAATGTAAAACAACTACAACAACGCTCGGCACACAGTAGGCTCAACGTAAGCATTTGCTATGATGATGGTGATGGTACACTATAAATGCCAACATGATTACACAACAAAATAAACCTGATTTTTACCGATGAGTATGACAAGTCCATGTTCACATTTTCTGATTTTTGAGTGTCTATGTATTTCTGTAGCTTTTTAATCTGGTCTTCCTTTTCTCTAAGCAGCTCTACTTTTGAACTTAGTTCATTCTAAAAGAATCAAAGGAGAGTGAAACACAATTTAATTGGATCTAAATTCTAAGGGATTAAAAAGAATTTACATTTAATAGTTTAGACAGTAAAATTTAAAAGTTGATACTTAAAAAATATAATTCCTTCTCTTTTCTGAAATCATGTTCAATTACATATGATGTATATTTTATAGCTCTAGTCCCTTATCAACAGAAATATCAACATAAAAGCTCACCTCAAGATCTTGATTATACACTTCTGCATGCTTAACTAAATTCTTTAAGTTGGAAATTTCATGAATTAGTTGCATCTGTAAGAGCATGTGAACAGGCAACAGAGCAAACCAATAGTTAAACAGAGCAAAAAAAAAAAAAGACAGCATTCATTCACTGCTTCAGAATCACCTAACACAGTAAGAAGGGCTGAGAGATAACTGTTCAAGCTACTGCAGCAGAGCACCTCATTATTTAAAAATACAAAAACTCTCCCAAAAGACCAAACCCAACTAACCAAACGAAAAATCCCAAAACCCCACAAAACAAAGAAGAAAACCTCGGCATAACCCAAATAACAGTTACATCATCTGTTAATAAAGTTACAATAACATCAAAAGTACATTAGTAGGCATCACTTGGAGGAGATGAACTGTAATCAAACTTTTAAAAAACATTCTCTGAATAGATTTTTGTTTTGGGTAAGTTAAATGCATAAATGTATTTACCCCGTAAGATTTTTTCTTCCCATGAATTAGCCATTTAGCTTTACACTGGCGTGCTTGTTAATGCGTTGTGATCTGGAATGCAGGTTTGGATTAGGCTGGTTCCATGTGGTGCTCACCAAAGCTACAGAGGTATGCACAGCATTACCAACTATCTACCCTGTTGGTTTATTCCACAGGGAATATTGGAAAGATGATGTTATCGCTTTACATTGTCCAACTGTCTAAAAGTATAAAGAATACTTAAAGATATAAGTATTTCTATTAAAGTTTCCTTTCTATCAAAATATCTATAGCATTAACTATCTCAGTACCATAAACTTTTGTGTTCAAAACAAGTAAACTACAATTTCCTAAGATAAACATATTTTTCCTTAGAATTATTTAATCTTAATAATCAGATGAGTCCTTAAAGAGTAAAAGCAAATTCTAGTAGAATGCAAGCGACTGGCTGTTTCCTTCCTAAACTAGTTTCAGATTTCAGACTAGTGTTGACGTTATTATTTTAGGGCAGTATCATCCAACAGAAATATAATGTGAGCCAAATTTGTAATTTAAAATTTACTAGTAGCCACATTAAAAAATAAAACAGGTAGAATTAATTTTAATAATACATTTTATTTAACCTAATATATCCAAAATATTGTCATTTCTTCATGTAATCAATATAAAAACAAATGAAATATTTTACATTCTTTTTTCATACTGAAGTCAATTCAGACTGGCCCCAATTCAAGTGCCCAGCTGCCACATGTGGTGAGTGGCTGCCCAATTGTTTGGCAAAGTTTTAGACATTTGTATAGGTTGTAATTTAAACTGGCTTCATCTTTTACCTCCTCTTCTCTGTTTCTAACTTTCGTGCAAGAAAGCTGCCTATTTCTAATTTTTGTGCAAGAAAAGCACATTTACCAAAAAGAAAGAACTAAATGATCATTCTTAATTTTGGAAAATATTTAGAAAATAAAGATTTAGAAGGAAAAATTCTCCCACTTCTCATTTGAAATAGCACTTCATTTGAAGTATTGGTTCTCATAAACAGAAAAAGATGAAGCAACTTTTGTAAAGATCTGAGTGTAACCTTCCAATAACATATTGTTTAAGATGCTGAGCATAAAGTGTACAATACGATCAAAAGTTAATCTGTTGCTGCTTAAGAAAACAATGTAGATTTCAGCTGTAATTTTCCGCAGGTGAAATGAAATACTTAAGTTCTTAAGACAAAAATCTCCAAGTTGTGAAAATTATAAAATTAAATAAATCAAGTTTTTGTCTTAAGAACTTAAGTATTTCATTTCACCTGCTGAAACTTAGAGCTGAAATCTGCATTGTTTTCTTAAGCAGCAGGACTGAAATTTCTCTTGTTCCCTGAGCTTGATGATACTGACCTTATTTCTCCCTCTAAAATCACTATTTAAACATCCTATATTATGATATTCCCACTTGAGAATTATCCACAGCTTTGGTGATTTTTGGTGAAACCCTTTGGCAAACCAGAGCAATGACATAGGTCCTAAAGCCATAATTTGACTTTTACTCTTTTTTGGTTAAACTTTTCCCCAAAATATATGTTTTGGAACATATTTTACTGCATACACATAAACTTACAATATTTTCAGTTTAAAATGGAATGGATATTGTAAAACTGTCTTTGAAAAGAATAAGTTTTTATTACTTAATCTTTTATGTTACCTTACAGAACCTAGAATTTCAATTTATGTCCAAGAAAAACTGAAGAGAACAGGATTATTTTCCCCTTTGACTGTGGTTAAAAAAGAAAAAAAAATCCAGATGTGAGATTCAAGTCATACATTCTGTTATTTTGTAATCTTTTTGAGTGTGACAATTCAGTGAGCTTCAGTTTTTACTAATTGAACATATAAATGACGTAATAAAAAATTAGAGAAATTACTGCTACACTTATGCCCGAAGTTAATTTTACGTCATATTATTTATAATAAGAAATACACAAAAACTTAGATGAAATTTTGGAGTTTGAAGGGGCCTTGGCAAGCACCTGATCTAACCTCAGGGGTGGAGACGCGCAGGAAGGAAGCCCTATGAAATTCGGTGCTTGCTCAAGGCCTTGTCAATAATGCGTGCCAGGCTTGAATCCGCAGTGAGGTCGGGAGCAGCAAAACTGGGGCTTAAATCCATGGAGTCTGGCCCCAGAGAACCTGTTCTTAACCACGACGCCAGATCACCTCCTCTCAATAAAATCCAGTTTTACTGACTGAAGTCCACTGTTTTTTTCATGACATTTTGCATTTTGTCAATATGAGAATATTAAAAAAGGTAAATGAAACTCTGGAGAACTTACAAACTTTTGCGTCTTAGGATATAATACCTATGAAATGTAGGATTAACTAATTTGTAGGTAGAATGGAAATAACATATTTGGCACAGGATTCTTTTTTCCTTTTAAAAAGGAAAAGAGGGTGAGAAACTAAACAATGACACAGAGGAAAAATGATTGTGTCCCTTTGGGCTATTCATACAGAAATCTGAGAAGCAGCTGCAAATTAACTCATACTTTAACCACACCAAACACTGGCTCTTAATTTTGGAGGGAATCACAGATCACTTCACAAGTATGATAACATCTATGGATTCTCGTTCCCAAAAAATGAGTGAGTTCAAAACTTCTGCAAAATAATTTCATCGTGTCTATAAACTCTAAGTAAACGACTCTCTGCACTAAGAAATCTCTTGAATCTTTTGGACAATTTCTGTCTCCAAAGTCTGATGATTTGGGGATTAGGTTCTCTTAACATGTAGCCTAACATTATACACTGAGAAAATTTAACTAATCTGTTTCATTTCTAAAAATTCCATTAAAACTACTTCATATTAGTTATACTAATTTTTACAATAACTCTCTTATGGAAAAAGAAACATGCAAAATCAGCTTTCCCAGCTATTCTAATAATGTTCTAACTACTTAGGTACATACTTTCTAAAGAAAATGAAGTCCATTAATATGTAGTATCCATACATAAAACATTCACTAGATATTAAAATTCATATTGGTCTCAGAAGGAAACAGCTATGCTCTAGGCAGCAATTCTGGTATACTCAATAAATTATTGATAACATACAAATTATCAGGAAATAATTTCTTCAAGATTAATTCATCAATAGGCAGATTCACCAAACCTGCTCAAAGATGTTTTTGATTCCTTCCTCTTCTTGCACACAAGCACAAGTGAAACAATTATGATTTAACTATTTTTAAAGCAATATAAATGAACTGATTATTTCTTAAATTCTCTAAATTGTGTGTACAAATGGAAAATGGTTGGGTTTTCAATATATCAACCTTAGAAATAAACATCTTTAAGAAAATGATACTTTTAAAAGTGTGGTTTTAGGGTCCAGCCTGGTGGTGTAGTGGTTAAGTTTGTGCACTCCATGGGTTTGGATGCCAGGTGCAGACCTACATAGCACTCGTCAAGCCATGCTGTGATGGTGTCCCACATACAAAATAGAGGGAGACCAGCACAGATGTTAGCTCAGGGACAATCTTCCTCAAGCAAAAAAAAGAGGAAGATTAGCAGCAGATGTTAGCTCAGGGCCAATCTTCCTCACGCACACACAAAGTGTAGTTTTAGTTTAGTTTTGTGTTTCCACATCTTTTCATCTTTTACCTCTTGATCTTTTTCCGCTTTTCTTTCTAGAGCCTCAAATTCATGCAAACCATTCTTTTCTTTTAATTTCGATTCCATTTCTTCATTTTCTCTTCTTAGTTGTTCATAGTCTAGTACCAGACTATCATAGTTAGCACGAAGTGAATTCAACTCACTTTCTAAGTTTTCCTATTATAAACAAAACCAGATTTTCAAGTCAGAGAGGATTCAAGTTCTTTGTTTTGTTAACTAAAATCTGGATTAGTCAAATAATTCATTTAACCTTGAATCATTTGGTAGTTTGGGCCATTCTCCAATATCTTCCCAATGGTCTAGCTTGATCCACAGCATAACAGAAGGTCTGCCTTTTGGTAAACTAGCTAACATAGAATAGAGGAAGACTATTTTCAAAGAGATAGAATTAAAAAAGAAAGAAAGAAAGAAAGAAAGATCATATAAACAAATGCTCTGCCTGTGCCTGACTTAAAATTCAGTCGGGAGTAGGAGTAGGGCACATAATGGGAAGTCATCTGACCACAGATCCTTAAGCTCCTTGGTAATAAAGCTAATAATGTAATTCTCCACCTGCTTGACTCCTGTTTAATTTCTCAGACAGCTCTGAATTTAGGAAGTGACACGGAGCCATTATTTATTGACTTCTAAAACTCCAACGGCTGCCAGGCCTCACCGTGCTGAGCAGAGGCCTGTTTCTGCTTTCTGTTCCATCATGAGGAAGAGTAAGCCATGAGTTAAAAGAAACTAAACCAACACTAGGGATTTGAAAAAAACAACAAACCTTCCAGAGTGTTTTAGGGACACAAAAGCATATAATTCCCCATAATAATTAATTATAAGAACCATTACAACTAATTATAATGGTTAGCTAATGATAATAACAATTCCCAAGAATCACTGCAATTTTATTTCAAAATTAAAATGAAATTTTCTTTAACAAATACATTTATATGACTATGTTATATTTCTTTGAATATTAGCAGCCTAGAAAGCAAACATGGAATCTAAACTTACTAAAGTATTCACTACAGTATTCCTTATTTCTTAAAGTTTTCATAAGACTATATAATTTTATTTACTTTCATTTTTCAGCATTATTTGGCAATATTACCCTTCCCTGATACACCATTCTACTTTATGCCTGAGAATTTTGATACTTTTAAAATCAGCCCTTTTTACCTTCAAGGGATGGCCCAAGGCAAAACAGAAACTTACCAAAAAATCATAGATACCAAGATCTGCTGGTAAAAACTAGAAGCAAAGGTTTACCTATTACCATACTTTAGGAAATGTTTAGCCTCTCTCTGTATGCCACAGTTACCAACGAGGAGTGTAACAAGTTGGGGAAGCCTTAATAAGAACCTCAACTACTACTGAAACAGTCAGAGCTAGAAATGTGCCACAACAGCAAACATCAATAACAAATGAATTTAAAGAAGAGTAAAAGGATAATGTTCTGTAAAATACATTTAAGTTACCTGACTTAGTAGTTTTGTTGCTGGATTCCACTCTGTCTCAGTTAATGTATCAAGAGTGTTACTGAAAATATCAGACTCTGAATAGAGAGCTATAATTAGGGGGAAAAGAAATTTATCCATAAACATGTTATTAAGTTTCCTAAAACTCAAATTAAAGATTAAAAAAATTCTGATCTGAGGTAATAAGCTCAAATTAGTTAATATGTGCTCACAGTATGAATGCCAAGAATATATAAACAGATGTGATCATTTATATACTCGTGTGAATTAAGATCACTGGTTAGAATTAGTGATAAAATGTAGGATCCTTAGTACAACACATTCATGCACGGCATAAGGACGTTTCAGTCAAGGACGGACTGCATATACAACAGGCGTCCCACAAGATTAGTACCACAGAGCCCAGGTGTGTAGCAGGCTGTACCACCTAGGTTTGTGTAAGTGCACTCTGTGATGTTCACACAACAACAAAATTGCCTAAAGATGCACTTCTCAGAACACGTCCCATCATTAATCAACGTGCGACTGTATAGGTTAAAAGGACAAATTCTAAATTTGAGATTTAATCATTGTAAGCAGATTTTTAAATGCCCCTAAAAAATACTTATAATGTTAGAGACAAACTTTGCAACAGATTCCTGTGTAAATGCTACCCTTTCAAGATTAGCAAAGTTTAAGCCAGACATTATATGGGTACTAACTTAATGAGCAGTGATTAAAACAAAAACAAAAAATAAAAATATCTGTCTCAAATGTTTCAACTACAGCACATCATTCTTAAGAGATCTGGAAAAAATAGAGAACTTCATCAATGTTCACTTTCTTAAAATTACTTATTTTTATCATCGTAATCACATCTAAAATACATACATTTTATTTAACTCTGTTTATCACATTAACTGAGTTATAAATAAAGTCTCTCTTTATAGGGATACTTTTATAATTAAAAGTAGTTGAAGAAGAACTCACATTCATCAATTTCTCCTCCTAAAGTTAGAGCAGACTTATGTGTCTTTGTTGTTACATTCTCTGGTACATTAAACTCATTTACATAGTTTGAATCCTTCATTTTGTTAATTTTGCCAACACACCAAGTGACTCTTCGTTTTTTTTTAGCCTAAAGAAGAAGAAATCAAAATTACCTCACACACATCTGGCTCAAACATCATAAAACAAGGGAACTAGTTTCCATTTTTAACAACCATTGACTTGGTAGAATTCTTATTCAGCCTAGTTTAATATCTTATCAGTCTAAGGACATCCTGAGATAAGAAAACATATTCAAACTTTTCAAATTAGTGTTAACTTCATAATAAATTTGATGAAACTATTATTTAAATTTCATTTTGTATTTGAAGGCTTACTTACAAGAATTTCTGCAAATTTACTGAAAGGAATTAGTTAAGTATCAATCCTTCAAGTAATCTGGTGTTACAGAAGACAGCACAGCCACCAACATAGTGACCAAAAGCACTTCTGGGAACCCAGCCTTAACTGGGAAGGAACAGACAGGCAGCCCATTTGAACTTCCCTCAGCAAGTAAATCTTCCACAGGGCCATTCCCATGCCAATTCTTTGCCAGTTTATAAAGCTCACGATCCAACCAGCGCTCCTAATCTTGTTCCTTCCGTTCTCCCTTGGGACTCTGTTCCCTCAGGTATCTGTTCATCTGTCGTCTTCACTACCTTCTTCCACTGGGCTTTAAGAATGCTCAAGCCTCTGTTTTCTGCTTTTGATTTTTTCAAAAACAAACCCTTCACTCCTTCCTTCTCTCTAGCCAACATTTTCTTTTAGTTTCTATGTTCTCTTCTTCCTCGTCTCTCTACTTCTTCCTCATCCCTCCTGGGATACCTCTGTCTCCTGGTTCTTGTCCCACCCAGCTAGCTGTCCTCATCACTCACTTGGCTTTACTGCTTTCTCTTTCTCTGACCACCGCCTAAGTGTTTTTCCATATTTTACAGGTATATTCCTCTCTTGTCCCTTTACTAGAACAAGCATTATCTCATCTTTTTTGATCCTCTCAACAATCCTCTCTTACTACATCCACTTTATAGATGCCTGAGTGTCCAAAAAGTTTACATGAGTTGTGTACAGTCATACAGCCAATTGGTGGCTGAGCCCATGCTTGTAACTTCAGACCTTATCCACCACCCATTCCACTGCGTTGCCTGTCAAGATTATCTGTTGTCCCCAGAATATATGGCTTCTGCTTGAAATGGCCAGCCCTTTCCACAGCCTGCTCTGCAAAAGCACATTCATATATAAATCCTTGATTCCCATGACCTTCAGCTCAACTCCATTCGCTCCCAAAGCCACTGGACCCTGTCATCTGAAACTCATAAACCTAGAACTCCTTCCACCCCAGTGATTCAGTTAATCCCATTATAGCTAGTTAGCTTAAGAGGGACATCTAGTCTCTTGATCCACTGTTTTCTTTCTGCCAGCTACCTTTGGGCTCTCATCCCATCATCTTAGATTCTATAGATCACCAGTTCAATCACATTTTTGGGTCAATGGTCTCAAACTATTAGACCCATTCTGTGTTCCCCACACCTATCCTATCACAATGTACACTCAGATGAATTACACTGCCATCTGAGCTTTTATTAGCCTCCTGAACACTGTGTGGACAGCCAGAAGACTGGCTACCAACATCACCTGGGCCCTTAAGGCTGCCTGGCAAGACTCCTTGCCCCCTCGTTGGCTTTCTTTTCCATTCCCTACAAAGGCGAGACTATTTCAAACCCTTAGCAGGTCTACAAACTGTGTCTCTACCATCTCCAGCCACCACAGAAGAAAAATTAAACCTCCTATTTCACAAAGAAAATACAAGCCTAAACTTACAAAAGCATTACTTGCATTGATTCCTACCCTTTTCCTCTGTCCTTGTTATAATGAAGGAGTGTTTCTCCTTCTATCTAAGGCCAGACCCTTCTACTGTATTCAAGATCCTACGCCTTTGGGCCATCTCAGCCTACTGCAAGGTGGCTTTCATTCCCAATACATAACTCAAATTGTTTTTGCAAAGGAGCTTCTTGTTTCTAAATCCAAAAAGTTTTAGTCTATATTTGTCTTATTTAACTTCTCAGCAGAACGAGACATCACTGACATAGAATGTGACCTCTCTATGCAACATTCTCTTCTTTTAGTTTACCACGTTCACCTGGTTTCTTTCTTAACTCTAGAGCTAAACCTGGGCTCCTTTAGGCATTCCTCTTTTTTGCTTTTACCTAAAAAGTTGTTTGGGAGGATCTTATCTTTGGCCCTCTGTTCTTTTCATTCTCAACATGCTCCCAGAGCAAGCTCATCCATTCTCACGACTTTAATTTGGATTTGCAGTAGTTAATGCCCAAATTGATATCTCCATCCCAGATCTTTCACTTGATTTTCATATATTTGCATTTTCAACTGCCTGACACCTTAAACTAGAGCTGACCCAAATAAAACACTGGACAGCTCCACTGCTCTTCACTCAATGTTCCTTAACTCAACAAATACTGCTACCAGCTATCCAGCAAGCCCAGTAATGTGTGCATGTCATTCTAGATGTTTCCTTCTCCCTTTCCATGTCCCCATGTTGAAACAATCACAAAGTTCTGTCGAGTCTGTCTCCCAAATAGCTCTCTAATTTACCCATTTTTTTTCCATCTCCAGAGCCACAAGCCTTGTGGAGGCCCAATCAATTGTAGGTACACAGTAGCCACATCTTTCTAAACAGCAATTCCAATCATGTTACCTACAAGGCTTTCCCATATCCTTAGCATAATGCAATGTTCGAATCCTACAATGTGGTTTAAATGCCCCTGCCACCAGAATATTTTAAGTCCAAGAAATATGTTTTCTCACGACTCCAAGCTTTTGTACATGTAGATGTCTAACCGGCATACTTTTCCCTACCCCTTTCCTTGGGCTGTTTCCTACTCATGGCTGAGCCAACAGATGGTTTTGATGCCTTCCATTTACCTGGTATGGTGGACTTAAAGGTAGCGTCTATTAATAATAATCTTAACAGCATACACTTATTGAGGATTTGCTGTATGGAGAGTATAGTGTTAAGCACATTCTATATATCACTTCACTTAATTGTCACATCAGTCCTATGAGGTGAGGATCAAGCTTTCTCACAGATAAGGAAACTGCAGCAAAAAGTATTTAAGAAAGGGCCCAAGGTCGAGAGTTAGGAATTGACAGAACTGGGATTCAAATCCAGAAAGTCCAGCTCCAGAGGCCATTCTCTTAACCATGACACTATCACTCCCCAAAACATCTGCTGGATAAATAAACCCCTACTCTGGTAAAAACAAAAGCACACAGACTGGAAGCCAGAATTTTGATTACTATGTTGATTTATAGTCTAGATAAATTTTCCTGAGATTACTATTTCTGTTTCATTAAATAGAAAATATTACCACATACTCTAGACACCTGTGGTTTCCAATCACCTAATCAATTTCATTAGAATTTCATAAGAAGTATAGTGCAAATAGATTCCTTGACTACATCCCAGACTTTCTGAATTAGGATCTCTTCATATGGGAATCAGGGTTAAGTATTTTTAATGAACGTTCTAGGTGTTGTTGAGGTATAGGCAAATACACAAAAGGTTCTTTCCTAAAATATACTGTATCAAAGGATAAGAAACACATAGCTATATAATAAGCATATAAGAATACCAATTCTATTCCCTATATATCAAGTTTAAGCTGTCATCTTTCATAAAAAAAATAAGACCCATATATGTGCTGCATACAAGAGATGCATTTCAGACTGAAAGACACTCACAAACTGAAAGAGAAGGAATGGAAAAAGATACTCCATGAAAATGGCAATGAAAAGAAAGCTGAGGTAGCAATATTCATATCAGAAAACATAGACTTTAAAATAAAAACTGTAACAACAGACAAAGCGCACTACATAATGATAAAGGGAATGATCCAACAAGAATATTTAACATTTACAAATATCTATGCACCCAACATAACAGCACCTCGACATATAAAGCAATTATTAACAGACATAAAAGGAGAAATAGCAACACAATAATAGTAGAGGACTTTAACAATCCACTTACACCAAAGGAGAGATCATCAAAACAAAAGATCAATAAGGAAACGTTGGCCTTAAATGACATATTAGACCAGATGGACTTAGTACACATGTATAGAACATTCCATCCCAAACCTGCAGAATACACATTCTTTTCAAACGGACATGGAACATTCTCCAGGACAGATCACATATTAGACCACAAAACAAGTCTCAATAAATTTAAGAAGACTGAAAAAATACCCAGCATCTTTTCTGACCACAATGGTATGAAACTAGAAATCAAGTACAGGAAGAAAATCAGAAAAGCCACAAATGGATGGAGCTTAAACAAAATGCTATTGAACAACAATTGAGTCAAAGAAGAAATCAAATGAGAAATCAAGAATATCTGGAGACAAATGAAAATGAAACTACGACAGGCCAAAGTCTATGTGATACAGCAAAAGCGGTTTTAAGAGGGAAGTTTATATCAATACAGGCCTACCTCAACAAAGAAGAAAAATCCCAAATAAACAGTCTAACAGTGCACCTAAAGGAACTGGAAAAAGAAGAACAAAGCCCAAAATCAGTAGAAGGAAGGAAGTAATAAAAATCAGAGCAGAAATAAATGAAATAGAGACTAAAAAAAACCAGGAAAAAAAATCAATGAAACTCAGCGCTGATTCTTTGAAAAGATAAACAACATAGACGAACCTTTAGCTAGACTCACCAAGAAAAAAAGAGAAGGCTCAGATAAATAAAATCAGAAATCAAAGAGGAGAAATTACAACAGATACCTCAGAAATACAAAAGATTATAAAAGAATACTATGAAAAGCTATACGCTAACAAACTGGATAATCTAGAAGAAATGGATAAATTCTTAGACTAATACAACCTTTCAAAACTGAATCAAGAAGAAGTAGAGAATGTGAATAGACCGATCACCAGTAAGGAGATTGAAACAGTTATCAAAAACCTCCCAAAAGATAAAAGTCCAGGACCAGACGGCTTCCCTGGTGAATTATACCAAACATTCAAAGACTTAATCCTATCCTTCTCAAACTCTTCCAAAAAATTGAAGAAGAGAGGAAGCTTCCAAATTCATTTTACGAAGTCAACATCATCCTGATACCAAAAGCAGACAAGGACAACACAAAAGAAGAAAATTACAGGCTCATATCACTGATGAACATCGATGCAAAAATCCTCAACAAAATACTAGCAAATCAACTACAACAATACATTAAAAATTTCATACACCATGATCAAGTGGGATTTATTCCAGGGATGCAGGGATGGTTCAACATCTGCAAATCTATTAACGTGATACACCACATTAACAAAAATGAAAAATAAAAATCCCATGATCATCTCAATAGATGAAGAGACAGCGTTTGACAAGATATAGCATCCATTTATGATAAAAACTCTAAATAAATTGGGTATAGAAGGAAAGTACCTCAACATAATAAAGCTGATATATGACAAACCCACAGCTAATATCATTCTCAATGGAGAAAAACTGAAAGCTATCCCTCTAAGAACAGAAACCAGACAAGGATGCCCACTGTCACCACTCTTATTTAACATAGTATTGGAAGTCCTAACCAGAGCAATCAGGAAAGAAAACGAAATAAACAGCGGTCAGATTGGAAAGGAAGAAGTGAAACTGTCACTAGCTGCAGATGACATGATTTTATATATAGAAGACCCTTAAGAACCCACCAAAAACTTCTCGAACTAATAAACAAATACGGCAAAGTTTCAGGATGCAAAATCAACATACAAAAATCAGTTGCGTTTCTATACACTAACAAGGAAGTGGCAGAAAGAGAAATTAAGAATATAATCCCATTTACAGTTGCAACAAAAAAGAATAAAATATCTAGGAATAAACTTAACCAAGGAGGTGAAAGGTTTGTACACTGAAAACTATAAAACATTGTTGAAAGAAATTGAAGAAGATGTAAAGAAATGGAAGGCTATTCCATGCTCTTGGATTGGAAGAATAAACATAGTTAAAATGTCCATACTTCCTAAAGTAATCTACACATTCAGTGCAATCCCAATCAAATTTCCAACAACATTTTTCACAGAAATAGAACAAAGAATCCTACAATTTATATGGAACAACAAAAGACGCAGAATAGCCAAAGGAACCCTGAGAAAAAAGAACAAAGCTGGAGGCGTCACACTCCCTGATTTCAAAATATACTACAAAGCTATAGTAACCAAAACAGCATGGTATGGCATAAAAACAGACACACAGATCAATGGAACAGAATCCAGAGTCCAGGAGTCCAGAAATCAACCCAAACATCTATGGACAGCTAATTTTTGACAGGGGAGCCAAGAGCATACAATGGAGAAAGTAGAGTCTCTTCAATAAATGGTGTTGGGAAACCTGGACAGCCACATGCCCAAGAATGAAAGTAGACCATTACCTTACACCATGCACAAAAATCAACTCAAAATGGATTTAAGACTTGAATGTAAGACCTGAAACCACGAAACTTCTAGTAGAAAACATAGGCAGTACACTCTTTGACATCGGTCTTAGCAGCATATTTTCAAATACCATGCCTGACTGGGCAAGAGAAACAATATAAAAAATAAACAAATGGGACTACATCAAACTAAAAAGCTTCTGCACAGCAAAGGAAGCCATCAAGAAAAGGAAAAGACAGCCTAACAATTGGGAGAAGATGTTTGTAAACCATATATCAAAAAAGGGGTGAATATCCAAAATATACAAAGAACTCATACATCTCAACAACAAAAAAACCAAAAACCCAGTTCAAAAATGTGCAAAAGATCTGAATGGAGATTTCTCCAAAGAAGATATACGGATGGCCAACAGGCACATGAAAAGATGTTCAACATCACTATCAGAGAAATGCAAATCAAAGCTATAATGAGATATCACCTCACTCTTGTCAGAATGGCTATAATTAACAAGACTGGAAACAATAAGTGTTGGAGAGGATGTAGAGAGAAGGGAACCCTCATACACTGCTGGTGGGAGTGCAAACTGGTGCAGTCACTATGGAAAACAGTATGGAGATGGCTCAAAAAATTAAGACTAGACCTACCATATGATCCAGCTATTCCACTCTTGGGTATTTATCCAAAGAACGTCAAAACGTGAATGCGTAAAGATACATGCACTCCTATGTTCACTGTAGGCTTATTCACAATAGCCAAGACTTGGAAGCAACTTAGGTGCCCGTCAAGGGATGAATGGATGAAGAAGATGCGGTATATATACACAAGGGAATACTACTCAGCCATAAAAAAGGATGAAATCTGGCTAATTGTGACAACAAGGATGGACCTTGAGGGTATTGCTGCTGAGAGTAAAAAGTCAGAGGGAGAAAGTCAAACATTGTATGATCTCACTCACAAATAGAAGATAAAAACAACAAAAGACAATCCCATAGCAACAGAGATTGGATTGGTGGTTACCAGAGGGGAAAGGGGGAGAGAAGAGGTTGAAAGGCATGATTAGGCACATGTGTGGTGATGGTAATTAGTCTTTTGGTGGTCAGCATGATATAATCTACATAGGAATTGAAATATAACGATATACACCTGAAATTTATATACTGTTATAAACCAAAGTTACTGCAATTAAAAAAAACAATAATAAAAAAGAAGAAGAAAAGAAGCTGTTGTCTTTTAAATTTTACTTTTAATTCCTGTTGTGATGTGAGGGAAGAAGAGGTCACTAGCATTCGTGTTAAGTTTTGAATTTTCTCAATCTGCACTTTTTGAAGCAAATCTTTTTCTTCCAAAAGTTGGGCCAATTGGTCTTTTTCCATTGCCTGGGCCCGAGTCTCTAAAGAAACCTAAAGAATGTAATATTGGGTTACATTAATAAATGTAGGTAGGTTTTAAAACCTTGAAAGTATAGTTTAAAAAAATATAAATTTGTATGTGAGTTTTGAGAATTTTTCTTTTCTTTTTTTTTTTGCTGAAGAAGATTCACCTTGAGCTAACATCTGTACCTATCTTTCTCTTTCTGCTTGAAAGGGATTTGCCCTGAGCTAACATCTGTGCCTATCTTCCTCCATTTTGTACATGGGACAACAGGACAGCATGGCCGCCAAGTGGTGTAGGTCTGCGGATGGCAACTGAACCCGGGCTGCCAAAGTGGAGTGCAACAAACTTAACCACTAGGCCACAGGGCTGGCCTGAGAATTTTAATTTTATTGAAATAAAATATGCCCTACCTGCAGAACACCAATATGCAGTTACCATAATCAATAATTTCTCAAACTTATAATAGGGTAAAATATACATTTCTCCTCATGTCACTATTCTATATGCCATGTATAAGATTATATCAATGCTGTTAAAGCAATTCTATTAATTGACTAAAAATATATAAATAGGCAGAGAAATCATAAAGCAGAGACTTGAATACCTATAGCAAAGGAAGAGAGATCCTTCTAAGACCGCCATTTGACATTTTAGGTCATTTTTAAAAAGATCAGTAAAATGTAAGTTTTTTACAGACTGGGGACCATGATGGTTTAAACAAACAAATGGTAATGACAAGCAATTATGCTATCTTATTAGATTGCTATCTTAGGGCTAGAAGAGGAATTCAAGATAATGTAAAATGAAACAAAGTAGTTTTAAACACTATTCATGGTCTCTCTTTTTAACCTAATTCTCTGTATTTGTGACAGTTTTTATCTCTTAAAAAAACGTATCTCTACTTGGCCCATTTGAAAATCTCAAATTTTGCCCTTTGGAAATGAAAAACAAAATCTAAAATAAGTTCAAGAAACCAAATCTTGCAGTTTATAGTAAAGTTTTTACGGGTTGATTTCTCCTTAGTTAAAAACTATTTGTTTTAAATTTAGATTGTAGAACTCAGATATTGAGGATTTAAGAGTCTCTGGGCATGTAGGCAGATCTCAATTCTAAATCCATCTCTATTCTTTACTGAAATACACAGTTCATACATACCTCCTCTAATTGTTTTTTAAGATCCATTATTTCTTTTCTATATCTTTTCAGGAGAGCTTCATCACTAGACACCTCATTGACATAAGGAGTATTCTTCATATATTTAGCAGTGCTGGCAAACTGGGAAAAAATACAAGAGTGTTAAACGTTGACACCAAAAGATTAGTTTAATTAATATTTAGGTTTCTTGTAATTTTCTTTTGTAAAGAAACATCAGTAAAAGCTTTCCAGGTGGCTTACAGCTTCTGAACACACAGCATTCTACGTCCCTGTAACAATGTCCATAACTTACCTTTGCCACTAGTCTTCAGGAGGGTCAGAGAAATATCTTGAAGACAGATGCCAACAGAGAGCCTACACACCCTGGCTCACTGGAATCCATCTACTCCTCAAAGTCCAGGGCAAATGCTCCCTCTGCGCTGAAGCTTCACTTCCAGTCAAAAGCACCTCTCCTTCCTTTGAACTCTGTCCTACTTATTAGCCACTTAACTTTTAATCCAAGGAAATCACGCTGGAAGACAGGTCTTATCTTCACTATAAGACTATAAATTCTGTGAAGCCAGGAACGCTATCTCCTACCTTTGTTTCTCTGACAGAACCTTGATCCAGCGCTCAATAGCTACTTAAAGTGATGTTTCTTAGAGCATGAGTGTCAAAAGTAACTTTAACTGGGTACGTGAGGGTGCCCATGAAATAACACTGAAGCCTTCATTGAGACAGCTATTCTACTGACAGTTCTCATTCTTCTTTTCTTTTGAAAACAGAAAATACAGGCCTTAGGCTCAGAGCAAAGGCAGGCAACAATTTGTTAGCAGGAACTTAAGAATTATTTTGTTATAAACACACACACCCATTTTTTGGGTCACCTTCTGTTTGTTCCAAGTGATAACCAGTTTTTCATTTATGGGACTGATAGAAAGTTTCCTTTTATAATAAGTTAAATTTAAAAAGTGAGTTATTTAAGAAAAAATCAAGTCAATTTCAATAAAATATTGTTGGATGTGGCAAAAATTGGGGAGGCAGGATATGAATGATTGAAGTTTGGGAAGATTAAGGAATGCTATTTAGTAGACACACCAATTTTATTTTAACAGGTATGTTATGTCAATTACAAAAAATTACACCTAATTTTAGTAGCTAATTTTTCCTTCTGAAAGATGATTTCCCCCATATTGATTCGAGATAAAAATCAAACTCACCTGGAGAGTAGTCAGGGTTTCATCCAAAGACACTGGAGTAATTGTGCAGATAATGCGTGTTTTTGCATTTCCTCCCAAGGAATTCTGGAGAATTCGTGTTAATTTGCTATCTCGATAATTTATGAAACCACTTAGTGAGAGATGAGTTTGGGGAGAAAAAGAGTAAAACTTTTTATATAACAAAAGTGGTTTATTTTTAACGCAGAACCTTAAATTTGCTACAGTTTAAAAAATTCATTCTTTACTGGTTACTTGAGGCAGAGCAAAACTACTAACTAGAAAATATTTAAAATATAAAGTAAATTTAGTAGGTCACGGTCATACATATAAGAAGCAACGCATGCTCATAGAATCACAGAAGCTTTTGAACATACAGGGGTATCAGTACATTTATTTGAGTGTCACTGAAATATCATAATTTTCAACCTAATGAAAAACGTAAGCATTAATAGGTAAATGTACAATGGGACAAACTTACCCAACTTGTCCATCACTAAGTTTCTTGATCACTTGTCCCAAAATAAATAAGCTACGATTTATATTACAGCCTTCCTTGAGTCGCACACCTGCATTTATTAAATAAATAAGAAAACAAATTGGTCCCTGTACTAGATGATGAACTTATTTATCAGTAATTTATGGGAGAAATTAGAAATTGCAGGGTCAGATGCTACAGTCTGTGCTTCAAATTAGATCTGCGCCCACCTTTCCTCCCACTGCTGACAGGCGCCCTTCCCTTCCTCCCACCCATCATGTGAAGCAGAAAGGCTCTCACCCAAGAGAAACAGCTCGAAAAAGACGACTAAGAAAAGAATAAGAATGCAGGAAAGCCCATGTCTGCACCACGTCCTAAAAGAGCTCCTCGAACTCCTCAATTCAAATCTATTTTTCCAAACCTCCAATACAGGCAACTAATGACGTGCAACCAAGTTAGTTCCTAGAGGTTCACAACCAAAAGTCCTTATTTTTAAACTGTTAATATGCTCACATGTCTTAAACGGAAGTCTACTGAAAAAGGTTTCTCTCACTTTATTCTCCTTTCAACCAGTTCCTATCGCTCTAACCAAGAACTATTATTAGTTTATTCTTCTAGAGATTTTTAGAAATACAAGTTCATACGTATTAATTTTTCCCCTTTCTTCTTTACATAAATAGTAACATACTATACACACTATTTTGCACTTTGCTTTTTTCACTTGGCAATATATCATCTATCTTATTGGTAAACATTGGTCTTTTTCACTCTTTTTTACAGCATAGAATTCCATTGTATGGATGTATCAGAATTTATTTACCTAGCACCCTGCTGAGGGACATGCAGGTGTTCAATCTGCCATGTACACAAAAAATACTGCAACAAATCCTTCTGAACAGCAGTTATTGCACAGGTGCGTTATTCAGCTATTGCTGGAATACTGCTGTTTAACAAGCCAGCTTAAAGCAACAGGCATTTATTTCTTGTTCACAGGTCTGAGGATCCACTGGTGTGGTGGGTACAGGCCACACTCAGCTGAGTGTCTCTATGTCAGGCTGCAGGAAACTAACACAGAGAGAGGCCTGACATCTTTATGGTTCTGAAACTTCCCATCTAAGTATGCGTTTTCATTTGTCTCAGTGTTTGGTTACCTCTTTCAGGTCTGTTTTAATGTTTTCCTTATTTTGGTCTTATACAATTTTTGTTGAGTTTCTTCCTAGGTATTATGCCTTTTAAGTCATTATTGCAAAGGGGGTCTTTTCGTACATGAAATATTCCAACCGGCTGTTGTGTTAGGAGGTGCTCATGTCTATAGATTAATTTTGTATCCTGCCACTTTTCTGAATTTCCTTACTGATTATGGTGTTCATGGGACTCTCAGGAGCTTTCCAACTATAAATCCTGTCAACGACAGAGTTTCATCTTTTTAACTAACGCTACAGCAGCACAAAGCAGATAATAAGCCAGATAAGGAAGCTGCTTTTTCTGTTAAAGACTTTTATCACAAAATTATCATTACTTTATTAGTCTCTAAAATGCATGGTGGCACTTTTACTCTGTTAAAGAACAGGAGGACTTTCAGACCAAAATATTTCATGAGTTTTCATTACCTTCAGCACCTGTTTGAGCAGCTCTTTCACTGCCTGCAAGATCAACCAAATTCTGCAGGAGATGAAAATAAACCTTTAGGAAGTGTAACTTGAAATAATAAAATCCAAAGTACTGGAAGAACATTTTTAACCCATGGTTTATCTGAACACCCCATCTGTTTCCTTGTTTCTCACCTCACTATTTAAGCCTTCCCTTGTCTGAGTCAAACTGAGCTCAACATCTTGTTCCTTCTTTATAATACCTCCTCCATAATGCTGCCAGAATAGGTTCACTTTCCTACACAAAGTTCGAAATCTTACCATGGTGAATACGATTCTTTATAATCCGGCACTTGTGTTGCTCTAGCCTCATTTCTGTCCATCAGTTACTCTTAACTCTGGCTGAACTACGGACTATGCCCTCCACACCATGCATAGCTACCCTTTGCCATTCCCTGTGTTTCGCTGATTCTGATGTTCTAGTCTGCCCCTACTCTTCCTTCACGACCAAAGGCAACTGCCACCTTCCCAGTGTAGCTTTGTCAACTTGATCCTTCCTTCCCTATACCGTGAATGAATTGACCTTTCAACGGTGTACCCAGAGGTCTTTATAGATATGACTGGTTATTATAGCACTTACTGTGTTGAGCTAGTTATTTGCGTCTCTGACCACACTGTAGCATCTTTAAAACCATGGGCTTTTCTTCCATTTCACAAATATTGTTGGAAAGAACTGACTGCCTGTCGTGCTGCAGGCAGCACGTTAGGTGCTAGGGATATGGCAGCGCAACAGGCAAATGAGGACCCTGCTCTCAGCTTATGTTCTGCACAGGGTGGGACTCGGGGAGGAGGAAGTTAGTGAGAGGAGAGAAAAAGACAAACAAATAAGAAACATAGCATGTTAAGCGTAATACAGACAATTTAAACAGAGTGTTAGAAGTGGGAAGAGGAAAGGACAGGACAGGCTCTTTGGGCAGGATGGCAGGGGAAGTCCCCCAATTCAGCTAAGATCTGGAAGGACGGAGAAGAGGGAGCCAGCCCTGCAAAGACCAAGGGAACCATACTCCAGATTAAAGAACAACCAGCACACCAGTCACAAAGCAGAAATGAGCTTGGTGTGTTCAAGAAATGGAAAGGGCAGTGTGGCAGAGTTGGTGAAGGAGAGATGGGACAAGATAGGGTACAGAAGCGGGTTTTTGGGATGCAATGGGAAGCCATTGGACGGCTTTGACAAGAGTGACATGCTTGACTGAACTTCCTCAAGGGTCACCTGGGCCCCTGGGGGGCAAACAGATTGGAGAGGGGCAAGACCGTAGCCAGGAGTCCAGTTAGGAGGCTGGGGCAGGAATGTGAATGGAGACAAGGCGGCCTGGACTAGGGAGGTTGCCATGGAGACAGTAAGTATGGAGGGATGTCTTCTTTACTCTTTTAATCTCAGAGCCCAGTCCTGGGCTCAGAACACTGTAAAGCCTCCGCAAATATTCTTAATGCATTAAAAGAAAGTCAAAGATTTAAATTATTTGTCTCTGTGGAGACCTCCAGTGATGAGCAGGTGATTACACACTTCTGCTTTGGAGTCCTGTCTCAGATACTTCTTTCTTTAAAACATTCAAAGAAGTCTCACCTTTCCTGTGTAGTATCTACCACAGATGGCCTAGATACATAATAAAGGGGTGAAGTGGTGGTGAAGGCAGCATGAACTTAGGTATAAAGATGGGAATAAGCATTAGTGTTCAAAGATACCAAGTGGCCCAACCTATCCTTAAGAGAGGAGTGCACATGGAGCAGAAGGACGTCAAGTTAGACTGGTTAAGAGTGGCCAGATCTTGTCCAAGGAAGTGACACGACACAAGCTTAGTGACATCAGAAATCTGCATAACAGACTGAAGAAGCAAAACCAGGTCATGGGGGCCAGGTCCAGGGGAATGATACAGTAATTCAAGAGATGAGGACTTGAGTATGACACCCATGGAATGCTAAAGGGTAGCATCAATAAAAAACGGGGATGACGGGACAAAAGAGAAGGCAGAAAAAGATGAGGTGAAACTGACTTGGGTTTCCAGCCTAGGTGACCAGGATAACACTGATAATACTGGAAAAAAGGAATATTCACCATGGTAGGAAGAAATAACTTGGTTTTAGACACACTAAAATTTGAGATATCAGTGAGACACACCATTATAACAATCTTTAGGAAGATATGAATTAGAACTCAGAGCTCTAGACAAAATAAATATATGGCTGTCATCAAAAGACAAATGTGAACCAAATGTCAGAGGGCAACGGGGAAGTAAGAAAGGCCACAGAACACGCCTGAGTTTTTGTTAGAAAGGTAGGGAAAAGAAGCCACAGAAGGGAACAGAGACGGAGCAGAGCTAAGAGAACCTGGATATTATTCTCCCAGAAAGGCCAGGAGACACTCAGAGACTCCCTCCAAAGAGCCAGAAAATGACTCTGGGGAAGACTTCTTTCCAAGAAGATACTTAGAGTGAGCGGGAGGCTGGAGGGCTGGACTTGATGATATCTAAGGTCGCCAGATAATAGAACATCAAAGAACACAAGAAAAGTCACCAAATGGATCACTGAATATGTCAAGAGTATTAAAGCTACATTATTAAGAGAAAAGTTAAAAATTGCAGTGAAATATCACAGGCCAGGTTTGGAAAACAAAACAGAAGTTAGGTTTTGTGGGGTTTTTTATTGTTAAACTGAAGAAAGAATAGGCTATTATAATAGACATTATACTGTGTAGTAAAATAACTGGGGTGAACTAGAATTAGATACTTGAGTGATTTTTCAAAATCTCAAAGTGAATAAACATATTATAGATTTACTCGTTTTTTCCCTGAAGTTTTCAAATAAAATAATCTTTATTTTTTAAAGATTGGCATCTGAGCTAACATCTGTTACCAATCTTCCCCCCCACTTCTTCTTTTCCCCAAAGCCCCCCAGCACACAGTTGTATATTCTAGTTGTAGTAGGTCCTTCTGGCTGTGCTATGTGGGACACCACCTCAGCGTGGCCTGATGAGCGGTGCTGGGTCCGCACCCAGGATCCAAAGTGGCGAAACCCCAGGCCTCCAAAGCAGCATGAGAACTCAACCTCTTGGCCACGGGGCCAGCTCCCAAACAGAATAATCTTAAATCGTATCCCACATCAAGCTAAAGAATTTAGGTCCTGAAGACAGAGAATAAAGTAATAATGGTAAGGAATAGGAAGGAAGCACAAAAACAGAGAGAATTGATACAGCGCAGCAAGAAGGAAATGGGAGGTTTACTTATGTGGTAAGGAGTGTTTGCATAATGCTTATGTTCACTCATTCAACAAACAGGTATTGAATATAAACTACATACGATGTGTTGGGGCTATAAAGATGAATTAGACATTACTCTTCCCTTCAAGCGATTTACAGTCTAAAACATTGTGCTCATGGACGGGGTGGGTGGAACAAAATGGCGGGGTGAGGTGACCTGGGACTCTCTCCCCTCCAAACTACAACAAAGGACTGAAAAAAAACTGAATTTCAGCTAATAAACCTAATGCCAGGAGATCAGAGACCTAGAGTATCAAAAAGACGGAGGACAGAGACCCTGCTGCTGGCCTCAGAGGAGCTGGAACAGGGTAGGAGAGAACTTCGCTCCCTCCCCTAGAGTCTGGGATCACTGCCGCAGGTGAGGGAAGGAGTCGGGGAGGGGCCACGTGACCGGGGGATTGCCCAGGACTCCTGCCGCCGGTATAGTGGAAACCCGCTGATGGGGGAAAGCTTCCGTGTGTGGGGACCCCATAAACCCAGGGCCTCAGGAGACCAGAAAACAGAACTGATCCAAATCCAGATCGGCGAGCCAGAAAAACAGCCCCTCCCCCTGGCAAACAATGCTGGGTGCTGCCATCTTGTCCGAAGGCGGAGAGCTCAAAACACGCGGCTCTCAACCCCCATATAGTGGCAACAGGCTGTAACTGCAACTCAATTCTACCACCATGTGAAAAAACCGCTCCTCTACCATCCAGCAATTTATAAAAGCTCCAGACCAGAAGGAAAACAATAAAAACACAGAATTAAGTCCTGAGAACTTAGAAATAGGTAAACTAAGTGAAAATGAGTTCAGAGCAGCTATAATCAAAAAACCCAATGAGATAGAGAGAAAGATAGAGAAACAAGCCAACGAGTTCTGGAGTTACTTCACAAAAGAGATTGAAATTATAAAGAAGAATCAAACAGAATAACTAGAGATGAAAAACACAATGGACCAGATAAAACAGAATACGGACTCCCTGAATGCCTGTGTAGACACCAGAGAGGAGCAAATTAGCATAATTGAAGATATACAGGCCGAATGGCTCCAGACAGAGGAAGAAAGAGAACTAAGAGTTAAAAAAAATGAGGAAAATCTCTGAGAGATAGCGGATTCAATGAGAAGAAAGAATTTATGGATAATAGGAATTCCCAAGAACGTGGAAAAGGAAAATGGAGCAGAAAGTGTTCTTAATGAAATTATAGAAGAGAACTACCCAAATCTAGGGATTGAGGGAGAAATGTGTGTAGAGGAAGCTTTCAGATCTCCTAGATTTGTCAATGTGAAAAGACCTACTGCAAGGCATATAGTAGTACAAATGGCAAAAATGAAAGACAAAGAAAGAATACTCAGGGCAGCAAGACAGAAGTAAATAACCTACAAAGGAACTCCTATCAGACTTTCAGCAGATTTCTCTGCAGAAAATTTACAAGCTAGGAGAGAATGGAGTGACATATTCAAAACTTTAAAAGATAAAAATCTTTAGCCAAGAATACTCTATCCAGCAAGAATATCCTTCAGATGTGAGGGAGAAATTAAATCTTTTCCAGACAAACAAAAGTTAAGGGAATTTGTAACCAAAAGTCCTCCACTACAAGAAATCCTCAAGAAGGCTCTCATACCTGAAAAAAGAAAAAAGGGAGAAAGGGGACACAATCCACAGAGTAGGGAGACAGATAAATAGAACCAGAATAGGATAGCAAATATTCACCTATAGCATTAGGACAAAGGTAAGGAAACTACCAAAGCAAAGTGGATCTTATCACTCTAACTACAAACTCATAACACGAGTTGGAATAAGAAATGAAAATAACGGGGCTGGCCCTATGGCCAAGTGGTTAAGTTCGCGCGCTCTGCTGCAGGCGGCCCAGTGTTTTGTTGGTTCAAATTCTGGGCGCAGACATGGCACTGCTCATCAAATCACGCTGAGGCAGCGTCCCACATGCCACAACTAGAAGGACCCACAACGAAGAATATACAACTATGTACTGGGGGGCTTTGGGGAGAAAAAGGAAAAAAATAAAATCTTAAAAAAAAAAGAAATGAAAATAATAATTTAGGAGGGGAAGAGCAAAGGGACTAAATTAGTCTAGGCCAAGTAAGTAAGAGACCACCAGAGAATAGACTATATTATACACGAGATTCAAAATACAAACTTCAGGGTAGACACTAAACTAAAAAACACAACAAAGCCACAAAACATAAATAAGGAAAAAGCTAAGAAACCCAGCATAAGAAAGTGCAGTATTAAATGGGTAGGCTAAAGCACACAGGAAGACAAACACAGGAAAACCAGATAACGAGCAACAGATTGACAGCATTAAGTCCACATGAATCAATAATCACTCTCAATGTAAATGGACTGAACTCTCCAATAAAAAGACACAGAGTGGCAAAATGAATTAAAGAACAAGATCCAACAATTTGTTGCCTCCAGGAAACACACCTCAGCCTCAAGGACAAACACAGGTTCAGAGTGAAAGGGTGGAGGACAATACTTCAAGCTAATAGCAAGCAAAAAAAAACCAGGTGTTGCAATTCCTATATCAGACAAAGCAGATTTCAAAATAAGACAGGTAAAGAGAGACACAGAGGGACAATATATAATGATCAAAGGGACACTTCATGAAGAAGAAATAACACTTATAAATATCTATGCACCCAACACAGGAGCACCAAGATTCATAAAGCAACTATTAACAGACCTAAAGGAAGATGTTAAAAACAACACAATAATAGTAGGGGACCTCAACACCCCACTCACATCAATGGACAGATCATCCAGACAGAAAATCAACAAGGAAATAGTGGAGCTAAATGAAAAAACAATTGGGCTTAATAGACATATATAGATCACTTCATCCTAAAACAGCAGAATACACATTCTTCTCAAGTGCAAATGGAATATTCTCAAGGATAGACCATATGTTGCCAAACAAGGCAAGCCTCTACAAATTTAAAAAAAATTGAAATAATAACAAGCATCTTCTCCGATCATAATGCTATAAGGCTAGAAATTAATTAGAAGAAAAAAGCTGAGAAAGGCACAAAGATGTGGAGCCTAAACAATACACTACTGAACAAGCAATGGATCGTTGAAGAAATTAAAGAAGAAAAAATACCTAGAAACAAATGAAAATGATAACATGCCATACAAACTCATATGGGATACAGCAAAAGCTGTGTTAAGAGGAAAATTCACTGCAATACAGGCACATCTTAACAAACAAGAAAAATCCCAAATAAGCAATCTTAAACTACACCTAACTGAACTAGAGAAAGAAGAACAAACAAAGCCCAAAGTCAGCAGAAGGAGAGAAATAATAAAAATCAGAGCAGAAATAAATACTATTGAAACAAAAAAGGCAGTAGAAAGGATCAACGAAACAAAGAGTTGGTTCTTTGAGAAGATAAATAAAATTGACAAACCCCTAGCCAGACTTACAAATAAAAAACGGGAGAAAGCTCAAATAAACAAAAGCAGAAATGAAAGAGGAGAAATAACAACAGACTCTGCAGAAATACAACGGATTATAAGAGAATACTATGAAAAACTCTATGCTAACAGAATGGATAACCTAGAGGAAATGGATAAATTCTTAGACTCCTACAATCTCCCAAAGCTCACTCAAGAAGAAGCAGACAATTTGAACAGACCAATCACAAGGCAAGAGATTGAAACAGCAATCAAAAACATCCCAAAGAATAAAACCCCAGGACCAGATGGCTTTCCTGGGGAATTCTACCAAACTTTCAGAGAGGATTTAATACCTATCCTTTTCAAGCTATTCCAAAAAATTAGGGAGGATGGAACACTTCCTAACACATTCTATGAGGCCAATATCACGCTGATACCAAAGCCTGACAAGGACACCACGAAAAAAGAGAACTGCAGGCCAATATCACTGATGAACATAGATGCAAAAATTCTAAACAAAATTTTGGCAACCCGAATTCAGCAATTCATCAAAAGGATCATACATCATGATCAGGTGGGATTCATACCAGGGACACAGGGATGGTTCAACATCCGCAAATCAATCAACGTGATACACCACATCAACAAACTGAGGAATAAAAACCACATGATCATCTCAATAGATGCAGAGAAGGCATTTGACAAGATCCAACAGCCATTTATGATAAAAACTCTGAACAAAATGGGCATAGAAGGGAACTATCTCAACATAATAAAGGCCATATATGACAAACCCACAGCCAACATCATACTCAATGGGCAAAAACTGAGCACCATCCCCATGAAAACAGGACAAGACATGTATCATCACTTATTTAACACAGTACTGTACACACTTATTTAACACAGTACTGGAAGTCCTGGCCAGAGCAATCAGGCAAGACAAAGGAATAAAAGGAATCCAAATAGGGAGGGAAGAAGTGAAACTCTCGCTGTTTGCAGATGACATGATCTTATATATAGAAAACCCCAAAGAATCCATTGGAAAACTCTTAGAAGTAATCAACAACTACAGCAAAGTTGCAGGGTATAAAACCAATTTGCATAAATCAGTAGCATTTCCATATTCTAACAACGAACTAACAGAAAAAGAACTCAAGAACACAATACCATTCACAAAAGCAACAAAAAGAATAAAATACCTTAGGGTAAATTTAACTAAGGAAGTGAAGGACCTATATAATGAAAATTACAAGGCCTTTTTGAGAGAATTGGATGACGACATAAGGAGATGGAAAGACATTCCATGTACATGGATTGGAAGAATAAACATCGTTAGAATGTCCGTTCTACCTAAAGCAATCTACAGATTCAACACCATCCCAATCAGAATCCCAATGACATTCTTTACAGAATTAGAACAAAGAATCCTAAAATTTATATGGGGCAACAAAAGACCCCAAATTGCTCAAGCAATCCTGAGAAAAAAGAACAAAACGGGAGGCATTACAATCCCTGACTTCAAAACTTACCACAAAGCTACAGTAATCAAAACAGCATGGTACTGGTACAAAAACAGGTGCACAGATCAATGGAACAGAATTGAAAGCCCAGAAATAAAACCATACACCTATGGACAGCTTATCTTCGACAAAGGAGCAGAGTGCATACAATGGAGAAAAGAAAGTCTTTTCAACAAATGGTGCTGGGAAAACTGGAAAGCCATATGTAAAAGAATGAAAATTGACCATTCTTTTTCACCATTCACCAAAATAAACTCAAAATGGATCAAAGACCTAAAGGTGACACCTGAAACCAGAAGGCTTCTGGAAGAAAACGTAGGCAGTACGCTCTTTGACATCAGTATTAAAAGGATCTTTTCGGACACCATGTCTACTCAGAGAAGGGAAACAATAGAAAGAATAAACAAATGGGACTTCATTAGACTAAAGAGCTTCTTCAAGGCAAATGAAAACAGGATTGAAACAAAAAAACAACCCACTAACTGGGAAAAAATATTTGCAAGTCATATACCTGACAAAGGCTTAATATCCATAATATATAAAGAACTCTCACAACTCAACAACAAAAAATCAAACAACCCGATCAAAAAATGGGCTGGAGACATGAACAGACATTTCTCCAAAGAAGATATACGGATGGCCAATAGGCACATGAAAAGATGCTCATCATCACTGATCATCAGGGAAATGCAAATCAAAACTACACTAAGATATCACCTTACACCCATTAGAATGACAAAAATATCTAAATCTAATATTAACAAATGTTGGAGAGGTTGTGGAGAGAATGGAACCCTCATACACTGCTGGTGGGAATGCAAACTAGTGCAGCCACTATGGAAAACAGTATGGAGATTCCTCAAAAAATTAAAAATAGAACTACCATACGATCCAGCCATTCCACTACTGGATATCTATCCAAAGAGCTTGAAGTCAGCAATTCCAAAAGTCCTATGCACCCCAATGTTCACTGCAGCATTATTTACAATAGCCAAGATATGGAAGCAACCTAAGTGCCCATCAACAGATGAATGGATAAAGAAGATGTGGTATATATATATACAATGGAATACTACTCAGATGCAAAACAGAACAAAATCATCCCATTTGCAACAACATGGATGGACCTTGAGGGAATTATGTTAAGTGAAATAAGCCAGTTAGAGAAGGATAATCTCTGATTCACTCCACTCACATGAGGAATTTAAAAATGTAGACAAAGAGACCAGATTAGTGGCCACCAGGGGAAAGGTGGGGTGGGGGGTGGGCACAAAGGGTGAAGTGGTGCACCTACAACACGAATGACAAACAGTAATGTACAACTGAAATTTCACAAGATTGTAACCTATCATTAACTCAATAAAAAATAAATAAATAAATAAATAAATTCAACCCACCATTTGGGAGAAAAATTGCAATTAAGGGGGAACAAAAAGTCCCAGTATCTACGGACTGTTAAAATTAAATGATAAGAAAGACCACAATGGTTTCTCCTGTTGCAATAAATTCTTCAGATCTGTAGAATGCCGCAAACCCCCTCAATTCATTTTAATTTGCTTTCACTGACACGCATGTCCAACAGAACAGTAAGAAAAAAGAAAAAGAAAGAAAGAAACTACCTTGGGGGAAAAATAAAGTTTATTGGAAGAAACACTCCATTTGAAAACAAAAAGAAACTCTGGGTGAATCAGCATATGATCCAACACAACTTGGAGGATGCATGGGAAGGCCTGTGCTGTAAACCAAAGAGAGTGCCATCTACAGAATGCATACTTTGAATACATCGTCAACAGTGGCAACATTTCCATCGGTTAAATAAATGTAATTTTTTTTCATTAAAAAATAAAAACCATAAAACATTGTGCTCATAATATAAAACGTATTTTTTTATTGTACTTAAGAATGAACTTGAATATGTGATTTATTTTTTAACCATCCCATCTAGGTTTCTGTTGATCTCACAAGTCTCAATTCTACTGGCTGAGACTAAGTTAAAAAAAAATCACCAAATTCCAAGATTACTTTAAGTTTTAAATGTAGATTGGAAAAAAAAACCCAAATCCTCTTTTGTTACTGGTTAGGAAAGGCCTCAACTCCTACAACCATTACATCTAAATTTTAGGAGATGGCAGCCATAACATAACAGGAAGAAAGACCCCCGAATTTTTCCTATATTTTAACTAGTTATCTCATGCTACCGATAAGAATAAACTACCAATTTATAGATGTTTTTCCCTATTTAGTTAACAGTTCTTATGAAATCAAACATCCAGCAGCTGAATTAAATTTTGCTTTGGCCCATAGAGTACATTAGCAGGGTTTACCAATACTCACCAAATGGGACACCTTGACAGATCCTTCACAATTAGAGGGTTCACCTTTCTCTCTACTTTCCAAAATCTAGACAGAAAAGGCAACTTGTAGAAAAATTAGTGTCTTCTTAATTGGAAAGACCAAGTAGAGAGAGAATTACCCACCATCCTAAAAATGGTATGAGAACGACTGCTCCTTTGATTCATCTTTGTGATTCCATAGTGTCTGTTCTCTGTAAAAATGAGTCATATTTCAGCGGCATATATTAAAATCCAAAGAAAAACATTAACTTTTACTGTAGCTTAAAAGTGAAAAGTGTGATTTGAAGCCTAAATACATTCAAGTGAATAGTTTTTACTATTCTACAAGTGTTTTGAGGAAATACAGCATAAAGTCTTACTTTCTCCCTTTGTGATCCACTTCAAAGCCATTTCTGGTGTATAAACAACTTCTTCTGTGAGATCAGCCACATATACATTCCTCTGAAACAAGGTTAATGATGGGAAGAGTAGAGAAATAGAAGTCACTTAAAAGTGTGCATCTCAAGAGAAGGTGCAAACTATTACAGAATTAATTTGTAGAAGTTAAAAGTAGAAAATGGAGAATATTACTCTGTATAAAAATAAGAAGTAAATCTATGATATTTACAATTTATATCCTATACAAAAGCACACCAAATTCTAACCTGATACTTCCATCTTGTTCTTTTGAGGCCCTTACACAAAAATATTACAACTGTCAACATTTCAAAATGATACACATCACTTAAAAGATGATCTCATAAACATTTAAGAAAGAAAACAAAAAACAAATCACAGAAACAGGAGACATTTTAAAAAATAATGGAAAGTAAAGGTTAATGTTCATGAACTATAATCCCAATAAGTAACTGTATTGTTTGAGCCACTGTTACTCACATTGAAGTCTTCCCGAATTATCAAAGGCTTCATTTTTTGAGTGTCACAGAGTAAGTCTGTAATGGTTTCATTGTATATCTCCATGTAGGACACACGTAAGAGAAATTCCCTATCAGGAAACTAGGGGAAAACATATGTAAAAACATCAGAGATCACCCAGTTATGAAAACCTAATACTGAATGTTGATGTGCTCATAATAAACATTAAAATATTCTTTGAGAAGTTATCTTTGTAAAACAAACAAAAAAAATCCTATGGTTCTATATTGACAAAAGTAAACACAAAAATATAAAAGCATTGGGGCTGGCCCCGTGGCTGAGTGGTTAAGTTCGCGTGCTCCGCTGCAGGCGGCCCAGTGTTTCGTTAGTTCGAATCCTGGGCGCGGACATGGCACTGCTCATCAGACCACGCTGAGGCAGCATCCCACATGCCACAACTAGAAGAACCCACAACGAAGAATACACAACTATGTACCGGGGGGCTTTGGGGAGAAAAAGGAAAAAATAAAATCTTTAAAAAAAAAAAAGAAATATAAAAGCATTGTTTCAGAAATAATGAAAAGTATGGCATCATAAAATTCGAAGAAGAGGGTGCCCAGTCCAACTCTCTAAGCTTAAAATAAAACCCTACAAACAGATGTTCAAATAAGAACATTAAAAATCATTAAAACAGTAAGGAAAAAACAAATTGAAAACCCGCCTTAACTGATTAGGTTGCCTATCCTGGTCTTCTCACCACATCTACCCTCTCCTGCTCCTGAACGATCACGGACAGCTCCTCAAAGGCAGGGTTAAGATTTCTTGTTCCTCAATGCCTGCTTTGTGACAGGAGCAGCACTGCTTCAGGATTCAAGGGAAAGAATGAAAGGACTCTAAGCTCTAAAGCAAGGCTGTGGGGAAAGCAAATGTACGCTATGCCTTTCTTCCTTCCCCGTGGATAATCGAAAGAGAACTGTAAACCTGCTTCCTTCCACCATGACAAGAGGTGACTGCTTTTACCCGTATGTACCGGAAATTTGGCTATTTACCTTCTTAATTTTTTGGAAAATGTCATGAATTGCCCTGGGTATTACTCCCAAATAATCTTTTGAACCCATCATGGTATATGTTTTTCCTGAAGCAGTCTGCCCATAGGCAAATACAGTACCTGGGGACACAAAAACACACACACACAAAGATTGAAAAAGCATCGAGAGTATGTAAAACTATCAATACTGTTGAACACACACCCAAGACTAAATAAAACGTTTCTGCAGTGGATACAAACCATTGTAGCCTTGTATGGCAGAATCTATGATTGGTACTGCGATTTCCTCATACACATTTTTAGTAGATTCATCACTGTCAAAGACACGATCTAAAAAAAAAAACACACAAGTTAAACTAAACAAATCAACTGTGTTTTCACTTTGAATTAGTAGCTGCCCAAAGAAATAAAATTGTCAGGATATGGTATGATAAAATATTTAACTCACAATATTTTCTTCAACTTATTGGTCCTCTGAAAATACACTTCTCTATAAAGTAAAATGTGCTGGTTCTCACACAAAAAAACACAAGTCAGCTATCTTATGTGCTTTCAAGAGGCAGTGAGGCATAGTGGCTGAACCTGGGGATCTGGAATCAGACTGCCTGCAAATCCTGGTTCTGTCACTTACAAGCTATGTGACCTCGGGCAACGTGGATGATGTCTCTGTGCCTCACTTCCCTAACCTGTAAAGTGAATATATATTATCTTCCTTAGAGAATTACTGTGAACATATGGTTAATACTTAGGAAATGCAAACTATTACTATTCTTTGAGAAATTTTAGTGTTTATAACATATCTAGCAAGAAGGCCTGGCTCAAACTAAACCAAGAAACACAGACAATTGGAAGAAAAGCACCGAGCCAAGCTGAAGTGTTACAGAGAACAGCTGGTTGGCTGGCTGCTGAGGGCTGGGGTTAGGTAGCACTTGCCATGATGAATCCACCAGTCCAGGATGTGGTCTCTCCTTTGTTGGTGCATCAAAAATGGACCACTCTCTCAGTGATGGGCTCACATTAGAAAGCCCCCAAGAAATGGATTTGTCAGTCAGGAGGGAAATGTATCAACTGTCTTGAGAAATTCAGTGCTCACACGGCTTGCACCATGACCAACATCTGCACTTGCAGGTAGAACCCTATGGGAAACCAAAGTGCCATCTGAATGCTGCCAGGGGTCAGGAGTTCAGGGCAAGGAGAGATGGCAGGATGATTCAAATCTTAATACCAGCTGCTTCAGACAGGTAGGTGAGTCCAAACCCCTTGTGAGCATACACAGCTACTGAGAACCTGCAGCACTTGAGTCAGAATGCCTGTGTATCCCTTGTTCTTGGTTTTATCATCTCGGGAACATACTGTTCTACCTTTTAAAAATTTATGTTGATACTATCAAATAGTCCTTTACCAGGAATCATTTTCTATTCTATACATCTTTACTCTAAAGGCTTAGATATTGGCTTTCTAGCATAACACTAAGTCAACAACCTAATCACTCTCACTCCTAAGGTTGTTGAGGGGACCTTACTGTGCTTTGTGGTGCCTACGTGGCAGCATGGCAGTGTGGCTGGAACACAGATCTGACTCCTCCATTTGCTGGCTGTGTGATTTGCGTTTCAGTTCCTCATTAAAATGGGAAGGTACCTATCACATGGGCTTGTTAGGAGGATTAAATGAGTTAATATATATGAGGTGCTTAGAACAGTGTCCGGCACATGGTCAGCACTATACAGAATGTGCTAAATCAATACACAAATCAGCCTGGCCAACCTTGAGGGCCTCCAAGTCCTTTTGCCCTAGCTAGCTCTCGCTCATCCTACAGGTGCCGGGTACCTAAGCTAGTTAGATCCCCTGCTAGAAACTCCCACAAAGCCATGTCATCATAAGTGTAATTAGTAGTCTAAAGTCTTTCTTCCCACCATATGACAAGCTCCACAAAAGGGGCAGTAGGTACCCGCTGTATTCTAGCCAAGAAGGAATATCTTCACTATTTATTCTTTAAAGAGTTTTCTTGAAAATAATTGTGGAAAGAATATACCTAACTGAAAGATCTTAAAGATGACTTGACATTAAGCAACATATTTTGGGCTTACGGAGTCTTAGGCCACAAATACACTAATGAATAAGAGGAAAAATGTTAGTTTCAGTCATAAGGCATTATGACTATAACTGTGTTTTAAACATCAATTCATTATCTTACTTATCATAAAGGATGGATGAGCAATTTTTCAAATCTTCCACTGAAGCAGTTTACAGACGGCTTAGTCTTATCTTTAATGTCAAATCCAGTATTCTGGATAAGCCTTTTGTACTCTTAAAAGGAAAAGGATAATATGTTTACTTTTGATGCTATTATAAGCTTACCAAAATTGAAGGATTTACTTCCATCAACTTGATAAATAGCATTATTGTCAGTTTTCCAGTAAACTTGCGTATCTTCTCCAAGAGCTTCTTCTCTAAAAGAATAAAAACAGTGCATTTTATAACTAGTTTTGAAGTCTGTTATATGAAAGATAATTTAAAAGATTTCGTCTTCTGAAGAATATTTTAAAGGATGGTAATGACCTATACTATAATTGGGAGAAATGTGGAAAGTCCACCTTTAAGGGGTCACCACTTTTCAATGGGGCTTCCCTGACCTCCTGCCCTCTCACCGGAGCGTCCCTGGGAAGGTCTTCACGCCCTTCCCCCACCCAGCACTGTATGCTGAAAAGATACATTCAAACGCAACTCCGATTATCCTTCTTGCTTAACATCTTTCAAAACCATCCGAAATCCTCAACACACGGCACGTGAGACTTCGATCATGTTTATTTCTCTCTTCAACCTTTGCTTCCTCTGACTTCCTATATACACCCTAACTCAAGACAAATCAACTATCTGAAGGTTCCCCCAAGAGAAGAGATTTAATCCCTCTGTGCCTGGAATACCCCGACTTCCGTTTCCATCAAGTAACGTAACTATTCTTTCTCCCTGAAAAGTGTCAGGACTTTCCTGACACCAGCCCTGCCCGTCTCCCACGCTGTCATCTCGCTGTGGGGCTAATGACCCCTCCGGCACACTCCCCACCTGCCCGTCACAGCACCTGTCACAGTGTCGTGATGGTTTTGTTCCGGAGCTGTCTTCTAACGCATTAGATAATGAGCTCCTAGACAAGAGGGAAGTCCTCGTCTTGATATTCCCCTTTATTTAACACAGTAACATTTAACACATATTTCTCAAATGCAAAAATGTGTTAGTATTCTGAGGGAGGAGCAGAGACTAGAGAAGCAAACAGACATCATTTCTTGCCCTTCCTGCTCTCTCTATAGGGTTCATGACCTCTGTGTCTCCTCCTCTAGAATGTAAGATCCACGGAGCAACGACGGTAGTGTCTACACTGTACCAAAAGGAAAGAATTCCAAATGGGCGAATATCAGGCTCGCAGCGTCCTGAACGCTGAGCCAGCCGCCGCCGGAGCGAAGCCTGGGCGCAGCGAGCAGCCTGGGCCTCGCGCCCCGGGACACCGGGCGGCCGGGCCAGCGGCCAGCGCGCAGGGAGCCGGCTGCACAGCGTCGAGAGAAGCCCCGGCCGGCCCGTCTCTCGCCCGGGCCGGGACCGCGCACCAAGGGCGAGCGGCCGAGCTGCCGACGGCCTACCTGCTGTTGAGCGGCCGCAGGCGCACGCACACGGCCACCGCCGCCTCCTCCGCCATCCCGCCGAGCGCCGGCCGGCTCGACGCCCGCGCAGCCTTAAAGGTCAAAATTTCCGCGACGCCGCGTCTGATTGGGCGGCAGCCCCGTGGCGTCACGCGTCGTCCCCTGCGTCCCCGGACGCTCGCCGCGGGGGAGGCGCGTTTCCAGCGTCTGGAGCAGAGGCGGCCACGGGGCGCGGAGGGCGGCTGTCCTGGCGGCAGCGGAGACGACGGCCGTCTGCTGGAAGCCTCTGGAGGGCGGGCAGCCGGTACGAACGCCGTCCGTCGCCCATCCTTGAAGACTTCGCAATCGGTGGGAAAACACGGCAGAGAAATTTTTTTCCACAATCAAAAGAGAATTACCACCTTTAAACAGTCATACTTTTTCCTGTTTTAATCTAAAAACCCTTAAAACGACAAGAGTTGAAAGTTACTACCCAGCCCAGAAACAAAAGAATCTTGTGCTCCTTAGAAACTGTGAGTTTTAGGTTTTTCCTCTTTCTTTTTGTTTGAACTCCTGTTCCCATTGGCTGTAAGTTCCTAAAAGGTTGACTTAGGAAAAGAATTATTGAAGAGTGGAAAAACTCACTTAGTAATGAGCTCAAACTTTTATTAGCGAAAGTGGAAAAGTGATTCTGAATTCTTTCCCAGAAATAGTGCTTGGTTTTCCTTTGTTTTAAATATGTATCCCAGTAAAGTATTAACATTTTCTTTAGGCAATTTCATTTCCTTTCAGTCCTTTTCTTAGTTGATTTAAGAAGCATCAAGAATTATCTCCTTTCTCTCACCAAAAACATGACCTGCAGTTGCTAATAATTGTTCGTTGTTTAGGAGTAGAAAACACTATTGATTTAATAAAACTATTTTGGAAGGTAATTCGGCAATATCAAAAATTGGAAGGCGCATGTACCCTTTATGCAAGCAATTCTGCTTTTAAGAATGTATACATATATTTGAATGACTGTGCAAGGACATGTATATCAGGCTATCAGTTGCGGCATTGTTGACAGTAGCAAATGACTGAAAACACATTAAATGCCAATAAATATGTTAAGTGGTTGACATTGTCAAGGAAAATAATCCATAATCAATCTATAAATGAAAATTTGGGTGAGTTTATTCTGAGCTTAAATCTGAGGATTATAACCCAGGGCCTTTCTTCCCAAAGGAAGAAAGGGCACCAAAGAAGTGGGGTGCACAGAGTGGTTATATACCCCCAGAGAGGATGTTTCCCATAGGATTGAAATGTCCCTTTTACCGTAGTCGCGAGACTGCTCTGTCCGCACAGCGATTGATGGAAACAGCAGGTAGGTCTTCTGTCTCAGTGAACGCAGCAGGGCGGCAGTCTGTTGTCTCCAGCTGAGTGGTCACAGGTGAGCTGGGTGGTCAAAGGTGAGTGCAGCAATCAGTTCCTAGCCTAAGGAAAGATGCTTATCCCTAAGGAAATGCCAATGTGGGGGGAAGTTGCACCTTTATCTCGAGGGCCTTTGTTCTTGCCACAGGAAATGTCTAAGCAGATATGCAATGCGTGCTCAACAGCCACAGTCAGGCCCTTTTGGAAAAAACAAGGTCAGGCCGAATTAGGTTTATACCAAATGGCTTGCTCATATACTCCAATATATCCTATTGCTTGCCATTTTTATTTGTCAAACACAAGCTGGGAATGTAGTCTCGCTTTCTGGTTGGAAAGAGGAGAGTGGATTTCGGTGGACTGCCATCAGCCTCTGCAACACTCTGACTACCTTAGATTTTCTCTGTAACCTAGGTTGCTTTTCCCTTCCTCTCATACATCTGTATTCTATTTGACACTCATCCATACTCAATTTTAGCAAGTTTCTTTTTTTATGAAGATGTCATAGACTTATTGAAGCTGAAAGGAACCTTAGAAATATTCTCATACAATTTTCTCATTTTGTGGATGGGACAATGGTGAATTACAAGATAAATGATTTTCTAGTGTGGCATAGCTTATAAATGGTGGAGTTGGACTGACCCAAGCCAGTACAGTTTCCATCTGCCACTGAACTCCTGTGTAACCATGACTAAAAGGAAAGGGACACTATGTCTGTAATCATTGCAGATAATTGTTGCAAGATTAAAGACTTGTGCTTTTGAAATTAAACACTGTTTATCTATTAAACAAAAATTACTCCTGTTGAAGGGGATGGAATGATATAAATATACATTGCAATTAATTTTATATGAAATTCATAAAGTAAGTGAGCACAGGTAAGTATTTCAAATTCATGTATATTTGTAATACCAGGAGCTCTCTGACCCCTAAAATTTGCACCATAATCAAGAACTGCCAAACACTATGTGAGGCCATGCCTCCCTCTGGAAGGACCACGGTGCCCTCTGCAGCTTTAGCAGAAATGAATACAGTTTGGGGGAAAAAATAATGAGAACACCAACATGCAAGTATGTGCAATTAACATGCCTCAGAAATTCACTTTACCTTCTTGAATTGAATGAAGATATTTATGTAAAGATCATATTTTAAGCAAAGTATACTACAGCCTGTATAGCAGGTACCTATTTATATAAAAAGATATGCAATACAGAAAAAGATACATATAGGTCCATATCTACAGATTAATTTGAGGGTAACACTCTAGGAAATGGCACAGTTGCCTTTGGCGAGACAAACTGGCACTCAGGGATCAGATGTGGGAATATTTACTTTTCACTGTGCTTCTTCTTGTACTACTTAAATTTTTTATCACATGCATGTATTAATCTTTCAGGCAAGAAAAAAGTTAACCAACAAAAATTTTAATTACCACTTAGAGCAATAGCTTGCATCCAAATTTCAAGCCTCCCTCTCCAGAAGTTCCATAACTGAAGTTCTTTAATCTGTTCAAAACAAGACAACAGGCCCAAAATGGAGTCACTTATACTAAGCCCCACGTCATCAAACCAAGACTTAACTTAATTACAGGTTCAGCTTTCCCAGAGAAGGAACTTTACACCAGTCAACCAGGAATCACCCCACCAGCACTAGTTAGGTAATCTGCCTGATAGGCCCCTTCCATCCTCTAAAGGAAAGTGACTTTTCAATAACTAATTTGCTTGCCTAGTATAACTTCCTTGTCCCCACTCCCTTCAGCCTATAAAGGTTTTTCATCTTGTACAGCCCCTCGGGGCTCCTTTCTACGTGCTACATTGGATGCTGCCCAATTCAAATTGATTTTTGCTCAAATAAACTCTTAAAATTTTTAAGTATCCCTAAGTTTGTCTTTTAACAGTTCTGTACCTGTTGACAGTCCTGGTGTTAAATGAGGGAACTGAGGGAGACCCTGAAGGTGCCTGCCCCCGAGAAATGAGCAACCAGGTGGGTGTGTGTGGAGCCCCTTGAGCTCACTGCTTTCTCGCTGCCTCTGGAGGTGGTTGTTAAGTCCTTCTGGGATCCTAGCTCTGCAGCTCTTGCATTATGAGTTTTCAAACTTTATTTGAACATTTCTTTTTCCAGACTGGGTCTGGAAACTGACGGGAGTCAGATTGGGTCCGACTTACAAGCTGGGCGGTACAGGGGCGGGGGAGGGGGTGGCTGGCCCTGTTGTCCAGTGGTTGGGTTCACGCCTCCGCTTTGGCAGCCCAGGGTTTCTCGGTTCTGATCCTGGGCACGGCGGTGGCACTGCTGGTAGGGCCATGCTGAGGTGGCGTCCCACATGCCACAGCTGGAGGGACCTGCAGCTGAAGGTATACAAGTATGTACCGGGGGGCTTTGGGAAGAAAAAGGGAAAATAAAATCTAAAAAAAAAAACCTGGGCTGGGTCTGGGTCTGGACTGGACGTGACTTAAGCTGGACTGGGTCCAGTGTGAGGCCTTGAGTGGATAAAATTTTCTTTCAAGGATGGGCAAGTAAGTTAACCTTGCCAAAGACAGTCTTGAATTATAGTGGCCATGGTGGAGAACTTTTAACCTAGCTAAGATTATCCATTTAGAAGATGCCCTGGTGAAAAAGGGGTCTCAGCCAAATACAAAACACGAAGAGGGAAAATTATTTTTCCTCCTCTACTGTGTCTGGTACCAGGATGAGGCCTGCTGGGACACCCCACTCGCTCCAGAGCCTGCAGACAGGATCCAGGAAAACTGGTAGAAGCTGCCAAAGGGTGAGAATTCTTACCAAAGTCACCCTCCAGATCTCTATCTGTGGTGCCTGGTTGAGAGAGGAAGGTAAAATTTCACATTATTCCTTCTATTCCAAACTCAGATTGGCAGGACAAAACATTTGTAAGAATTAGATCTTGACTGAAAGTATGAATCTGCTTTCAGGTACCCATTGGTTGTTGATCCTTTCCCTCCTAGGGATAACTATTGCCTTATTGTTTGTCTCCTTTAGTGGCCAGAGAAATTGGCCTGGCAATCATCGGGTTGTGGACCCCTACAATAAGGCAAGACAGAAATGTAGGTTGCACTCCATCTGCAGCTAGATATGGCTGGATAGAAATATGGGTTGCACCCCATCTGCAGCTAGATATGGCTGGACAGAAATGTGGGTTGCACCCCATCTGCAGCTGGACATGGCTGGACAGAAATGTGGGTTGCACTCCACTTGCAGCTGGGATTCTACCCACTGTTGCCAGCTCTCAGGGGAATTATTTCTTTCTTGCTTTGATTATCTTGGAGAGTGGCTCTGGATCCTGAGAAGGTAGTATCTTTTTTTCCTCTTTGAGGACACCTCTTGTGTCCATGGAGTTGTTCAGTACTGCCAGGAATATTTACTATTTGCCCTGGCTGAAATCTGACAAGATATTCAAAAGGATTTTTTTAAGTATCTCTATGGTCAAAAGTTGGCCCAATAAGAAGCTGATATTTAGAGCCTGATAGAAAACAATTTTTTTAGGCCTTCTCCCCTAAGCTAGAATGAAACTATATACCCAGAGGGAAAGAAGAACATTCTGAAATCTTTGTGGAAGAATTTACTAAAATATTCCAAAGACACACAGCTCTAACTCTAGAACATAGGGATCTTTTGTTTTCCATCTTAGTTGATGATCTTCTCCCTGATATAAAGAAGCAAACTGAGGATAATGTGCTTGGTAGATGGGGTCCCTCCTTGATATTAATCTGGTTGCAATCCCATTCTCTGAGAAATTAAAAACAACCATACTTGTCTTACAAATTGAGTCTTTACAAGAACAGAAATGTGGATCTAGAAACAATTCAAAGCCCATCTCTCTTTTTTACCAATCCAAAACCTCCGATATTCATCTCAGAAGACTTGCAGATATTCTAAAGGATCTGGGCTTCAGAAACAAAAGTCCTTCTAAGTGGAACTTGTATTCTTTCTCTGTGCCTTTTGAAATGTAAATATTCTACCTGGTCTTCTCTAGGAACCAAGGTCATTCATATCAGAAGAAAGAAAAAGAAAAGGCAATTTTGAAAACTAGGCTTATTGAAAATCTCTTCCACAAATAATAGTAAAAAGCTTTAGCCATCTGAGCAGTTAATTTACTCCCTCTGCCAGAAACACAACTTGGATGAAACTGATTTTTTTATAAACTAGTGAGTCTTGCATTACCATACCTGTCTCTCAGCTAAAATTTTAAAATAAAAGCTAGGAGATCTTTGTTTGATCTGTTTGCGTGTTTATGTTTGTCTATGTATGTATGTTATAAATCTGTATTTTTTTCTACCTCCAGATGGTATTAATGAGGGTTTTAGGCTGGTTAATTTTAAAACTGAAGATGAGAAGCAGGCTCCGAGGAGCAGGAGAGGAGTTTGCTTGCCCTTTGTTGGGAAACATTTACATTTGTAAGGGAAACCTCCATCTGTAAAGATGCCTCCTCCCTGTGTCAGGAAGAAGGCAGGATGGCCTTATCTCTGGGAACTCTTAATGGGGAAGGCAAGGACTTAAGTTGGTTACTGTTTGGCAACCTCATGTAACTGATTTAGGGTGGTGGCTTCTGGCCTTTACTGAATCCGATTTGATTCTTATCTAAAAGTTGTGGGACCACCCAATGGCCAGACCCCACCTGCACTGATAACATTTTAACTTTTTTACATGTTCTTTCCTTTGTCTTGTAAAGAGATGGCTCACATACCTATGCCTTAAATTTAGCCTTACTCTCCACCCATGTTTGTAGCAGAAGTGGCAGCAGCAGCTCCTCTTGCCCATGGGTCCTGTCCCCACACAGCAGCTCTGACTGCCCATGGATCCTGTCCCCATGCTATTCCACACTATTCTCTAAATAAAAGAACACTACTGCCAGACCTTGAGAATCCAAGAAATCTTTCTTTCGACTCCTCGGCTCACCAACCCCGCATCGGTATTGCCAAAATTAATTTGTAAAGAGCTCTATTTAGTTGGCTTAAAGGCAAACAAGAGTTTATATAAATCAAGTGTACTCTCAAAAATATAGAAACTAACCCAAATGTTTTTCAATTTCATGTGATCTAGAATAATCTTCAGTAAATAAAAGCTAGTTTAAGTTTTTTGGTTTAATTAAAACAGGCATTTCTTGAGAGTTATCAGCATTAAATATAAAACTTTTATTCTACCTAGGTTTAGCAAAAGTCAAATAAGCTCATGTGCTCTCTGTTACAGAATTTGTCAGCAAGAAAGATAACTTAAGATGATGATTAGCTGTGTAATATCTTGTGAAGTTTTAATGACTAATCTAAGCATAATTTTTAGGAAGCAAATGAATTAAATAAATGTAATAAGATAAAAGTTTATAAGTGAACTTTTCAACAATAATTATTCTTTATAGTATATCTATTTAAAAATAGTGTCCAAAATCTTTTTTGGTAACTTGAAACCTTAAAGTTATACTGAAATATGTTAAATAATGGGTATTAATTGAACGTCTAGATCATTTCCAAATGAAATAAAATACTGAAACATTAATTACTGAACATAGGTTTATCCACTTTTGGCTTCCTTTTACAAAGTAACTAAAGATATTGTGGTCTATTAGCAAGGAATGTGTCACAATGTTTTGTGCCACATTGAAAAATTCATTGTGAGGAAGATAAACTTCCAGAAATTATGAAATGTGTTTACAAATTTGCCGACTCACAGAATGCTTGTGTAATAGTCCACAATTGCTTACTTCTAAGTTATCACTAGGAATAAAGGATTCTAAGGGCCAAGAATTCTAATAAATACATTTAATTAAAACTATTTAGAAATAACAAGAGTGGAAGAAAACAATGCATATGAAAAGTAGGTAAGGAAAGCAAAATGACTGATTGTTCCAGAACGAGAAAGAGGAAACAGCATAGGATAAAATCTGAATGGATATCAAAAGCTATAGGTTTGTAGAAAAAGGAATCTTGGGAAAGAAATTTTATGTGTTCGGCATGGATTTATTTAAGTTTTTTAACAATGAATTTTAATATCAAAAGTGCACTGGTGCAAAACTAGAATTTGGTTTCACTCTGTTAAGAGAGCAAAGTTTTCTTAGACTATGGTCTGCCCTTGATAAGAGGTTGTGAAAGTTTTTGTTTTTTGGGTTTTTTTTGTTTGTTTGTTTTACCTTTTGGTTAAATCTAACTGGAAAGCTTGAAAGCAAAGATTTTGTGTCTTACCAAAATGATTTACTGTGCTTCACATTGTCTTTATTAGGTTTTTGATTACTTAAGAAAACCCAATCTTCTCAATATTAAAAAAGCTAAGTTTTGTTTACAACTATGTAACCTTCTGTATTAGACTTTAAATTTTTCTATTGTCACTTTGGTTAAATGGATAATGAAGTGTTATTTCATAATGGTTTGTGATCCCAAGTCAATGGTTCAAACTTTTAGATGTTTTGACAACTTCCCCAAATCAGACTCTAAGTGGAATCTTTTTGAATGCAACATAACTTTGAAATTTCTCAGATGGCCCCTGGAAAAATCTCAAAAGATTTGTCTTTCACTTTGTAAAAGAGAGATATTAAACTAATAGGCTTATTTGGTATGTTAAATTACAGCAGAAGAGGGGCTGGCCCCATGGCCGAGTGGTTAAGTTCGCGCACTCTGCTGCAGGCAGCCCAGTGTTTCGTTGGTTCGAATCCTGGGCGCGGACATGGCACTGCTCATCAGACCACGCTGAGGCAGTGTCCCACATGCCACAACTAGAAGAACCCACAACGAAGAATATACAACTATGTACCGGGGGGCTTTGGGGAGAAAAAGGAAATAATAAAATCTTTAAAAAAAAAAAATTACAGCAGAAGCATTGTCAAATAACAGATGATAAACACTCTTAGATTATATTCGTATGACACATGTTATTAATATGTGTTCTAGAAGCCATATGAAATTCCTAAAAATCTGATATGTCCTGGTATAATGTTATCAGTTGTAATTCCACTAATTGTCTTAAAATGTCGTAGGTCACAGACATAACAAAATTTCCTTGTCAATTCCATTATAATGAACTCTGATCAGATCTTTAACCATGGGGATTTTTAAGTCTTTTGTCATTTCCAAACAGATATTATTTTACTCTAATGCTTTTGCAAAAGGAAGATTCATGGAAAGGACCCTACCAAGTACTCTTGGACCATGACTCTGCTGCCAAATTACAAAGTGTCAAAACTTGGGTGCACATTTCACAACCGAAGAAAGCTCCACCTGACATCTGGTCCTGTGCAAATGCTGGAGACATCGAAATCAAACTAAGTAGGAAGAGCAGTGGCCAACATCGAGGTAGATGCTTCCTCCCAAGATGTCAGATCGAGAACGTCTCTTTCCAGTCCTCCTCCCCTCTCTGACCTTCCTTTTCCTAATTTTTACACCATGAATGTCTTTATTTTTGTTGTTGCGGTTGTTCACATTTTGTCTTGCTCTGGCCTGGAAAAATAATATCATTGTTCACACATCTCAGGCCACTGCAGAGGAGGGTACTCCCACCTCAACATGGCTGTTGGATTTGCCACAGTGGTGTTGACCCTGCCCTCACAAACTTCTCCCTGATTTCCAATGCCTCCATTTCTCGGGACAATCTGACTCCTTTCTCTATCATGCCAGACTCTCCAAACCTGGGGGTCCATTTCCCCGCTTCTGGTTAACAGCTCCAAACCCAGGGGACCTTGCTTCTAGGCTCTGTACAAAGAAAGGGACACAAGATAAAGGCAACCAGAATAAAACCACCCATGCAGTCTACAGTCCCTTAAGTTTTACTCACCTCCATGGCTGTCAACTTTCCAGTCCTGAGCCACAGACAAAAATTGGAATTGCCAGGAGGCATCCATGATTTAAAAAGTTCACTTCCTTCAGCAGATCTCTACTCCCCTGGCTAGGAGTAAGTGCAAATGAGGCTATGTTCAGGAAGCTCTCCTTAACTCTTGAAGATATTGCAATCCAGTCTAAATTAGATGATGCTTGATTCAAATCAATTTTTGCACAAATAAACTAAAAAATGTTAATGTGCCTCAGTTTATCTTTTAACAAATATCTTTGCCTTCCCTGACCACTCAATTTAAATTAAAGTATAGCTTCCTGAACTCTGTATTATCTCATTAGATACAGCATAGTATCTTCGCAATTTAGCTATGAAAAATTTGTCTATATTAGCCCACAGCTGATTAACCAAAACAAAACAAACGACACAGAAACAAACTCTTAGAAGCAGACAACAGATTAGTGATTATCAGAGGGGAAGGATGTGGGGGCAAAATGGGCAAAGGGGGTCAATTATATGGTGATGAATGGAAACTACACTTTTGGTGGTGAGCACGCTGTAGTATATACAGATGTGAAATTATTATGTTGTACACCTGAAACCTATACAATGTTATAAACCAATGTTATCGCAATAAAAAAGAATAAAAGTGGTGAGAGTGGGCATCCTTGTCTTGTTCCTTTTCTTAAAAGGATATCTTTCAGTTTTCACCATTGGGTATGATGTTAGCTGTGGGTTTGTCATATATGGTCTTTATTATGTTGAGGTACTTCCTTCTGTACCCATTTTATTCAGAATTTTTTTTTATCATAAATGGATGCTGAATCTTGTCAAATGTTTTCTCTGCATCTGTTGAGATGATCAAGGACTTTTATCCCTTAATTTATTAATGTGGTCTTTCATGTTGATTGATCTGCAGATTTTGAACCATCCCTGCATTCCTGGAATAAATCCCACTTGATTGAGCTGTATGATCCTTTTAATGTATTGTTGTATTCAGTTTGCTAATATTTTGGTAAGAATTTTTGCATGTATGTTCATCAGAGATACTGGCCTGTAATATTCTTTTTTGGTGGTGTCCCTGTCTGGTTTTGGTTTCAGGGTAATGTTGGCCTTTAAAATGAGTTAGGAAGCATTCCCTCCTCCTCAATTTTTTGGAAGAGTTTGAGAAGGATAAGCATTAAATCTTCCATGAATGTTTGGTAGAATTTACCAGTGAAGCCATCTGGTCCTGGACTTTTATTTTTTGTGAAGTTTTTCATTACCGTTTCAGTTTCCTTACTGGTGTTCTGTTTATTCAGATTTTCTATTTTTTTCATAGTTCAGTCACAGAAGGTTGTATGGTCTAAGAATTTATCCATTTCTTCTAGATTTTCTAATTTGTTGGTGTATAGCCGTTTGTAGTAGTCTCTTATGATCACTTCTATTTCTGTGGTATCAGTTACGGCTTCTCTTATTTCTGTTTTTATGTATTTGAGTCTTCTTTTCTTCTTAGTGAGTCTAGCTAAAAGTTTGTCAGTTTAGTTTATATTTTCAGAGAACCAACTCTTAATTTCACTGATTTTTTTAGTCTCTATTTCGTTTATTTCCCCTGTGATTGTTATTATTTCCTTCCTTCTGCTGATTTTGGACTTGACTTGTTCTTCTTTTTCTACTTCCTTTAGGTGTAAGGTTAGACTGTTTATTTGAGATTTTTCTTGTTTCTTGAGGTAGGTCCCTTTTTGCTGTAACCTACCCTCTTAGTACTGCTTTTGCTGCATCCCATAAATTTGGTATGTCTTATTTTCATTTTCACTTGTCTCTCTGTATTTTTTTATTTCTCCTTTGATTTCATCATTGACCCAATAGTTGTTCAGTAGGATGTTTGGTCTCCACATTTTTGTGATTTTTTTCAGTTTTCTTCTTGTAGTTGATTTCTAGTTTCATACTGTTGTGGTCAGAAAAACTGTGGCTTGGTATTATTTCAATCTTTTAAAATTTATTGAGACTTGTTTTGTCTCCCAACATATGTTTTATCCTTGAGAATTTTCCATGTGCACTTGAGAAGGATGCATATTCTGTTCCTTTTGGATGCAATGTTCTGTATATATTTATTAAGTCTATCTGGTCCAATGTGTCATTTAAGGCCAATGTTTCCTTGTTGACTTGCTACCTGGATGACCTATCCATTGATGCTAGTGGGGTATTAAAGAACCCTACTATTATATTGCTTTCAATTTCTCCCTTTAGTTCTGTCAATAGTTGTTTTATATATTTTGGTGCTCTCCCATTGAGTGCATAAATATTAATTAACGTTATATCTTCTTGAAGGAGTCTCCTTTATCACTATGTAATGTCCATCTTTGTCTCTTGTTACCTTTTTTAGCTTCAAGTCTATTTTGTCTGAAATAAGTATGGCTACACCTGCTTTCTTTTGGTTGCAATTTGCTTGGAGTATCTTCTTCCATTCCTTCATTTTGAGTTTATGCTTGTCTTTAGAGCTGAGATGGGTCTCCTGGAGGCAGCATATTGTTGGGTCTTGTTTTTTAATCCATCTAGCCACTCTTTGCCTTTTGATTGTGAATTCAATCTATTTACATTTAGGGTGATTATTGTTATATGAGGACTTACTACTGCTATTTTATCTTTTGTGTTCTGGTTGTTCTATATTTCCATTGTTTCTTTTCCCTTATGTTTCTGCTTGCCATTTTAGTTTGGTGGTTTTTTTGTGATGTGTTTCTCAGTTTCTCCTTTTGTTTGTATTTGTGTTTCTGCTCTAGATTTTTGTTTTGTGGTTACCATGAGGTTGTATACAATGTCTCAGAGATAAAATAGTCTTTTATCTGTTGATAACATCATATCTTGATTTGCCTATACAGGTTTTCCTCCTCCCCTTTTATGTTTTTGTTGTCTCAAATTATCTCTTTTTATGTTGTGAGTTCATTACCATATTGAAGTAGCTTTAGTTATTTTTAATGGTTTTTTCTCCTTTAACTTTTATGCTACAATTAAGTGTTTAACACCCTATTCTGTAATAGCTTTGAAATTACCTGGTTCTCTCTATTTATCACCTTACTCAAAGTTTTACCTTTGCCTTTTCATTTCTGGTAGTAAAGCTCCTTTCAACAGTTCTTGTAAGGCAGGTCTAGTGGTGGTGAACTCTTTCAGCTTTCATTTGTCTGGGAAAGTCTTTATTTCTTCTTTATACCTGAAGGATAATTTTTCTGGATAGAGTATTCTTAGCTGACAGTTTTTATCTTTCAATATTTTGAATATATTGTTCCACTCTTTCTTGGCATGTAGAGTTTCTGCTGAGAAATCTGATAGCCTAATGGGGGTTCCTCTGTAGGTTACTGTCTTTTCCTTGGCTGTCTTTAAAATTCTTTCTTTGTCCCTGTCTTTTGATAGTTTTAATATAACATGTCTTGGAGACAGTCCTTTTGTGTTGAGATATTTAAGTGTTCTATTAGCTTCACATACTTATATATCCAGTTCTTTCCCTAGGTTTGGGAAGTTCTCAGCTATTACTTCTTTTTTTTTTCAAAGGTTTTACTTTTTTTCCTTTTTCTCTCCAAAGCCACGTGGTACATAGTTGTGTATTTCTAGTTGTAGGTCCTTCCAGCTGTGGCATGTGGGATGTCGCCCCAGCGTGGCCCAATGTGTGGCACAATGTCCGTGCCCAGGATCCGAACCAGCAAAACCCCAGGTTGCTGAAGCAGAGTGCGTGAACACAACCACTCAGCCATGGGGCTGGCCCTTCAGCTATTATTTCTTTAAGTAGGCTTTCTGCTCCCTTCTCCCTCTCTTCTCCTTCTGGGATACCCCTTATCCTTATGTTGCTTTTTCTAATAGAGTTGGATATTTCTCATAGAATTTCTTCACTTTTAAAAAATCTTAGTTCTCTCTCCTCTTCTACCTGCATCATTTCTAAGTTCTATTTTCAACGTCTCTAATTTTCCCTTCCACATGGTCTGCTCTATTTCCAGTGTTGTCTATCTTTTTCATCTCATTTTTTGAGTTCTTCCACTCCAGAATTTCTGCTTGGTTCCTTTTTAGAATTTCAATCTCTTTGATGAAGTACTCCTTCTGTTTATTAATTTTATATCTGAGTTCATTGAACTGTCTTTCTGAGTTTTCTTCTAGTTCACTGAGTTTCTTTATGACAGCTATTCAGAATTCTCTGTTGGTTAAATTACAATCTTCCATAACTTCAAGTTTGCTTTCTGGAGAATTGTCATTTTCTTTTTGTAATAACATGTCACCATAATTTTTCATGGTGCTTGAGGAGTTTTTCCTCTGCTGGTGCATTTGTAATAGTGAGTATCTTGCTTATTCAGGTAATGCTTTGTTCACTTTGATTCTGAGCTGCTTCTGGTTGTATTTGAGAACCGGTACTTTCACCCTCCACTGCCTCTGTTAGCAGTGTCCTTGGTGCCCTTGTTGTGCTGCTTGTGCCTCCGATGTTGCTGGTGGCTTGCTGCTGCTGGTGTCTTAGCAGTAGCAGGCATCACCACCAAGGTCCAGGCTGGCGTGTCCCTCTGCTGCTTCCAGTGTTACCTGGTTTGTGGGTTCTCCCCTGCAATGGGGGCAGGGAGAGAATGAGGCAGGAGCTGGGGACATGGGCACTTCTGCCACATCTGAAGTTGTTGGGTCCAGAGGTGCTACTGCCACAGGTGAGGGGCCAGGGTTCAGGCACTGCTCTAGCTGGAGGGGACTGGAGTCACAGGCTCCACTGCCATTTCTACCTGGCTCTTTGCAGATTCACGTGCCACTGTGACTAGGGGGGCTGGAGTCACTCGTGCTGCCTCTACTGCTGTTCCTGGGTTTTCTAGGGGTGCTGGCACCACCACTACTGGGGGTTCTGGGTTTGCAGGCATCATCGCCACTTCAAGTGGGCTGGGGTCACAGGTGCCACCACCAAGGGTAGGTCTATTTTCTAACTCAGTCCTCCTCTCCAAAGGAAACTAGGTGTATTCTATGTATCTTTCCAGAAATTACATCAATACAAATTTATTGAGTGATTGAATAAGCAAAATTTTTAATTGAATGTTTACCATACCCCAAGAGTCTTTCTAAGTGCATGGAATAAGGAGTAAACAAAAACTATGTCTTTAACCTCATAGAGGTGACACTCTAGTGGGAGGAGACAGATAATATATACACAAATAAATACATAGATATTATGTCTGAAAGTTATAATTTTTAAAAGAAAAAGAAGAGTAAAAAAACAGAAGTGGCAGACAAGAGAGTTGCTATTTTGTACTGAGTTCTGAGAAGGTGACATCTGAGTAGATACCAGAATTAAATGGAAGAAAAAAATTATGGCTATCTCAGGTAAGGGCCTAACAGGCAGAGAATAGCCAGTGCAAATCCTTTAATTAAGAGGGAGCCTGTCGGGCCAGCCCTGATGGCCTAGTGGTTAAAGTTCAGCATGCTCCACTTCAGCAGCCTGGGTTCGGTTCCTAGGTGTGGAACCACACCAGTCATCTGTCAGTGGCCATGTTTGGCGGTGGCTCATATAAAAAAGAGGAAGATTGGCAACAGATGTTAGTTCAGGGTGAATCTTCCTCAGCAAAAAGAGAAGGAGACTGACTAGTATTCAAGAAAGTGCCAAGAGACCTGATGTGGCTGGAGTGGAGAGAACAAAAGGGAGAGTGGAGGTAAGGCCAGGGGGTAACAAGAGGCAGGGTTATGGTGAGGCTCGGGCGACAGTGAGACTGTGGGTTTATTCTGAGAAAAATTGGGATGGGTGGTCCTGGGCATCTTGAGAGAGGATTAACATGACCTAACTTTCATTGTTAAAGGATCATTCAAACTGGTGTGGTGAGAATAGACTGGCAGTGGGGGTGGGCAAAGATGGAAACATGGAGGTGAGTTCAGAGAGAGATGATGCTGTTTGAGATCAGATGGATAGCAGAAGTTGTGATAACTGGTCATATTCTGGAATATTCTCAAGGTAGCCACAACAGAATTCTCAGGTGCTTTGAAGGTGAACTTGGAGAGAAAGAAGTTAAGCAACAGGACTCCATCGTTTGTGGCCTGGGTAACCAGAAGGTTGGACTTGCCATCAATTAAGATGTAGAGAACTGTGGATTGAGCAGGGGAAAACTGTGGATTTGAGGGGAAGATCATGAATTTAGTATCAGACATTTTTAGTTCGCAGTATCTATTAGGTATCCAAGAAGGGAGAAATTAAGACCTGTTTGCTGATGTGACTGGTTTAATTGAACAGGGGAAATGATGATGCAAGAGAGAGAAGAGTATGCAGGAAGGGGTAGGATCCAGTGCACCGGTGGGGAGACTGTCAGAGTGGAAGACGGCTGTTCAACTTATTGCAAGCTAGAAGATGAGGGAAATGGGCACAGACAAGTGGGTGGGTAGACAGGCTGACAGGAGTCAGTGCAAAGTTTCTTCTGGCTGCTTCTACTTTCATAGTGAAATAGAAAGGAAAATCTTGTTGGAAGGAATTAGTGAATCCATTTTCACTCCCTTGCTTAAAATCTTCCATAGGCTTCCCTTCACCAATAGAATAACATACAAACATTTCATCATGGCCCACAAGGCCCCACAGGACCTGGCGCCATCTACCTCTCTCCACTGCCCAAAATGTTCCAGCTATGGGGGCCTTCTTCCTTCAGTGCCTCAGACACATGGCAAACTTACAAGCTTGGGTTCTTTGACTTACTTGTCCCTCTGTCTGGTAAGCCCTCTCTCCCACCTGCTAAGTTTGGCTAATTCTTATCATATAGGTCTCACCTCAAAGGTCCCCTCCCTCAGCCTTTCTTGAATACCCCATCTAAAGTGGCCTCTCTTCTCATCATGTTATTTTACTTACATGTTTATTCTGTATTGTCTGCTTCTTCCCACAAGAATGTGTTTCATAAGAAACTATCACCCTCACCCCACCTCCACCTTATCACTCTCTCTCTCCTCTGATCTGGCTTTTCCTCTTCTCACCACCACCTGATAGAGACAGAGATAGAGATAGGACTAGAGAGAGAGATTTGTGCACTATCCATCGCCCTCAGAGAATCATAGTTCTATGAGAGCAGGTGCTTTTCTATTCTATTGACCAGGTGCCTCCTGAGCCTAAAATCACATCTGGCACATAGTACGTGCTCATTAAATATTTCTTGATGAACATAATTGGAAAATTAAGTGAAAAAACATATGTAGAGCATATAACAGAGTGCCTGGCACATAGTAAATCTTCAGTAAACGTGAGTGGCTACAATGACAACATAGACAACCATGTCAACAACCATGAGCACAGTTGTGGAAGGCTGATCCTCCTCTGTGCTCTTGAACAGATTCCTTTCGGGTCATCAGAGACTTTCTTTCATTAACTGCACATCCCTTCCTCCTCTTCTCAGGCTGCTTCCTTTCAGCTAAGTATGTGCAAAGTTTTCCCACTATTTTTAAAAAACCAGTTAAAACACACTTTTTTTAACCTTATATTCTATTAGACATAGCCAAATATTTTCACAGTTTAGCAACTAAAATTGTAGTCCATACTAGCTCACAGTTTGTTAACCAAAACACTTCTTGAACAAGCAAACTCGTTTATATTTATTGTTTTTTTCTATTAACTAGTTTCTTTAAGTTGAATGAAACTACTTAATATTTGCATAGTTAAAATATTAATCATTATAAAATAGTATACTGTAGTCCCTCCTTATCTGCAGGGGACACATTCCAATACCTCCAGTGGATGCCTGAAATCACGGATGGTACCAAACCCTAAATATACTATGATTTTTCCCATACATACATACCTATGATAAAGTTTAATTTACAAGTTAGGCACAGTAAGAAATTAACAACAATAATTAATAATAAAATAGAATAATGATAACAACATATTGTAATGAAAGTTACTATTGACCTTAGCAACCTCAGCATATGACTTTTTTTCTTATTAAGTAAAGAACTTTCACCTTTCCACTTAAAGGAAACAATTTATGGCTTCTCTTTGGCATTTCCAAATTGCCAGCATCATTACTCTTGCACTTTTTTGCTATTATTAAGCAAAATAAGGGTTACTTGAACACAAGCACTGCAATACTGACAGCTGATCTGATAACCAAGATTGCTAATGTGACTAGTGGGCAGGTGGTGGGTACAGTGTGGACCCGCTAGACAAAGGGATGGCTCATTTTCGGGGGGAGGGACAGAGCAGGATGGCGTGAGATTTCATCACAACACTCAGCATGGCATACAATTTAAGACTCATTAATTGTTTATTTCTGGAATTTTCCATTTAATATTTTCAGATCGTGAGAGACCTTAAGTAACTGAAATCACAGACAGCAAAACCACGGATAAGGGGAGACTGCTATACAATAAAAGATTGATCCATTATCAAACTCTCCAAAGTAACTAGGCATATTATGTGTATCTTTCCAGAAATCATGTATGCTTATCAAGACATATAAATGTCCTTTGAAAATATCAAATACGACCCTACCGTGCATACAATTCTGCACCTTGGGTTTCTTTCAGCTAATAAAACATCTGGGATGCTTTTCTAAAGTACACATAGGAGCTATATCACTCTTTTTACTGGCTACGTAGTGTTTCATTGTATTGATAAAATGTTGACAAATAAAAATGGCAAGCAATAGGATATATTGGAGTAAACGAGGAAGCCGTTTGGTATAAACCTAATTCGGCCTGACTTTGTTTTTTCCAAAAGGGCCTGACTGTGGCTGTTGAGCACGCATTGTATATCTGCTTGGAAGTCCCTTCACAGCTACATGGCTGCTGAGTTCAGCCAGTATATGATTTCGTGACAGAGGAGAGGCAGGCTGGGTGAAGGCCGTGAAGTGCAATGTGTGTAAAGGAGCGTACCAGGATGATCCTAAACAGCTACGGGTCAGAGCGTTTCTGCACACTGTGCTTTCCTTGAATGGATGTTATAGGTATTCACTCCCACCTCTGGTGAAATGTTTAAAAGCTCTCCTAGTAAAGTGTCCCTTCCAGCTCCTGGCAAGCTGAGCTCAGCAATAGTTTTCATTCATCACATGTCCTTGAGCCTGGGTGTAAACTGCTTGGCACTGAATTAAAAGTCACTTATCAAGAAAATCCTAAAGAGCCACAAGCAGGAGAGTTCCTTGACCATGTGACCTCATAGAATGAATATACAGATAATCTGTCTCAGCTGTAGTGAATGGTTTTAAACCTCTCCTTGGGAGTAGACTTTTCACAGCTACAGAAAGCTGAGTTCACCAGGAGCGTGCTTTCATGACAGAGGAGAGGGAGCCTGAGTGAAGCCCCTGTCCTTCCATGTGTGAGAAGGCACTTAACCAGGTGATCCAAAAAAGCTACAGGCCAGAGATTTTCTGCACAGTGTCCTTTCCTTGAATGGATATGATAGCTATTCTCTCCCAGCTGTAGTGAAACTTTTGATAGCTCTCCTAGGAACATGTCAATCCCAGCTCCTGGCAAGCTGAGCTTCTCAACAGTTTTCCTTCACTACATACAAGTGACAGCCTGTGCGTAGACTGAACTGCAATGTGTTAGAAGTCACTTTTCAATAGATGTTAAGAAGCCACAAGCAGGAGATTTTCTCCACCACGTACCCTCATTGAATGAACAGACAGTTCATCTGTCCCAGGGGCAGTGAGTGCTTTTAAATCTCTCCTTGGAAGAAGTCCCCTCACAGCTACAGGCAACTGAGATCAGCAGGGAGATGCTTCCATGACATGGGAGAGCCTGAGTGAAAGCGGTGAACTGCACTGTGTGAGCCTTACCTAGGCGATCTGAAGCAGCTAGAAGCCATGGCGATTCTGCAGAGTGCACTTTCCTCTAATGGAGCTTATAGATATTCTCTCCCAGCTGTAGAGAAATGGTTAAAAACTCTCCTGGGAGCGCCAACCCCGCGGCCGAGTGGTTAAGTTCACGTGCTCTGCTACGGTGGCCCAGGGTTTTGTTGGTTCGGATCCTGGACGCAGACATGGCACTGCTAATCAGGCCACATTGAGGCGGCGTCCCATGTGCCACAACTAGAAGGACCCACAACTAAAACATACAGCTATTTACTGGGAGGATTTGGGGAGAAAAAGCAGAAGAAAAAGAAAAGATTGGCAACTGACAAATAAAAATGGCAAGCAATAGGATATATTGGAGTATATGAGCAAGCCATTTGGTATAAACCTAATTCGGCCTGACCTTGTTTTTTCCAAAAGGGCCTGACTGTGGCTGTTGAGCACGCATTGCATATCTGCTTAGACATTTCCTGTGGCAAGAACAAAGGCCCTTGAGATAAAGGTGCAACTTCCCCCCACATTGGCATTTCCTTAGGGATAAGCATCTTTCCTTAGGCTAGGAACTGATTGCTGCACTCACCTTGGACCACCAGCTCACCTGTGACAACCCAGCTACAGACAACAGACTGTCACCCTGCTGCGTTCACTGAGACAGCAGACCTACCTGCTGTTTCCATCAATCGCTGTGCGGACAGAGCAGACTCGCGACTACTGTAAAAGGGACATTTCAATCCTATGTGAAACATCCTCTCTGGGGGTATATAACCACTCTGTGCACCCCACTTCTTTGGTGCCCTTTCTTCCTTCGGGAAGAAAGGCCCCGGGCCATGGTCCTCAGATTTCAGCTCAGAATACACTGTGTCAAATTTTTACTTATAGATTGGTTATGGATTATTTTTGTCAACACAACAGCTGTTAGCTCAGGTGCCAATCTTTAAAAAGAAAAAACTCTCCTGGGAAATTTCACTTCCTGCTCCTGGCAGGCTGAGTTCAGCAATAGTCTTTCTTCCTCACATAAAAATGAGAGCCTGTGTGTAAACTTGAACAGGAACTTATCAAAAGTCACTATGAGATCATCCTAAAGAACTATAAGCAGGAGTTTTTTCTCAGCACTGTACTGGATGTTACAGATAATGTGTCCCAGCTGTAGTGGCAATTTTAAAAGAAAATTTTAAATCTCTTCTAGAAACAAAACCTTTAACACCTACCAGGAATCAGAGTTCAGCAGGAACATTCTTCTCTTTTTTTTATTTTTTATTTATTTATTTATTTTATTGTGGTAACAGTGGTTTATAGCATCATACATATTTCAGGTGTACGTTGTTATATATTTTTATTTCTGTGTAGATTACATCATGTTCACCACCCAAAGAGTAATTACAATTCATCACCACACACATGTGTCTAATGACCCCACTTGCCTTTCTCCTTCCCCACTTTCCCTCTGGTAACCACCAATCCAATCTCTGTCTCTATGCTTTTGTCTGTCGTTTTTTAAAATCTTGTACTTATAAGTGAGATCACATGGTATTTGAATTTCTCCCTCTGATATTTCACTCAGCATAATGCCCTCAAGGTCCATCCATGTTGTCACAAATGGCCGGACTTCATCATTTCTTATGGCTGAGTAGTATTCCATTCTGTATATATACCACCTCTTCTTTATCCATTCGTCCCTTGATGGGCAACTAGGTTTCTTCCAGATCTTGTCTGTTGTGTATAATTCTGTGATGAACGTAGGGGTGTGTGTATCTTTATGCCTTTGTATTTTCAAGTTTTTGGATAAATATCCAGCAGTGGAATAGCTGGATCATATAGTAGATATAGTTTTAATTTTTTGAGGCATCTCCATACTGTTTTCCATAGTGGCTGCACCAGTTTGCACTCCCACCAGCAGTGTATGAGGGTCCCCTTCTCTCCATATCTTCTTCAACACTTGTTTCCTGTCTTGTTAATTATAGCCATTCTGACAGGAGTAAGGTGATATCTTGTAGTTTTGATTTGCATTTCCCTGATAGCTAATGATATTGAACATCTTTTCATGTGCCTGTTGCCCATCTGTATATTTTCTTTGGAGAAATGTCTGTTCAGATCTTTTGCCCAGTTTTTAATTGGGTTGATAGTTTTTTTGTTGTTCAGATGTACGAATTCTTTATATTTTTTGGATATTAACCCCTTATCAGATATATGGTTTGCAAATATCTTCTCCCAGTTGTTAGGTTGTCTTTTTGTTTGGTGATGGTCTTCTTTGCTTTGCAGAAGCTTTTTAGTTTGATGTAGTCCCATTTGTTCATTTTTTCTATTGTTTCCCTTGCCTGATCATGCATGATACTTGAAAATATGCTTCTAAGACCCATGTTGAAGAGCATACTGACTGTTTTTTTCCAGAATTTTAATATTTCCAGGTCTTATGTTCAAGTCTTTAGTCCATTTTGAGTTGATTTCTGTGTATGGTTTAAGATAGTGGTCTAGTTTCATTCTTTTGCATGTTTTCCCAACATCGTTTATTAGACTTTCCTTTCTCCATTGTAGGTTCTTGTCTCCCTTGTTGAAAATTAGCTGATATAATCCATAGATGTCTGGGTATATTTATGATCTCCTGATTCTGTTCCATTGATCTGTGTGTCTGTTTGTGCCAGTACCACGCTGTTTTGGTTACTAGAGCTTTGGAGTATACTTTGAAATCAGGGAGTGTGATATTTCCAGCTTCGTTCTTTTTTTTCTCAGGATTCCAATTGCTTTGGGGTCTTTTGTTGTTCCATATAACTTTTAGGATTCTTTGATCTATTTCTATGAAAAATGTTGCTGGAACTTTGATAGGGATTGTATTGAATCAGTAGATTGCTTTAGGAAGTATGGACATTTTAACTATATTAATTCTTCCAATTCAAGAGCATGGAATATCTTTCCGTTTCTTTGTGTCTTCTTCAACTTCTTTCAACAATGTTTTCTAGTTTTCAGTGTACAGATCATTCCCCTTTTTCTTAAATTTGTTCCTAGATATTTAATTCTTCTTGTCATAATTGTAAATGGGATTATATTCTTAATTTCTCTTTCTGCTACTTTATGGTTAGTGTATAGAATTGCAACCGATTTTTCTTTGTTGATTTTATATCCTGTAAATTATATTCATTTATTATTTCTGAAAGTTTTTTAGTGAGTGCTTTAGGGTTTTCTATATATAAAATCATGTCACCAACAAATAGTGACAGTTTTACTTCTTCCTTTCCAATGTGGATCCCTTTGATTTCTTTTTCTTGCCTGATTGCCTTAGGTAAGTCTTCCAATATGATGTTAAGTAAGAGGGTGAAAGTGGACATCCTTGTCTGGTTCCTGTTCTTAGAGGGATAGATTTCAGCTTTTCTCTATTGAGAATGATATTAGCTGTGGGCTGGTCATACATGGCCTTTATTATATTGAAGTAGTTTCCTTTTATACCCATTTTATTCAAAGTTTTTATCATAAATGGATGTTGTAACTTGTCAAATGCATTCTCTGCGTCTATTGAGATGATCACATGATTTTTATTCATTTTGTTAAGCGTGGTGTATCACATTGACTTGCACATGTTGAACCATCCCTGCATCCCTGGACTAAATCCCACTTGATCATGGTGTATGATCTTTTTAATGTATTGCTGTATTTGATTTGCTAGTATTTTGTTGAGGATTTTTGCATCGATGCTCATCAGTGATAGTGTCCTGTAATTTTCTTTTTTTGTGTTGTCCTTGTCTGGTTTTGGTATCAGGGTGATGTTGGCTTCTTAGAATGAGTTGAGAAGGTTCCCCTCCTCTTCAATTTTTGGAAGAGTTTGAGAAGGATAGGTATTAGTTCTTCTTTAAATGTTTGGTAGAATTCACCAGGAAAGCCATGGAGTCCTTGACCTTTATTTCCTGGGAGGTTTTTCTTTTCTTTTTTTTTTTTTTGAGGCAGATCAGCCCTGAGCTAACTACTGCCAATTCTCCTCTTGTCGCTGAGGAAGACTGGCTCTGAGCTAACATCCATGCCCATCTTCCTCTACTTTATACATGGGACGCCTACCACAGCATGGCTTTTAGCTAAGTGGTGCCATGTCCGCACCTGGGATCTGAACTGGTGAGCCCTGGGCCGCTGAGAAGCGGAACGTGCACACTTAACCACTGCACCACCGGGCCGGCCCCATGGCAGGTTTTTGATTAATCTTTCAATCTCCTTACTAGTGATTTGTCTACTTAAATTCTCTGTTTCTTATCGATTCAGTTTTGGAGGGTTATATGATTCTAAGAATTTGTCCATTTCTTCTACTTTATCCGATTTATTGACATATAGGTTTTCATAGTATTCTCTTATAATCTTTTGTATTTCTCAGGTGTCCATTGAAATTTCTCCTCTAGATTTCTGATTTTATTTATTTGAGCCTTCTCTGTATTTTTCTTGGTGAGTCTAGCTAAGGTTTGTCAATTTTGTTTATCTTTTCAAAGAACCGGCTCCTGGTTTCATTGATATTTTTTAGTCTCCATTTCGTTTATTTCTGCTCTGATTTTTATTATTTCCTTCCTTCTACTGATTTAGGATATTTTTGTTCTTCTTTTCCAGATCCTTTAGGTGCACTGTTAGATTGCTTATTTTATATTTTTCTTGTTTGTTGAGTTTCACCTGTATTGCTATAAACTTCCCTTTTGGAACGAATTTTGCTGTATCCCACAGGTTTTTGCATGTTTTATTTTCATTTTCATTTGTCTCCACGTATTTTTTGATTTCTCCTTTGATTTCTTCATTGACTCAATCATTCATCAGTAGGATTTTGTTTAATCTCACCTATTTGTGACTTTTCTGGTTTTCTTCCTGTAGTTGATTTCTAGTTTCATACTGTTGTGGTTAGAAAAGATGCTTGGTATTATTTCAAGCTTCTTAAATTTACTGATATTTGTTCTGTGGCCCAGTATGTAATCAATCCTGGAGAATGCTCCATGTGGATGTGAAAAGAATGTGTAGTCTTCAGTTTTTGGATGGAATGTTCTGTTTATATCTACTAAGTCCATCTGGTTTAATGTGTGGTTTAAAGCCAGTGTTTCCTTATTGATCTTCTGTTTGGCTGATCTGTCCATTGGTGTAAGTGGAGTGTTAAAATCTCCTACTTTATTGTGTTACTGCCTATTTCTCCTTTTATGTCTGTTAATAATTGCTTTATATATTTAGGTGCTCCTATGTTGGGTGCATAGATATTTACAAGTGTTATATTTTCTTGTTGGATTGTTCCCTTTATCATTATGTAGTGTCCTTCCTTGTCTCTTGTTACAGTTTTTGTTTTAAAGTCTATTTTGTCTGATATAAGTATTGCTACCCCTGTTTTCTTTTCTTTGCCATTTTCATGGAATATCTTTTTCTATCCCTTCAGTTTCAGTTTGTGAATGTCTTTAGGTCTGAAGTGTGTCTCTGGTATGCGGCGTATATGTGGGTCTTACTTTTTTATCCAATTGTCCACCCTATGCCTTTTAATTGGAGCATTAGTCCACTGACACTTAAAATAGCTATTGATAGATATGTACTTACTGCCATTTTGTTACTTTTTTATGGATGTTTTAGTGGTTCTTCTCTGTTCCTTTCTTCTTCTCTTACTCCCTTCCCTTGTGGTTCGATGACTTTCTTTAGTATTATGTTCGTTTCCCTTGTTTTAATTATGTGTGTATTTACTATAGTTTTCTGGTTTATGATTACCATGAGGTTCATACATAATAATCTATGTATATAGAAATCTATATTGAGTTGATGGTCTGTTTAGTTTGACGTCTTTATAAAAGCTCTTCTCTTTTATTCCTCTCTGCCCACGTTTTATGTTTTTGATCATATCTAACCTCTCATTTTGTGTGCATGTATCCATTATCCTCCTATCATTGAAACAGGGAATTTTAGCACTTTTTTTCTTAGATTGGCATCTGAGCTAACAACTGTTGCCAATCTTCTTTTTCTTTTCTTCCCAAAGCCCGCCAGTACACAGCTGTATATTCTAGTTGTGAGTGCCTCTGGTTGTGCTATGTAGGCCACTGCCTCAGCGTGGCCTGATGCATGCTGCCATGTCTGCACCCAGGATTTGAACCAGCGAAACCCTGGGCCACTGAAGTGGAGCACAAGAACTTAACCACTCGGCCGCGGGGCAGCCCCAGCACCTTTTCTTTAGACCTTCATATTCTCTTCATAGGTGGTATCTTCTAACTTTATTTTTGCCATTATCAGTTATTTTATTGCCTCTTTTTTTCTTTTGATAATTTTCTAATTCCTATTGGTGGTCTTCTCTTTCCCACTTAAATAAGTCTCTTTATCATTTCTCCTGAAGCTGGTTTCTTGATGATAAACTCCTTTAATATTGCTTGTCTGGGAAACTATCTCTCCTTCCATTCTGAATGATAACCTTGACAGGTAGAGTATTCTTGGCTGTAGAGTTTTTCCTTTCAGCACTTTAAATAGATATATCATGCCACTCCCTTCCATCCTGTAAGGTTTCTGCTGAAAAGTCAGCTGATAACCTTATGGGGTTTCCTTTGTATGCCACTTGTTGCCTTCTTGTGGCTTTTAGGATTCTCTCTTTCTCTTCAGCTTTGGACATTTTAATTCTAATATGTCTTGGTGTGGGCCTCTTTGGGTGTATATTGTTTGTGGCTCTCTGTGCTCTTGTACTTGGGTGTCTGTTTCCTTCCTTAAGTTAGGAAAGTTTTCAGCTATTATTTCTTCAAATAGATTCTCTGCCCCTTTGTCTCTCTCTTCTCCTTCTGGGACACCTATAATATGAATGTCATCAGTGTTAGTGCACTTCATGTTGTCCCAGAGTTCCCTTAAACTGTTATCATTCTTTATAATCTTTTTTCTTTTATCTGATTAGCATGGGTGATTTCCTCTAGTCTTTCATCCAGCTTACTGATCTGTTTTTCTGTATCATCTACTCTGCTATTAAATCCTCTAGTGATTTTTCATTTCCAGTATTGTATTCTTCTTTTCTGATTTGTTATTTTTTATATTTTACAATTCTTTGTTGATATTCTCACTGTATTCATCTATTCTTCTCCCAAGATTAGTGAGCATCCTTATGACTTTTTACTTGAACTCTTTGTTAGATAGATTGTTTATTTCTTTTCCATTTAGTTCTTTTTCTGGGGTTTTGTCCTGTTTCCTTGCTTGGAATATACTCCTTTGCCTCCTCACTTTGTCTCTTTCTCTGTGTATTAGGTGGGTCCACTATGTGTCTTGATCTTGTAGAGGTGGCCTTATGTAGGAGGCATCTTTGGAGACCCAGCAGTGTGCTTCCCTCTTGTCACCAGTTCCGAATGTTCCAGGAGTGACCGCTGTGTGGGCTATGTGTGTCCTCCTGTTGTGTCAGGATTGCTCTTGCCGTAGGTGCCCAGGGAGTCTAGGTTGTGCCCCTGGCTGACTGGTTGTAGTGCTCTGCTGCGTGTGGCGGATATGGACACTTAAGTCTGTTTATTGGCTTTGGGGAGCCTCAGTAGAGTTGAACAAAAGGTCTAATAGCACATTTCTGTTGCAGGTTTTCCGTTAAGCGGGTGGGTCCAGAACAGAGCTGATCATGAGGCCCAGGGGCTTACAATTGCTGCAGGACTTTGGCTTGCAAAAATGTTGTCAGCTCTCTCAGGATTGCAGCTGTGTGGGGCTGGCACCAGGCATGGGGGTATCCAGTTGTTCCAGGCTTTGGAAGGATGGGCCAATCCCCTATGTGGCTGTTTGAGAAGCACAGGCCTTCTGCCTCTGATAAGCCCCATGGCCCACAGGTCCACATCCACCCTCAACACAGTCCTGGCCCTGTGGACACTTCCCAACTCCCTGGAACAGACCCAGTCATTCCACTTTAGAGCCACCCACACACTCCACCAGTGCCCCACACTCTCCACCCACTTCTCATGCATGCCCTTCCCCACAGAGGCAGGGCCACTTGCCTGCCTGCAGAGGATGCATTTACAGAGTCTATGCAGGCTTAAAAGTTGCTTGAGGGCTTGCTGTGGGTGAGGCCAGTCTCTAGGGTGGGCTGTCTGCCCTGGCTGAGCTGGATTTATTCTACACTCTAGTGGGTGGGGCAGACTCTGAGCTAACAGGCCAGGGGAAGAACTCCAAGGGCATCTGCCAGCATCTGTGTCAGCACACCTGTACTAGGTCACGATAAAGGCTGCTGCCAATGTCTCAGTCCCTGAAGAGGTCTTACATCTCACTGAGATGCACCCAGAGCCTATCAGGTGAGTCTCTTTTTACCAAAGGACCTTGCACCTTTCTTTCTGGTAATTTTAGGTTGCTTTCCAAAACAGGGAAGTTTGTGTGTGGGCCTTTTGAGAGCTGGCTTTTTTCTGCTTTTGTCCAATAGCTTTCTAGGGATATTCCTCATTGTAGTTAATAGTCAGCAAAGCCAGGTATTATAACACTCATTTCAGTTGTACTGAGTCTGAAGGATGCTTATAGGGGCAGTGTTCCCCTGGTCAGGTACCCCACTCCTCTGGGGAAGACTGCACACCTTAGGGCTCCTCCCACCCAGTGTGAAGCTTTGCAGCTCACAAAGTTGGCTGTTTTCTCTCCAGACAGGAATTTCTGCCTCAGTCAGGAATGTCTCATGATGCGGGGCTTCCTTTTACCCAGTTTTCAGTTCTTTCTTAGGGGTAATTGCTTCAAACACAGTTGTAACTTCGTTGTGCTCATGGGAAGAGGTGAGTTCAGAGTCCACCTACAACACCATCTCGACACCACTCTCCTCAGGAACACTCTTTCAATAAATGTGAGAGAGAGCCTGAATGAAGGACTAAAACTGCAAAGATTGAAGAGGCAACTGTCAAGATGATTCTCAAGAGGGAGAAGCAAGAGTTTTCCCCACCACCGTACTCTACTCGATGGATGTTATAGATATTGCACAGCTAGAGTGAGAAGTCTTAAATCTCTTCTAGACACAAAACCTTTCACACTTACCAGGAAGCAGAGTTCAGGAGGAGCATTCTTCCAATACATGTGAGACAGAGCCTGAGTGAAGGGCCTGAACTGCAATGTGGGAAAAGACACTTGCTGATGATCCTAAAGAGCTAGAGTTGAGAGCTTTTCTGCACAGTGCACTTTCTTTCAATTGATATTATAGATATTCTCTTCAAATTGTAGAGAAATGTTTAAAAGCCCTTTTAGGAAAATATCAATATGACTCTGAGCAAGAAGAGCTCAGCAAGAATTTTCCTTCATCACACGTGAGAGCCTGTGTGTAGCCTGAATGGCAATGTATTAAAAGTCACTTATCAAGAAGATCCAAAAGATCTACAAGCAGGACCTTTTCCTCACTGTATACCCTCTTTGAATGACGTTACAGATAACCTGTCCTGGCTGTAGTGAAGACTTTTCAATCTCCCCATGGAAGAAACCCCTTCACAATATGGGCAGCTGAGTTCAGCAGGAACATGTTTCATGCAATGGAAGAGAGAATCCGAGCGAAGGCTCAGGACTGCAGTGTGTGAGAAGGCACTTAGAAGGACGATCCTAACCAGCTACAAGCCAGAGATTTTCTGCACAGTGTACTTTCCTTGAATGGATGCTATAGATACTCTCTCACAGCTGTGATAAAATGTTAAAAAGCTCTCCTAGGAGAGGGTCACCTCCAGCTCCTGTCAAGGTGAGCTCAGCAATAGTTTTCCTTCATCACATGAGAGTGAGAGAATCTGTGTAGACTGAATGGCATGTATGAAAAGTCAATTATGAAGACGATATTAAAGAGCCACAAGCCAGAGATTTTTCTACACAGTGTAACCTCATTGAATGAAAGTTACAGATAATCTGTCCCAGCTGAAGTGAAAGCTTTTAAATCTCTCCTTCGAAGCAGCCCCTTCACAGCTATGGGCATCTGAGTTCAGCAGGAAGATGCTTTCATGACCTGGGAGAGAGCCTGAGGGAAGGCGGTGAACTGCAATGTGTGCAAGAGCCCTTACTAGGACCATGCTAAACAGCTACAGGCCAGAGATTTTCCGCACAGTGTACTTTCCTTGAACGGACTTTATAGATATTCTCTCCCAGCTGTAGTGAAAATTTAGGAGCTCTTCCAGGAAAATGTGACTACAAGCACCTGGCAAGCAGAGCTTAGCAATAGTTTCCCTTCATCACATGCGATCAGAGCCTGTGTGTAGACTGAACTGGAGCGTATTAAAAGTCACTTATCAAGAAGATACTAAAGAGGTAGAAGCAGGAGGTTTTCTGTGAACCCTCATTGAATATTTCTTACAGATAATCTGTCCCAGGTATAGTGAAAACTTATAAATCTCTTCCTGGAAGAAGTCCCTTCACAGCTATGGGCAACTGAGTTCAGTAATAAGGTGCTTTCATGACACAGGAGAGAGCCCGAGTGAAGGCGGTGAACTGCAAGCTGTGAAGAGGCACTTTCCAGGATGATCCTAAAGAGCTACAGGCCAGAGATTTTCTGCACAGTGTACTTTGCTTGAATGTGTGTTATAGATAATCTCTCCCAGCTGTAATAAAATCTTAAAGCTCTCCTGGGAAATGTCACATCCTGCTTCTGACAAGGTGGTTTCAGCAATAGTTTTCCTTCCTCACATGGGTATGAGAGCCTGTGACTAGACTGCTTGGCACTGAGTTAAAAGTCACTTATGAAGACAAAATGAAAGAGCCAAAAGTAGAACGTTTTCCAATGTGTGTGCTAGCACTGGGTGAATGTTACAGATGATCTGTCCCAGAGAAAGTGAAAGGTTTTCAGTCTCTCCTTGGAAGATGTCCCTTCACAGCTATGGGGAGCTGAGTACAGCAGGAACAGGCTTTCATGATGTCGTAGAGATCCTGAGTGAAGGCCACGAACTGCAATACGTGAGGCACTTACCTAGATGATCTGAAACAGCCAGAAGCCAGAGCTTTGCTGCACAATGTACTTTGCTTGAACGTGTTATACTTATTTTCTCCCAGCTGTAGTGAAATGCTTAAGTGCTCTCCCGGGAAAATGTCACTTCCAGCTCCTTGCAAGCTGAGCTCAGCAATAGTTTTCCTTCATCACATGCGATCCGAGCCTGTGTGTAGACTGAATGGCTGTCTATTAAAAGTCACTTACAAAGATGATCTGGAAGAGCCACAACTTGAGAGGTCATGTTGGAGGTGTAGGGGGACTTTGAACTCTCCTCCTCCCACGAACAGAACCAAGATACAACTTGAACTGAAAAGTGGATAAAAAGAACCCCTGCTTCATGAGACTTTCCTGACTGAGCCAGAAGAGCCAGAATTTCCTGTCTGAGAGAAAAAAAGCCAACTTCCTGAGCTGCAGAGCTTCACAGCTAGCTAGGAGCAGTCCTAAGGTGTACAGCCTTCCCTGGAGGAGTGGGGGACCTGACGGGGATTGTTACCCCTAAAGCATCCTTTACATTTAGCATAACTGAAAATAGTGTCATAATATCTGATGTTGCTGGCTATTAACTACAACGGGGAATACCACTAGAAAAGTTACTGGACAGAAGAGGCAAAAAAAGCCTGCTTTTAAAGGGCCCACACACAAACTTCCCTGTTTTGGGAAGCAACCTAAATTCAGAAAGAAAGGTATAAAGTCCTTTGGTGAAAAGAGACTCACCTGATAGGCTCTGGGTGCATCTCTGTGAGACGTAAGACCTCTCCAGTGACGGGGACGTTGACAGTAGCCATTATTATGACCTAGTACAGGTGTGCTGACACAGATGTTCCAGATGCCAGTGGAGTTCTTCCCCTGGCCTGTTAGCCCAGAGTCTGCCCCACCCACTAGAGTGTAGAATAAATCCAGCTCAGCCAGGGCAGACAGCCCACCCTAGAGACTGGCCCCACCCAACCGCAAGCCCTAAAGGAACATTTTGGCCTGCATAGACTGTGTGCCTGGATCTTCTGCAGTCATGTGAGTTGGTCCACCTCTGCAGGGTAGGGTGGGCATGAGGAGTGGGTGAAGTGTGTGCGGCATTGGTTGAGTGTGTGTGGGCCTCTGCAGTGGGGAAACTGGATCTGCTCCAGGTGATCTGGATGTGTATATGTGCCAGCACTGTCTTGAAAGTGGGTGTGGACATGTGGGCTGTGGGGCTTATCAAGATAGAAGACCTGTACTTCTCAAACAGCCACATAGTGGATTGGCACCGCCTTCCAAGGCCTGAAACAATTGGGTAGTCCTGTGCCTGGGGCCAGGCCCACTCAGCTGCAATCCTGACAGAGCTGACATCAGCGTTGCAAGCAAGAGGACTGCAGCAGTTTTAAACACCTGAGCCTCACAACTGGCCACACTGGGCATCTACCCACTTAACAGAAAACTGCAACAGGAGTGCGCTATTACATCTTGCATCCAACTGTGCTGGGGGCTCCTCAACCCTGGTAAACAGATTGAAGGGTCCATACCAGCCACATGCAGCTAAGCATTACAACCAGCTGGCCAGGGGGACAGGCTAGGCTCCCTGGGCACCTGCAGCAAAAGCAACTCTACCACCACAACAGAAATACACATGTAGCCTACAAGGTTCACACCTGGAACATTTGGAACTGGTGACAAGAGGGAAGCACACTGCTGGGCCTGAAAATGTGTCTCCTACATAAAGCCACTTCTCCAAGATCTTGAGACATAGCTGACCCACCTGATACTTAGCTATATATGCTAAGAAAGAGGCAAAATGAGGAAGCAAAGGAGTACATTCTGATCAAGGGAACAAGGCAAAACCCTAGAAAAAGTACTAAATGAAACAGAAATAAACAATCTACCTGACAAAGACTTTAAGCAAAAAGTCATAAGGATGCTCACTGATCTTGGGAGAAGAATGGATGAATACAGTGAGAATATCAACAAAGAATTGGAAAATATATAAAAAGAATGAATCAGAAATGAAGAATACAATACTGGAAGCAAAAAATTCAGTAGAGGAACTCAATAGTAGAGTAGGTGATACAGAAGAACGGATCAGCGAGCTGGACCAAAGAATAGAGGAAATCACCCAAGCTGAACAGATGACAGAAAAAAGAATAGAGGAAATCACCCAAGCTGAACAGATGACAGAAAAAAGAATAGAGGAAATCACCCAAGCTGAACAGATGACAGAAAAAAGAATAGAGGAAATCACCCAAGCTGAACAGATGACAGAAAAAAGAATAGAGGAAATCACCCAAGCTGAACAGATGACAGAAAAAAAGAATTAAAAAGAACAAGAACGGTCTAAGGGACCTCTGGGACAACATCAAGTGCACTAACATCCATATTATAGGTGTCCCAGAAGGAGAAGAGAGAGACAAAGGGACAGAGAATCTATTTGAAGAAACGATAGCTGAATACTTTCCTAACCTAAGGAAGGAAACAGACATCCATGTATGGGAAGCACAGAGATCACCAAACAAGATAAACCCAAACAGGCCCACACGAAGACACATAATTAAAATGTCCAAAGTTAAAGAGACAGAGAGAATCCTAAAAGCCACAAGAGAAAGGCAACAAATGACATACAAAGGAAACTCCATAAGGTTATCAGCTGACTTTTCAGCAGAAAGCTTACAAGATAGAAAGGAACGGCATGATGTATTTTCTGCCCCCTCCCACTCACCATTTGATTGTTAATTTGCTCTTTTCATCCTGGCTATGTAATGCCTAATACCCCTTTGTGACTTGTAGCTCTAATATAGTATTGAATTCTCTCATTTTAAAACTTGCTTCTCCCATCTCCTTTTATACAGAACAGAAACTGCTGTCCTGAAAGCATGAACTAAAGGGATTAGAATTATTCTGGAGGTCAGGTAAAATCTTCCCTGAAGACATGACCAGACAACACAGCTCTCCAGAGGAGATCACAGGGGATGTGATGGAGAGGGAGCAGAGGTGTGGGTGAGAGAGCAGGGTTGTCAAGGACCCTCCTTTATTTTGGGCACACACAACCAAAAGGACAAATGTCATTCACTCCAATGTGGAACAGTTCAGTTCCATGATGGAGAGAAATGAATAAGAGCTCCAGGGCCTGCTATGTGAGCTTACATTCTAGTTGAGGGAGGGAGACCATGACAAAGCAAGGGATCAATACACAAATAAGGATGGATCAGATAGCCGCTGTGCTGAGCTGTGAAGGGACAGCAATTGGTGACATGGTAACTTTAGACCTCTCTGAGGTGCCCTAACTGAAATCTTCATAGCAAGAATAATCAGTCAGGCCAAGATCAGGAAAAATGTCCCAAGGTAGAGAAAGAACTGAATCAATGGCACTAAGTCAGGATAGGGACATTGCGTGTGTATTAATCAGAGTTCTCTTGAGAAACAGAACCAGTAGGAAATATACATAGGAAGAGGATGTCAGAGAAAGAGACTATAAGAAATTGGCTCACATTGTGTGACCAAGACAGGAGAAGACAGCCGGACAGAGAGAAGGACTTCCCGCTTGCTCAGCCTTGTTGTTCTGTTCTGATCTTCAATTGATTGGATGAGGCCCACTCACATTAGGGAGGGCAATCTACTCTTCTCAATACCAGTTCAGATGTTAATCTCATCCCAAAATATCCTCATAGTCACACCCAGAATAATGTTCACCCAAATGGGGCACCCTGTGGCCCAATCAAGTTGACGCATAAAGTTAACTGTTGCAACATGTTCCACAAGAGTGAATGAAGCTTATAAGGAATGGGGAAGATGCTACCAAATGAGGTCAGTGAGGAAGAAAAGAAAGATTCCCACCCCAATAGGCCTTGGAAGTGAGCACAAGTTTATAAGTGCTTTGAAATTCCACGGAGAGTTTTACACTAACATTTTCCATCTTTTTATCCCTGCGGCACAGTTGATAATATCTTCAAATCTGGCTTCCAGTTCACTAATTCTTTTGTATGTGCTTAGCCCACTAGCTGAGTTTATAATTTCAGTGATGTGTCAATTCTACAAGTTTCATTTGGTTCTTTTCAATTGTACCTTTTTGGTAATCTTTCATCTTGATGTCAATACAGTCTTTTGAAAATGAGACAGTAAATATATAGATTTTGTCATTTTCAATTTTCAATCTTGAGGATCTGCTTTGTTTTTCCTTTTGTTGTTCTCATCTTTTATTAACATATTGACCGGCTTTGGATTGTTTCCTTAAATGTTTTTTCAATAGAAAAAACTTGTTTTAAAGTACATTCCTGTAGAATAAATTTTATATGTTTTCTGTTAGACATCTTCAAATTTGGTACACGTAAACTAACATTTTTAGTCCACAAAGGTAGTGTTAATTCTAACCTAAAACTAGAGTGAGTTTGTTATATGGGAAGTGGGAGACAGTTGGGTTTTATTTTGTTCCTTTTGGTGAATAAAAATGGTAAAGGAAGAATTCCTTATCCTCCTTCTCTGGATCGAGATTTTTCTGGCTCATCCACTGGGTTCCTGACTTCATGCAAGAAAGGTCTGATCCTTTCTCCACATTGGTCTATTTCCTGCCTTGTGGACACAGCCTGTAAAATGCCTGCCTCTCACCCACAGAATAGGAGAAAATATTTGTAAATCACATATATGATAAGGAATTAATATCCAGAATATATAGAGAACTACTAAAACCCAACAGCAACAACAAAAGGTTAAAAATTGGCAGAAAACTTAAATAGGCTTTTCTCCAAAGAAGATATACAAATGGCCAATAAGCACATGAAAAGATGTTCAACAGTTACTAATCCTTAAGGGAATATAAATCAAAATCACAATGAGTTACTACTTCCTTAGGATGACTACTGTGCAAAAAACAGAAAACAAGTGTTGGCAAGGTTGTGGAGAAATTGGAACCCTTGCGCACTGCTGGTGGGTATACGAAAAGGTGCAGCTACTGTGGAAAACAATGTAGTGGTTCCTCAAAAAGTTAAACATAGAACTCTCATATGATCCGGCAACCCCACTTCTGGAGATCCATCCCATCTCTCTCTCTATCTATCTATCTACATATAAAGAATTGAAAGCAGGGACTCGAATAGAGTTTTGTACACCAATGTTCACAGCCCCATTATTCACAATAGCCAAAAGATTGAAACAACCCGTGTTCATTGATGGATGAATGGATAAATAAAATACTGTATATACTGTGAAACAGAATAAAGGAAACCTCATTTGAAATGATATTGGGAGGCCAGAAGGGGCAGCCCTCATGTGCTACCACTTGATATCAATTACAAGAAGAATCATCAGTTACAGACCCCAACAGGAAAAGATGTCCATTGCATTCCCAACAAGAAATTGACTACCCCAGCAACTCAGCCAATGAGTTGAGAAATCATCACTGTGAACTCTTGCTTTCCACCAATGGACTTTTGTTCAAATCAAACCCTCCCAAATCACTCCTCTTTCTCTATAAAATAGCATTCCTCTCCTTTGTGTGCTGGACTTGCCTATGGCTTTTGCTTGTCCTGAATTGTAATTCCTCTGCTATTCCTGAATAACCGCCTTTTTTATTTTCTTAAATCAACAGTACATAAAATGGAATATTATCCAGTCTTAAAAAGAAAGGAAATTCTGATACATGCTAAAACATGGATGAACCTTGAAGACATTATGTTAAGTGAAAGAAGCCAGACACAAAAGGACAAATACTGCTTGATTCCATTAATATGAGGTACCTAGAATAGTCAAATTCACAGAGACAGAAAGTAGAACAGTAGTTACCAGAGGCTGGGGGAGGAGGGAATGGAGAGTCAGTGTTTAATTGATACAGAGTTTCAGTTTGAGGGGTGAAAGTTCTAGAGATGGATGGTGGTGATGATTGCACAACAAGGTGAATGTATATAATGCCACTGAACTGTATACTTAAATGTGGTGAATTTTATGTTATGTATATTTTACCACACACACAAAATGCCTGCCTCTCAGCTTCCATAGACCAGAATTGCTCCCAAGACCCAGAGTCAATTCTGAAATATATTTCTGGATTCACACTGTCTCCTAATTTCTGGCTTCTCTGGATTTTCTTTGCTTGTATCATCAGAGTAGTAAATTAATTTTTTTTCTGTATCATCACTTAGGAAAATACAATAGGAAATATCTCAGAAGAAATCTAGTCCCTCTTATTGCCAGAAACAAAAGTCCATTTGCATGAGTTTAAAAGGGTAGGTGAAATAGTTATACTGATGTTTTTAAACAATTGTGCCACCCGTTGAGGACAGTAGATGTACAAGAGTGGAAGCAGAGAGGTCAGAAGATGTCTTTGCAGTTTTTTAGGGAGATATGACAGTCCCTGGGACTAGCCTGGCAGTGTTGGCATTAGAGGGACGTGGTCATTTTGCAGATTTAGTAGGTGAGATATATTGAGTAGATGTGGTGGACGAGGGAGATAGAAGAACCATGGATACTATCTGTATTTTCATGGATTGTGGTACCATCTACTGAGATGAAAATTACCGGAGAGAAGTAAGTTGGGCATGGGAGGAATCTTGAGTTGTTTTTCTCAGATTACATTGGAAACACATATTTGACCTCCTTGGAGACGATGAAATGGTTAGTTGGATGGGTCTGCAGCTCCAAAGCTGGAGATGTGGATTTGGACATCATTAGCACATAGCTAATGCACACAGCCAACCGTCTGACTGGGTGAGGTGAGCTAGACCAAGTATGGAGACAGAGAAAGAAGGGGTCTAGGTCAGAGCCCTGAGTAACTCCAAAGCTTAGAGGAGCCAGAAAGTGCCACTAGTTTCTTTCCCAGATGCACTCCCAAGCACAAACACTGATCCTTCAGATCAGTTTTATAAGCACATGCATATCCTTAAAATTTTTTTGACTTTTGATTGCGTGATTAACATTTGTGTACAGAACTTACTCTGCAGCTTATTTTTTTTGACTCAATAGTATGTCTTGTAGATCTTAACACACATATTCTTGTACCAATACAATAATAATCTTAGAATATTTTTTCATAACTTGTATTGCAGGACCCTCTTATTTTTGTTCACTCCAAGAATTCTTTGTTCTCCTTGCTCTTTCACTCTTCCATATGTAGTTTAGTATTAGCTGGCGAAGAGTCAGGAAAAGTGCTTTTTTTGGGAATTGCATTCAACTAACATTAATTTAGAAACAATTCACACTCACAATAACATTCTCTTCCTAGTTACCTAGGAATAGTACTCATTTTATTTTGTACTATTTTATACACTTTTTTGTTGTTTCGTAGTTTTTTCTCCCACAAATCTGACATGTTTCTCATTCAGCTTCTTCTTGGATCTTTTATATGATTGGTTCCTATTGATAGGGTTCAGGGCAGGCTGCTCCAAGATGTGCCACACCGGTATGTGGACTATTTCAAGCTGAATGTCCCTCTGTGCCAGGAAGAACCATTGCTGGTTGTCGTGTCCCATGTTGGAGGTAAAGTACCTAGTGGTTGGAAACTATTTAGGCCACATTTGAGTACCAAAGAAGGTTAGGAGGGGGAACTCTGAGGCATTTCTCATCTGAAGTCTATGTTTCTCCAAGGTCATAGGTATTGGAGTTCATCTCAAAGTGCTGAGATAACATCACCTTATTGGGCAGGTAATTTTTACAGAGGTTTGACAGGCAAAGGGTACAGAACTTCACAACAGGTTTACAGAGCAAGATGAAGAGCAACACTATAAGCCTAGTTCTCAGGATAGTTCTAAACCAGAGCCCAAACAGGAAGGCAGTCAGCTGAACAGATCAAAGGACAATGGGCTAAGTGAAATTAATGGTAGCCAATGTGCTTTCTCTGTAATCTTATGTAATTGGGTTTCTACGTCCCCAGAGGCATTTATCCAAGTGAACAGGAGGTGTTCACCAGAGCACAGACATCTTCTTGCTTAGCAAGTAGATAATCAAGGGCTATATGATTATCCAAAACTACCTCAGCCAATGAGTTAAGCAACCTTTGCTGAGCTGAAATTGCTTTGGCTGTGGAATCAGCCAGTTCTGCTAGTGTCAAGGAGAGATTTCTGGTCATTTTTTCTCTGGCACTCACTCTGATCCATGGGAAGAAAGCTCTGCCCACGGAGGCAAACCCAGAGTCATGTAGACCTCCTGGAAGTTCTCATTTAAAGGAACTATGGAGATTCAATGGGAGAGACCAATGAGAGCCCTCTGATTCATTATGCAGAGAGAACAGGACAGTGAATATGGCCAGGGCACACTGTCCTTGTATTCTCCAGCTGCTGTCAAAGCAACAAGTTGTCCAAGCATAAAGGCCTTTACTGAAACCTCCACAGATAACATAAATCAGGGAGTGTAAATAAGGTCCCAGCACAAATGATATCATCTACAGACTCATTCACCAACATAGAGGAATTAGCATTGTATAACCAAGGCTCAGATAGTATGTTGTTAGATACTGAAAGGTTGCCTAAATACATGGGCATGTTAAGAAATATGCAAATGATTCAACTTACATTGATGGTCCCACAAAATTTTTCATACAAATATTCAAAACATCTTGTTTTCTCCTCCCAAGGATGGATTAAAGTAAAGCAAGGACAAGTTTAGGCGAGCATAGCATCCTGACTTGGCAAAATGGACCAGCAGAGCAATTTAGACAAACAGCAGCATCTGGAATCTCAGTGAAAATACTTATAGGGTGAACTAAGGGGTCATTACTGTCTTGAACAGACAGAGGTTTTTGATGGTAAACCCAAAAATCAGAGAAGTTTCCCTCTTTTGAAAGGAATTGGGAAACGTGAACAAGGGCATTGTCCTTCCAGGAAAGGGAAGGAGAAAATAAATAAGAAACAGCAGTGGGATGCGGGTATATACGAGTGGTCCGGTCATCTTGGGAAACCTGTCCGCCTCAGATGTCAGCTGCTTCTCTTCCTAGCCACTTTGATTCGGAGATCCCCAGGGTTTGTACAGGACCAGATGTCAGGTGGAGCCTTCTTCGGCTGTGAGATGTGCACCCAAGTCTCAAGTCCCTGAAGTTTGGCTGCCTTCTGGTGGTCAGGATGGCCTGGTATAGTCCCTTCTAAGAGTCTCAAGGGCAGTAAAATTGGGAACATCACTTTGGAGTGTTGTATCCAGACATTTAAGGAAACAGGAAGAATTTAGGATCCAATTTAGCTTAAAGGTATAACAAAACCTTAAAGGCAATTAATAGGGCTAGAATTTAATATCTATACAGGTGAAAACAGAATTTTTTCCTCCACAATTAGCTTGGCTTTTATTAAAGGTAATCAAAGTAAAACTAATTTGTTTGTATTAAACTCCGCCTGATTATTTATATAAATGAAACAAGGATAGTGATTGACCATATAAGCTCTTTTTAAAGATTGCTTTTCTGGAACCTTGTAAGCAAGGTACTATGCTGATTTTTCAAGCAGTTTCTTAAAGCCATCAGTCAGGTCTGAGTCTATGTACATTTTTCTTAAATATAACCTTCTAGTCAAAGCTTTGGCTTGCGCAATGCAACCAATGTTTCTAATTGTGTTTTGTTACAAGGAGAACAGATCTTCACTGAGCCTGTGCAAATACATATATCATCACAAAAAGAATACTTAAAAGTCCCTAAATTCTGGAGGGATCAGGTAGAGAAAAAAAATGTTTCAACCTTGTTGCAAAGATACACTTTACCAAAATGTTGTAAGTTATAGATTGCTTAAAGTAGAGGAGAAAAAGGGGTCGTTTACATCTGGAAAACAAAACGTCAAAGCAATCAGTCTTCCACTCGAGTTCCAGAAATTTCCACCCAGTTCAGAGTTATGATTTTAAAGTTGTCAAAATCTGTGTTCCAGGGTACTTGTCAGTCTTTTTTCAAGAATCTCTTTGAAAATGGAACATATTTGTAGAAGCATCAGCGTAAAACAATAACTGACTGTGACTGACAAAAGACTTACAAAAAGGCAATGGGCAAATACAATTGACAAGGAAATTTGGGTATTTTTTGATGTACATTTTAGATAGTAACTAGAACTGCAGTTAATAACGTTATAATAGGACATATCAGATTTTTAGGAATTATATACAATTTCTACAACACATTAGTAACGTTCACCCATACAATAAACCTAAAAAGATTTATTATTGCTTATTTGGCCATGTTTCTCATGTAATTTGATATATCAAATAAGCCTAATTAGTGTAATATGTCTCTTTTTATAAGGAGAGGGAATAAATCTTTTGAGATGTCCAAGGTGCCACTCAGAAAATCCCAAAATTATATCCAGGTTGAAAAAAACTTCATTTAGAATTTGAATATTTTGGGAAGCTTGTCAAAATAGCAAAAGGTTTGGACGCTTGACCAAATAAGATCACACATCAGTATAAAATAATATTTAAGTATCTATTTGACCAAAGTAACAGAACAGGTTTCAAAGGCAAATAAAAAAGTCACGTGGTGATAAGCAAAACTCAATTTCAACCCTAAGAAGATTGAGTTTTCCTAAGAAAGTAGAGACCTAATTTTAAAAAGCACAAGAAATCATTTTGATAAAACATAAAATCTCTGTTTTGTAGGCATATTACTTAAAGGCAAAGAAGCTTTCCAAATCTGTTATCACGAGTAGACCAATAGCCCAAGAAAACCTTGTCCTTTCCATAGAAAAGAAGGCCAAGTTTTAATTTTGCATCACCTTATTTTAGTATTAAAGCTCATTTTAATAAATTCATTTTAATCTTACCCAGCCTGACCACACATTAAAATTCTTTTCACAAGATTCTTTTCCATAAACCTTCTACAGCTTTCTTTTTACATTTAGATTTTGTCCTATGATTCCCTCTTTCCCATTCCAAAATAACCAGCTTCTTTTTAAGACAAAATTACTTTCTTTTTGCTCAATAAAATGCATTTCCAATCCTTATACCTTCTTTTACCGAAAACACATGCTACTTCCCTTGCATACAGGGGTGTTTCCCTTTTTATTTCTTGTAGCTTTAGTTACATATATTAGAATTCTTAACCCTTAGGGTCCCCAATTCCTGGTAAAAATTAAGAAATAAGAAATTGTGAACTATATTAGCATTTTGTGGCTTAGCAAACCTAAAATACCTTTTATAAATTTCTAGAAACATTGCCCTTTTTTCTGTGGAAAATTTCTCAGCATGGCATAGAACTTGTTCACTAATAGACTCAAATATCTTTAGTTTTCTGCCACAGGAAGCCAAAATGAGATAAACTTATCTTCGGTAATTAATGTTTTGGTATTTTGTTTAGTTTGGAAAATGATTTAGGGATTCGATGAGTAGCCATTATTTAGTTTAACTTAGTATAAACTTTGATCTCATTTACATTTATTTTAATTACTTGCTTTAGCAATCATGCTTGGAGTAGACATTAAACAGCCAACCGTCATCTTGTTACTTTCTTGCTGACAAATTTTGTAGCAGACAGAGACAGCATGAGCCTACATGACTCGTGAACCCAGGCAGAGAGAAAAGTTGCACGTTTGCATTACACCCAACTAATGACTCTGAAGATATGCCTACTTTTTATTTACACCAACAACCTTCAGCCAGCTTTTATTTACTAAAGATTAATTCTAGATCACATAAACTTGAAAAGCATTTGAGTTAGTTTCTTTTATATTTCTGAGATTTAGGAATACTTAATTTATAAGTAGTTAATTTCAAGCCAATTAAATTGAGCTTTTTACAAGTCAATTCTAGTAACATCATTTGGAGGTAGAAAAATATCACATCTCTATAACATGCATACATAGACACATAGACAGACACAAAGAAAGATCTCATAGCTTTCATTTAAAGAACTTTAGACATGTCTCAAAAGAATAATCGGATCCAAGCTGTATTTCTGGCAGATGGACTAAGGTGAAGTTTAGCTGTTCAGAGACGGCTGAAGTCTCTTACTGAAGGTTTTTATTTGCATCATTTTAGAGCTACTTTTGGAGTCATTTTGTCTATCATCAAAAGTCTAGGGTAGTTGATATTTAAACTTTTCCTTCTAGTTTTTATTTGTTCCAGTTAACTTAGAAATAGCAATAAGGAGTTAAGCTTTTGAATCCTCAGAGGTCTGATTTTAAAGGGGCAGGTTTTTGCAGAGAGGAAGAGCGGAAGGTGGCATCTGGGGTGGAGCCTGAGACAAAGGAGTCTGGGAAGACAAGATGGTGCCTGAGACAGAGAAAGGGGGAAGGGAGCAGGAGGCTTAAGAAACCTTTTTGTTTTCCCTCAGCTTTTTAGTTGTTTTGGTGAATTTAGACAAGATGTCTAGTAGTGAGGCAATTTTAGAGCTTTGTGGGTATCCAGTGAAAATACACTTACCATTTGTTTTGCTTCATTTTAGAGCCATGGTCTTCCAATATGATTTTAAGAAAAGCTAGTTTGGGGAGATTGAAAGTTCTCCATGATGGCCATTGCAATTCTGAACTGCTTTTGGTCAGTTCATCCCACTTAGTTAAAAGTGCACATATAGAGGCCCACAGTTCTTAAACATAACCCGGCTGGCATCCCTGAAGGAGGATTTCCCTCAGAACATTTAGATGACTGGGATCCCATTTCCGAAATGTCCTCTGAAAACCCAAGAAAGTCTCTGGAGTCCTAGCCCTGAGCCCTGAAGGAATCTAAAGACAAAAGAGTTGCTGTATTCCCAACCCTGATTCCAAAAGGAACCTGAAAACCAAAGAAACCTCCAGGAAGTCAGCCAGCTTTGAGCAGTCCCACGAGTCCTTCTAGGAGGTGAAGTATCAAACCTGACTGTGATCTGGAGGACCCCACCCTTGGGCCCACAACACTGATGTTCATGCCAAATCCTAGACATGAATGATGCCAGCAGCTCTGTTCATCACTGCTCCAAGCTGGAAACCACACAATGTCCTTCAAAGAGCAAATGGCTAAACATAGGGTTGGGGGTTAGTTGAACAGTGGGTGGAAGTGGAGAGAGGTGTTGGGAGACACATACCAGAGGAGGACTGGGCAGGACCGGGCAATGGATTGTGTGTGATTTGGGGAGATACAGGATGAGGACACACTTCTGGAGTTTGGAAAGAGTGAGGTCACCAGGTGAACAGGGATACAGTCCACTCAGCGGGGAAGCCTGGGGCACGGCCCAGATGACGCTGAACAAACTTTTAGTGTCAGATCATTCTTGGAATGTAATGTTCAGGCAACATCCAAGCCAGAAGATCAACCAGGCAGTTGTATGTCTGATTCTGGGTGGAGATAAATCTGGGGTGCATAAGCACTAAGGTGGTAATGAATGCCTTCAGAATGGATTGGATCACCCAGAGGTTATTTAAAACAATGAAAGCATAGAGATAAAAGATTACGGCCCTGAGTTGAGCATGGGAGCACTTCAATTATTAAAACCCAGGCAGATGAGGCTCTGCTGGCAAACATTCCTGCGGAGGAGCATCCAGAGAGGTAGAAAGAGAAGGAGAAGATTCTGGCATCAGGAGCAGAAACCAGAGTGTCCTCAGAAACAAGGAGGAGCCCATCCCCACTTCTTTGCCCCTGTCCGCCCCAGAGCCAGGCAGGTGCTGGTATCCCAGCCCCTCAGTCTCTCTGCTCCACCCTGACCTGGGGCCAACCAGGGTGGGTGGGACCCCAAGCCTCTAGGTCATTGGCCTCTTCCATATACCAGAGCCCCTGGAGATTCAGTGGGCTGTCCCAACCCTCCAAGACCTGGGGCTGGCAGTCCTGATCTCTGGGCCAGTGCAGTCCTGCTCTGCAGGAGACTCAGGCTGCTTTCCCAAGGGAAGGATATTCCTGTCACATGGCAGGGATGAGCCAAGGGGGCAGCATCCCTTTGCACCTGGACCCCATCTTACAAACTTTGAGTGCCCTCCACTCTGGAGAAACAAGATGACTGATGCTTCAGGCCCCACTGGCCTACTGATATCCACTGCTCTCATGGGAGGCATGAGCTCTCATTAGGTCCAGGGTTACCCAGCAGGCAGGGGAAAGACACACACAACACATACACTCACACACTCCCCAAGGGCCAGTTGGTCCTCCTGCTGGGGCCCAGCAGTGGTGGTAGTAAAAAAAATTTCAGGAGACCATCGCTGCCACTTCTTGGTCCCCTAAGCTGTCACCCCCAGCTGATTCAAGTTTGTTTGTTTGTTTGTTTGTTTGATGTTACCACAAATTGAGAGCTTGGAGCTTCCTAATCTGCCATTGCATTTTATTCTTTCTACTCCACTCCTTCTCCAAAGCACACAATCATAATTAAGAAAACAATATTATGCATATATTGCATTTGGCTTTCAAACTTGAACCAAGGTTAGTAAGAGAGGGAAATTGAGTTGTCTTTGTTAAGAGAATTTTATCTTTTTTTGGTACTGTCAAAATGTTCAAGTATAGTCTATAAAAACTTTAATATGTTCAAAATTGAGAAACATACATAAGTGGTTCCTCATTGCTGTCTCTGGTCCTATCCTCTCCCCCCACCTCCAGGCTGCAACTATTTACTGGGGGGCTTTGGGGAGAAAAGAAAAGAAAAAAAAGAAGATTGGCAACAGATGTTAGCTCAGGTGCCAATCTTAAAAAGAAATATTGATTTAGTTGGTACTTTACAGATTACAAATGCTGTTATATATGTAAACTGTGAAATGAAGAGTTGGTCTTCTCACCACATCCTCACATGGTCTTTCCTCTGTACACTATAGCTTATAAAAACTTTAATATGTTCAAAATTGAGGGACATAAATAAGTGGTTCCTCATCGCTCTCTCTCGTCCTATCCTCTTCCCCCACCTCCAGGCTGCACAGCCTCCACTCCAGCTCTTGTGACACTGGACTCACCTGCTGAAACACCTACCTCCCCACTGGTCTAGGAGCTTCTGCCCTCACTCATCTCTATTGCCTGTGTTCACACATATGTAAGGCCACTGCAGCTACTAACATGGTAAGTGAGGGAATTATTTCTCCACTGAGCCACTGGATGAGAAGAAAAACTTTCCCATCTCTTCTGTGAAGACACAGCCTCAATGGAGACTAGAGCAAGTGAGTGTGAATGCTGGGAAGATTATTTCCACACCCATCCCTCACCTGCTGCACGCCTAACAGGGTGGTGAACATAATGGACACCAATATTTCCCAGGGTGTTTAGAGGATCCAGGCCCGAAGGAGAAACCCGACCACTTGGCAAAAGAGGGATCAATCCAGGAATGAGAGCAAGTCCCTTCTCACCTGTTGTGTCATTGTCAGGAGCTCAGCTGCCACCCGTCCTCCTCTGTGTCTCATCCAGGAACAGTTTGAAAACTAAGCAGATCAAGCTGATGAAAAAGAAGGAAGTCATGAGAATCCAGTCTTTAAAACAAAAGAGAGACCACATAGGTAGGGAGTATCGCTGGATACACCAGGCACGAACCCCTGAACATTCACCTGGGAGTGGCCCCCACCCAGCCCAACCCACAGGAATGCCCTGTGAGTGAAGACCAGCAGGGAGACCCTCTCCCCTCCCAGGGTCAAAAGTAAGAAGGCTTTGGTGACTTCGCACATAGGAAGATAGCAATATCCCTATTTTACAGATAACAAAATGAGCATCGGGGGTGTTATGGGCTGGACTGTGTCCCCCTAACTCACATGTTGAAGTGCCAAGCCCCACTGTGTCTGTATTTAGAGACAGAGTCTTTAAAGAGCTAATGAACATTAAATGAGGTCCTCTGGGTGGGGCCCTAACCATAAGACTGGTGTCCTTGTAAGAAGAGGAAGACACACAGAGGAAAGACCATGTGAGGACGTGGTGAGAAGGCAGCTGTCTGCAAGCCAAGGAGAGAGGTCTCTGGAGAAACCAACCCTGCTGACATCTTGATCAACTTTCAGCCTCCAGAATTGCGAGAAAATACATTTCTGTTATTTAAGCCCAGTTTGTAGTATTTGGTTAAGGCAGCCCTTGCCAAATAATAATAGTTTTAGACTTTAATTAGACCTCCTGTTCATAGTTGTTATTTAATTTTTAATTCCTAGGATTAAAACCATATCCTAGGAAACCCTCACAATTGTCACATGGGGATTCTTGTCTCCACAGCAGCACACCACTCTGGAATTTATGGGTTAATAATTCTTGGTTAGGTGCACCCGATTGCTTCTCCAACACCACCCCAGCCCTTTAGAGCCCCCACCCTCCCTGCTGTGCCCTGCCACCACTCTCTGGATGCACCTGCCTTCAGTCCCCTTGGCTCCTCCACATGTGGGATTCAGATAACATCAGAAATTCAGCCCTAGCTCTGCTTAACATGGCCTCGGACATGTGGCCAGGCTCCTGTGGTATCTCTTTTTTTTTTTTTTTTTTAGGAAGATTAGCCCTGAGCTAACATCTGCTGCCAATCCTCCTCTTTTTGCTGAGGAAGACTGGCCCTGAGCTAACATCCATGACCACCTTCATCTAGTTAATATGTGGGACACCTCCCACAGCATGGCTTGCCAAGCAGTGCCCTGTCCGCACCCGGGATCCAAACCAGCAAACCCTGGGCTGTCAAAGCAGAATGTGCGAACTTAACCTCTGCGCCACCGGGCCGGCCCCTGTAGTATCTTTTTAGTGGTGAGTGGAACAATCTAAGGACTCATGTCAGTGACTCTCATTACACAAGTCAGGCACTAACCCCTCTCACCCAGGGAAGAAGGAGGAGTGCACACATCACAAGTCTAGTCGTGTCCCACAGTCCCCACAGGGCAGACAGGCGGAGCAAACAGAGAGTGCAGGAGTTTAATTTGGGGGAATTGAGTTGACTCCTGCAGATATCTTAGTGAAATGCTAGCTAGAGTTCCGTCTTAGTCATTAGCATTGGCAGAAACATTCTTCACCTCACAATTTACGTATATACATATATATTTGTAAACTATAAAGTACCACCTAAATCAATATTTTTTTAAAAGATTGGCACTGGAGCTAACATCTGTTGCCAATCTTCTTCTTCTCCCCAAAGCCCCCCAGTATGTAGTTGTATGTTCTAGTGGTGGGTGCCTTTGCTTGTGCTATGTGGGACGCCACCTCAGCATGGCTTGATGAGCAGTGCCATCTCCGTGTCCAGGATCCAAACCGGTGAAATCCTGGGTCACTGAAGTGGAGCACACAAACTTAACCACCTGGCCACGGGGCTGGCCCTAAATCAATATTAATCATTAACTACTGCAAGGTCAAATACTGATAATGTGTCAGGAACAAGGATGGCTTAAAACACTTTGACCCTGGAGGTCCCAAAAAGAGAAAACATTTCTCGTAGCTTTAATTGAAACCCTGCGATGGGGATTTACATGTATTTGCTTCTTTAACCTCTACCATAACCCTGCTAGTTATAGACAAGTTATTCATTTTATAAGTGACATGAGCTAGGTTCAGAAAGCTTGATTAAAATGACAAAATCATGAGGCTAGAAAATGACAGAGCCAGAACTTAAACTTAGCTCTGCCTGTCTCTGAATCTCAAATTCCTAAACCCGGTGGTCTTGAGGGGTGGCCCCCAGACTCTAGCTTTACCTGGATATGTCACCTCTCAGATCAGTGATCAGAGACACCTCTTCTTATCACAGTGCTTCCCAGTGCAGCCTATTTACACAGTCTTCCATGCCCAGGTTCTCCCACCGCAGGGGTCCTCAAGGGTGCTCAACCAACTTCCCCAAATCAGCCGCAACTTTCCTCTGCTTTACATGTCAGTTTCACCACGCAAAAAAGTCTCAGGCCCCTCTGACCTTTCAGCATGGCTGATGACCAAGCCTCAAGCCCACAGGATAATACTATCTCCCCATCCCACAGCTGCATCTGTCATAGCCCCCACTGGGTTTTATAACTGACATTTATCACTTGACCCAGGTGGCTGGGACAGCTGGCCTCCTTTGGACAAAGCAGGCAAGCTGCAGGGTGCTCCTCTCCTACTGCCCCGCATGTATGCACTCACGGAGAGGGCCAGGGGAGGGCCAGTATCAGCTCACAGTCACAGATTTCTCACAAGGTTAGTGCCTTAGGGAATAGGAGAGCATGGCTTTCCTGACTCCAGAGTTGAGGGCAGTACCTGCTGATGGAAGGGCATGCCTGATGAGTTCCCTGTCTGTTCCCTAGGGTGTCTGCCTTGTGTGGTCACACTCCTTTGGCAAGCTGTTCTCGGCCTTGTGACTTGACGAAGTCTTTCCCTCTCTGGGTGTCAAAAGATTCATTTGTGATGAGAGGCAGTGTCTGTCAGAAGAACAAATGAGGCCTGGAATGAACCATCAGGCAGAGGGACAGCTTGACTGACTCTGCGGTCTGTTGCAGGCAAAGAGGGTGAGAAAACCACCACTGCCAAACAATGCAAATGGGCCCTTGGAAAAGTAGAAGGGGATGTGAGGCACAGCTGAGGGAAATGGGGACCACTGCCTTCACTGGCAAATGATCACTGGAAGAGTGTGCCCCACACCATCAGAGCCCTGCTGACCCGATACTCAGCCATCGTGAGGGTCACTGCGAGGCCACAGGCACCAGTCACAAGGCATGTGTAGTTGGAGTGATGGGCTTAAATAAAGGCAAGAGGGCTCCTAAAGGGGTGAGAGTCAGCAGGAACTTTGGGAAAGGTCAGGGACTTGGGGATGGTGTGAGTGGTCCATGACACTCTCCTCAGATTCCCAAGATGCCAGGTGTCTGGATTACAGCCACCTCCACACCCCACCAAAGCAGCCACTGCCACCCCCCCCCCACCCTTCCTCTCACCACTGCCAATAATATCTCAGCATAGGCCCAATAGAGCGGTGAAAGCTGGGTCCCCAGGTCACATCTGTGGCCTCTGAACCAGACCTGGTTTCATGGGGAAGGGGGGCATGAGGCAGGATGAAATCCACTGAGGCATGGGTGGTGAGGATCCCTGAGTCCCATTCCAGTGTATGGTCATGGCAACTGACAATCTCTGGACCACAAGACAGTCCTTCCAAGACCAGGCCAGAGGCAGCCCGTTCCCTGGTCCCAAAACCTGGGGTACCCAGCTCCTCCCAGGGCAACACAGGAAATGATGGAAGGCCTGTCTCACCACTCACATCCTTCTCCCCACCACTGCCGAGACAATCAACCTCCCTCAGGAGGAAGGACATGGTCGGCAAGGACCCGGATGAAGCTGGTGCTACCTCCCATGTCAGGCACATGACATGCACAGGAGCTTCCTCCCAAAACAGGGGCAATGACACCTCCCAGAAAACCTTCAGGACTCAGGGCCCTTTCCTCTGTCCTTGCCCCACTGACAGAGTCTTGGCCCAAATGAGTGGGACAGTCAGCCTCCTTTGGGTATATCAGGCAAGCCCTAGGGTGGTCTCCCTCCGCCCCTCCTCGGTAGACTCAGGGAGTGGGCCAGGAGAGGGCTTCTCTCAGCCCTTCTTGTCAGGTATCTCCCAAGGGGAGCACCCTAGGCAGCAGCAATGCAGGCTTTCCTCAGTCCAGAGTGGAGGGTGGGAACCGCTGATAGGAGAGCATGCCTGTGGGTTTCCCCTTCGTTCCCTGGGTGGCATGCCTGTGCTGCCACACTCCTTTGGCAAGCCTTTCTCAGCCTTCTGACTTGACACAGCCTTTCCAACTCCTGGGGAAGAAAGGTTCATTCGTGATGAGAGGCTGTGTTTTTTCCAGCAATAAGTGAGGATGGGGATGAACCAGCTGGCACAGGGAGAGTCTTGCTGCCCTTCTGGGTCAGATGTGAGCAAACAGGGCTGGAAAATCTCTTCCAAGGAGGCAGCAGTGACCTGAGCGGAACGGGGGAAGGGGATGTGAAACACAGCTGAAGGAAAGCAGGCAAGCCAGAGTGCGCCTCCCCCTGTGCCCTGTGGCTGTGCACTCAGGGAAAGAGCCAGGAGAAGGTGTCTCTCCGCCCTTATTCTAGGATTTCTGGCAAGGGTAGTGCCCCAGGCAGCAGGACATCAGGCTTGTCTGACTCCTGGAGCTGAGGGTGAGTCCTGCTGAGGGAAGAGCTTGCATGGAGGGCTCCTGGTTTGCTCCCTAGGTGGCCTGTCTGCCTTGCCACACTACTGAGCAAGGCATTCTGGGACTTCTGAATAGACAGGGCCTTTCCTCCTCCTGGAGTCAAAGGGTTCATTTGTGATGTGGGGCTGTGATTTTTCTACCAGTCACTGAGGCCTGGAATGAGCCAGCTGGCAGAGAGACAGCCTGGGTGTCCTCCCCTAGTCGTTGTTGGAAAACAGGGTCAGAAGGCCTCCCCGTGAGAAGGCCAGCAGCCACCTGAGCCGAAGGTCAGAAGGGGAGGTGAGAAACAGGAGAAGGAAAGGTGGACCCTAGTTCACCTTTGAACATTTCTACCCCAGGAGGAGGGAAGACTGTGCCTAGTCTGTCAGAAGGCCTGGAGCTCCTTGCAAAGAAGAGCGGCACAGCAGACTGGCCACCTACGTAACGGATGGGGCATCCCCCCAGGTAAGTGCTTGCACTGGGAGGACCCACCCACATGCCACTCTGGGGCAGAGGGAGAGGAGAACCCTATAACTTGCCGACTTTCCCAAAGAGGGCCAGCCAACGCAGCCCCTCGAGCCAAGACGGTGTCCATGGGACTGCTAGGAAGGAAAGAGCCCTGGGTCCAGAAAGTTTTCGGTGAAGGGTCATCAGCTCTATCAGAGGTAGAAGCTGCTGGAATTCTGGTGTGCCCGACCTGGGAGCTGCTGCCCGCCGCACCCGGGTCCTTAGTGCCCTGCCTGGGCTCCCCAGGGAGGATGCCAGACTTAGTCTTGGCCTTGGCCTGAGGGATGCCTGCGGTGATGGGGGCGTTCCACAGTTGCCTGGGCTTCCCTGGGAGAGTCAGAGATCCCTGGGTGGTGGCCTTATGGAACGGGCCACCTCTGGCCAAGTCTAGGGGAGGGAGCCGCCTCAGGGTCGAGATGGGTGGTGGCCAGCATCATCCTCACCAGGAGCAGCCCTCGGGGATCTTTCGCAGGGATTGTGTCACGCCCCGCCTTCCCCGTCGGATGCTATCCTCCTGCACCCAGATCCAGGTTGGAGGCCACGGATGACGCCTGGAAACTGCCTTTCAGCACCCTGTCTGGCCTTCCCTGCGCCTTGTAGGGCAGCGGTGGGAGAAAAACCTGTAGGGACGGCTGGACGTTGGCTTCGTGGGCTGCCACGTGGGCATCCAGAATCTTGGGGACCTGAGGAGAGGAGGGCAGGTGCACCCATGGCCTCTCTACCTCCCCGACCTGACCTAGGGTTCTGACTGACTCTCACGACTGTGGGAGCCCTGCTCCCTGGCCTGAGGACCATTCCTCCCACTGTGCATGCACGGGTGGGAGGGAGGGGTGGGGGGAGGAATCCGGCCTCTGGCCTCACTGGGAGCCCCGCACTGGGTGGGGGGGATCTGGCGGGGTGGGGGCGCCCTCTGGCGGAGGCCCCGTGCAGCTGCCAGGGAGCTGGGGTTCCCACTTCCTTCAGGGCTTCTCATGACCCTTTCCCCTCTCTGCTCAGGTAGCTGCTTTCCTCCTTGGAAGAGGTTTTCTGGCCCTGTTTGCTCCCAACTGACCCAGAAGGGCAGCAAGACTCCCTGTGCCAGCTGGTTCATCCCCATCCTCACTTATTGCTGGAAAAAACACAGCCTCTCATCACAAATGAACCTTTCTTCCCCAGGAGTTGGGAAAGCTGTGTCAAGTCAGAAGGCTGAGAAAGGCTTGCCAAAGGAGTGTGGCAGCACAGGCATGCCACCCAGGGAACGAAGGGGAAACCCACAGGCATGCTCTCCTATCAGCGGTTCCCATCCTCCACTCTGGACTGAGGAAAGCCCGCATTCCTTCCGCCTAGGGTGCTCCCCTTGGGAGATACCTGACAAGAAGGGCTGAGAGAAGCCCTCTCCTGGCCCACTCCCTGAGTCCACCGAGGAGGGGCGGAGGGAGACCACCCTAGGGCTTGCCTGATATACCCAAAGGAGGCTGACTGTCCCACTCATTTGGGCCAAGACTCTGTCAGTGGGGCAAGGACAGAGAAAAGGGCCCTGAGTCCTGAAGGTTTTCTGGGAGGTGTCACTGGCCCTGCTGGGGGAGGGAGCCCCTGGGTGTGTCATGTGCCCGACATGGGAGGTAGTGCCTGCTTCATCTGGGTCCTTGCTAGCCATGCCCTGCGTCCCAAGGGAGGTTGATGGTCTCGGCAGTGGTGGGGAGAGGGATCTTCGTACCTCACAGAGACCTCCCCTAATCTAAGAGATGCCCTCTGAACTCAGAGAGACCTCTCCTGACCTCACAGAGCCCTCGCCTGACCTCAGAGACACCCCATCTGACCTCACCTGGATCTCCCCTGACCTCACAAAGAAACCCTCTCACCTCACAGAGACCTACCAAGACCTCACAGAGACCCCTTTCTGTCCTCAAAGGGCCCTCCTATGACCTCAAAGAGACCTACTCTGATGTCACATCCTCCGCTGAACTCATAGAGACCCCCTCTGACCTCACAGAGACATCCCCCTGACCTCACAGAGATGTCCAACATCACAGACACCCCATCTGATCTCATAGAGATGTCAAGTGACCTCAGAGACCACCTCTGACTACAGTGACCCCTTCTCTGACCTCAAAGAGAACCCTGGTGATGACACAGAAACATCCCCTGACATCATAGATTCCTCCCCTGAACTCAAAGACCTCCCTGACCCCAGAGACATCCCTGATCTCATAGGGACCTCCTGTGACCACACAGAGAACTCCTCTGAAATCACAAAGACTTCCTCTGACATCAAAGAGACGTTAGCTGACCTCAGAGACCTACTGTGACCTCACAGGGACCTCCCCTGACTTCACAGAGACCCCACTTGGCCTCACAGAGACCTCCTCTGTTCTCAAAGAGATGCCATCTGACCTCACAAACTCATCCTCTGGTTTCATAAAGACACACCCTGACCTCAAAGAGACCCCACAGAGACTTCTCTGACATCACAGGGACCACCTTTGACATCACAAAGTCCTTCCTGACCTCACAGTGACCCCCTCTAACCAAACAGAGACCCCCCTGACCTCACAGAGACCTCCTTGATCTCACAGAGGTCTGCTCTGACCACACAGAGACCTCCCCTGACCTCACAGAGAGCCCTCTGACTTCACTGAGGCCTCCTCTGACCTTGCAGATAGCCCCTCTGACCATACACATACCTCCCTTGCCCTGATGATGACCCGCTCTGACACACGGAGACATCCCCTGATCTCACAGAGACCTCCATGACCTTGCTGAGACCCCATCTCACATCAAGAGACCTCCCTAACCTCACAGAGACCAACTGTGCCCTCACAAAGACCTCCCGTGACCTCACTGAGAAACCCTTTGACCTCACAGAGACCTCCCCACACCTCATAGAGACTCCCTCAGATGACACAGAGACCTCACATCACCTCACAGTGATGTCCTCTGGGCTAGCAGAGACCTCCTGCGAACTCAGATAGACCACTTTGACCTCAGAGAGAACTCCCCTGACCTAAAAGAGAACTCCCTGACCTAAAAGACCTCCCCTGACTGCACAGATACCTCCCCTGAGCTCACAGAGACCTCCCTGACCTCAGAGACCTCAGTGGCATCAGAGACCTCCACTGAACTCAGAGACATCAAGTGAGCACAAAGAGACCTCTCTGATCTCAAAGACACCTCCCTGACATCAAAGAGACCTGTGTGAGGTCACAGAGACATCCAGTGATGTCACAGAGACCACTCTGACCTCACAGAGACCTCATGTGACCTCACAGAGACCTCCAGTGACCTCAAAGAGACCATCTTTATCCTCAAAGAGACCTCTCCAACCTCACAGAGACATTCTCTGAACACACAGAGACCTCCCTGCCCTCTGAGACATTCTCTGATCTCACAGAAACCTCCCCTGACCTGGAATAGACCTCCCCTGTCTCACAGAGACCTTGCCTGACATCACAGATACCTCCCTGTCTTTGAGGACCGCTCCTGACCTCAGAAAGACACCCTCTGATCTCACAGAGACCTTCCCTGACCTATAGAGACCCACTTTTATCTCATAGAGACCTCCCCTGATGTCACATAGACCTCCCCTGAACTCACAGAGGCCTGCCTGAACTCACAGAGATCTCCTTGATCTCAGAGACCTCCCATGACCTCACAGATACCCACTCTGACCTCACAGAGAGCTGATCTTGCCACACAGAACTTGGTCTGACTTCACAGAGACCTCCCCTGACATCACAACATGCTCTCTGACCTCACTGTGACAAGATCTAATCTCACAGAGACCTCTGATCTCACAGAGACCTCCTTGAAATCACAGAGGTCTCTCCTGACCTCACAGAGACCTCTCTGCCATCTGAGAAACACCCAGATCTCACAGAAATCTCCCCAGACATCAGATAGGCCTCCCTTCTCTCACAGAGACCTCGCCTACCATCAGAGACACATCTCTGTCCTCACAGACCTACCCTGACCTGAGAGACAGCCCCTCTGACCTCACAGAGATATCCCTTACTTCACAGAGACATCCTTGACTTCACAGAGACCTCTCCTACCTCACAGAGACTTTACTTGACTTCATAGACACACCATCTGGCCACAAAGAGACCTCCCCCTAACTCACAGAAAGCCCCTCTGACCTCATTGAGACCTCCCCTGGCCTCACAGATACACACTCTGATGTCACAGAGACCTCCCCTGCCCTCACAAAGACAACTTCTGAAACACAGAGACCTCCCAAGACCTCACCGAGAACTCCCATGACCCCACAGAAACCACCTCTGACCCCACAGAGTACTCCCTGACCTCACAGAAGCCACAGCTGACATCAAGAGACCTCTCTGACCTCAGAGAGACAACCCTGACCTCAGAGAGACATCCGCTTACATCACAGAGACCTACCCTGATCTCACAGAAACCTCCCCTTATATCATAGATATCTCCTCTGACCTCACAGAGAATTCCTCTGACAACACACAGACCTCTGCTGACCTCGGAGACCTCACATCCCCTCGCAGAAGCCTCCTTTGAACTCAGAGAACTCCCTTGATTTCAGAGATCTCCCTGACCTGACAGAGACCTCCCATGAAGACACAGAGAACTGTGGGGGACTGGAATTGGCCATCCCAAGATACGTCTCTTTAGCATGAGGATTATTTTGGGCTGGTTAATTTTAAAAACTGCAGACATGGGGGCTGGCCCGATGGCCAAGTGGTGAGTTTGCGCGCTCCTCTTCAGTGGCCCAGGGTTTTGCTAGTTTGAGTCCTGGGTGTGAACATGGCACCGCTCATCAAGCCATGCTGAGGCAGCATCCCACATGCCACAACTGGAAGGACCAACAACTAAGAATACACAGCTGTGTAGAGGGGCGCTTTGGGGAGAAAAAGGAAAAATTAAAAAAAATTTAAAAATCTTTCAAAAAACTGCAGACATGAGAGAAACTCTGAAAAGTAGAATTTACTTACCCTCTGTTAAGAGATATTTACATTTGTAAAGGAAATTTCCATCTGTAAAGATATCTCCCTTTCTGTACCAGGAAGAAGGGGGATGACCTTATCTCTAGAAACTCTTATCAATGCAGAAGGCAAGGACTTATATCTGTATATAACCTTACTCTTGTGTACTGTGCTTTTCTGATAATCTCCCATAACTGACTCCCTCCACCCCCAACATCCTCCTTTGTCTTTAGCTGAAGATGGTATTTAAGGTGATGGCTTCAGCCATTTTGGGGAGTTACTCAGTTTTTCTAGGTCTCTCCCATGTATACATGTTATAAAGCTTTAATTTTCTCCTGCTATTCTGTCTCATGTGAATTTAATTCATTGTACAGCCAGAAGGACCCAGAGTGGATGGAGGAAATGTCTTCCTCCCCTGCAGAACTCTGACCTCACAGAGATGACCCTGAACTCAGAGACCTGCATGGCCACCCAGAGACCTCCCCTGACATGAAAGACCACCCATGATCAAACAGAGACAACATCTGTCCTCACAGAGACTCCCTCTGACCACACAGAGGCCTCCCCTGACCTAACAGAGAACTTCCCTGGCCACATGGCTCTCCCATGTGATCAGAGGCAACCCCTCTGACCTCACAGAGACCAAATCTGACCTCATAGAGACCTGCCCTGACCTCACAGAGACACCCACTTACCTCACAGAGACCCACCGCTGAACTCAGGGGGAGTGCCCCTGACCTCACAGATACCTCCCCTGACCTCACATATACCCCCTCTGACCTCACAGAGTCCTCCCTTGAATTCACAGTGACCCTGTCAGAACTGACAGGGACCTGCCCTTATCACTGACTAGTTGTCCTGAGGAACTCAAGAGTGGGTTTACAAGAATTTAACTTTTTCCAAATTTTTTCCTTTTGTTATGTTAAGAAGATGCCATCACCAACCTCCTGGTGCCAGACCAGACCTTCCCACAAGAGCTACATGTATGACCTTTGCCTTATTTTTAATGCTAAGTTCTCTCCAGGAGGAGCGTAGGCCTTGTTACCATCACCTGCAGTGTGTGTGGAAGCATGCTTTCTATCTGAGTCTGTGCAAGAGGATACTCACCTCTCCCTTTTGAATATTCATTCCCCATCTGAAATAAATGTCCCTCCTTCCCTTTGTCTGGGGACACCATGACTCTGGAAATGATTCCTCATGGTCTCCTATTTGCTGCAAATATAGCTTACTTTGTGAGACAACTACTTCTGGTAGAGAGTCTGATGTAACTCACCAGGATGGAACGCGTTTTGCTTTCAGTAACAAATTGGCACCCAATATCGGGTTTGCCTCTTTGTGGTGCTCATGTTGCCAGCTTGATGTCTCCGCCCCCTCGGGAGACCCAGCAGCAGCTGCACTGAGCGCTTTGCTCTGTGGATCTTTCAATGGAGGTGAGTGGCGCCAACCGCACAGCATGGCTATAAGATTTATTTCTTTAAGTTGCCTCATAAAGTCTTCCTGTTAATGTCTGGCTTCAGGGTTTGAGTCCCATCTGGGGGTAGCCTGGCTCAGGGGAGTGAGAGTCCCCTCTGAATGGAAGGATTGCATGACCCAGCTACTCAGGATGGGACGATGCTTGGCTCTGGTGAAACAGGAGCAATCCCTGTTGACTAGTCTAGGGTTCCGGATCCCTCTGGAGAATGAATCTCCTCTGGAATGATGAGGTGGGGCTTTTAGGCTCCCCCCCGAAGTCACTGAGTCTGTCTTTGTGTTATGTCTGTGATCGGAGAGGGGTCCCCTTAGATGCGGTCAAGCCCCCTCTGGAGTTGGTGAGTCTGTTTTTTTGTCATTGGTTTTTGTTGAGGATGCTCGACATCAATCTTGTTTGTCCACAGTCTGGCTTTTCTGGACTCCTAGGTCTCTTTCCTTGCCCTCCCTATCACTGACCCCTGGGTGAAACCCAGTGTTCACCCAGTATTATTTTCCCTTTTCCGGCACTTGGTTCTGGCATGTCCGGCAGGTAGTTTCTGCGAATCAGGCACCTGGTTCTGGCGTATCCAACAGGTGGTTCTGGCGTGTCTGGCAGGTGGTTCCAGCATGCCTTGCAGGTGGTCCAGTCGTGTCTGGACCCTGGTTTTGGCGTGTGCGACACATGTTTCTGGAGTATCCGTCCGGTGATTCCAGTGCATCCAGCAGGTGGTTCTCGCAAATCTGGCAGGTGGTTCTGGCGTGTCCAGCAGTTGGTTCTGGCGTGTCGGGCACCTGGTTCCAGTGTGTCTGGCAGGTGGTTCCGGACCATCCGGCAGCAGGTTGTACTGTGTCCCCTACCTGATTCCCACGTGTGTGGGGGGGTGGTTCCGGTGTGTCTTAATGGTGGTTCCAGTGTGTCCGGTGGGTGATTCCAGCATGAGTCCTGGGTGGTTCTGGTGTATAAGGAGCTTGGTTCTGTCATATCCAGCAGGGAATCTTGGCTTGTCCGGCAGGTGGTTCCAGAGAGTCAAGCAGTTGGTTCCAGACTGTCAGGCAGGTGGTTCAGGTGTGTCCAGCAGGTAGTTCAGGCCTGTCTGGAAGGTGGTTCCGGCGTGTCTGACACCTGGTTCTGGCATATCTGACAGGTGGTTCCGCCGTACCCGGCGTGTGGTTCCGAAGTGTCTGTCAAGTGGTTCAGGCATATCCGGCAGGTGGTTCAATCTTGCCTGACACGTGGTTCAGTTTTGTCTGGCAGGTTGTTCTGGCATATCTGGTGGGTGCTACTGGCTTATCATTCAGATGGTTCCGGCGTGTCAGGCAGGGGGTTCCTGTGTGTCTGGCATGAGCTTCTGGGATGTCTGGAAGGTGGTTCTGACCTGTCCATTGGGTGCTTCCGGTGAGTCTGGCAGTTGGTTCCCGCATGTCTGGCGGGTGATTCCAGCATGTCTGGCAGGTGGCTACGGCATGTCTGGGACCTGATTTCATCGAGTCTAGTTGGTGGTTTCAGCATCTCCAGGTGATGGTTCTGGCATGTCCGGCATGTTGTTCTGAAGTTGGTTCTGGCGTATCCAGGACCCGGTTCCAGCATATCCACCAGGTGATTTCGGCGTGTCTCGCACATTGCTCCAACGTGGCAGGCGAGTGGTTCTAGCTTGTCCGGCTGGTCGTTCTGGCGTGTCCACCAGAGGGTTCCAGCGTGTCCTGAAGGTGGTTAAGGAGTGTCAGGCAGGTGGTTCAGTCTCGTCCAGCAGGTGGTTCAGGCTTCTCCAACAGGTGTTTCAGTCATGTCCAGCACCTGGTTCAGGTGTGAGACACCTGTTTATGGTGTATCAGGAATGTGGCTCCATAGTGTCTGGCAGGTCTTCAGTCATGTCCGGCACCAGGTTTCGGTGTGTGCCACAACTGTTTCTGGCATATCCAGCAGGTGCTTCCAACGTGTCCGGCAGGTGGTTCACAAAAGTCTGGCAGGTGGTTCGGGCGTGTCCAGCAGGTGGTACTGGCGTGTTGGACATCTGGTTTTAGTGTGCCTGGCATGGTGCTTCAGAATGTCAGACTACCCGCCGGACATGCTGGAACCACATTCTGGCCATGCCTGAACCACCTGCTGGACACCCTGAACCACCTGCCAGATACGCGTGAACCACTTGATGGAAACTCCAGAACCACATGCTGGGCACGCCGGAACCACTTGTCAAGTACACCAGAATCAGGTGCCGGACAAGCTGCAACCACCTGCTTGACTTGCCGGAACCACTGCTGGACATGCCAAAATCACCTGCCAGAAACGCTGGAAACAGGCAGCTTATATGCTGGAAAAACCCGCCAGACATGCATGAACCACCGGCCGGACACACTGGAACCACCACTCAGACACACCGGAACCACCTGCCAGACATGCCAGAACCAACTGCCGGACATGCCGGAAGCACCCACCAGACACGCCGGAACCACCTTCTGAACGTACCAGAACCACATGCCAGTCACACAGGAACCACCTGCCAGACACACCGGAACCATCTGAGGGAAGTGGCGGAGTCACCCACTGGACATGACAGAGCCACCTTCTGGACATGCCGGAACCACCTCACTGACACGCCGGAACCACCTGCCAGACACTTCGGAACCACCTGTTGGATATGCCGCAACCAGGTACCAGATACTCTGAAACCACCTGCCGTATACGCCAGAGTCAGGTGCCAGACATGCCACAAACACGTGCCACAGAGGCCGGAACCACCAGCGTAACACGTCGGAACAACCTGCTGGACACACCAAAATCACCTGCCGGATACACCAGAACCAGGTCCTGGGTACGCCAGAAGCAATTTCTGGAAAAGGCCAGAACAACCTGCTGGACACACCGGAATCACCCCTGGACATGCGGGAACCAATGGCCAGACATGCTGGAACCAACACCTGGACACTCTGAAAGTACCAACCGCACACGACGGAATCAGGTCCTGGACACATGGTAGCCACCTGACGGACACGCTGGAACCACATTCAGAGCATACCGGAACCACATGCCAGACATGCAGGAACCACCTGCCAGAAACCATGGAACCCACTGTCAGATACGCCGGAACCAGGCACCCAGTACGCTGAAGCCACCTGCCGAATATGCCAGAACCATGTGCCAGCCACGCTGGAACCATGTGATGGATACACCAGAAACAGGTACAGCAGAGGCCAGAACCAGGTGCCTGAAATGCCAGAACCACCTGCTTGACACACCTGAACCACCTGTCAGTCTTGTGAGAACCACTTGCCGGATACACCAGATGCAGGTGTCGCACATGCCAAAAACCAGGTTCCAGACACATCTGAACCACCTGCCAGTCTTGTGAGTACCACCTGCCAGATACACCAGACACAGGTGTCACACATGCCAAAACCAGGTGCTGACATGACGGAACCACCTGCAAAACATGCCAGAACCAGGTGCTGGACATGCTGGAACCACCTGCCGGACACGTCGAAATCCCCTGCCGGATACACCGGAACCACATGTCACATGTGCTGGAATCGCCTACCAGACATGCCGGGACCACCTGTTGGATACGCCGGAACCAGGTGCCTGATTCACTGAAACTACCTGCCGGACGCGCCAGAATCAGCTGTCGGACACGCATGGAAAACACACAGGATATGTCGAAATCACCTGCATGATATCCCATAACAATGTGCCAGAAAATAAAGTACCTAGGATGTGTGAAATCCTATTGAGGCATATTCATATAATGCATTTATTATCATCTTTCTCGCTTTTTCTGTTTTATTGTTATTATCATTTTTTTTTGAGGAAGATTAGTCCTGACTAACATCTACCACCAATCCTCCTCTTTTTGCTGAGGAAGACTGGCCCTGAGCTAACATCCATGCCCATCTTCCTCTACTTTATATGTGGGACTCCTGCCACAAAATGGCTTGATGAGTGGTGCATAGGTCTGCACCCAGGATCTGAACCGGCAAACTCCAGGCCACTGAAGGAGAACATGCAAACCTAACCACTGTGCAACCAGGCTGGCCCCAAGCTTTCTGTTTTTTTAAAGCAATTTCAATTCTTGCATTTGTTTCACCAGCAGTGGTATCATCATCTTGGACAGTTTCCTCCAGAGTCACAGTATCTAAAATTTGGAGCATTTCTGTTGCTTGTTTGGATAAGTGATGTCAGAATGTCTAGTAAATCTTCCCTAGGAGAACTGTCTAAAAGACATCTCAATTTAGCAACTGCAGGGACATGTATATTCAACATTTCAATCAATAGTAGTTCATTTTTGTAGAACTCTTCTGATAATTCTCCTAGTTTCTCTTTAGTTTTACAGGTGTTGAAAAATTCCTCAAGGCAGCCCACCAGTTCCGCTTTAACGACAGGATATGACTTCTCTTTTAAATCTGTACCATCTGCAAACAGCACAGGTGTGTGGTCAACAAAAGTGGGTGGGAATTGGGCTGGGTACTGCCCACAATCTGAACCATCAGTGCAGCTGCCCCAATCCTGTGCAGTGGAGGCAGATCCTGAGTATTGCTGGCGATGTAGGTCATGCTGGGGATGAGACTTAGGATGGTGCTCTGCAGCCCTTGAGCAGGCAGCTCCACACCAGCTGCCAGTTGCAAGTCCAGTCCACACTGGGTGCACATGGGGGAGCTTGGAAGCAGGCAGCCATCTGGGTGAGCAGCAGCAGGAAGTGGCTGAAGAAAAATTATGGGAAGAGGAGGGGAAAAAATGTATAATAAATAAAGCTTGCCTTGTTATGCAGATAAATCTCTCAGTTAAAAAAATTCTCTAGGGGTTGGCCTGGTGGTTCACTGGTTAAGTGCGCACGTTCTGCTTCGGTGGCCTGGGGTTCGCCGGTTCTGATCCCTGGTGCAGACATGGCACTACTTGGCACGCCATGCTCTGGCAGGTGTCCCACATATAAAGTAGAGGAAGATGGGCGTGGATGCTAGCTCAGGGCCAGTCTTCCTCAGCAAAAAGAGGAGGATTGGCAGCAGTTAGCTCAGGGCTAATCTTCCTAAAAAAAAAAAAAAATTCTGTAGGGGCTGGCCTGGTGGCACACGGGTTAAATTCACACATTCTGCTTTGATGGCCTGGGGTTCACCAGTTCAGATCCCAGGTGCGGACCTACACAACACTTATTGAGCCATGCTGTGGCAGGCATCCCACGTATAAAGTAGAGGAGGATGGGCACGGATGTTAGCTCAGGGCCAATCTTTTTAAGCAAAAGAGGAGGGTTGGTGGGGAATGTTAGCTCAGGGCTAATCTTCCTCAAAAAAAAATTCTCTAAGAGTCATTCTCTTTCTGGTGCAGATGCTTTTACTAATGGAAATTTCCTTTAGAAACATAAATTTCCTTTCCAAAGAGGAAGTCTATCCTTCATTTAAAGCAGTCAAGGTGGAGATCAAGAGTTTTTCCTGCATCTGCTGGCTCTCGATTGCTTTTGGCTCCAAATAATTTGTATGTCAAAGTACCATACTTTGGGCATCTTCAGCATTCCTTCAAGAAGAAACAACTTGTGCTTGGAAGTCTCTGTCTCCTCCCCAACCCAGATGCACTCAAGCTGTTAGGGGCCAACAGCAAACAAGGTTCTGCCACAAGATGCTTTGGGGAAGCCTCTTCACCCTCAAAGGCCTGAGACACACTAGAGGGATAGATCACTGCAGGTTCTTCAGCCATTGAAAATAATATAAACAGTTCCATTCTCATAAATTTAACAACTTGAAAACAAGGAACAATTTACCTAAAATTTCAAACTAACAAAACTCAACCAAGATGATAGTATTTTCCTCAATCGGGCACTGCCAGCCAAGCTTTTTGCCACAAAAGTCAAGACTTGGATTCATGTGACACACCTAAAGAAAGCACAAAACCCTGGGGGACTGCACATCATTTGGTGACTTAAAAATAAAGATTTCTCCAAATGGAAGCAGACAGTATCTGATGCGAAGGTTTCCAAGGTGTCCGGACCAGGTTTGTTGGAAGTTTGTCTGCCAAACCTTTGATGATGACATGACACTTCAGATCATCTCCAATGCCTATGATCTTGATAACACGCAAACTTTAGGTCAAAAGTGCCAGAGAGTTCTCCTTCCTCTCACTCCGTGTTCCTCAAATGTGGCCACGATAGGTTTCCAATCTGTGTGTTTTTCCTCCAACATGGGACATGACTCCCAGAGAAGGTCCTTCCTGGCCTCGAGGGACGAGAGGCTACTGAAACTGGAAAAATCTGACTGCAGATCAACAATGCTTTCAGAGAAAGATCACAATCAAAATGGGGACATGTGAAAGTTAATAAACGGAAACGTAGTTGAAATAGTGTTGGAAGGCTAATAGAGGGAGTTCTCATGCCCTATGTCAAAAGCGCAGTGCAACAGGAAGAATAAAGACTTTCTCTTCCTGACCAGTCAGAAACTAAGCCAAGGAGAGACTGTCACAACTCTGCCGATGAAAAGCCACTGCCCTCAAGACTGTGTCCAATAGCCCCCCAATTTTCCCCACTCTGAGATAAAAGAGGTTCTCCTCTCTTTCTTGCTGGGTGCTCCTGCATAGCTTGCCATGGTTTCACACTCCAAATGGCTATTCTTTGCTAATCCCAGGTAAACCAATTTTCACCAGAGAAATAACTGGCTGTCTATTTGTTTAAGGTCAAGACTTGTTAATAAGCCAGAGATGTAGAGAAAACATTTGATAAAATCGAACTCCTGTTTGTCATAAAATTTTCTAGCAAGTTTGAAATAGATGGAAATTACTTTCACTTGTTGAAGGTCATCTACAGAAAATGCACAGTTGACTTCATGCTTAACAGGGAAAGACTAAAGGATTCTCCCCATAATAAGGAACAAGGAAAGGAATACCACTTTCACTATTCTTATTCAATAAAATACTGAAGCTTCTGGCAATAACAGAAGTAAAGGAAATAAAAGCCATAGAGTTTAGAAAGGAAAAATATAACCATTCTTAGTTTCATTGTTGTCTGTGTAAAAAAGTCTGGGAATCTACAAAAAAAAAAAATCAGAACTAATACATGAGTACAAAAAGTTCACCAAGTACAAGATCAACACACAAAAGACCATTTTATTTCTACAACTAATGATGAACCTGCAGATGATAAACTTGAAAATGCTGTATCATTTAAAACCACTCCGAAGAACATGAAACATTCAGGCATATATTCAGGAACATGTGTACAGGATCTGATGCTGAAAATTATAAAATACCGATTACGGTAATTAAAGAAGATGCAAATAAATTGAGAGCCTTACTATTGTCAAAGACAAATGCAACAGACATTAGTTAAAGTGGTGAAAGCAGATTTTATTCAGTAACGGCTCACAGAAGCTGAGCTGCGCTCAGATTTGTACGCAGGTGAATTTAGAATTTTAAAGGGAATGAAGGAGCAGGGTTCAGGGGCTCAGTGGAGTCAAAGAAGTGAAAAAGTACAAAGGTTGGTCAGTGTAACTGTGATTAGACCCACTGTGTTCGTTACTTTGCAGTTATCAAAGTTAGGATTCTATCCTCACTCAGAAGTTGAGAGAAAGAGTCTCTATCTGTCTTAATGATCGTATTTCAAAGGAGTGGCTCTTAGGTCCTTTAGAGAATTGTGAGAGATACATATCGACAGTTGTAAGCCCTCTTTAGTAAATACTCTAAGGAGGGGGATCAGAGGCCTATAATTGGGTGTTGACTAAAATAAATAGCAAATTTTTCTGTTAGCTTTGAGCTCCCAGGAAGGCATTTTAATGGTGGGCTGGAGTCATTCCGGTTACACAGCCTTATGCTGCTAGAAGCCATGCCAGAGTTTGGTTGAGTCTCCTCCTGGTGTGGGGATTTGGAAGGAGTTGTTATGTGCTGAGAATTCTGCAGTCCTCACCATACTACTGGATAGAATAAAGAGTACAGGTCTCAATTATCCCCAAATTGATCTATAGGTCTAATATTATTCTAATAAAAATTCCACCACAGTTTGTAGACAGAGACACCTTTTTCTAAAATTTATATAGAAAGGCACATAGCTGAGAGTAGCTAAAACAATCGTGACAGGAAGAATAATGTGGCAGTAAACACTTTAACAATATTTAGTATTGCCTTGTAGATAGTGTAATCACAGCATCGTCATTTTCATTGTAGGACAGCTACATAAATCAATGGAACAGAGTAGAGAATCCAGAAATGGGCCACAGATTTATACCCTAGTGATCTCTGACACCAAGAGTGAACCTTAATGTAAATTATGGACTTTGAGTGATAATGGTGTGCCTATGTATGTTCATCAATTGTGAGAAGTATACTACTCTGACGAGAGATATTGACAACAGAAAGGTTATGCATATGTGGGGGCAGGGACTATATGAGAACACTGTATATTTCATTAAATTTTGCTGTAAATGTAAAACTGCTCTAAAAAGTAACATCTGTTTATTTTTTAATAGGCAATACAAGAATACCTTGTGGTGATAAAACTAGTCATTATTTTAGCTGTGATGGATACACAAACTTGCACTTCTGATAAAATTTTACAGAACTAAATACACAGGAACAAATTAGTACAAGTAAAACTGAAGAAATCTGAATAAGATAGTGGATTGTATCAATGCCAACAAGCTGGCTGTGGTATCGTCCTATAGTTTTGCAGAATGTTATCATTGTAAGGAACTGGGTAAAGTGTACACTGGAACTTTTGGAGTTATTCCTTACAGCAGTGTGGAATCTACAACGATCACACTATAAATTTCAATTAAAAATAGTTGGCAAATGGAAAGTCAGTCTATGTTCTAAGTTAGGAAGTTTCATTAAATTGTCAGTCCCATTACTTTATAAATTGAATATAATGCCAATAAAAATTTTAACGAGCTTTTCTGTTGAGTTAGATAAATGATCCTACATGGAAAAAATAAACGCATAAGCTAAGCTAGGAAAATATGGACCAGGAAGAACTCTGAGGGAGGAACTGTTCTATCACACGTTAAAAATATTGCAGAGACTGTAATGTGACAGGAGAGGATTGTTGCATGCACAAGAAGAGGAGAGAAGGGAAAGGGAGGGGAGAGGGTGGCAGAGGTCAGGGGAGTGGGGGAGGGGTGGCCTGATTGGAAGTTGTTGACGTGGGGAAGCTGGAGGTCACTAAGTAGAAGGCAGGCATCCTATGTGATGGTTTAGGGAGCATACGTGGCTTTCTCTGGCGGTCCTGTGTTGAAAGCAGAACGAGAGTTTTGGAAACTGGCAGTTACTGACCAAGTGCTGACTGTTCTGTGCTGAATGCTGCAGGAGCTGTGACTTGGCTTCTTGGGATGTTTGCTTCCCACGTTGGGGGTCAGAGTTATACTGTCATATATGATCTGGCCTTTGTCCATTTGTATATTCAGTCTCAAAAAAACAGTCGGTGCACAAATTCATCAGTTAGCTCATCATTAAAAAATCGTCTCTTGGAAAGTTAAACCTTTGAAAGTTAAAAAGATGAAAATGTTAAAAAGATGAAAGACGCCAAATAAGTTTTATAGATGAATATGAAGAAATTGAATAAGAATCTCAAAATTATCCTTCAACAGATTAGGGTGTCATGAAACAGGTTTCTCAAACTTAAAGTCCTATATTAACATTATTTTCTAAAAAAGAAATTTGGCAAAATGTATTAAAGGACTTAAAACGTCCTTAGCGTTGACTTCATGTTTACACTTCTAGTAATTTACAATCAGGAAGTAATTCTAAATAGCAATACGTTTTATCTCCTAAATTGATTTTTTTGTGTAAATTATTGATTAAAAAAAGAAAAAAATGAAATCAAATGTCCAGCAGTTAAGTATATTTACTTGAGAATATATCATGCAAACTACGTTTAAGTAGAGTGTCATTTTTATTATCAGCATAGGAGAAAAGATGAGTTATGGAAGGGATTCTGCTCATGCTCAGTTATTTCCTTTACTTAACATTAAATCTTGAATAAAGTATAATGTCAAGCTGACTCATTTACTCGTTCATTTTAAAAGCTGAAGACTATTTCCTTGGTTTTTAAATAATGAGGTGTAAAGAAGGGGGTGAGGTGTTGAAAATAACTTCCACTGAGATTGACAGTAGCAACTGCTCTTGATTTTTTTGAGAGTTGTGGGGTCACCCATCAAAGCAGGAATTCTATTTATGTTCAGAAATTAACAATCTGAATTTTATTAGAAATTTTGACTTTTATACACCCTCAAAAAGTAAACTTAGGAATTTATTTGAATTTTTAGCTCTGTTGAGGTATGAGTAATAGACAAAAAATGCACACGTTTTCTATATGTGTATTGATTAGTTTGGACATATGCATACACCCGTCATATCATCCCCACAACCAAGTGCTGAACACATCCATGACCTCCAAAAATTTCCTTGTGATTTTTGTGTGTTTTTTTAATCTTAGGAATTTCATGGATTTTAACCTTATGCTCAGATAAAAGAGGGAGAAGATGAGGTGTACGTTGTTTCATTATGGTACCTTAAGACATAGACTTTCAACATACACATGACTTCTGAAAAGCAACATTTATTACTTTCACAATGAAATATTTTCTCCTATTTCCTTCAAATATATGGCCTTCTTATTCTACCCCCCACCCACTTCCTTTTTGAGTAGGGACTCAGGAGAAATTTCCAATGGTACAAACAAACAGGGTCCAAGGGGTGTCTGCCCCTCAGCCCTGCAGGCTTTTCCCCTGTGAGAAGCGCCCACTTTGCACGTGTGTGAGCCAGTGTGGAACAGGACAGAGTATGTCTGCAGACTGGTTCAGCCTGCTGAGCCCCTTTGCTGCTTCTAACCTATGGCCACGAAAAAGGCTAAATGGAGGGAAATTAAACTTTGATGTGTTGATGATTGAAAAGGAAAGTGCCTTGCTCTCTAAGGGATAAAGTCATTTGGAGGAAAATCAAATAACTATCATAGTTACTTTTTCCTATCTTATTTTTCCACTGAAGCCACTAGATATTTCAATCTGACTTCCTAACACAATCCAGTAGTACCTTCCTTTTCTAAGGCCAATGAACTGTTATGTAAAGGGCTTCTATTGCTTTTTCCAAACCCTCCTGGGATTCTGTTTATCTCCTGTTCATTTTTCACCCCCTGCTTTTCAGATTGCTTTGTTCACTGTCCTTGTAAAATAAATGTGGCTCATTAAAATAACCAGCATTAATATGTATCTCTTTCACTGCATTTTATCTAATAAATATGCTGAAGATTTTCTGTATTCTGCATGTGAATCCTTTGTTGAATATTGGAACTGGGACAATCTCTTCGCATCCTGTGACTCGCCAATTCCCTCTTGTAATGTGTCTTATGATGAACCGAAAGCCTAAATTTTAATGAATCCCAGTTTACCGATATTTCTTTTATGGAGAGTGTGTCTGTGTGTGTGTGTCTTCTTTGAGAAGTTTTTTCTACCCTGTGGTCCCAAGGATGTTTTCTTATGTTGTCTTCTAGAAGTTTCATTATTTTACCTTTCCCCTTTAGGTCAAAGTGTCCAGGAATTGAGTTTTGTGTATTGTGAGGGTAGGGCTCAAGGTTTCGTTTACATCCATATGCCCGTCTCTACGAGTAATAACAGGCAGCATTGGGACAGGTGGACACAAGCCTGGGAGTTAGGGGTCCTGTATTCTCAGCCTTACCCTCCCTTTAAAGCACCCTCTGAACGTGGGCAGGTGATTTTCCCAGTTCTCCCTCCTCTCAGACTCCTTCCTTCCTCTCTTCCTTCTATCCTTCATTCCCCCCTCCCTCCCTCCATTCTTTCCTTCCTTCCTTCCATCTATCCTCCCGAGCATCTGTCCAGGTATCAATCTGTCCAACTGTCCTCCTGCCTGTTCGCCTGTTTCTCCTTCTCTCCTTCCATCCTCTTTCCTCCCATGTCTCAACTTCTCTTCCTTGTCTTTGTTCTTCCTGCTTTCCCTGTGACCCTCCATTTGTCCGCTCTTCCTCTGTCCATCCAGGTATCCCCTCTATCTGTGCCTCTACCTATCTCTTTGTCGCGTCTCTCTCTTCTTCAAGCACACTGTCTCTCTTGGGTTCATCTCACTCACAGGCTCGAACATCCCTCTACTCACACAATCCCTCCTTCTGTCACTCACATTTATGGCTCACCTGTGAATGGTTGTCCTGGGACAGCCACTGCTGGAGTGCAGATGAGCCTGTGGGGCTTCACCCACTGTGTGGGGTCTCTGTCTCTCCCGGACGACAGCCCTTTCCACAGCTCCTGAGCCGGGCAGCATGTTCCTGCCTACTTCCTCATTGCTTGAGCAACCAGAAGCCACCACAGGCCTAGGGGGGCCCCTCTTCCTTCCCCAGAGGAGCTCTCCAGCCCCACAACTCCACTGCCCAATTATTACTGGGCAGCTGGGAAGCCGAGGTGTGCAATTCTGCTTTGAGGGCAAGCATGCTGATCACAAGGATTATACCAATATTTCAATCTGATGCAGCCCTCAGAGAGCCCCTGGTCTTGTGAAAGTCACAGAAAATTCTAATACAAGGTGGAATGTTTTGAGGAGAAGCACCTGGCATCCTTTGGGTGAGAAGGGCTCTCTGGAGGAAGTTTTGCCCAATTGGGGTCTTTAAGAAGGAGTAGGAGTTATATAGGGAAATAGGGTGTGGAGCGTGTTCCTGGCAGAGGAAATTGCATGAGCAATGGCCCTGTAGGCAAAAACAGCATAGTGTATGGGAGAATTGACAGGAATTTGGTTTGCCTGAAGCACAAAGCCTAACTCAGAGTGAATGGATCAATAAGGCTGAAGAGTCAGCAGGAGCCAGATGTGCAAGGGCTTTGAGTGCCAGGTCAAGAAGCTTGAACTTAACCCTGAAGGCCTTAGGGAGCCATGGGTGATGCTAGAGCAGGAGTGTTCTAGTGAGATCTTCACTTCAGAAAAATGCTTCTAATGTTCAAGGCAGAGAACATCCTTTAGACAATGCATCCAGTGAGCATGTTAGGGTGTTGGTTCCGGTGAAAAAAGGTAAGACCTACCTGGGACGTGAATGAACAGAAGGAACGCATTGAGGAGCAATCTGTAAGTGCAATTGGTGTTACTGGCAGGTGAGGGAGGAGGAGCTGAGAGATATGCTGGCTTCGACTTGGATGAGCACAGCATTGGGTGGTGGTTCCACTGGGAGCAAAGGCAACAGATGATACTGAATTCAGGACTCTGATCTGGTCTCAGCTCAGCTCTCAGTGATGGCCATCTCTCTCCCTCTCTTCTTGCAGCCAAGGGACACGACCTGAAGGCCCTCACACTCAGTTCCACCCTCTCCAACATCCAGTATTTGACAGACATGAGCAAGAGCTCAGCCACATTGAACTCCACTGAGAGAGGCCTGCAGCCCCTAATGAGACCCTGGTGTCAGCAGCTCCTGGCTGGATGAGTCCCAGCCAGCCACTCTCCACCTGCTGTCTCTCCTGCTCGTCGTCCTCCTGCCTCCTCCCCAGCTTGGATCCTTGTTCAAGAAGAGCAGCCTGGGCCCCTTGTCTTGGGCTGTAGACTGATCTCCCTCAGGGAAGTCCCTTTTCTGAGCATTTGAGAGTCATGAACACTTTCGGTGACCACCCCAGTTTTCACTCTTCCCACTGACTGCCAATTTGCTCCTCCCTCCCTCTGGCCCCCATTATCAGAGGATTCAGGACATCTCTCTAGAGTCCTCACATTCCTCTCTCCCCAGGCCTGCAGACGATGGGGCAGCCACCAGCGTGGAAGCTGTCTGCACCTACCACCCTGACCCCATGGCTCATGATGGAGAGTGTGACAGAGACCCCATGTGACAGAGAGCAGCATTCCTGGGTGCTGAACCAGCTGATCCACCCTGTCACCCCGAGGGGCCTCTACTCCCTGCTCAGGGACAGCCTTTTTGTCAGTGGTGAGTGTTCGTGCTGAGGTGGATTGACAGTGATCGTTACTTATGCCTGTTCTGCTTTATTTCCTCTCTAACACGTCAGCCCAGGTTCTGCGTGGGGGACACAGAAACCGTATATGTAAAAACTTTCAACTTACAAATGGAGACTATGTAAATGGATTTGTTGATCCCAATAAAAAAAAATGTGAACTATCTCACTATTAATTTTTATATAGATTGCCTGGACAAATGGTAATATCTTGGTTATAATGGGTTTACATATATAATTAAAAATTAGTTTCACTTGTTTATTTTTACTTTTTTAAATGTCAGTATTTAAAAAAAGTTTAAATTTCATTAGATAGAGTGTGAAATTCTACTGTTGGACAGCACTGTTCAAGACGTGAAAATGAAGCCCAGAGAAAGTGGTTAGGGACAACTTTTCCAAGGAAAGGAGTCAATCTGACCCACGTGGCAAGATGCAGACAACAGTCTCATACACACACACACACACACACACACACACTTAGAAAGTAAGACCAACATCATCATAGAGTTGAACCACTACTTCTCAAGTGGCAAGAGGTTGCAGTCCTACATTGTTCTAAGTGGACGACCTCAGGAAAGGAGCCAGGAGTCAAGAAAATTTACCAATCAGGAAGATCTAAAACCAGAGAGTAAAGGTCAGGATCTTTGGTGAAGTTCCCAGCGGTGGATTCTGTTAGAGACTCAATACGTTAGTGAGAACTTTGCAAGAAGGGTTGTTACAGAACTCACCTATCGTTTCCTATGTAAAAATACACAAGTTTTGTAAAGAATACTAGCTCCTGCCAATCAACGAAAAGATGGTAGAAGACGAATATCGCCCTTGTAAATCACTCCTGGATTAGTGAGCCAGTCAGGGAACAGATGACAGTGGATTGAGCTGGACCTCACTAGGCTGATTCTGACTTCATGACCATCCTGTGGATTGTCTCATGCCAGGACCTCTAAAACATGCTGCCCCCACCACTCTTTTGCCACCAAGGTCCACCAACCAGACCTTGCTGACAAATGCCCTGGCTGGGCCCCTTCTGACCACACCTGGAGGACTCTCCCCAAATCCTACTCCATCACGGTGCTCTTCCACCTGCCACTGGCCAGGGAGGCATTTCCTCCAAGGCTGACACTCTGTGTGCCCAGCTCTGGGAATGACATGTCTCCCTCAAGTGAAGAAAAGGATGTCAGTTCAGATCCTGTGGGCTGCAGCCATTAGGACAAGGCCTGGGGTTTGCTGTCAGAGAGAAGAGAACCTGTGGTGGGTGTGGGTCCCAGGGTTCAAGAAGCCCCCGTGATTCCTGGATAGAAGCCCAGAAGACGATGCAGGACGGAGGAGGGATGCTTGGGTGTGATTGTGCTTGGGAATGTCCATAGGGAGGCGGATGTGCCATTGGTAATGCCTTCAACAGTGTTGTTCATTCATCGATTCATCCTGTCTCAGGGAGTGCTGTCTACATCCTTCCAGCCCCTAGTCTCCCCTCTGGAGCAAACAGACAGCGTCAGAAGAACATTTACATTTCATTTGTAATGTATGCGTACAGGGCATGCAATGTGCTGGATGTTGCAAGTGTTTTGAAACATTAACTCCTTTAGCACTCTCCATATCCTCACAAATTAGGTACGCTTATCCTTCTTGCCAACAACAGATGAAGAAACTGAGGCACCAATGAGGTAAGTACTTTGCCCTCTACCAATATCTAGGAAGTGATTGAGGTGGAATTTGAACATAAGATGTTGGCTCCATATTCTCTGCTCTTAACCATGTTCTTTGCTCTCTAAGACTTCACACCATGAAGACGATGGCTCAGTGTATCCATTTTCTTGTTACACCCGGTAGCCCCACTCTTTGATCTCTGTCTGAAAAAGATGCTATTCGCATCAAAACTGTTGCACATACACAACCAAAATGACTTCTCCCCATATCCCATGTCCTGGAAAATACATAGAGAACATTTCAAAACATTTCTTGCCCAGGCTGGGAGTGCTTCTGGGAAATCCCACTGTTCCTGTAAGAAGCCAAGGGCAGGCTGGGAGCTGTGTCTCAGGGGAAAGGTGAGCAAAGGAGTTACAATGGGGTTACAAAATGGATGGGGGGCCTCAGCAGGAAGTGACTTCAGGATCTGGTTGTGTTTCAAGCTGGGTGCTAATTTTCAGGCTTTGGGTGTAGGGGCTGGTGCTGCATTCCAGGGAGAGGGGAGTCTCCCTGTGTTCTTGGGGAAACCAGACCCTTGAAAGCAAGGGAATGAGAATTTCCTTTCACAATGGACTTGGGAGGGGAAACATTCAGCCCAGAAGAGACAGTCATGATCCTGAGGAAACCGGAAGAAGCTGCCTCCTCGTCCGCCAAGCAGAAAGCCCTCCTTCATGGACTCACTTTATCCAGATGAGACCAAGAAGGAGGACATCATGAGATGCCCTTGCAGGTGGGAGACCTGTGACAGTGGAGCCTGTGCCTGGGAGGCTCTGAAAGGCATCATAGGGGTGACATTTGCTGTGAGCAGGGTGTCAGATGAGAGGCACGCCTGCCTGTGTCTGGGAACAGTTTGAGTGTCAGGGAGAAGCCACCGCTGGCACAGAGGCTCACAGGAAGAAGTGGGTCTGACCAGACAAGGTCAGAAAGATGGCGGTGTAGCTGGAAGGAGCCTGAGAAGAGAGAGGAGGGCAGATGGGGACAGGCAGGGCCAGAAGGCAGGAACTGGCAGACTGTGCTTTTCCCGTCACTCTCTGATGACACTGCTCTAAGACATTGCACCTAGAAAATACAAATCCTTAACATCTCACAAAGTGTGTGTGCCAGGAATGGGGCACAGCTTAGCTGGGTGCCTCTGCCTCAAGGTCTCTGTGAAGCAGGGGCTGCGGCTCTATTGCGGCTCGACACGGGGAGGGTTTGCTCCCAAGTTCACTCACATGCATGCTGACGGGGTTTGTTTGGACTGAAAGTCTGAGTTCCTGCCTGTCTGTTGGCCGATCATTCCCTCCGTTCTCTCCTATGGAGCCTCTACATAGGGCAACTGAAAACATGCACACTTGCTCCCCCAGTTCCAGAGATATATGATGCAGACAGAGAGAGAGAGAGATGGAAACAGAAGGGGGGAAAGAGGGAGGGGACTAAAGCCAATGAGTAAGAAGGAAGGGCCAGGCTTTTTGTTCTTAACCCTGGGTTGCAGACCATCCCATGACCTTGGCTGCATTCTATTCAGAAGGCAGTTCCTGACCACTTGTGGTTCCACAAGGACATGCACAGCAGAAGGCAGTGAGCACTGGAAGCCATGGTGGAGGCTGCCCACCACATAGGCCGACATGAGGCACTTGGGTCTGATTCTAAGTCAAACAGGAGACCGTGCAAGGTTCATGCCAGTGAATGGAAATATCTGAATTTCCGCTAATTTCCACCTCTTAAAGGTGCAGACCTTGAAACGAGGCCCAGAGGGGCAGTGACTTTCTCAAGGTCACACAGCTGGAACCCAGGCCTGTTTTGAGGGGTACTCCACACTACATCCCACCCCCTCTTGTCATTCTTTCATCTCTAAGTGTGTGCATCAGACACATGCAAACCAGACCACAGGTGTTGTCACTATTGTCTCTTCTACACCTGAGGACGTCCGGAGGGAGATATTTCTGGCCTCGTCCCCATTGTGCAGGTTGGGTGATTGAGGAGGCCCTGGGAGGCCCATTGGCATTTCCAGGACACAGAGCTTGTAGGAAAAAAGAGGTCGGAACTCAGCTGCATGTCCTCAAGCTGGCACCCTGGTTCCATCTCAAGGTCCTGTTTTGGGATCTGTGCTGGCTATTTGTGTACAGTTCTGGAGGTGACATGGGCAAGGAGGGTGAGCAGCCAAGATCCCAGAGAGGTTTTCGGTGGGTGTGATTGAAGGAAGGGGCCCAGGTAAGGGAACCTTGAGGAAGTGACCTCACTTCCTTGGAGACAGACCCCAACAGAACTTAGCACACTGGTCTCCAGGCGCCCACATTCTAGACATAGCATCCTATCGAGCCCACTTGAGTGGCGACACTGAAGACAAGAGGATGTTCTCCTGCTGTCTCCCGAGTTGTGGAGGCTCTGGCTTCAGGAAAGCCAAGAAAAAGAGCCTTTTCAGTCACTATAGACACTGGCTTGGCCCTCACCTGCACCGCCTCTGTCCAACTGGCAGGAGGAGCACTCAGGTAACACAGGGCAGGCCATCCGGGTTAGGCCAAAACTGAATGCCACCCGCACACCCCTTTGAGCCTACTTGTGTGTCTGAGGGGAGTGAGTGAGGGATGGCGGGGCAGAGCGGGGACCCACCCTGGGTAGGAGCCGTTTGCTCGGTGTTGGAAGCCTGGCAGTGTGTCATGTTCCCAGCCTAGGTGGTGGCTAGCAGGATGGGAGAGTGGGTGCTGGGGACCAAGCTCCTCTACCCATAGGTTAGTCCCGAGCCATCCGGTTGTCATCTCATTCCCTCCCTGGCTGGAGGTCTATGCAAATGCTGCTTGGTACCTGATCTGTGCTGGGGTTTCCTCCTGTGGCCAAGTCGAGGCAGGCCCCTGAGACCTCCCGGCCGGGATCTCGGGCACTGTCTTTGCAGAGCTGCACGCAGGAGGTGGTCGAAGAGCTGGCGGATGGCTTCGGGTACTCCATCTCCCTGGACAGGGACCAGCTGCACCGCACCATCATCAATAACCAGGGCTGCTCTGAGGTGAGAGTGGGCACAGAGGGGTCTTCCCACCCAGAACCCTGAGATAACCAGGGCCGGCCCAGAATCCAACCTCAAACTGCCGTTCTCCTGGGACCCGAACAGGGCTGTCCCCCATGAGTGTCCCACAGTCCCATTCCCAAAGGAATCTGGACTTCCGCTTCTCCCCACCAGCTGCATAGGAGGGTAGGAGGGCACTCTTTGCATTTCCCTAGGAAGATTAGAGAAAACGTTGCTGTCGTTGTCACTTCCCAATAGGCCCTGAGTATCTTTGAATTTTGCCTTTTTTGGAAAATGGAACCTTGATAATGAGGGTCTCCAAACTCCCTTTAATGTAAGAGAGATAACCATCAGCGTGTTTTGGAAGTCAAAGGGATTCTCAGAGTGTGTCACTGCCCTGTACACTGTTTCCATACCTGGGAGGGGTGAGGTGGCCACATAACATTTCCCTCCGGGTCAGGGTCCGATGAAGCCTCAGGCAGTTAGAGGGGCTGGCCCTCAGCCGCCAGTTTGGGCGGTTCTCAGTTCTGACCCACAGGACCTAGAGAAGCCACCTGGCATGTCTAAGCCTCTGTTCTCCTCTCTAGAGAGGGCATGTCTGTTGAGGATTCACTGGGCTGGTGCTCTGCACAGAGGGAGGTGTGTTGTCCCTCAGCGAGCAAATGGCCTCGCGGGAGATCAATGTGGAGTCCTTCGCAGGACCAAAGTCAGATTGTACTTTGAGAGCCCAGAACCTTGCTGAGTGTGGGAGCTCCTGTGTCTCCTGTCGCACACGTCTGGGAGGGGCTAGGAGTTCCTGGGTCAGCTGCAGACCTCGATAATGCTGGTGGTTCGCAGTGGTGACCCTGACTCTGTGTCCCTCCTCGTCCCACCCAGAGTGAAGATGAGTCCACTCTGTCTGTCACTGAGGCCTGCAGGATGCGTGCCCTCCAGGCAGGCACGATGCAGAGGCTCTCAGAGTCTGTGCTGCCAGCCTTCCCCAGCAGAGTCCTCTGCAGTGTCATCACCTCCCTCTGCAGCTACTCAGGCTCCAGCACAGCCCACCAGGTGCTGGACCAGCTGTTTCCCAGGTGACTGCCCACCTCCTCCTCAGCACAGTGGTGACTCTGCCCACTGCCAGCTGTGTCTTGTATTGGGAATGTCACCACATCTCTCTGAGCCTGAGTTGGCTCCTCTGAAATGTGGGGTGGCAGAGGATGAACTTGCTAGGCTTCTCCCAGGGATGAATGGGATCAGGCCTCCAGGTGCTGCCCTGGTGCCTGGCTCTGCAGAGAGGGTTGTGGGTCATGCTGTGGTTGCTGGTGTTGATTATTTCTCTGTCCCCCACGGAAAGTAGTCTTCCTCTCCCTTCACTGTCTTGTGGCTTTTTGAGTTTGGAAAAACACCTGGAGAGCATCCTGTCAAGGAGTTTGAGATGCCATCCAGCTGGTCCTGGTGCTTGTCTTTGATGTAGCCATTTAGGGATCTCTGGGGCCCCAGAGGGGCCCCAGGCCTACTCAGACACCTGGGGTGGTTCAGGTTGGAGTTCATTTAACAATGTCTATGAAGGGCGTACTGTGCACAGGGCATCTGGACACACTAAGTGTCACTCAGTGAATGAAGCAGACAGCCTCCCTGGGCCTCTCCTCTAATCTGAGAGTCAGTCAGTCACACTTGACATCATTCACAGGTCCCATCTACCCTCCATCCCGGCCGATGCCCTCATCCCCTTTGGGACACATGGAGGCAGCTTGGCCCATTGTGTGCAGGATGCTGGAGGACAGCACCACCTCCCAAAGTGAGTGGTCTTTGGGTGCAGACCGAGGGCCTCCTGTCTCTAGCAAACAGAGTGCGGGGAGAGGACGGAGGCTGTGGCCGGGTCAGGCCTGGGAGAACCCTGCATCTCACCCATCTTGTGATTCCCATGGGAGGGCTGAGTTCTGGTGGCTTCCACTCCAGCAGGGCTGGACTCAAAGAGAGCTATGCATGGGTCCCAGGCCCCCTGAGAACAGGAAGGGAGGCTGGGCTGAGTTGCCTCCTAGAGACCCAATCCCAGCAGAGTCCCAGCTCCTTCTGCCTCCCTTTCTCCACATCCACCTCTTGTGAGCGGCACCACCAGGTCCATAGTAGGAGGTGTGTGAGCAAGCTGCTCACAGATGTGCTGGTGTCTTCATTCCAGTGGCCCATTTGCATGGAGGGCTGGGGTGGGCTGTGTCCAGACCCTTGGGGAGGAGAGTGTCGGTGGGAACAAGAGACTCTCACAGACTCTGTGTTCAGCCTGCTGGATGAGCAGGCCTGCCACTGCCAGGACAGTCAGCTGGGGCTCAGGGCTGGGATGGGCCCCTCCTCTGGAGGGGGAGGGGATGGCACAGGGGCCCAGATGCTAACAAGAGTGCCTTGGGTGGGCAGTGTTTAAGGAAAGGCCGGGCCACTGACTCTCTGGCCCATCTGCCTCCCCGCAGTGCTATCTATTTCCTGCTGGGAACCTGGCTGGGCCAAGGGCAGGATTGCAGGGAGCCCCTACAGTTTCCATGCTGGACCCTGCAGCTGGCCACTCTGCACGTCAGCTTTGGTGGCTCACATGTGGAGGGCCATGCCTACCTTCTGCCAGGCCACCTGGAGCACCTCAAGGCCATTGAGGCCAAACGGAAAGGTGAGGGGACTGGAGTCTGAGAAGACTGTCTGTATTGAGGTTCATGGGCTAGAGTTCCCTTAAAGGCAGTGGAGTCCTTCCTGTCTTTGGAAAGGCACAGAAACTGTCAGGTGTGTGGGTGAAACTTTCTCCTTATCCTGCTGCAGAGCCAGCTCCAAAGCTCCTGCCACATCCAGAGCCAGAGCCAGAACCAGCCCCTGGGCTAGAGCCAGCTCCAGCTCCAGCCCCACCACCCGTGGCAGAGCTGGAGCCAACGTTACCTGCATCGGACCCTACAGGGCTGGAGGAAGGGGCACCATTAACTTCAGCCCCAGTGCCAGCTCCTGAACTAGAGCCCACTAGACCCTGGGCTGTGACCACCGAAAACCAGCTGGGGGAGGAGAAGCCGAACATCTTGGACTTCCCTCCCCGGCTGGTGGCAGAGCAGCTGACAAGGATGGAGGCGGTGAGCAGCGGGGCTTGCAGGGCAGGGGGGCCCTGCCTTCCTGTGCCATGAGCTGCCCCACACCTGCCATTCCCTCATCCAAAATCTGATGATCTGGATCCACATTCCTGCTCCCCCGTTACCAACACTGCGACTTGGGCACTTTCTTAACCCCAAGCGCTCGCTGTCCCCATGTGCACAGCAGAGCCGGACACTAAGGGCACCTGCTGCACGGGGTGGCTGTGCCGATGAATGAGGTGGAACAGAGAGGAAGTTGGGCCTTTGGTGCAGGAGGGAGCTCACTGAAGTGCTGCCAGGTCCTTGGGCCGATCACGCGTGTGCCCAGGGGGCCTTCAAATCCTCAGCACACATCAGGCATGTGATGTGTACTGACTCCAGCGGAGACAATCACACAAAGCCAGTGCTTCTCCCTGCCTCGGGGGAATGTGCATGGGAATGGGGAGTGGGACCCGAGGGGGACTGTGATGGGTGGAAGATGTCCCTTGGGGTGGGCCGGTGAGGGCTGTTTTCCGGAGCCTGGAGGAAGTGAGATGGGGCTGGGAGCAAATGCCCTCCCTTCTGCACAGCACTGTGTCCCAGGTCATCTTGTGCTGACACCTTCAGTGGATACAGATAAAACCCAGGGAATCCCACACACCTCAGAGATCACATCCTCTGATTCCTGAGCTCCCGCTCTGTCCTCAACCCGCCTGGGACTGTGGAGGACCATGGAAGCCGACCTGGGGTGAGGCAGTGCTGGCTACACTCTGAATCTTCTTCAGGAGCTGTTCAAGAAATTAGTGCCTGCCCACTGCCTGGGCTCCATCTGGTCCCAGCGAGACCGCAGGGACCACAAGTACCTGGCACCCACCATCCGTGACACTGTGGCACACACGAACACCTTGGCCAACAGTGTCATCGCTACGTGCCTCGGGGCCCTGGGCATGACAGCGCAGGACAGGGCCAGGATGGTGGAGCTGTGGATTCATGTGGCCAAGGTAAGTCATGGGAGGCCCATGGAGGCCCTGTCTGGAGTCATGGGAATTGCCTCTTGTTTCTCAGCTGTCGATATTGAAGTCTGTGGTCTGAGTTCCTGCACTGGCCCTAGACACTCCTGCCAGGGCCACACTGACCTTGACTTGAGGTCCTGGTGGTGGCAAGCTCACTTCCTTCCTGTGCTCCTTCCTTATGTTCAGCTAAAAATCCTTGTGCCTGGCAGTGTTACTCCTCAGGTCCCAGGTGTGCCTTCCCTGGGTTTCCTGGGCATCTGTCTCATCAGGACAGGAGAAGTCCATGAGGGGACAGAATCCAGAGCTGGAGAGCTCCAGCCCCCACTCACAGCTCAATCTCTTCCCTTCCCTAGGGGTGTCTAGGCCTCAGAAATTTCGCATCCTTCCACACGATCCTTTCTGCTCTGCAGAGCCCTGCCATTAAGCGTCTCAAAGACACCTGGGGACAAGTGTCCAGGTGGGTAGGCTGCTCTCCATCCAAGCACCACGAGGGTGGGTGGACCCTGCACCCGGCATTGGGTGGCCATGTCCCCCGCAGTCAGCTGAGACCACCTGGGAGACAGTGAATGCCTGGGACACGGACTGATCTGGTTCCTGGGTCTCTGAGCCTCTCAGGGCCCTTAGGCCAGCGATTCTGCCCAGGAACTCATTTCCTTCAATATCAGATCCTGACTTGAGCCCAGTTGGAGATTCTCAAGTGTTTCCTTTGCAGCAACAGAAATCTCCATCCAACTGAAACCAAGAGTGTTCCAAACAGATCTGTGTGGTAGATATGGGAATGGAGGCCCCAGGTGACAACAGGAGAGGCCCCTCCCCAGTCCCATGGGGACCTTGGGGCTCAGAGCAACCCAGTGAAATCCCTCATCCAGGCCCCAGGCTGTTTGGGTCTTCTGGGATCTCAAACAAATGGGATTTGCCCTTCAACCACCCCATAATCTTTCTTTCTTTCTTTCTTTCCCCACTCCCCCAGGGAGAGATCCTACACCTTTAAGAAGTGGTGCAGGGGACAGCAGCACGTGAGCAAGAGACTGTTCCTGAAGGTAACCTGGGGCTGGAGATCTGGGAGGAGGGGTGGGCGAGGGGGCCGGGAACATCCTGAGGGCATCCTAGGAAGTGAGGCTATGGTAAGGCCATCCTGGGGTTCAGAGACCCCTGTCGGTGGGGCAGGAAGGAGATGCCACACGGCCACCACCAACACCCTCTGCCCTCTCCCTCCATGTCTCAGTTTGGCTATTGTTGGGACACACTGTGGGAGTGCAGAGGTCAGGACCATGGTCAGTGGTGGGGCAGGGCGAGGGGTGAAGGCAGCGGGGACAGGGACTCTGGCTGGGACAGAGAGTGGACTCTCTTCAGTGGGTCCTTGAGCAAGTCTCTGCCCCTCTGTGGGCCTCGGTCTCCTCCTCTGGGAAATGGAGGGAGATGACGTGGTGCAGGCCTCACGGTGGGGTGATACCGTCCAAGGGCGGACAGGAATGGGAGGAGATTTGTGCTGGCTCCTCCGCGAGAGCTGAGGGGAGAGCAGTGATGACAGTCAGATGACAGGGAGTCCTCAGGAGAGCCCTGGAGGCAGGTGGAGTTCTCCCCACTGTTTCCTGATGAGGAAAGAGTCTCAGGGAGGCCTGGGCAGGCCCAAGGTCACACAAGAGTGAGTCCTGGAGCCAGGACTGGTCTAGAATCAGAGCACCCTGGAGGTGGGAACAGCATGGGCAGCAGGGGACTGGAGCCAGATGGCCAGGGTCTGAGGTCAGGGGCCTTGGGGGACATGTGGAAGGGAGCAGGGCCTCTCTGACCCTGTCCTTGGCACTGACAGGAGGCGACCTCCGTGTTGGCCACTGCACAGAGGGGCCGTCATAGAGCCCGGGAGAGGCGGCGGCAGCAGGTGAGGGTGCCTGGGGGGGAGGTGCCCAGGAGTCAGAGGCGAGGGTGCTCCCCCTCCCAGCTAGAGGCCTGCCCCAGGAGAGGGGCCTTCCTCCTCCAGCGCATCTGCTGGGGCTGCCGAGCCTGAAGTGCCTGCACTGGCAGTGAGCAGGAGGAGGCCTGGAAGGGCTGGGAGCAGGATGGTTTTGGGGTGGGGAGGGGAAGGGGCCACACCCCCTGGGATTGGCCCACAGCCAGCCCTGGGACGTGACTGGGGGAGTTTGGTGTTCCTGGAGGGGAGGGGAGGAGGGCATTGTGTGTGGTGGGTGCTCCTGAGGGTCCTAGGCTACTGTATGTAGGAGCCAGGGGTGGGCAGGTGGCTGGGGTAAGGGGTTTCAGGGGAGGGTTCATGGGGGCACCTGAGTGCTGGAACTCATCACCATCCCCACCTTGATGGAGCAGGGTGTCATCCCCTCCCTGGAGATGATCTTCAGTTACCTGGAGCTGCTGCATGATGAGACGGATTATTATGTGGAGGTGAGTGAGCCTGGAGGTGGGGCCCTGGGATCAGGCTCCTGAGGGTTTGGGAGGAGAGAGTCCTGCCTGAGCCCTGAGCTCTCACACTTGGAAAGGTCCTCTGCAGAGCCTCCCAGCCTCCTGTGGAAGCCAGGGCATCAGGCCCATCTCAGCAATGAGTGATGGGAGGCTCTGCCTAGGCCGCCATCCAGGCTCCCTGGGCTGCTGAGGCTCAGAGCTGCCTGGCTGTGTGGCCACAGGAGGTGGTGTCTGAGCTGGACTCAGCATCTCCCTCTGGCCCTGCCCATGAGGGAAGAGAAGTCGGGCCCCTCCCAGTCAGGAAGCACATCAGTGGCTGAGCTGTTCCTTCCTGCCTGAGGCCTCAGTCTCCCCATGTGTCATCAGAGAGCGTTAGATTACAAGGTCTCAGCTCCTCTGCCCCAAGGTCTGGAGCCCAGAGCCTGGCCCAGGTCCAAGTCCGGTCTCTGGAAGGGCCTGCCCACAGGCAGCAGTGCAACACTGGAAGGGGTGGGATGGGGGCTAGTTCTGGGCTAAGGGGGCTGTTTCTGATGGACTTCGGCTGTCTGTCTTCCAGGGGAAGGTGCTCAGCTGTCGGAATGAGGTAAGGAGCTGTGGCCTCAATGTGGTGAGTGTGGGTGTGTGGGAATCAGAGAGCCCCCCTTTCATAACAAGCCCTCTAGCTCAATCCCTGGGGTCGGACATTTATTTGCAGAGTTTGATATACAGAGCTGGGGTCCTATGGCGTTGGCGGGTAGGGGAAGGGCTGGCATCAATGACCCCTTCCTGGTACAGGATCTATTTCAGGCCAACTGTGAGAACAGGCACGTCCTGACTGGATTTGCAGGGAAGGAGAGTTCCCAAGTTGGCAAAGGCCCCACACTGGCTCCTTGTCCCCCTCCTCACCCCCTCCAAGAGCCCTGCAGGGTCCCCCACCCAGGCCATGTCTCCATCCTGTCCTTCCTCTGTCCCAGGAATTCAAATTCATCAAGGACATCGAGCTGGTCCAGAAGGCTGCAAATCTGTACACTGTGCAGCCCGATGAGCACTTTGGGGCCTGGTTCCAGGCCGTGGAGCCCCTGAGTGAGGAGGCGAGGTGAGGCGGGGCAGGAGTTGGGTGAGGGCAGGGCAGACTCTCTCTGCAGACCAGCTCCAGTGTCCATGGCCGTGGCTCCATGGTCAGCCTCAGATCTGGCTGCATGGTGACCTCTGGGGCCCTGGGACTCCAGCTGCTGAGAGGCTCTGGGAGGCACAGCTCAGGTGTGGCTCCTGGGAGCCAACAACTCCACTCTGTCCTGTAGCTACAGCCTGTCCTGTCAGCTGGAGCCACAATACCAGTGGACCAGAAAGATTCGACTCTTCTTCAAAGACAAGAAGAGCCACTCATCTTCCCGCCCAGGGCTGAGTGAGTGTCTGGACTGGCAGTGGCTGAATCCAGGGGCTCAGTACAGATTCAGGCCAAGTCTGGGCCAGGGGAGTCGGACAGCTGTGGTGCTGGGGCCCCAGCTCCACCGCTGAGCAGTCCTGTCACGGGCGATTCCCCTCGCATTTCTGGGACTGGTTTGTTCCTCTGTGAAGTGGGTGACACTAAATATCAGCCCCTGTGTCGGGGACAGATGGGGTGCGTTGGCTGACTGAGCACTCAGCACTGGGGCTGGGGCACAGGGTACAGTGGGTGCGGGGAGGGGGGAGAGTATGCTGCGTTTCTGGGGGAGGCCCCCTAGGAAATTCCTCTCTCTATCCAGACACCAGGCCCCCAAAAAAGAGCCCAGTCGTGGTGGCAGATGACGCTCCTGAGACCAGCTGAACTACAGCAGGGACACAGCGGGGACACTCAGGTGCATGGGGCCACCTCTCAGATGCTGATGTGCATGAAAACTTTGTGATCCATTTCCTGGGGTCCCTGAAGGCAACAAGGGAGTGGATGATACCCCCATCTCCCTCACACATTTTCCCCAGCGCCTATTTCCCTCTTTGGAGGGGCCATGTTTTTGTTGTCAATGATAAATGCTAAGTTTGGGTATTCTATTAAATTTCTGTTTTTTTCTCAGCCTGGGAGTGGACATGTGGTTCTTTCGCTCTCTGTGGTCATGAAAATGATATCCAGAATCTCACATTCCTCCTTGAATTCAGAAACCTCGCAGAGTCCTCAGCTCAGGGCATGTGGTGAAGAGAGAAGTGCCAGTGTCGTCCCTGGCTGCTGAAGGACAGTCCCGTGTTCCCCTCACTCAGAGGACAGGATCATTGCAGTGTGGTTCACCTGGTCCTGGAGCAGAAGCGGCCCCTCCGATCTCCCGGGGCTGAGACGTTGGAGGGATTTTCTCTGGCAGAACAACAGTCACGGAAACAGGGGTGTCCTTAAAAGTAGCACTTGCTTGGGGCCAGCCCAGTGGCGCAGCGGTTCAGTTCCCATGGTCCCCTTTGGCCGCTTGAGGTACGCTGGTACAGATCCCCAGTGCAGACCTAAGCATCCCTTGTCCAGCCACGCTGTGGCAGGTATCCTGCATATAAAGTAGAGGAAGATGGGCACGGATGTTAGCTCAGGGTCAGTCTTCCTCAGCAAAAATAGGAGGATTGGCTGCAGATGTTAGCTCAGACCTAACCTTCCTCAACAGCCAAAAAGCTGCCCTGGCCTGTGCCTAGCACAATTCCTGCCCAGGACCGTGGCTGCCTTGCTGCACTTGGAGGACGAGGGAACATTTTCCCAGTTCCTCTTGCCCAAATGAGGAACTTGTTTTCTGATTCAGCCCCTGGAATTGCATCCACTGTAAGTGGGGAAAATCCTGTAAAACCTCAAAATGTGCACGTGGAGAGGGCGAGGCTGGAGGAAGGTCCTGTGCAAAGGGACTAAGGGTAGGCAGGACTTTCCCTCTCTGGGCCCCTCTAGGGTCTCCCTGTTCACCTTTGACCTGGGCTTGGTCCTCCTGGGATTCGGGTCCTTGACTCTGATTCCCACTTCCTGCTTCTTTTCTCTCCAAGGGGAAAGATTGGGGAGGCAGCTTTTAGCGCCACTGCCGGGTCTCCCTCCACGAACCTGGTGCTCCCTGTGAACTAGGATTTTCAGCCTCCCTGCACTTCCGCATGCAATTCTTTCTTAGGGCAGAAATTCCCTAGATGCCCCTAGCCTTTCTGTCAGGTCCATCGTGGCCACTCCTTCCAGGCTGGACCTGATGGATCCCAGGGGAGCTCTGGTTTTCCAGGATAACAGACCATCATCCTGACCAGGAATGACCCCACAGTGTTCCTTGCTGCCCAGGGTGACCTCTGGGCCTGTGTGGTTCTCAGGTCCATGGTCTTGGACAATCACCAGTTTACACACTCTGGTGTAATTTGACTGGCTTTTCCTAAAGTGGTAGCTGGGCCCAAGCCCATGAAGCACATAGCCCCTGGGGTGACTGGGGTCTTTTCCACAGTCTTGTGCGGTGGTTCTGTCATCAAGGTGTGAAACTTTCCTGTTGGGAAGTTGGAAAGATGAGGCCTAAGAAGGGTGTGAGTTAGGGGTCCTGCGGGCAATGCCACCAAACTAATGTTCTGTGGATGTGCATGGACACAGCCTCACCAAGTATAATGTGGAAATGCTCCCCGTGTGGGTGTCCAACAGATACTGGTCTGGCTCAACCGGAGAACCCGCCTGAGAACCAACAGCTAAAGGGTGACCACCCGGCCTTTTGAGCCTCATCCCCAGGAAACACCATGTAAACAAGGACTAGATGAATCGCTTGTCACTTCTGAGTTATCCCCTCCTTCCTGATCACTGCAAGTGTCACTCAGACACTCTGCAGGCCGGACTTTGCCAGGGAGGCCGTCTCCGGACAGCCAGAAGCTGAGGATAAATCCTGGTTCCCGGCAGCACAGGCCCTTGCTGATGCAGCACAGCCACCCAGGAAAGAGACTTGCCAGAGGAAGGTGGGGAAGGCTGTGCTGTCCCTCCAGGGAGAAAGAGTCGTGGCAGGTCCCAGGGCTAGTCCAGGGCCAGGATGAAGGCACGGGTGTCCCACGAGTGTCTCCTCCAGGACTGGGATGCTCCTGAGAGCCTACCCGGCAGGTAGCAACATTCAGTAAGTCACGTAGGTACAGCTGTGACAGAGAAGGGACAATTTATCCCATCTTTGGGTTTCCAAATTGGAGATTGTTTGCTGAAGTCCATGAGTAAAGCAGTTAGAAAATCTGGATGACAGGTTTATTTTTGAAGGAAAGTATGAGTTACCAAAACTGGCTTCCTCAGAGCTAAGTAAAGGGAAGAGAAAATAACAATGCGAATCTCTTGAAATCCCTCAGGTGCATATAGTGTCAGAGAGAAATTGTCAGAATATTTGAGGAACTGGAAAGCTGGGTTCTGTTTAAACTGTTGCTGGTGTAAGGTGGGGATGGGTGCTTGCATCTCGTCTTCCAGTGTAAGTGAAAACAAGATCACATTAGGAGTGAACTCAGTCTTTCCAAAGTGGTGTAAGACATGGGTGTACTCCTCACTCACGTCCCTCAAGAGTATCTTGCCACGTGGTCCATTCATTGAAGCATCTTCCATTTACAGGAGCTAACAAAAAATCTGCCCCATTGACAGCCATACCATCCAGCTAAGTTCCACCTCACCCCACTCACAGTGCCCCGCAAGCCTCTCTTGGTGATCTGTCTCATCACAGTGAGGGATTCATGCCAGAGTATTCCAGAACCCTGGGAACCATATTCATACCACCTCCAATTGCCAAGACAGGAGTGTCTCTGAATGGGAAATCTGACTCTCAAACACTGCCTTTCCCTTGAATGACATGATTGGCCCATTCACCCGACTGCTGCCCCCTCGGTTTTGGTGGCTCTGGAAGAGGTACCAAGATGTACTGGCCTTTCCTTCACCATTGAGGAGACCAATGAGAACCCTTCTTGACTCCTCAACCTGCCCTTAGGTTTTGATGTGTACACTGCCTGTCCCAGTGACCACAAGACCTTGGAGACCACTCTGAGTCTCCTTAGGGAATTGAACTCTCTCTAACTACAACCACCAGACTAGAGCAAAACTGGGGCCACTGTTTTAGGAATAACTTCAGCATTTGCAGCTAAGGTTGGAACACTTCTGGAGATCTACCAAAGCCCCTGGGTAAGGGGTCTGGATCCTGGAGAGAGAGATTCCGGTCTTCACCAATCAGTTCTCTCATCCAATCATAGGGAAAGGCAGAAGCTCTACGTATGTCATCCCAAGGACTTCTCAGTTTGTCAGATTATTAACTGGGTTGGGAAGGAATATAATGGCGAAGGAGAAGTGCCATGGAAACATTGAGACTCAGCCCAGGGTCATGCTCAAGGCCAATGCATCCACCACACTGCTCCTGGGAACATTGGCTGAGGACAGCTCACAGCTCTTTCCCTCACAGGACATGCCCACAGCATAGGGAACCACCTAACCTTAGGACACAGCCCTCTCGAGGGACAGCCAGAGGCCCATGTCTGACTGATAAGGGAATAAGAAGCCTGGTCTCAATTTGGGACAACACCAAAGGGCTGTCCCAGCTCCAGAGATCCTTGAGAGTTGGCAGAGACTCAGTGGCAACTGTCTTGGCCTTCAGCTTCTCCTTCAACTATCCCCGCCTTGCTAACTTCCCATAGGGATATCTCCCCAGAACGCTTCCCTAAACCTTCCACATGGAATCCTCCCCCTCACAGTCTCTTTCCAGGGCCCCATCTGTGTCAGGCAGCAATCGGGAGACATTAATGCTGAACACAGCTGCATGAGATTCGGCAAATACTGTTCTGGAAGAATGATCTGTTAGACAATCTGAGAGGGTAGGTCATTGTAATCTCCAGGATAACTTAGGTAATGCTCTGGTAATAAATGCAACAATTGAGAAATTCATGACTAAAGTATTTCTCCTCAGATTTACATCATACATTGATAGTTGAGGTGAAGGGACCCCTGGTTCCTAAGTCACGTGGGGCAAGGCTGATGGAGGCCCCACGATCTTGTTGGTACACCATCTGAAACTGATGCCTTCTTCAGTTGCCACCAAAGGACAGAAAGAGCACCTAGTGTCTTACACCTCCTCTTTTATTCTCTGGCTTAAAAGTGATGCCATTGGTTGGAAGGTGCCACACATCCTTTCCAAAACCAAGAGGTCTAGGAAACATAGTCTTCTGTGTGCGAGAGTGAAAGCAAAAGTGGGTGCTGGCACCACACTCTCTTTCTTTTCACCAAAGGATATGATTGCTTTCCCTCTCACATAGGGAATTCACTCACCCTCTTTCCCAAGGAGGACATCTGAAGACCCGGTAGACTCAGAAACCCTAGCTGACCCTTGGGCTAATGGGACAAAGACTTCAGGGACCACACATGACAAAGAATACAGAACTCGCAGGAGTGGATCAGAAAATTCACTAAAGAAATGAACAAGGACTATTGTAATAAGCAGAAACAAGAAACGCTGGGGATGGGGAGAACCTGACATCCTCAATTGTCACATCATCCTATTCCAAATACTCAGTCTCCTGCAAGAAGTTGCAGGGCATACAAAGGGACAAAGAAGGATGGCTCATACAGAGGAAAACTTCATGATTAGAAGGGGCCCTTGAGGAAGCACTGAGGGGTTACTGCAGAAAATCTTGTCTGCTTGTTGCTATTCACATTCCTGTGCTGAGCCTATGTCTTCATAAGCTTGTCGCGGGGATGCTGAACAGCTCTGTTTCAGGGTAAGACAGAGTCAGAGGTCATGGATACCAGCACCTGATTTGTCTATTCTCTTCTGTCTTTCTCCATGACTATATCTACTGTCTCATCTTGCTTTACAAGCAAAACCTGGAAAACCTACCAAAGCAATTGTTTTTGGGTTTTTCTACCAATAGTACAGAAAATATGTCTGTTACTTTTGGTGCTGAAACTCAATTTTGTGGAGCAAATTTCAACCTGAATTTGAAGTTTGTTTAAAATATTTAAACATAGAATAACCATATGACCTGACCCTTCCACTCCTAGATATTTACCCCCTAAAATCGAACACAGGTATACAACCAACAATTTGTCTAGGAATATTCACATCAGCCCTGTGCGTAATAGTCCAAGGTGCAAGGTCCATCAACTGATGAAGGGAGAAACAAAAATGGGGACATCCATGCAATGGGATATGAATCAGCCATGGAAAGAAGTGAACTGCTGATGTGTGTATAATCTTTAAAAACATTATGCTAGTGAAAGAAGGCAGACACAAAAGGAGAAATCTTTATGTTTCTATAGATACGAAAAGCCCAGAAAAGGCAGATCAATAGATAGAATGTCCCTTCCTGGTTGCCAGAGGCTGGGCGTAGGGTGGAATGGGGAGCGACGGCTTAATTTGTATGGGGTTTCCTTTAGGATGATGAAATCTTGTGGTCCAGATAGCAGTGATGATTGCACAGCACTGGGAATGTCCTAAACCCCACTGAATTGTGGGTCATTCACCTTTTCACAGTGAATTTTACGTGACGTGAATTTTACCTTAATTTAAGAAAACAATACAGAGTTCATTAGCTCCCACAACAGAATGTCAAGAGCCCCTGTGGCTCAAGGATGAAAGGGCTCTATCAACAACCTCATGACTACTCCAGGAGTGGTAGATTTTCATTTTCTCTCATAGTGAGAGTGTTCTGTCCATTGTCACAAGACTATTCTATTCTTGGCCCCAAATGTCCAAAGACAGTGAGAGAAAATATGCCCTGTCATACCCCTTTTCACTAGACAGGGCTTTCCTTCCAGAAGCCCCAAGGGAACTTTCTGGGTCAGTGTTGCAATCCAGCCCATCACTAAGCTACACTTTGAGCAGTGACAGGATTGCATTCAATTCCTTCCCCACTGTTCTCAGGTAAGAAGAAAAGGTCATGTTTCCTGAGTCCATGAGATGGGAAACACCCAAACCAAACTTAGGTTCTAGCAAGGAGAAAGCCATCAGTACACAAATAACTCCCTGTTCTAGGATTTAATTTTCTTATTAATAGACTTTACTTTTTAGAATAATTTTAAGTTTACAGAAAAATTCAGCATGGGGCTGGCTCAGTGGCATAGTGGTTAAGTTTGTATGTTCCAGTTTGGTGGCCCGGGTGTCCCAGGGTTGATCCCGGGTGCAGACCTATGTACCACTGATGAAGCCATGCTGTGCTGGTGTGCCACATACAAAATATAGGAAGATTGGCACAGATGTTAGCTCAGCAGCAGTCTTCCTCAAGCAAAAAGAGGAAGATTAGCAATACATGTTAGCCCAGGGCCAATCTTCCCCAGCAAAATATATATATATATATATATATGTATATATATATATATATATACAGCAGACAGCACAAGTTCCAATATTCTCCCTCATACCCCAGTTCACACACACTTTCCCTTGTCATCAATATCTTGCATTTGTGAGATACATTGGTTATATTTGGTGACTGATACAATATAAAGTAAACAACTTATATTAGGGTTCACTCTGTGTGTTTTATCTTTAATGGGCTTTGAAGAATGTATAAGGACATCTATCCACTGTTACAGTATCATACACCATAATTTCTCTGCTCTAAAATTCCTCTGTGCTCCTCCTATTCATTCCTCCCTCCCTCTGCCCAAGTCCCAGTAACGACTGAAGTTTTTACCATCTCCTTGGTTTTGCCTTCTCCAAAATGGCACATAATTGGAATCATACAGTGTGCAGCCTTTTCCAATTGGCTTCTTTTACTAAGAAATGTGCATTTAAGATTCCTCCATGTTTTTTTCTTGGCTTGATAATTCATTTCTTTTCTATTGCTGAATAATATTCCATTGTTTGAATAGACAACAGTTTGTTTATCCATTTACCTCTTGGAGGGCATCTTGTTTAGTTGCCATCTTTTCCAATAATGAATAAAGCTGACATAAACATTCAACTGTAGGTTTTGTGTGGATATATGTTTTCAATTCATTCAAGTATGTACCAAGGAGTGAAATTGCTGGATCTTAGGGCAAGAATGTCTAGCTTTGTAAGACACTTCCAAACTCTCCTCCAAAGTGGCCGCACTGTCTTGCATTCCCAACAGCGATGGATGAAGTTTCCTGTTGCTCCATGTCCACCTCAGCATTTGCAGTTGTTAGTGTTCTGGGTTTTGGCCGTTCTAATAGGCCTGTACTTGCATCTGATTGTTATTTCTAATTTGCATTTCCCTGATGGCAAGGATGTTGAGCATCTTTCTGTGTGCTCATTTGCCATCTGTGTATGAAAGGGCAGAAACAGAATGGACTGCAGGAAAAGAGATGGCTGGGATGACAGGAAGGTGGAGGCAGAGATGATCTTCAGGGCTGACTAGGCACTGACTATGCCCTCTGTCAGATAAATTGTGGTCTACCTAACATTGAGTTTTGAGTGAAAACTCCATAGTATCTGGTTGTGCACACATATATCTTATTGAGGCTTGAGTTTTTATATATGTTTTCACTGAAAGATGCCGTAAGCCCTATGTATAAACAGGTTGCTGTACAGCAGGTGATGACGGTGTCAGAGATGATGAGAGTCTATCTTGAGTGGATGGTGTCTGCCATGCAAGCGGCATGTGTTGCCTATCACCAGAGGCAGAAACCCAAACACTTCTGCCACTGCGTCTTAGTATTGGACTCTCCAAGGAAAACACAACGCAGCCAAGCACTGGGTGGAACAATGCTTTACTCACATAGAGGAGACAGAGCAAGATCAGCTTCAGTGGTAGGCATTGGTCCCCCATGGCCAGCGGGTTCCTCCTGGCAGCTGAGGCAGGGCAGCTGGCCTGCACACACCCCTCTCATGCCGTAGAAGAAAGAACCTGACCCCCTCTGCAAGGGACAAGTATAGCAGTGGAGTTGGCCAGCTGCCATGTGACGCCCAAGCTTAAGCAGAACGAAGGAGAACACATTGAGTCTGGAATGGGAAAAGATAGTCCCACAAGAGGTGACAAGTCCAGCACAGGCTGTGCAGACTCCTTACCTCTTGGTGAGGAAGTGTTCCCCACCCAAGACTCCTTCCTAAGTGGCCCAGTGAGGGTCCACAGACCACAGGCGCTGGATTGCCTCTCCCGGCAGTGTCAGTGGCAGCCAATGCCTCTCCCATTACGCATTTTCATTTTGCATTTGCCACCAGAGAGAGCCCTGAGAGGAGCTACATCTGTTTTATCTCTTGGAGGACACTTCATTCCTGAGAAGTTTCCGTATTCTTGGCTACATTGGGTTCATAATCTAATCATTTTTATATTTGTGTATGTAGCATGCACAGTATCCCCTCTCTAATGTTCAGTTCACTTGCAACACTGGAGGCGCTTACTATTATATTTCTATTTTAGTGCTGAAGATTCTGAGGTCAGAAGAGACTACATAACATCTACGAAGTTATCACGTTTACTAAGTGCTGAAGCCATGTTACCAGGTCAGACAAGCTTCCTTCAGAGCTGACCTTTTAACCTCTAATGACTTCTTGTAGAAAAGAGGAGAGTAAATGCAAGTGCTTTCTCAAGATCATTGATTGCAGGAGTTCTTTGAAGAGAAAACAAAAAGCAATGCCTTCGTGTTAGGAGAAAACCTTACAGTTCTCCTTTACGCAGTGTCTCATCTTAATTTTCACACGGAACACCTCACTTCACCAAATCTGTGTGGGTTTTCCCCACACCAAGCAATTCCGTGGACACCAGCTGGGCGTTCTACAGTTTAACCTAACTCTGACACTCTGTAGCTGGAGATAGCGTCAGATCCCACTGGTTGAGGGCTCAGTCCCATGACACTGCCCCCACTTCAGATGCCAATGGCAAGTGGTAGGTCCCCAGGTTACCCACATTTTCTGTCCAATTTAGCTACAAATCAGAGGTTACCACAACTTCCTCCTCAGGTTCTATTAATTTTCTAGAGCAGTTCACAGAACTCAGGGAAACATTTATATATGTTTACCAGTTTATTGAAGGATATGATGAACGATACAGATGAACAGCCTAATGAAGAGACACACAGGGTGAGGTTGGGGAGGGTCCCGAACATGAGAGCATTTGTCCCTGTGGAGTCGGGATGGATCACCCCCACTGTAGGCAGATGCGTTCACCAACCTGGAGGCACCCCAAAGCCCATAGTATTGGGATTTCATGGAGGCTCCCTCACATAAGCATGACCGATTATTAACTCCACTTCCAGCCCCTCCTCTCTCTCTGGAGAAGTTGGAGGAGAAAGGGGGGATGGAAATCCCAAGCTTCTAATCACAGCCTGGTCTTTCTGGTGTCCAGCCTGCATCCAAAAGCCACACAGGAGCCCACCCAGAGTTGCCTAGTTAGAACAAAAGAAGCTTCTATTGCTCTTGGCACTTAGGAATTTACCAGTGTTCCAGGAGCGCTGTCAGGAACTGTGGGCAGAGACCTATCTATATTTCCTATTAGCTCACAACGTTTTTTCCATTTCACATTACTGTCTCCAGATACTGACTGTCGATACAGCACATGTTTGCACCCTTCTCTGCTGTATTAAGCCTGGGTGGGCTTGACTGCTCCCAGAGGCCGCAGACGGGGAAGCGTCCGTAATCTGTAATGCCTGTTCATGAGTATCTGACTACAAATGCTATGCCCCTCAGGCATATGCAGACATGGATAAACTGCAGCCAGAGGCTCAAAATCCGGAAAGAAGGGGCTATTAGAAGCTGAATCCCTACATAGGATGGGGGGAAGAATTTTCCCTCTAATCTTCTTGGTTCTTCTGGTTGTTCTAAGAGTTAAATTGACATAAGACAGAAAAAAGGAGAAAAAGAAAACAAAGTTTAATAACATGTATGCATGGGAGAAACCTAGGAAAACTGAGTAACTCACCAAAATGGCTGAAGCCACCACCTTAATTACCAACTCAAGCTGAAGACATAGGGGATGTTGGCGGTGGGGGTTTGGGACTTCCAGGGGCAATTCATGTGAAGATGGAAAAGCAAATGTTTGGTAAATAATTGTTTGCCGTACCTGGCAGAGACTTTGGATACAGAGAGGACTGTGATCCACCGGGCCTTTCTAGGTTCCTCGCTGTCTGTCACACCTCGTTCATATCACACTGTAGTTTCCATGGTAAGAGTTCCCTCCTGGAACAGGCCTTCCATCTAGAATTCTTTTAGGCAGTTATGGGGAAGGTCAAAGTCTTTGGCTCTTAAAATTGATCAAGCCAAAGAGACACATTTTGGGGTAGCAAATTCTGCTCCACTACAGTAGTTAGATTCATGAGGAACTGGAGCAAATGGGAAATGTAAAGTTCTCCTCAAAGGAGGCCCACATTTTAGTTATCAGCATTATTATATATTTAAGTATGTATTGCATACATAGCACAACCGTTCAAAAGGCAAACTTTCCTTCCAAGTGCTCAGACACACAGTAGTTCACTTCAGAGAGAACAGAGCTTTAATTTTGGTGTGTATCCTTGCAGAGAAGTTACTTTCATATACAAATAGGCAGATGCTGAAAATACACACACCTACCTATATGCGTATATAAATATATAGGTCTATACTATGTTAATATGCAATCTCAAATACATATATGCATTTCTAAGTATTTATCTATTTCTTCACACACATGTGGTTCCAAATCAGTACATTAGACGTGTCGTCATTTCCCACAGCTTCAAGTTAGGTCACAGTATGTGTGGCTGCACCCTAGGCTAAATAACCCGTCTTCTAGTAACACGCGTTAAGGATTTCCCTGTATTCTTACAAGCAGCGCTCCAATTATTAAACCTGCATAAACTACAGTTTGCATCTATGTAGGCTTACACGTAAGTTAAATTTTCAAAAGTGTATTTTCTGTGTGCATTTTCACTTGTGATGAATTTTCACTTGAGTGTCTTTTCACTTGAAAAATTTCTCACGGTGACTGTACCATTTTGCGTTTTCACAGCAATGTGAGTGTCTGTTTCCCCAGCCCACAGTTCCTACTCTGATTCTCCATTCTTCTTGCGCTAATGCTCTACTTTCTCCTCACCTCAAATATCATTCAAAGAGACATTTTCCCTCTGTGTCAAGGCTCAGCGAGGATTCCACACTTGTCACTTTAGCCACATCTGTACTACAAACAGGAGAAGACTGCAATATTATTCTTTTTGTAGGTTCAGCAAAATAAAATCTCATTCACACACATATTTCTAAGATCACTTAGGGTATTTCAATCTCTGACAATGGATAAAAACTAGGCTGAGAACATGATCCAGTACCTCTATAAAGAGTTTAACTGTTTAAAAAAAGTTACATTTTGTGGACACTGAAAGCTCATGGAATAGGAGTAAACATGAGTTGGGAACTGTGAAATAATAAGAAATATATATATTGATGTCTTCCCCTGGTTCCTGACACAGAGCTCCTCAAACCCTTGTAAAAACCTAAGTGGTGAGAGCAGTAGGAGCATCTTTTGTCCCAACAGGTGACTCTGGTGGGCCCCCGGATGACTCCAGGATGGGAGCGGGTTACCAGAAAGACCAAGTCTTGACTAGAAGTTTGGAATTTTGAGCCCCATCCTTCATCCTCCAGAGAGGGAGAGGGGCTAGAAACGGAGTTAATAATTGATCATGCCCACGAGAGAAAGCCTCCAGAAAACCCCAACAGTACAGCGTCTGGGGAGTTTCTGGGTGAACACGTGGAGGTGCTGGGAGAGTAGCACGCCTGGAGAGTGCATGGATCTGTGCCGGTTCCCCATGCCTTGCCCTAGGCATCTCTTCCATTTCGTTGTTTCAGAGTTATATTCTTCTATGATAAACTGGTAATCTTAAAAGTAAAACATATCTCTGAGTTCTTTGAGCTGCTGTAGCAAATTAAATTGAACCCAAGGAGGAGGTTGTGGGAACGTCTGATCTATAGCCTGTCGGTCAGAAGTGTAAGTGACAACCGGGGCTTGGGATTGGAATCTGAGGTTGGGGGGGAACAGTCTGGTAGGACTGAACCCTCAACCTGTGGAATCTGATGCTGTCTCCAGGTAAACAGTGTCAGAATTTGGGTGAATTGAGTTGCATTGTAGGACAGCCAGCTGGTCCAGGGTCCTGGGTCCAGGAACCTCAAAGAGGAACAGAGAAGGAAGTGACATGAAATAGCTGTTCTTTAATAATTCTATTATAAGAATTAATAATATTATCTGAGGAAATGTGGAAATCACACAAGCCAGGAAAGGAGAGACAAATGGCCATAAGATGCTTGTACAATAAAAAGAAATGTGAAAATTTGTTTGTGTGCTATAGAATTTTGCGTGTGTGTGTGCATTTTAAAGTATTAAACTTAATATACAATTATAACCCAGTTTCAGCTATCAGTATCATAACAAAATAATTTCCCCATACAAAAAAATAAACATTTAAACATTTTAACAGCTACAAAATTATATTGAGCGTGTTTCATTACTTACTTAACCATCTCAATCTTTGGGAAATTTAGTTGTTTTCCATAATATGCGATTATAAATGATGCTGGTATTAATCATACTAAAACATTCTGTATATTTTTTATTTTCTTACGCTAGACGTATAAGAGAGCATGAACTGAGAAAAATTTTAATTGCTCCTAATTTATATTTCCACCAGCACTACATAAAGTTTCTTACCTCAACAGCGTTACCATAAGGGATTAGTATTTCTTTAAACAATAATTTTGGAAAGGGAGCCTTGGAATGCAATCACAAAGGTAGGCATTGTAGGACAGGAATTCTGAGTTTCCTTCCTATACAGATTTTAAGAACTCTGCCTAAAGCCAAAGAGAAGCCCGATCTTCTTTTCTTTATTTTTTTATTTTTCCCAAGGATTGGCACCTGGGCTAACAACTGTTGCCAATCTTTTTTTTTTCTGCTTTTATCTCCCCAAACCCCCCCTGTATAGTTGTATATCTTAGTTGCACGTCCTTCTAGTTGTGGGATGTGGGACACCGCCTCAATGTGGCCTGACGAGCAGTGTCATGTCCGCGCCCAGGATCCGAACCCTGGGCCGCCACAGCGGAGTGCACGAACTTAACCATTCGGCCATGGAGCTGGTCCCTGGATCTTCTTTTATTTTATATGAATTTTATTTTCTTTTTTACCCCTTTTACAAAAGAAAGATCCAACATCAAGTGATGGAGCCATTGGCCTCCCCAAAGATGTTCACAGATCACTGCATCCTTTGTCTCTCTTTTCTGGGAGGGGTACATATGATCAGGCTGTGTTAAACAACTTGATCACGAATATCATGTTGAGCTAGCTGATTTAATTACTCCTTCCCTGAGACTCCAGTGCCACAGGGACTGCTGGATTTGGAAAAAATGACCCAAGACCAAAAGGGGATATTGGGTAGGTTCCAGAACTTTTTAAAAATCTCTACTGCAGCAGAATGAATGACAACAGAGAGAAACTTTATTAAGCTGGATTTCAGGGTCTCTCAGCCTAGGCTTCCACTATAGGGATAACGTCCTGAGCAGAGAAATTTTTCTGTTAACCCTAGATCACTTAGAAGAACTATTACTTACTTTTGGAGTGTCAGAACTGACATGTTGAAATAGGACATTGGAAGAGGGAAGAGTTAACAGTGGATGTCTGTGGAGTGTGCTGAGGAAAACTTTGTCTTGCCATGTCTCCTTAATGGACACAAGAAGGTTCATACGTATAAGGGAACTCCATTTTCCTGTGAATATGTCCTTGCCTCATTGAAATACAGGAATTTTCTATAATTCAAAGGATGGAATGTATCTTCAAGAAAATTCTGAATGAGAATCAAAGCAAACAGTGCTTTATTTTGATAAAAAACAACAATAATAACAAAAACACTGAAGCAGTTATGCAGGTGCCATATCCCTCTGGTGTGCTGGGTTCCCTGCCCTGGTCTGAAGAGGAGAGTCCTCGCTACGACCTCACACAGCATTCCCTTCTGTATGTCTATGACATCTTCCATGTGTTTACTCCTGGAACACAAGGAGAGATCTCCAACTCAGTGACACCACGCCAGTTGATGCACGTGGGCCATCTGGCCACTGAGGGCTCTGACAGTCTTCGTTGATGATCATGACCTCATGATGCATGGCACAGAACAATCTTCTCCACTTTGCCAAGTTTTAATATCCTCCACGATTACAGTGTTTAGCCAATGAGTTACATGCTTATACGTTACAGTAGCTGGGAGAGGTTTCCTTCCAACTTCTGGTATTGGAGGGAAAGAAAGGACAACTTTGGGAGTCAGTCAAACCATAGGAGACACACAAAGGCTGTTCACATTGTAGGAAATAATCAGATCTATTCTTTCTTTCAAAATAAGTCTGTTGAATGTTGAAGTCATTCTCTCCAATGTTTTGTCACTTGCAGAAATTCTTGTATGAATTCATTATAGGAGAAACTGAGTTTCTTCTGTCTTTCTTATTATAATTAGAAACAGTGAGATGAAGGTGCTTAATAGGATTACTCCAGGGCAAGAGGGGTCCCTCTCTGAAGGGTCCTGTAGATGTGGATTTCCTACATACAATAAGTAGAATGATGGGATTTCATCTTTAGTTTGAGAAGAGGTCTTTTCATTAAACATTGTTCTTGGAAACAAGAGGGCGAGATGTTGGCAGTAGCGGGGATAATGAAACTATTTTGAAATAAGCAGAACTTCAAACTGAGGAAACCTAGGGGATTGTTCCAGTGGCAATGAGGAAAGCGGGAACTGGAGAGACTATGCCACCAGGTTGGGGTAACAGGAACCTCACAGCTCCAATGGTGATCTGTCAGCATGAAGGAGGGTTAAGTGGTCTGAATCATCAGAATATGAAGAAAAGGACAAAAAGAAGACACCACAAGTCAACTCAGACCTAGGAAGAGACCCAGAGGTTTCACTTTGGGATCCTCCACGGTTAATAAACCTGTGTTCTTTCATAATTGTGAAAGGAGGCTCGCCTCCCCCAACAGTCACATTCAATTTCCATTATTAAGTTGACAAAATTAAGAATTTTCTTCTTTCTTCTCCAAAGCATACTGACAAATAAATACTAGATTTGCTGAGGCAGGATTCCTGTTTTGAGATCCACAGAAAAAAGAGCCTGAGTGAATTGTAGCTCTGTGAAAATAATCTTTGAAAATGTCCAGTTAAGCTTATTTTAAGTACTGAGGCAATCAGATTGTAACCTACGGACTCAGAGGTCAGTGTGAGCTGGTCATTGACGTGAAATACATTTACAAAGAACAGTTACACTTGTCCTGAAAACAGTGTTTGTGCTTTCACTTTTTTAGAATCTGAATTTGGAGAAGAACCTGATTGACCAAAATTATAACTTTAAGAACTTCATGAATAGAGAAATTTCTTTCTTTTCACCTTCCTTTCTTCTATTTCATTTTCATGGTGAAATATACAAACACAAAAATGGATACATAGTAGACAAGGAGAACTGATCGTTGGTTACCAGGGGAAAGGGGGGGTGGGGAGAGGGCCACAAAGGGTGAAGTGGTGTACCCACAACATGACCAACAATAATGTACAACTGAAATCTCACAAGGTTGTAAACTATCATAATCTTAACAAAAAAATGGATACATATAGATGGTTATTAAATAAACAACTGTGTGACATCAACCCAGGTCAAGAAATAGAGTACTACTACCACCAGTAGGTCTCCTGCATGCCCCCTACTGTTGCTAGACTCCACTTGCCCCCAGGATATCGAATATCCAAATTAGCATAATAACCCTCCCTTGTCTTTCTTTATACTCTTATCATGTCTATTTCTATGCCAAAATCATAGTCTGATTTTTGCCTGTTTTTTTTTCCCTTGTGTAATTAGGGTAACATATATATATACTGTTGCATCTGATTTCTTTCATTCAATATTAAGTATTTAAGATTCATACTCAGTGTTGCAAGTTAATCCTATTAATATACCATTTTGTTTATTCCTTCGATTGTTGATGGAGGTCTGGATTGTGTTCACTTTTGGCAGTTACAAATGATGCTTCTGAGATGATTCTTCTGTGTGTGTGTATATATATATATATACACATATATATATATCTGGTTACCATTCGCATGGATTTACTTATGGTATTAAGCAGGGATCATAGGGTAACCATATCTTCAGTTTTACTGGGGATATTGTCTTTTTTTCCTTCAAAGTCAACAAACCAATTGATAGTCCCACACTGTAATTCCCATATCTTCACATTCTTGCTGACACTTAATACTGTCCAGATTTTAATTTGAGGCTTCTGGTGGGTGTGTGGTGATGACTGTGGTGTAAATTTACTCAGCCTTTTCTTTTCTGTAATTCTGTCCCTGGTCAAGATTTGTGTGTGGGGGACAGGGTAGGAGGGAACCCGGGATTCCTACATCATCCTATGTGAAAATGTTTGTGGGGCACTGATATCAGTTATTTCTTTTACTTTACTTGGTATTTCAAGTGCACTGTCCAGTAGTGTGGCCAGGACACAGAGTCATTTCTCAAGGACCCCACGGAGTCTAAATATTAGACTCTAAATATTAGGTCTTCTTGTTTCCCTTTGAAATAGCTTCTTTTGTCCATCTGATAAAACAACCTCGAGTACTCTTTTTAAAAACAATAATTAAGATATAATTGACACATTATATTAGTTTCAGGTGTACAACATAGCGATTCAATATCTGTGTATATTGTGAAATGGTCACCACAATAAGTCTAGTTAACATCCACCACTATACATAATTACATATTGTTTTCTTCTGATGAGAAATTTTAAGATCTACTCAGCCACTTTCAAATATACAATATAGCGTTATTAACTATAGTTAATATAAATATAAATAGAGTCAACAAGTGCGTTACATCCCCAAGACATTTATTTATAGCTGGAAGTTTGTTATTCAACCCTCTTCATCCCTTTCACCCCCCATCCCGACCCCCCACCTCAATTACTCTTGAGGGAGCATAAAATCCTCATACTGACTAATCTGGGTACTTCCAAATTATTTGTCGGCTTCCACTCAGATCTTGCATTGAAAATCTCAAAGAGAGAGTTTAGATTTTCTTTCCTTCTCACTGCCTGACCTGACCAAAATGTCATGCATCGCTACTGGCCTATTGCTACATCCAGGAGAGTCACTTGAGGAATAGACAAAACTGGAAGAAAAAACACATCGATAATTTATCATTACATTGTCATCAAAAGCATGGAATTCACCAATGATGCCTAGGAAGAAATTGGGATCATTTATGGAATAGTGTAAAGAGAATGTAGGAGATGTCTCAGCTGAAGAGAAAGAAGCTACAAAAAACAATTATGAAAAAGATGGAGCAATAAAATGCATCAGGAGATTCAGGAGCATAAACAGAGTTAAGGGAAAAAAATGACCCATATTTTCTTAGTTACTCATTATGGAGAGCAGGATCAATTCCTAAAAGGTCAAGTAATTCTGATTCTGATGTATTTGATGATAATGTTTATTACTAATGGTAATTTGTATTTTCAACTATCATCATGTAATGCTGATAATTTGCATATATAATTTATATTTCTATAGTTATTGCTACTCTCCTCTTAGACTAGTGACCATTATTTTGAGCGACAAAAACACAGTGCCTTGAGATTATCTGTCTGTTCATTATATGAGTCAAGTTATTGAATTTTTGTCTTGCATCAATTTTTATTTCATTGATTGATTGTCATTTAGATGATTCGGATGTTCACACATAATTATCAAGTCAAATCTCAGTATTTATTTAGCATTTCTCTCTTCAGTTATGGTTGGAAAATCTGTCCCTAACTTAATATTACAAAAACATATGCAGGTGTATCTCCAGATCGCTTTTACATTTAATTATTCATTCCATTTTGACTATTATAGCTTAGCCTAGAGAATTAAGTAAATGTGTATTACTTCACTCCTACACACCATTTAAACGGATCAAGAGTTGCTTGCCCCGTATGCTGTCCCCAGGCTGCAGCCGCCTGAGGGGACTCGCCCGGGGCCCCGCCCTCAGAGCTCACACCCGCCATGCGCTCTCGCCCCGGGGCCGCCCCGCCGATCCTCCCCCGCGGCTCTGCGCGCACAGGCCGGACGCTCGGAGCGGCGCCGGGCTGCCCTGCTCGTCCTCCTGGGCGCAGCGGCACCTCTGGACCGAGCACGCGCACCAGCGGCCTCCTCGCAGGCTCCGTGCCCGCGCACGCGCCCTCGCGTCGCGCTCCTGGCGGAGAGACCTGCGCTCGGGCCGGGCTCCGGGCGGTTCTCGCGCTGCCGTTCTCGCGGGACTTCCGCGCTTCGGCGGCCTTTCTGACAAGCCGCCGCGCCCAGGGATGTTCAGGTTGGAGCGACACTTCCCAGAGGGCAGCGGTCACGCCAGATCTTCGGCTTCCATTCCGTTTTCGCGCGCTTCTCCCTCTTTGCAGGGTGAGTGGAGCTCATTTGTGGATGTATTAGCACAGGATGCGGGAATCCTGTGAAGCGAGTCACTTCAGAGCCCGACGTGAACCAGGAGGGGTGACGGCGGAAGCGCTCACAGTGTGGCGGCCCGTAGTAGGGACACCAGTCCTCACGGGACTCTCGGGCCTGAACGGCAGAGGACGGTGTGTGTCTGTGGGGACAGACGGGCAGCGTGTGGCGGGGTGTGTGTGAGAGACGCGAGTGAGTGGTGGGATGCGCCTCCGTGCCGTGGGTGTGGCTGCGAGGCTGTGACAGGTGCGTGGCTGTGCTGGGGTGACGGGGATTTGGTTGCATGTCCTTTACCTGTGCAGGTGTGATGGCTGTGGCTCTGTGGCGTCACTGTCTGGTGGCTCTGGGCTGCCTGGCGCTTCCTCCTCTTCTCTCCTCACAGCCGCTTGGCTGCAAGAGGGAAGTAGGACATTGAGCCCTAAAGGAAGATTTCCAGCCAGGGGGCACCGAGGTTAGTTTGGGAAAGCCTGGGGAGTTCTCTACTTGGGAGCTCTGAGGGGCAGCTACTGTCTCAGAGCCTCGGGGTTCCCAGAGCTCGGACCCCAGGAACGTGCTGTAAACCTATACCCGTAGTCCAGGCTCTGTCGTCTTTTCCATCTGTTTATGTGTATGAGCAGGGCGGGTGTGGACCTGGAGAGTGTCGTGTAAGGGAGTCATTCTGTGCCCCAAGAAAAGCCTGGTGCCTCGTGACTTCCTCCTCAGTCCTGCCATACCCCAAAGAAGAACCTTGGGGAGGGGAAAGAATTGTTTTACACACAAAAGTCAACATTGAGGATGGTTGATTTTCTTTCATAAAATCATTGATTTTAAATTATTGATATAAGAAAAATTTAACAAAACTTAGCAATAATATCTGATTTTTAGTTGTCTTCCCAAAAACATGTCCAAATACTAAATGAAATAGAAGAAAATAAGGAATCATTTTATTTACCCACATGCCTTTTGTTGCTGCTTAAGGGCACTGTCAGTCTTACTAATGTTCTCACTTTATGAGACGCTTGATCACATCGGATTTTTTGAGCAGGTTATGATTCACAAATGTCTCTTTGTTTCTGCTCCATTTCGGTGGGAGGGAAATTTCTTCTTTTCTAGAAACTCTTGATTTATAAATTAAAAATGCAATCTCAAGTAAAAGTCCTGATTCCCCCCCTTTTTTTTTGTGAGCATTATCAGAGCAGGGCTGATAAGCACAATTTTATCCTAAAAAGGCAAATTGTTTCTTTTATAATACCCAGTTAGGGGACATGCAATGTTCTTCAATAAAAATAGCTAACATATTTATACAGGATTACAACATATTATTAAGTTTTTATGTAGATTATATTTCTCTAAGATATTCATGCTTAAGAAGTGATCTTCATACTCCTGCCTCTACTGATGAAAAACCCAAGACACTAAAATGTCATGAACTCCAAGAGCAGTTACATTTAGAAAATCTGAGAACAGAATCTATGTCTTAAGTTTCAACTGGATACCTTTCCCCAGTTATGAGTGCGTACTTTACACTGGGACCAGTATCATCGTGATTAATAATCCTGTACATGCCATCACATAGCAGGACCAAATTAATTAACCTGTTCCCTGTTAGATTTTTGTGTTTCTGGTTTTGGTTGTCAAAAACTGCGTATTGAAGATACTCGTATCTCTTCTAGCCCAGTCTCTTCTAGCCAGTGTTTACGTATTCACTGACCAGATTATTCTCTCCTATGTGCTCAACTTAGTAATATTAAGAGCTATAATGGAGGAAGGAAGAAATTAAGTCCTATAAAGAAATGACTTGAGCTTCCCATGTCAGGACTGTAGTTGCATGAGAGATGGAGATCCCATTTGGCCAAGCAGGGAAAGACTGACATTCTCACAGACATGAGTTTTCTAGATACATGTGATAAAGCCCAGCAATGAACGGTCTCTGGAGGCTGAGATCCAATGCTCTGTGAGGTTTTTGGAATTGAATAGCAATATGAATTAGTGATTGTAATATATGGATCATGGTTCTTGGTAAGGAATTTCTGAATGATGAGTACAATGAATATTTTATTATTGACTAGGATGTGCTGAAATTGAATGACCTTGGTATAATTCTGCATCATCATACATCGAGTATTCTCTAAATCAGGAACCGCAAAAATGTTCAGTGAAGGATTGTTAATGGCCATAAAAGAGAATAAAAACATAAGCTGTTTAAGTTATCAGAGATGAAGAACAGAAAAGACCTTAGATATGTTGTCCAACCTAGTGTATAGAAACCTAGTCATCTGGAGATGATTACATCTGTTATAACTGTAAGTTTGAGTGCTATGCAGCCATTCAAAATATTTGTTAAAATAAGAAAACTATGTGGCATAGGATTTAACATAAAGAACTTGAGGATTGAAGACATCCCTTAGTTTATCAAACCCTCTTATTTTTCTGTCCCTTGTGACAATGTCTTTCTTTCATTTGGAGTGTTTAGCCCATTTACATTTAATGTAATCATTGATACAGTTAGATTAAGGTCACCCATTTTATTATTTTCTGTCTTTTCCATCTGGCTTTTGTTCCCATATTGCTCTATTTTGTCTTCTTGGGTTAATTAAGTATTTATTTAAAATTCCATGTTAATTTGCTTCTTTGCTATACTTTGTGATCATTTTTAGTGGTCACGGTCTGTATTATAATATATATTCTTAACTATTCAGAATCTACTTAGAGTTAATATTGAACTCTGCTCTTACTCGTCAAGTGTAAGAACCTTGCAATTTATAGCCCCATCTTCTATATTGCAGCTGTCATATATATTACATCTATCTTTATATAAAACTATAATACCATGTTTTTAATAACATCTGTATTGATATAGAACACAGCACATATTTAAAGTATACACTTGGATTCGTTTATTTAAAATTTTGATATAATAGACATATAACATTGAAGGAGATCTGGCCTAAGAACATGAATGTGCTTGCATACAGGACATTTCATGGAGCTGAGTTGCGGCTGAGCTGGCTTGCAAACAGGATGTTCTGCCCATTCCTCTTATGGACCTTCCGGGGAGAACATTGCCTGCAAACAGGAGTGTTCTCAGATCCTGGAATTCAGCCTAGGGCTGGGAAACAAACACAGCATTGTAAGCACGTGAGCGTGCTTGCATAGAAGCATGTATGATGAGTCACCGCCTTTGGCTAGTTGCCGGCTTTGTCTAGGGGGATATAAATATAAACAGCCCGTGCCAGACGGGGCTTTTTTTCTTCCACTGTCGACACCGGTGTCCGTCTCTTTTTTGGGGCCCCAACTTTCTTCATTTCGTCAGCAACATCACATTATATTAGTTTCAGGTGTACAACATATTGATTCAATATTTGTATATATTGAGAACTGATCACACTAAGTCAACAGTATATTTACCTTTCGCCTGCCTATCCTTTGGATTATTTTCATCATAAGCTCACTTCTGCCTATAATGTACATCATACAATGCATCATTATTATTTTTGCTTTATGCATTTAGTCCTTTTTTAAAGAAATTTTAAAAATTCATTCTTCCACCACTTCCCCTCCAAAATTCTTACACCTGGCAGACACAAACTCAGGAGATCTCTGAGAGCTTTTTATCTATTAATTTAAACCAAGGGGTAAGAGAATTTGATTGGAATACAGCCACACCCATTCGTTTATATATTGTCGATGGCTGCTTTCCAGCTACAACAGCAGAGCTGAGTAACTACAAAAATATTTATTATCTGGCCCTTTATGAAAAAAACTGCTGATCCTCAGTTAACGGCAGTAGAGGAATTCCTGAATGAATGTCACTCAGGGGGATGCACTGCGGTGGTGCTCGAGGCTCTCTGCCTTGGGCTTCTTCCCTCCCCCTTGGCTTTCACTCACCAAGTGGACACAAAGTAGAGAGCAGCTTTGGTCTTCCTAAATATACGTTAGTGACAAGGTAGCTGGCATATTTAGGGGATTAAGAATTCCTTAATAACCAGACACCGAATAGCCAGACAGCTGAGGAGGACCGTGCAATAAAACCGCATATAACAATGAATAAAACCGCATATAACACTTGAGGCAGAGTATAACATGCTTGGCCATGGCATATTATTCTCTTGAAAAACTGCTCAGTTTTTCTTGTGAATATTTTATTCATAAGTTTTGTACAAATATTCAAAATTGGTATTAATATTGATTTCATACATTAATACTCAAAATTAAGAATTTAATAGTCTTAAATTTTTGTTATCGCCATTACATGTCCATTAAAAGTTAGAGGTGCAGGCCTGGTGGTTAAGCTTGCATGCTCCACTTTTGTGGCCCAGAATTCACAGGTTCAGATCCTGGGTATGGACCTATACACTGCTCATCACAGCATGCTGTGGTGAGCATCCCACATACAAAATAGAGGAAGATTGGCACAGGTATTCACTCAGCAACAAACTTCCTCAAGCAGAAAGAGGAAGATTGGCAACAGATGATAGCTCAGGGCCAATCTTCCTCACCAAAAAATAAAAAAAAAAATCAACGTTCAACTTGATTGCAAACCCATATGGCTCTGTTTTTTCATTTCATTTCCTTTCTTGCGATTTTAATATTAGAGTGTTAACCACTTTCCCAAATTCATCTGACAGACTAGTGTTTCCATTTCTACTTTGTTTGAAGCCAACAGATTACCTGGGTACCTGCCCCAGCCCAATTCCTTTGAGCACTTCTCATCCTGGTAGTACCGCTGGGTCCCACATAAAAGGAGCATCTCTAAATGAGCCCCTCAGTGAAAATCAGGTATCATGTGTTCTTGGCCAATAGTATGCTGGAGCTCAGGGCCAGTCTACGAGAGTATAAAATGCCATGTGGCTACTTAGCCGTGTTTCGATACTTACCAGCAAACTTAACAATAGTGCAGATTCTTTAATGTGTGAAGGTTTTAAAGCAGGGTGAGAAATATCCACTAATGGTTTTATTTGTTTAATGTATCATGCCTAAAGTTATAATTTCTCAAATAATTGTCATTTCATTAAACTATCAACATCCCTCTAGATTTGCACTGTCAGATACAATAGCCACTAGCTACTTGTGGCTATTTAAATTTAATTGATTAAAATTAAATAAAATTAAAAATTGAATCCTTCACGGGTACTAGCCATAACAAAGTGTTCACTAGCCATGTGTATCGGACTTTACAGATAAAGAAGTTTTCTATCATCATAAAACTTTCTATCACATAGGAATATTCTGAATACCTACATTTTACATAAATAAAGAGAATTTTATGGATTTAACTAATTAAATACTGCCACACATTTAATCATTTGCAAAATTAATTGAGTACTGTAAAGCATATGGTTAAAATCATAAATCTTTGTCAGATATTTGAAAGCATCTTAATTCTTGTCTAGTAGAAACAATATGCAAAAATATTGTTTAAAAATAGTAAGTTGGAAAAATGTTGACTTACATTTTGTTATTACCATTTTTATGTTTATACTTACTCATATTCTCATTTCTTACCGTATTTCCCCTGTGATTATGATAACTGGACGATTTTAGATAATTCCTGCAGTTTCCATGTTTTTGCCTGACACACACACACAAAGTGTAATCACAAAAAGTGAATGTTTTGGATCTAGCTTATCAACCAAATATTTCTCAGTCAGGGCCTAGGTGTTGGTGACCTTGCGATGGAGGCCCCTAAATATCTTTCCTTTATTTCCTTCTTACAAATACGTGATTGAGATGGGTTAAGTTATAGTTTCAGACCCTTCCTCCCCTATGATAGAGTAACAAGGATAGCAGGCACTCTTTCACCTCAAACAACTTAAAAATATAAAAATATGTGTGAAATGACAGTGTTCAGACATTAGTCAACTGCTCAAGACTAAGATCCCTGACTGCATAAACAGTCAAGGTGAACCCTATTATTTCTCCAAACGTAATGAACCAATAGCCACAGTGGAAAAACTCCATAATATATGGAATATTGGGTAAAGTACGCAAAACGAGACTGGCTTAATAGAGAGGAAAAATTAGACCTATGACATAAAAAAGCCCTTAACTTTTTAAAAGCTATTCTGGTCTTGCCTAACAAAGCTTCAAAATGCACCTTGAAAGGATCAAACACTTTCCAAGTTATACCACCTGCAAAGAAGCAGGAAAATGTGATACACAATCAGGAGAAAAATCAATATTCAAAACTGACTCAGATATAGAATTAGTAGACAGGTTATTAAAATAGTTATACCTATGTTTCATATGGTGACAAAGGTAGAGCAAAATATGAGCATGTTAAGAGAGTCATGGGAGATTTTTAAAAACCCAAATTAAACATATGGAAATGAAAACTACAATGCCTGAAATGTAAACTACATTGGGGAAATTAACAACTGATTAGGTACTGCAGAGGAAAGATTATTGAGGTTGAAGGTATACTAATCAAAAAGAAACAGAATGAAAAGACTGTAAACTTATCAGTGAGCTGTGAGACAACTTTAAGTGAACTAATATTGTCATTAAAGCTCCCAAAGAATGAAGAAAGAGGAGGGGACTGAAAAATTATTTGAAGAATATGGTAAACAATTTTCCAAAATTGATGAAAATTATAGACCTAAAATTAAAACTCAGTGAACTGTAATCATAGGAATGTAGAAATATAAACCAAGGCTGATCATAACCCATGATTTTGAAACAGTGATGAAGTAAAGAGGAAGTCAGCAGAGAAAGGAGACTCATTATATAAAGAACAAAAACAAGAATAAAATCAGATTTCTATTTGGAAACAAGAAGGTAGAAGGCAATTGAGCAAACTCCTTCTGCAGTGCTGAAAAGAAAAATATTTCCTTGAATTCTATGTAAAGTAAAATATTTTCGTAAAAAAGTAAAAATTAGTGTATGTCCAATTTTCTCACAGACATAAGAAATGAAAGAATTGATTTAACAGCATACCTGCACTATAAAAATGTTAAAGTCCCCCAGACAGATAGAAAATAAAATCAGATGAAAACTTAGATCTACACAAGACATGATAAAAATGTGTGTAAGTATATTTCTTTCTTATTTTTTAAATTAGTAAAAAGATAACTGAGTGGGACCCTCAGAATGGTGTAATGAGGAGCTTGGCAATTTTCCCCACAAAGCAACGATGAAACTGAATAACGTTATTAAAACAATTACTTTCACTCTGTGGAAATTGAGCAAACACATAAATGAATCAAGAAGCATTTATTCAAGCAAAACTACTGAACTCCAGGAAGGGACAATGGGAGTGTCCAGAGTTTTAGCCTAGGGATGCTCCCATCTGCCTCTGGCTTTGTTTTACCAGAGTTGAACAAGCTCTGAAAACCAGCAGCATTGAGCTCTGGGAGACTGACATGAGTTGGAATGGAGTCTGGAAAAACCCCATGCCTGGAGGTGTTGTGCAAAAGGAATGTGAACCTCAGTGCAAACAACTGGGGATGGATAGCCAACACAGACGGTCTGAGGGTGCAATATCATGAGACTAACCAGAGGTTAAGACAATTCTGGAAATGAGAAAGCCAGAGAAGTTCTTAATAAGATTTGACATATTCGTGGTGGTCCAGAAGGTTGGTTTATGCATAAAGTTGTGAGAACCCTAGCCATCTGTTCATCTCTGGCTGAATATGAGGCCTTGAGTATGCAAAGAGGTGACAGGAGAAGGCCCTGCAGAAAGTAAAAAGCCAAGGATTTGTTTGTTTTATTTTATTGAGGTCATAATAATTTATATCATTGTGAAATGTCAGTTGTACATTATTGTTTGTCAGTCACTATATAAATGTGCCCCTTCATCCCTTGTCCCTACCCCCCAACACCCTTCGCCTCTGGTAACACTAAACTGTTCTCTTTGTGTGTTAGTTTATCTTCCACTTATGAGTGAAATCATATGGTGTTTGTCTTTTTCTGTCTGGTAAAAGCCAGGGATTTTAATGTGTTTCCCAACCAACACTCAGAGCCATTGCCAAGGGGTAGAAGGCTCACCTAATCAAGGGGCTTATGGACAACATCTGAGCATTCATTGGCTGACCACTAAGCTATGCTGACCCAGAAGTGACGCTGTGAAGCCAGGCTTAAAGGAAAAAAAGAATTTAAAAAATAACAATAAAGTGGTTGGAGACATCAGCATCTCCACGTTGCAAAGGAGACAGATTACAGAATTAGCCAAGTCAGTACACAAAAAACAATATCAGTTCCTGGGGGAGTAGTAGATCTAAATCCAGAGTTGGTGCAATATATTATCTAACATGTCCAGTTGTCAACAATAAAAAATGGGAACTGCAAAGAAATGGGAAAGTGTGAACCATACATGGGGAAAAGTCAACAGAAACTGTTTCTGGGGGAGGTGAAGATAGTGGACTCAGGAAAAAAATACTTAAAAGGAGCTACTACAAATATATTCAAAGATCGAAATGAAACCATATTTGATGAACTAAAATAATGTGTACAATGGCTCATCAAATAGAGAATCAATAAAGAGAGATTACTTTTTAAAAACATAATAGAAATTCAAGATATAAAGTGTTGAATATCTCAAATGAAAAGTTCCAAAGAGAAGCTCAACAGCAAATTGAGTTGTCAGAAGGAAGATTTTGTGAACCTGCTGATAGGTCAATGGAGATTATCCAGTCTGAAGAAACAAAGATAAAAGGAATAAAAATTAACAGAATGTCACAACCTGCTGGGAAAACAATCAAGCATAGCAAGCATACACGACAGAAGTTCCAGGAGTATAATAGTTACTTTGAAGGAGAGTAGAGAAAAGGACAGAAGAGTTCTTTGAAGAAATAATGGCCCCACATTTCCCCAAATGAGGAAAAACCAATCTACAAATCCAAGAAGGTCAACAAACTTCAAGTAGGATAAACAAAAGGAAATTCACATATAAACACATCATAGTCAAGCTACTGAATGCCAAAGACAAGTAGAAAATCTTGCAAGAAGCAAGAGAAAGAGGACTCATTATGTACAAGGGAACCACAAGCAACTGACAGCTGACTTCTCTTCAGAAACAATGCAGGCCAGATGACATTGAAAATGCATTTTTCTCTTTCTTTCAACTGATTGTAAAGATGATTGCACAAAACGATGAAAAAACTGTAATATTGGACCTATATAAATATGTAATATATGAAAATTGCACAAAGACAGGGAAGAATGGAGCTATATCGAAACAGTTTCTAAACCTTACTGGAAGTAAATATTAATCTGAAGAGTATTATGTTAAGATGTATATTGTCTTCCCTTGAGTAACTACTAAGAAAATAATTCAGGCTATTAAGACAACCAGTAAAATGTTTCTCTAGAAAAAAATATATTTGATATGAAAAAGCAGTAAAAAAGGCACAAAAACACATAAGACATAGGAAACAGCAAAATGGGAGATAAAAAGTTAACAATATCAATAATTGAATTAAATTTGAAATGTATGAAGTACTCCAATTGAAAGCTGAGATGGTTGGGGCCAGCTCTGTGGCACAGTGGTTAAGTTCATGTGCTCTGCTTCGGTCACCCAAGGTTTGCAGGTTCTGATCTCAGGTGGGAGCTATCAGCTCTCATCAGGCCACACTGCAGCAGCATTCCCACTAAAGCAGAGCAAGATTGGCACAGATGTTAGCTCAGCAACAATCTTCTTCAAGCAAAAAGAGGAAGATTGGCAACAGATGTTAGCTCAGGGCCAATCGTCCTCGGGGTAAAAAAAAAAAGCAAAGATTGTCAGTCTCAAAACAAAACAATATACAACTGTATGCTGTTTACAAGAGACAAACTTTAAATTCAAATAGACAAATAGGTTCAAAGTAAATCATAGTAAAGTACACCATGCAAATAGTAACAAAATAGCTGGAGTGGCTATATCAATATCAGGCAAAATACTGTTTGATGCAAAAAATGTCACTAGAGACAAAAAGGAATATTTTATAAGGAGGAAAAGGGAAACTTACATAAATATTTAACAATTATAGACATAAACATATTTGACAGCTGAGCAACAAAATATATGAAGCAAGTCTGGCAGAATTAAAGAAGATATAAACAAATTGTCAACAATAGCTGGGGTCTTTAATATGCCATTCTCAGTCTGGGTCCAATGAAGGAAGAGAAACCTCACAGTAATTTGAACAGGAAACTGTTAATATAAATGACTAACTATTAATTAATACTTACATAAGGGGATTAGAATAATGAGAGATTAGCAAGTAAGTAAACAGTACGCTACAGAGTATAAGACTACAGATATAAGGAACACTAAACAGGGCTGAGATTGAGAGCCCATGGGAGATCCACTTGACAGGACTGAGATCCAGACCTTGTGGGAGAGGGCAAGGCCTTTACTTACTGAAAGGACTCTGCGAGTAAGCCATGGTAATGGATCTTCAAGAAGCCCACCTCCTAGTGTGCTGCGTAAAGCTGTCCGTGGGGCATCTCACCAGAGATACTTAAGTGCGAACCTGTGCAATGGAGGACACACATGGAAACTGCTGATTACTGTGAGCTGCTGGCACCAGGCACTGGAGATGCTCTGAGTGACACAGGAGCCAAGGGGATACTCTGCCATAAAATAACCCAAGGATGAGTGTGTGATTAAAGAGCACAGATGTATTTACAGAGCAGCCAGAATGAATGAAACTATAGCTGAGTCAATAATTTTTTAACTGTCACACAGCATTCCCAATAATGGAGAGAAAAACTAGATTAAAAAATGAATATGAACAATCTTATCTGCCAATTTGATTGACATCACATGTGTAGAATAGAGGCAGAGACCATATGCTAGGCTATAAAATGACTCAATATATTTAAAAGAACTGAAATAATGTAAAGTTCTCCTATCACAACATAATTGAATTAAAAAGCAACAGAAAGAAATGTGGGAAAAATCTCAAAGTTTGGAAATTAAACTACATGCTTCTAAACCGCCCATATGTCAAAGAAGAAATCACAATGGAAACTAAAAATAATTTGAATGAATGAAACAAAAACAACATCTCACAACAGATTAGAAGTAAACGAGGATGCAGAGGAAAATTTATAGCTTTAACACCTATATTAGAAAAAATTATTTTAAATAAATACCTAATTGTTCTAATTGAAGGTAGAAAAGAGGAGCAAACAAAACCAAAAGCAAGCAGAAGGAAGGAAATGATCAAGAATAGAGCAGAGATGGAAGTCTATTAGAAATAATAAAAATTAACGGCAAAGATACAGGGTACAAAACCAACTTACAAAGATCAGTTGCATTTCTATACTCTAATAATGAACTAAGAGAATTCAAGAATACAATCCCATTTACAATTGCAACAAAAAGAATAAAATATCTAGCAGTAAATTTAATCAAGGAGGTAAAAGACCTATACAATGAAAACTATAAGACATTACTGGAAGAAATTGATGATGACATAAAGAAATGGAAAGATATTCCATGAACTTGGATTGGAAGGATAAACATAGTTAGAATGTCCATACTACCTAAAGTGAGCTACAGATTCAATGCAATCCCAATCAGAATCCCAATGACATTCTTCACGGAAATAGAACAAAGAATCCTAAAATTCATATGGGGGAACAAAAGAACCCAAGTAGCTAAAGCAATTCTGAGGAAAAAAAAAAAAAAAACAAAGCTGGAGGCATCACAATCCCTGACTTCAAAATATACTACAAAAATATAGTAATCAAAACAGCATGGTACTGGTAAGAAAACAGGCACACAGATCAGTGGAACAGAAGAGAAAGCCCAGAAATAAAACCACACATCTACAGACAGCTAATCTTTGACAAGGGGGCTAAGAACATACAATGTAGAAAGGAAAGACTCTTCAATAAATGACATTGGGAAAACTGGACAACCATATGCAAAAGAATGAAAGTAGACCATTATCTTTCACCATAAACAAAAATTAACTCAAAATGGATCAACTACTTGAAGGTAAGACATGAAACTATAAAACTGTTAGAACAAAATATAGGCAGTAGACTCTTTGACATGGGTCTTACAAAGATCTTTTTGAATACCATGTCTCTTCAGGCAAGGGAAAAAAAGAAATAACTGGGACTTCATCAGACTAAAGAGCTTCTGCAAGGAAAAGGGAACAAGGATCAAAATGAAAAGACAACCAGGGCTGGCCCGGTGGTGCAGTGGTTAAGTTTGCATGTTCCATTTTGGCGGCCCAGGTTTCACTGGTTCGGATTCAAGGTGTGGATCTGGCACCACGTGGCAAGCCATGCTGTGGCAGGTGTCCCACATATAAAGTAGAGGAAGATGGTCACCGATGTTAGCTCAGGGCAAGTCTTCCTTAGCAAAAAGAGGAGGATTGGCAGTAGTTAGCTCAGGGCTAGTCTTCCTCAAAAAAAAAAAAAAGAAAAGAAAATATACTAAGGCAGCAAGGCAGAAGAAAATAACTTGCAAAGGAACCCCATCAGGCTTTCAGTGGATTTCTCAGCAGAAACCTGACAGTCTAGGAGAGAGTGGAATGATCTATTCAAAATCCTGAATGACAAAACTTCCAGCCAAGAATACTCTATCCAATGAAAATCTCCTTCAGATATGACAGAGAAAAACTTGCCCAGATAAACAAAAGCTAAGGGAGTTCATTGCCACAAGTGCCCCCCTACAAGAAATCCTCAAGCAGGCCCTCATATCTGAAAAAAGAAATAGGAAAGGCGCTACAAAGCCCTGAGCAAGGAGATGATAGGCAGGCAATAATCAAGAAGTGGCAGATCTCTATCAGATAAGGTTAGTAAACAATTCTAACGTCAAGGATAATATAAACAGAAAATACCAAAACAAAAATGACCTCATCTTTTTATCCATAGATGCACAACACAGGTTGGAAAAAGATATGACAAAATAACTTAGAAGGGAAATAGTAAAGGGATGGAATCAGTATAGTCTAAGGAAGTAGGAGGCTGTCAGAAAATGGACTATCTCAACTATGAGATTGTTTATATGAACTTAAGGGTAACCAATAACAAATAATCAGAACAGACATCTTTACAATAAACGAGGAGGAAAAGAAGAAAAACAACAGAGAAAACTACCTAATCAAATTGGTAGTCCAAAATACATAGGAAGGAAACAAAGGAAATGCAGAAGAACCAGGAAATGTGTGAGAAGATGGGAGTGTTAAGCCCTATATATCAATAGTCTCTCTAAATGTAAATGGATTGAATTCTCCAATCAAAAGATACAGAGTGGCAAGATGGATTAAAGAACAAATGCCAACAATATGCTGCCTCCAGGAAACATATCTCAGCTCTAGAGACAAACATAGGCTCAGAGTGAAGAGATAGAAGACAATACTTCAAGTTGATGGCAAACCAAAGAAAGCAGGTGATGCCATACTTATATCAGACAAAGTAGACTTCAAGATAAAACTGATAAAGAGAGACAGAAAGGGGCAGTGTATAATAATAAAGGGGACTCACCACCAAGAAGACATAACACTTATAAACATGTCTGCACCCAACAGGAGCACCAAAGTACATAAAGCAACTATTAGCAAAGCTAAAAGGAGATATTACCAACAACACAATAATAGTAGGGGACCACAATACTCCACTTACATCAGTGGATGGATCATCTAGACAAAAAGCCAACAAACAGATACTGGACTTAAATGAAAAACTAGATGAGATGAACATAGTAGACATATATAGAGTCCTCCATCCCAAAACAGCAGAATACACATTCTTCTCAAGAACGCATAGAACATTCTCAGGGATAGAGCAAATATTGGGAAACAAGGCAAACCTTAATAAATTTAGGTAGATTGAAATGATATCTACTATCGTTTCTGACCATAATGCCGTGAAACTAGAAATCAACTACAAGAAAAAAGCTGGGAGAGGAACCAAAAATGTGGAGACTAGACAACATGCTACTGAACAACCAAAGGTTCATCAAAAAAATAAAGGAAGAGATCAAAAGATATTCAGAGGCAAACAAAAATGGAAACACCATGTTGACTCTTATGAGATGCAGTAAAAGCAGTCCTAAGAGGGAAGTTTATAGCAACACAGCACCACGTTAACAAACAAGAAAAAGCTCAAATAAACTATCTTAATCTACACCTAACAGAATTAGAAAAAGAAGAAGAAACAAAGCCCAAGCTCAGGAGAAGCAGGGAAATAATAAAAATTAAGTGCAGAAATAAATGAAATAGAAACAAAAAAGACTGTGAAAGGATCAATGAAACAAGGAGCTGGTTCTTTGAGAGGATGAACAAAATTGACAAACCCTTAGTGAGACTAAGAAAAAAAGAAAGAAGGCTCAAATAAATAAAATTAGAAATGAAAGAGCAGAAATTTCAATGGATAGCACAGAAATACAAAAGATTATGAGAATACTATGAAAAACTATATGCTAACACACTGGACAACCTAGAAGAAATGGATAAATTCTTAGACTCTTACAACCTCCCAAAACCGAATCAAGAATAAACAGAGAATCTGAATAGACCAATCACAAGTAAAGAGATTGAAACAGTAATCAAAAACCTCTCCAAAAATAAAAGTCCAGGACCAGACGGCTTCTCAGGAGAATCCTGCCAAACATTCAAAGACAATTTATTACCTATTCTTCTCAAACTATTCCAAAAAGTTGAGGAAGATGGAAATTCCCCTAACACATTCTATGAGGCCAACATCACCCTGATCCCACCACCAGACAAGAACAATACAAAGAAGGAAAATTACAGGTCAATATCGCTGATGAACATAGATGCAAAAATCCTCAACAAAATATTGGCAAACTGAATACAGTAATACATTAAAAAGATCATACACCATGATTAAGTAGTATTCATACCAGGGACACAGGGATGTTTCAACATCCACAAATCAGTAAATGTGATATAACATATAAACACAAAAGGAGGAAGAAAAACCACATGATCATCTCTGTAGAAGCAGAGAAAGCATTTGACAAGATCCAGCATCCATTCATGATAAAAATTCTCAATCAAATGGGTATAGAAGGAAAATATCCCCACACAATAAAGGTCATATATGACAAACCCACAGCCAACATCATACTCAGTGGGGGAAACTGAAAGCCATCCCACTGATAACAGGAACAAGACAAGGATGCCCACTCTCTCCACTCTTATTCAACATAGTACCAGAGGTTTTGGCCAGAGCAATTAGGCAGGAAAAAGAAATAAAAAGAATCCAAATAGGCACTGAAGAAGTGAAACTTTCACTCTTTGCAGACGACATGATTTCTATACATAAAATGTATAGAAAACTCTAAAGAATCCATTGGAAAACTCTTAGAAATAATCAACAACTACAGCAAAGTTGTAGCATACAAAGTCAACGTACAAAAATCAGTGGCATTTCTCTACTCTAATAATGAACTAATAGAGCAAGAACTCAAGAATACAACCCAATTTACAATTTCAACAAAAAGATTAAAATATCTAGGATTAAATTTAACCAAAGATGTGTAAAACCTATACAAGGAAAACTATAGGACATTACTGAAAGAAATCGATAATGACATAAAGAAATGGAAAGATAGTCCATGTACACGGATTGGAAAAATAAACATAGTTAAAATGGCCATACTACCTAAAGCAATCCACAGATTCAATGCAATCACAATCAGAATCCCAATGACAATCTTCACAGAAATAGAACAAAGAATCTTAAAATTCGTATGGGGCAACAAAAAACCCAGAATAGCCAAAGCAGTCCTGAGAAACAAGAAAACTGATGGCATCGAAATCCCGGATTTCAAAACATATTACAAAACTGTAGTAATCAGAACAGCATGGTACCAGTACAAAAACAGGCACACAGGTCAGTGAAACAGAACTAAAAGCCCTGAAATAAAACCACACATACATGGACAGCTAATCCTCAATAAAGGAAGCAAGAGGGGCTGGCCTGGTGGTGCTGTGGCTAAGTTTGCACATTCCTCTTTGGTGGCCCAGGGTTGGCCAGTTTGGATCCTGGGTGTGCACATGGCACCACTTGGCAAGCCATGCTGTGGTAGGCATCCCACATATAAAGTAGAGCAGGATGGGCACAGACGTTAGCTCAGGGCCAGCCTTCCTCAGCAAAAAGAGGAGAATTGGCAGCAGACATTAGCTCAGGGCTAATTTTCCTCAAAAACAAATAAATAAATAAATAATAAAGGAACCAAGAACATAGAATGGAGTAAGGAAAGCCACTTCAATAAGTGGTGCTGAGAAAACTAAAGAGCCAAATCTAAAATAATGAAAGTAGACCATTATCCTTCTCCATAGACAAAAATAGACCCAAAATGGATCAAAGACTTGAATGTAAGACCAGAAACTATAAAACTTCTGGAAGAAAATATAGGCAGTACACTCTTTGTCATCAGCCTTAAAAGGATCTTTACAAACATAGTGTCCACTCAGACAAGGGAAACAAAAGAAACAATAAACAAGCGGGACTTCCTCAGACTAAAGAGCTTCTGGAAGGCAGAAGAAACCAAGATCTAAATGAGAAAACAACTCAGGAACTGAGAGAAAATATTTGCAAATCATATATATGATAAGGGATTAATCTCTGCAATATATAAAGAGCTCACGCAACTGAACTATGAAAGAATAAATGACCCAATCAATAAGTGGGCAGAGGATATGAAGAGACATTTTTCCAAAGAAGATATACAGATGGTCAATAGGCAGATGAAAAGGTGCTAAACATCACTAATCATGAGGGAGATACAAATCAATGCTACAGTTAGATATCATCTTATGCCTGTTAGAACAGTTACAATCACCAAGACAAAAAAATAACAAATGTTGGAAAGGTTGTGCAGAAAAGGGAACCCTCATCTACTGGTGGTGGGAACGCAAACTTGTGCAGCCACTTTGGAAAACAGTATGGAGATTTCTCAAAAGGTTAAAAATAGAATTACCATATGACCAGGCTATCCCACTACTAGGTATTTATCCAAAGATCTTGAAATCAACAATAAGAGATGTATGCACCTCTAAGTTCATTGCAGCATTATTCACAATAGCCAAGATGTGGAAGCAACCCAAGTGCCCAACGACTGATGATTGGATAAAGATGATGTGGTATATATATACAATGGAATACTACTCCACCATAAAAAGCACATAATCGTCCCATTCACAACCACATTGGTGGAACTTGAGGGCATCATGTTGAGAGAAATAAGCCACACAGAGAGAGAAAAGAACATATGATTTCACTCATATGTGGAGTATAAACAAACTTATGGACAAAGAGAACAATTTAGTGGTTACTGTGGCAGCAGGAGAGTGGGTACAAGGGGTGAGGTGGCATATCGATATGGTGTTTGATAAATACTGATGTACAACTGAAATTTCACAATGTTATAAACTAGTTAGACCACAATAATTTTTTTTAAACTGGTTTTTTGGAAAGTTCAAAAAAGGTGAGACAACATGAGTGACATCAGCCTCATGGTGGAATTTTCCCCCTTGTCACTCCCCTCTAAGTTACAGCCAAATGGACATGCACTGACCAAGAGAGGATTTCCTATACAGCACTAGAGGATGCCTAAGAGATCCATGCGTCTATACATCTGAAGGTGGGTGGACTCAACCCCCAGTAAGCAGTGGAACTAGGGGAGAAGCCCCCACCACCCTCCCTGAGTGGCAGCAATCCAGGTTGTGGATCCTCACACAGTGGCTTGCACAAGTGGTGAGGACAGCCCAGCCTGGCCTGTGTGACTGCTGGCACAGTGGAGGTGGCCTGGCCCACACAACTGTGAGCAAACGGGGTGGGGGCAGAAGAAATAGCCCCTTTGCCCCAGCAGTGGCAGGTGGAACCTGTGACCAGAGGCTTCAGGAAACACAGCAGATCTGGTGACCTAGCCACCACTGGTGGCACCCCCCAACACCAGCTCAGCAGCAGCAGGAGATACATATAGTTCTCCAGGTCCCTGGCAGGGATAGTGACACCTGTGAACCCAGCACCCCTGGCAGCAGTGCAGTGAGCACCTTCAGACAACCCAGGACAAGCATCACCGGTCATGATGGGGCAGCAGCATCCAAGCCTATGGGAGCCAACAGAAAGCCAGGGGGGTCTCAAATAGACCAGCCTCACTATACCTGGAAGACCTAGAAAAAGAATAAACAAAGCCCAACGTCAGGAAAAGGAAGGAAATAATGAAATCAGAGCAGAAATAAATGAAACAGGAAGTAGAAAAACAATAGAAAGGATCAATGAAACTAAGAAGTGGTTCTCTGAGAAGATAAACAAAATTGACAATATCTCAGCCAGATTCAGAAAAAAAGAGAGAAGACTCGAATAAATACAATCAGAAATTACAGAGCAGTAACTACAATGGACACTGCAGAAACACATTGGATTACAGAAGAATACTATGAAACACTATATGTCAACAGACTGAATAGCCTGGAAGAAATGGATAAATTCTTAGAACCATATGACCTCTGAAAACTGAATCATGAAGAAATAAAGAATCTGAATACACCAATCACAAGCAGAGATTGAAACTGTTATCAAAAGCCTCCCAAAGAAAAAGTCCAGGACCATACAGCTTCTCTGGTGAATTCTAACAAACATTCAAAGAAGATTTAATTCCTATGCTTCTCAAACTATTCTGAAAAATTGGGAGGATGGGACACTTCTGCATTCATTTTCTGAGGCAAACATTATCCTGATATGAAAACCAGACAAGGATGACACAAAAAAGGAAAATTACAGGCCAATATCAGTGATGAACATAGACGCAAAAGTACTCAACAAAATATTAGGAAATTGAATACAACAATACATTAATTGGATCATAGACCACAATCAAGTGGGATTTACTGTAGGGGTGCTGAAATGGTTCAACATTAGCATATCCATCAATGTGATGTACCACATTAACAAAATGAAGAATGAAAATCACATGATCATATCAATAGATGGAGAGAAAACATCTGACAATTTCCAATATCCATTTATGATAAAAACTCTCAATAAAATGGGTATAGAGGGAAAGTACCTCAACATTACAAAGGCCATATATGACCAACCCACCGCCAACATCACACACAATGGTCAAAAAGTGAAAGCCATTCCTCTGAGAACAGGAACAAGACAAGGGTGCCCACTCTTGCCACTCTTCTTCAACATAGTACTGGGAATTTTAGCCAAACAAGTAAGGCAAGAAAAAGAAATAATAGGTATCCAAAAAGGAAAGGAAGAATTAAAACTGTCACTATTTGTGGTTGACATGATTCTATATACAGAAAACTGTAAAGAATCCAACAAAAAACTATTAGAAATAATCAATGAATACAGTAAAGCTGCAGAGTACAAAATCAACATTCAAAAATCATTTGCGTTTCACTCCATAACGGGGGCCTGCAGTTTGCCAGTTGGGATCCTGGGCGTGGACCTACACACCGCTCATCAGGCCATGCTGTGGTGGCATCCCAAATAGAAGAACTAGAACTATTTACAACTAGGATATACAACTATGTACTGGGGCTTTGGGGAGAAAATAAAAGAGGAAGATTGGCAAAATACGTTATCTCAAGGCCAGTCTTCCTCACACACACAAAATCAGTTGCATTCCTATACACTAGTAATGGACCACCAGAAAGAGAAGTCAAGACTATAATCCCATTTACAACTGCAACAAAAAAGAATAAAATACTTGGAATAAATTTAACCAAGGAGGTGAATGCCATATACTCCAAAAACTATGACATTAATGAAATAACTCAAAGAAGACAAAGAAATGGAAAGATATTCCATTCCCACGCATTGGAAGAATAAACAGTTAAAATGTCCATATTACCTAAATCAATCTACAGATTGATCTACAGATCAACCTACAGACTTAATGCAAACCCGAATGGAATACCAATGACATTCTTCATGAAAAGAGAAAAAAGAATCTTAAAATTTATATGGAAAAACAAATGACACTGAATAGCCAAAGCAATTCTGAGGGGGGAAAAAAGAAACAATATTTGGATGTATCATGCTCCCTGAACTCAAAATATACTACAAAGCTGTAGTAGTCAAAACAGCATGGTACTGGCATAAAAAACCCGGATATACAGATCAATGGAACAGAATTGAAAGCCCAGAAGTAAAACCACACATCAAGGGACAGCTAATCTTCAACAAAGAAGGCAAGAACACACAATGAAGAAAGGAAAATCTCTTCAATTAATAGTGTTGGGAAAATTGGACAGCCACATGCAAAAGAATGAATGTAGACCATTGTCTCACATGATACACAAAAATTAACTCTAAATTGATTAAAGACTTGAACGTAAGACCTGAAACCATAAAACTCTTAGAAGAACATATAGGCAGTACAGATTTGACGTAGGTCTTAGTAGTATCTTTCTGAATACCATGTCTCTACAGGCAAGGGAATCAAAAGACAAAATAAAGAAATGGGATTACATCAGACTAAAGAGCTTCTGCAATGCAAAGGAAACCATCAGCAAAACGAAAAGACAACCTACCAATGGGAAGAAAACATTTGCAAATCATACATCTGACAAGGCGTTACTTTCCAAAATATATAAAGAGCTCATACAACTCATTAACAAGAAAAAAGAATAATCCAATAAAAAAATGGGCAGAGGATACGAACAGACATTTTTCAAAGACGATATCCAGATGGCCAACAGGCACACGAAAAGATGTTCGACATCACTAATCATCAGGGAAATGCAAATCAAAACGACAATGAGATATCACCTCAGACCAGTCAAATGGCTATAATTACCAAGACAAAAAATAACAAACGTTGGAGAGGATGTGGAGTAAAGGGAATGCTCATAAACTGGTGGTGGGAATGCAAACCGGTGTGACCACTATGGAAAACAGTATGCAAATTTCTCAAAAACTTAAAAACGGAAATACTGTATGATCCAGCCATTCTGCTACTGGGTATTTATCAAAAGAACATGAAATCACTAATTCAAAAAGATATATGCACCCGTATGCTCACCACAGCATTATTCACAATAGGCAAGATGTGGAAGCAACCTAGGTGCCCATCAAGAGACAAATGGATAAGAAGGTGTTGTATATATATACAATGGAATACTAATCACCCATAAAAACAGACAAACTCCTCCCATGTGAGACAACATGGATGGATCTTGAGCAAAATAAGTCAGACAGAGAAAGAAATACTGTATGATTTCACTCCTATGTGGAATATAAGCAAACACATAAATGAGAATAGATTAGTGGTTACCAGAGGAAAAAGGGATGAGGGAGGATGAAATGGTAAAGCCACATATGTATGGTGATGGATAAAAACTGAATTATTGGTGATGAACACAATGCAGTCTAAAGAGAAACTGAAATATAATGATAGACACTTGAAATGTATACAAGGTTGAAAGCCAATATGACCCAATAAAATAATTATATATATAGAAATACATATATATACATATATATATATTTAAATACAGACACTGACCACTAAAAATAGGCACATATAGAAAAAGCAAGTTAAAATGGAATTTTAAATAAATATTATTAACCCCAAAGAAGAAAAAAAGAGAAAGGGGAACAAAAGCCAAACGGAAAAAAAGAAAACATATAGTAAAACGGATGACCTAAATCTAACTGTCAATAATTACATTAAATGTAAAAGGATAAAATTCTCCAATTGAAACTTAGAGTTTGTCATAACAGATAGAAAAACAGCATTTAAAAAGAAACAAAAAAATATCTTAAATACTCAAATTCTTTGTTAAATTCTATCATATGTAGTTTCATTATTTTGACAAATATTTTGAATGGCTGCATAGCACTCTAACTTATGGTATAATAGAATTAATCATGTTTAGATGATTATGATTTTATACATTAAGTTGGACAACATATCTAAGGTCTTTTCTGCTCTTGCTCTCTGTTAATTTAAGACATGATTTTACTCTCTCTTATGGCCACTAGCAATCCGACTTAGTACTTCTGTGCTTCATGAGTTAGAGGATACTAATGTAGGATGATCCAGAATTATATCAAAGTCATTAAAATTCATCGCATCCTAGTCAGCAATAAAATAGTCATATTTATCATTCAGGAATCCCTTACCAAGGACCATGATCCATATATTTTCAAGTCTTAAATCATATTGCTATTCAATTCCAAAAACCTCACAGAGCATTGGATCTCAGCCTCCAGAGATCGTTCATTGCTGGGCTTTATCACGTGTATCTAGAAAACTCACGTCTGTGAGAATGTCAGAGTCTTTCCCTGCTTGGCCAAATGGGATCTCCATCTCTCATGCAACTACAGTCCTGACACGGGAAGCTCAAATCATTTCTTGACAGGACTTAATTTCTTCATTCCTCCATTATAGCTCTTAATATTACTAAGTTGAACATATAGGAGAGAATAATCTGGTCAGTGAATACATAAACACTGGCTAGAAGAGACTCGGCCACATAAGGAGGACTAGGTTATTTGGAACCATTGTTCAGTTCACTGGAATGGGAGGAACTGGGAAGCACATAATAACATGGGGTTCTTTTGGGTAGGAAGCTTCAGAACAATTAATGAAAACATTTACGTCCCACTATTTCAATGAGAAGGAAACACTAACTTACACATACCATGGTTGTGCACCTGCCAAAACGGATCAGTCCTCCTTGGGATTCCTCTACTGGGAAAGAACAAAGAGAATCCAGAGCTGGGAAAGGAAAAAGAGACCATGAGAGCAAGCATAATTTAGGGTTACCATGAGAGGAAGTAACATTTGGCTCCTCCATTCCATTTTGCATAATACCTCTAACTGTACAAACATAACAATATGAAAAAATTAGAAGGACTGTAGATAAACCCAAACTCTTCCCCTAATGCCCAGGAAACCCAAACACTTCAGCAGACAGTTTTCTGGCCAGACCTCCACTTTGGGGAAGCTGCTCTGCACCTGAGACTAGGCTGCTCAGCCCAGCCCTGAACAGGTCCTCCTCCCTCCATTCACACCTTCCAGGACTGAAAAGGAGCCACGCCATCCAGGCACACCTAACCTCATGGCCTTGGGGTCAGGTGAGGTTGAAGAGGTTAGAAAAGACATAGAACTGGTCAGGAAATATTCAGTATTCCAATTCCAGAAAAACTGACTGTGATTAAACACATTACAACATATCCACGTAATAAACGTGAAGTCAGGAAAAATATCGTGAACATGGAAAGCATTCCGGAAACACTGTCAGTAGAAAAATCAGGTTATAAAACTATAGGTACAATATGATACCATTTGAAGAACATATGTGTATCTCAATATCAAACGACTGAAAAATCATCAGACTTCAATAGACAGAAAAAATCTAGAAAGTTTTACATTTACATGTTGACAGTGCTTATCTTTTGCCCCTGATGGGGGATTTTGTTTGTTGAGTATATCTTAACTTGCTGATTGAATGTTCATTTGTTAAAATATCTATGCATGTGAAGATTTGTTGTGTGTTAAGTGGAAGCTGTTTTCCAAAATGTGGAAAGTTCATTCTTCTAAACAGAGTTTAGTTGGTCTTGGGGAAATGTACTAAATTTGGGTTGTTTTATTAAATGGTTTTTGTTTCCTTCAGTTACCAGTGACACAATCTCCTCTCAGGTTTCTAGGCATGCTCATTGCTGGATTACTGTCTAGACAGATGGCTGAAGTCCCTGAGTATAGCTAATATGTATTGTTGCTGGTCTCAGGGCTACATCCTTTTGCAAGTTCTCTTCATGGAACCCTTTCCCATCCTGTTAGCCACGTCCTCCAGAAAGCTGCTCAATTATCTTATCCCATCAGTCTCACTCAGCAACCATCATCATCAGAATAAAAAATGTAAAGTAGGAGTTACCATGTGACCCAGGACTTCTGCCCTTAGGTATATACTGAAGAGAATGGAAATATGCATTCACACAAAAACTAGTACACAAATGTTCACATTTGTCACAGCCAAAAAGTGGAAGCAATACAAATGTCCATCAACAGATGGATGAAGAAAATGCCATTTATGGATATAAGGGAATATTACGCAGCCAGAAAAATAAGGCTATTTTGATACCGACTCCTCATGGATGACCTTGAGGACACTGCACTAAGTAAAATGAGCTAGTCACGAAAGTATAAATTTTGCACGATTGCTCTACTATGAGGGTCCTAGAGAAGTCAAATTCATAGACACAGAAAGGAGAACAGTGGTTGCCAGGACTGGGAGGAGAGGGGAATGGGGAGTTAGTGTTTAATGGGACAGAGTTTCAGTCGAAGATGAAAAAGTCCTGGAAGTGGGTGGTGCTGATGGTTGTACAACAGTGTGAATGTACTTACTGTCACAGAACTGTACACTGAAAAGTGGTTAAAATAGCAAATGTAATGCCGTGTATACTTTCCAAAATAAAGTAAAAGAATGATGTGCTTATCTACCACATGGACGAACTTTGAAAACCTCAGGCTAAGTGAAAGGAGCTAGACATAAAAGGACACATACTGCATGATTCCATGTAGACTGAATTTCAAGACTCAGCAAATCCATGGAGACAGACGACGTGTTAGTGGTTTCCAGAGTATGGGAGGACGAGGGATAGGAAGTGACAGCTGACAAGGACAGGGTTTCTTACTAAGGTGATCAAATATTTTGGAATTAGATAGTGGTACTGATTTGTACAACCTTGTGAATATAGTAAAAAGTTTTCATTTGAGTACATTTTTACAAGGTGAATTTGGGGCTGGCCCAGTGGTGTAGTGGTCAAGTTCAGCACATTTTGCTTTGGTGGCCCGGGTTCACAGGTTTGGGTCCCAGGCATGGACCTACACCACTCATCATGCCATGCTGTGGTGGCACCCCACATACACAACAGAGGAAGACGGGCACAGATGTTAGCTCGGGGCCACTCTTCCTCAAGCAAAAAGAGGAAGATTAGCCACAGGTGTTAGCACAGGGCCAAACTACCTCACCAAAAAAAAAAAAGGGGGGGGGAATTTTATGATCATGTATATATCTCAACTGAAAAAGTAAGGTAAAAATTTACAACATAAATTCCTTACCATCATGGTGCTCTCATAGGTCATCATAGTTTGATCGCAACCCGACAGTGGTGGCTGCAGTCAGAATGACATCACTGCCTTATCAAACACCAAGTCACATTATCTGAATCTCCCTAGTGGCCTTCAATGCATCTATTCCTATTCAGGGTTTACTTTACCTACCAGAAGGAACATAAGAGTATCAACAGTGTCATTTGAGTCTTTTTATCACCCCAAATACTAAGATGGCATGGTCTGGCATATGATAAGCATTTACTAAAAATCTGATTATTTTACCCCAAATTCTAGTTCTAGACATTTCTTAAGAAAATATTGAGATAAAGAAATGCATGTACGAGTATCTTCAATACAGAGTTTTTGACAGCCAAAAACTAGAAACACAAAAATCTAACAGGGAACAGGTTAATTAATTTGGTTCTGCTGTGTGATGGCATGTACAGGATTATTAATCAGGATGATACTGGTCCCAGTGTAAAGTACACACTCATAACCGGGGAATGGTATCCAGTTGAAACTTAAGACATAGATTCTGTTCTCAGATTTTCTAAATGTAACTGCTCTTAGAGTTCATGACATTTTAGTGTCTTGGGTTTTTCATCAGTAAAGGCAAGAGTACGAAGATCACTTACTTAGCATGAATATGTTGGAGAAATATGATCTACATTAAAACTTAGTAATATGTTGTAATCCCATATAAATATAAATATGTTAGCTATTTTTATTGAAGAACATTGCATGTCCCCTAATTGGGTATTATAAAAGAAACGATTCTCCTTCCTAGAGTAAAATTGTGCTTATCAGCCCTGCTCTGATAATGCTCACAAAAATAATGGGCAAAATTAGATCTTTTGCTTGAGAATGCATTTTTAATTCATACATCAAGAGTTTCTAGAAAAGAGGAGGAGGAAATTTCCCTCCCGCCGAAATGCAGCAGAAACAAAGAGACATTTGTGAATCACAACCTGCGCAAAGAAGCTGATGTGATCAAGCGTCTCATAAAGTGAGAACATCAGTAAGACTCTCAGTGCCCTGAAGCAGCAACAAAAGGCATGTGGGTAAATAAAATGATTCCTTATTTTCTTGTATTTCAATCAGTATTTGGAAATCTTTTTGGGAAGACAACTAAAAATCAGATATTATTCCAAAGTTTTGTTAAATTTTTCTTATATCAATAATTTAAAATCAGTGAATTTATGAAAGAAAGAAACAACTATCCTCAATGTTGATTTTTGCATGAAAACAATTCTTTCCCCTCCCCAAGGTTCTTCTTTGGGGTATGGCAGGACTGAGGAGGAAGTCACCAGGCACCAGGCTGTTCTTGGGGCACAGAATGACTCTCTTACACGACACTCTCCAGGTCCACACCCGCCCTGCTCATACACATAAACAGATGGAAAAGACGACAGAGCCTGGACTACGGGTATAGGTTTACAGCACGTTCCTGGGGTCCGAGCTCTGGGAACCCCGAGGCTCTGAGACAGTAGCTGCCCCTCAGAGCTCCCAAGTAGAGAACTCCCCAGGCTTTCCCAAACTAACCTCGGTGCCCCCTGGCTGGAAATCTTCCTTTAGGGCTCAATATCCTACTTTCCTCTTGCAGCCAAGTGGCTGTGAGGAGAGAAGAGGAGGAAGCGCCAGGGAGCCCAGAGCCACCAGACAGTGACGCCACAAAGCCACAGCCATCACACCCGCACAGGTGAAGGACACGCAACCAAATCCCCGTCACCCCAGCACAGCCACTCACCTGTCACAGCCTCGCAGCCACACCCACGGCACGGAGGCGCATCCCACCGCTCACTCGCGTCTCTCACACACACCCCGCCACACGCTGCCCGTCTGTCCCCACAGACACACACCGTCCTCTGCCGTTCATGCCCGAGAGTCCCCTGAGGACTGGCGTCCTTACTACGGGCCTCCACCCTGTGAGCGCTCCCGCTGCCACCCCACCTGGTTCACGTCGGGCTCCGAATTGACTCGCTTCACAGGATTCCCGCATCCTGTGCTAACACATCCACAAACGAGCTCCACTCACCTTGCAAAGAGGGAGAAGCGCGCGAAAACGGAATGGAAGCCGAAGATCTGGCGTGACCGCTGCCCTCTGGCAAGTGTCGCTCCAACCTGAACCTCTCTGGGCGCGGCGGCTCGTCAGACAGGCCGCCGAAGCGCGGAAGTCCCGGTGGAACTGCAGCGGCGAGAACCGCCCGGAGCCCGGCCCCGGAGCGCGCGATGCGAGGGCACGTGCACGGGCAAACGCCGCTGCGCCCAGGAGGCCGAGCAGGGCAGCCCGGCGCTGGTTCTGAGCCTCTGGCCTGTGCACGCAGAGTCGCACTGGAGTGTCGGGGGGCGGCCCCTGGGGCGCGAGCGCACGGCGGGTGTGAGCTCTGAGGGCGGGGCCCCGGGCGAGTCCCCTCAGGCGGCTGCAGCCTGGCGACAGCATATGCGGAACCTAACTCCTGATACCGCCGGGGGCGGGCTGGTTTATTCAGAAAGCCTGTTAGCTGCGTTTAAATGGTGTGTAGGAGTGAAGTAACACATGTTTACTTAATTCTCTAGGCTAAGCTATAATAATAAAAATGGAATGAATATTTAATTGTAAAGGTGCTGTGGTGAATATTTTGTATATACTTTGCAATATTGATTTAGGGACAGATTTTCCAAGCATACCCAAAGAGAGGAATCTTAGTAAAATTCTAAGAGTTCACTGGATAATTATTGTAATCATCCTAATCACTTGAATGCAAATCAATTAATAAAAGTAAATCCTAGACAAAGATTTGATAGATTTATTTTAACAAATATAATGAGACTGCATTACAGCCCGCTGAATTAGAATCTCTGGAAAGCTTTTGTTTATGTCTGTGGAGGATTTTGACACAGCCAATGCATGGACTAAGATTTGAGAGTCAGTGCCTAATAACAAGTATAATAATGCAAATAATAACTAATGTATACTTAATCCATGCCATGAGCCATGCACCAGGCCAAGCACTTCAGATTATCTCCTTTAACATTCATAACAACCCAATGGTGTAGGTACTGTTACTATTCCTGTTTTATATGTGAGGGAATGGACGTTTAGAGGGGTCAAGTTACTTGCTTAAGGTCACATGGTAGGACTTGAGCTCATGAAACAGACAAACAGCTTTTCAGCCTCTAGCTGTAACCATCAATTATATACAGAGGGCCAAGGAACATGTTAAATGGCACCATGGGGATTCAATCAGAAAACTCCAGAATGTGGGAAATTCCATGACATAAATGACTTGGGTTTTTTTTGACAATCAAAATGGATGAAACAGAGAGGGAAGAGAGACTTGTAGATCAGCACTGTCCTATAACACTTTGTGCAATCGTGGAAATGTTCCGTATCTGCACTATCCATGCGACTATTTGGCACTTGAAATGTGGCTGTTGCAATGGAGGAACTGAATTTTTAATTTTATTTAATTTGAATTAATTTGTGTTTAAATTTAAATGGATACATGTGGCTAGTAGCTGCCATGTTGAACAGTGCAGTTATAGATCAGACTAAAGAGACAGGTCAGTCAAATGCTATGTGTAGACCTTATTTAAATCCTGAGTCAAACAAAATAATTCTAAAAAGATTTTATGAGACAACTGGGAAATGGCCACTGACTAGGTATGTGTTAAAATTTTTAAGTAGCATAATGGCTTTATAGTTAGGCTTTTAAAAAAGAGACTTTACCTTTTAGAGATACACACTAAAATATGTAAGCATGGGGATGATATGACATCTGGAACTTGCTGTATAAGATTCCTTTGGGGGCAAGAGAGAGTACTGGTTGGAGTATAGATGAACATCACTGACCGTGAATGGATGATTGTTGAAGCTGGGTGATGGGCACATGAGGGTACAACTGTCTTCTCTCAATCTTAGAATAGGTTTGAAATGTAAAAAGATATTTGCGTAGTGCTTTTCCATGTATTATCTCATTTAATCATCAGAACTTAGGAAGCAACTGGAACGACTGTTTACAGATGGAGAATCCGAGGCTCAGAGAGATTAGGTAACGTGCCTGAGGTCACACAGCTAGTTGAAGGCCTAGACTCAAATCCAAGCAATCTACCTCCAAATGTTGTGATTCCATCTCCTCATACTCTGTGTGACAACCTGTGTCATTGTCACGGGTTGCTTAACGGTGAATGAAGCAGGAAGGGTGAGGGAAACAGAGTAAACACCATGGCTCTCATTCAGAATGATGGCTCTGCAGCACGTGCTCCTCTAATTAGGAAGAGATGACCGTCAGCCACCAGCTGCATGAGCTGATTAGTGAGCACAGAGAGAGAATGCTGCTGAACAGGATTAATTTGTAAGTTCCAGCTGTGAAAGAGGCTTTATTAACCTTTTTCTATATACCACAAATGATGATAATAAAAGCCATTTAAGACATTAAGTCCATTGATTGCAATTGCTCTTCTCAGGACTCAAAGGTTATATTATGCTCCTTTTCCTTCAAAATATAGTCAATATGTGCTGAGGAAAATTTTCTCAGGGTAGTATCTGAAACAAAAGACAAGTAACTTGTATTTGATCTTGTTAATGCATCTATTCTCAAATTAAATGATTTTGGTCTTTAATTTCTTATACCTTCCTCAAAGGCCTTGGTTCCTATCGGCATATGATGACACGTTAACGTTTCCTACATAAAAGATTTCACAGCAGAGGCACAGCTCGGCCAATGCTTTTAGGCAATATTTTCACTCCTTGACAATTATGATACAGTGAAGTATCTTTCTTAAGCTAATAAATTAACCACTTAGTATCTGTGGGAACTACAAACAAGAGAGATGAATATACTAATTATTACCCTTCGTATCCGGACCTTTGTCTAGGCTTCACTGCTTACTGGTTGTAGCCTATGATAGTAGTCACTCAGCACTTGAGTGAAGAGTCACATGTAGCTTCATCTCTAAAAATATTTGCAAATATTTGCCTGGATCTGTTGGAATGTAATAAAAGGGACAAAAAAATAATGGCCTAATAATGACAGGATGCAGGAAAAAGGGTTATGAATTGAATCTTGAAGCAATTAAACTGTGTCCCGTAGAATTTTATTCCTGGGCTGAGAGTAACGGCCTTGAAGCACTGAGCCTTCTTGCTCAGAACAACTGCCTGCTTCCCAAGCAGCTGCTCTGAATCCAACATCTCCATCATCTCAAGCAGCCGTCACTCCCTCCTCAGGTCTGAGCTGACCCATCTCACCTGAGAGCTGGAGTTGCAGGAAGGCACGAGGCAGGAATTGGAGTCAGAAGGCAAATGGCAAGCGCAGATTTATGGAATGGTGAGTTCCAATAATTAAGTAACCAAAATGTCATACAGAAATGAGATGTGCCACACAAATTGTAACCATGAGTGCCTTAGAGTTTGCTGAGGAGAGAATAGGATTACGAAGACTTTACCCTAATGGTCTAAGAAGGCTTTGAAAACTACGGATGTCTTTCCACGTGCTTTGAGTCAAGACTTGTTTTCTTCACGTTCTTATTAAAAAATCCACCTCTAGCCAAAAGGGTTTAAAGACATTACCGCCTTCTAAAGATCATGAAAATTGAAAATCAAAATGACTTTGCTTATGTAGGATCCAAACTTTTCTGAAGTATTTGAGTTCTCTTCAAAGGAAATTTCACACATAATTTGGAGGAATGCACGTGTTGAGGTAAAGATTCTTTTAGGGACATTTAGATGGTGAAAGAAAGTAAGCCCTACCCTCACCCCCACAGATAGTGCAATAAACCATTATTAGATCTTATACTGTTATTAAATAATATGTTTTACAAAAAAGATTGAACACATAAAATAAGAACATACCTCTGATTGTTCCAGAAGTAAAAATATCATCATTTTGTGTCAAAAAGCTCTTCCTGATTGACCACACCTGCTATGTTCCTTGTTCACTGTGTAGTTTATTGCTTATTTCTACAGGCCGGCTCTGCAGATGTCACGTCTGGTTATGCAACAGGTTTGGAGTTTTAGTTTATTTTTGGCTGGGATGGCGTGACAAAGTTTAATGTCTTGCATAAGCTTAACATTTCAAAAATTTTTAGCCTGAACTTTGTTACATCTAGGACTTTCCTGAAACTTTGACCTGATAATGAGGAGAAAGTGAACATTATTCAAAAGATGTAGGACAAGGAAGATAGGGAGAAAGGAGCATCAGTACTGAACCCTCCAGATCAATCTTCGCCCTCGACCTGATACAGTTATCAATGCTGCATTAGACAACCCGGCTCTGGGCAGTGAGCAGAAGCCTTTCAACGAAGACGTCTGGCTACTACATACAGTGTTTAGCATGGTTTCCCAATTGAAGGTTTCTGAATTTAATTTAACCTCACCGTTAGCCTCCCTTAATATCTGGCAGGCAAAGTGTTGCACAGTCTGGATAGAATCCTGCTGCAGGATTACCAGATTTCTGGACTATTAGTACTATTCTCTTTTAATGTCATCGTTGTGAAACAAAATGAACAACCTGAAAACTATATTTGCAAGTTAAGCTGCAGTAACCATTTACTGCCAAAACTAAACGTGACCAAAAACCTCTAAACATGACAAAACACACGCACACCACCCTACACCACACACACACACACACACACACACACACACACACACACACGGGCCAGGAGCCATAAGGCAATAGTTTGATAAATTATACTACTATCAAAATCATACAACTCCCAAACACAGAGGATACACACAAGAGACAGAAAGGATGTGGGTAAGAGGAATCCTCACTTACTACTAGGGAAAAGTATGAACTCTAGGAGACAACCACGCTGAAGAACACTTTACAATAGCCAGTAAGGAGGGTGCAGGACTCACAAACCAACAGCCTCCCTTGTAGACAGACACACTAGGGAAATCCTTGGACACGTGCACAAGGAGATATGTCAATGCAGCATTGTTTTTACTAAAGGAAAAAGGAATAATCTAAATGTTTATTAATTTTAAAATAGAAAAATATATTCATAAAAGGGACTACTATTCGGTAGTTAAAAGGAATAATCTCAATCTATATGCATCCACATGGATAAATTTTGAAGTCATAGTGAATAACCATGCTGAATTGCAGAATGATATGCACAGTCTGGTGCAATTTATAGAAACTTTATAATTTTAAAAAATTATATATATACATTTTTTAAAGAAACAGATCTGTGAAAAAGTATAAAACCATGGGAGTGTATTGTTTAAGGTGTTGTCAAAATCACAGGTGACTCCCTTGTTTAGGCCAAGCCCAATTTGGGTTCTTTTAAAAATAAGCAATGAGGTAGAAGTTTCAGAATATCCAAAGACTAGAGAGTATTCAGAAGTTTCTTTTACCGTCCTTTAATTCTTTCTGCAAAAACGTTCAGACATGAGCACATTGGTTCCATCAGCCTCCTCAGGAAATGTCTTCATTTTTCATGTGCCCGAGCAGATAGGAACGCCCCAGGCCCTCTGCCTGCAACCTTTCATAGAGGCAGACGTTAGAGCTTTGACCCCAGCTAAAATCTGCTCCAAAGTGGGCAGAAAGAGGTATTATGGCCTTTTTCAAATGAACCTCTCCTAGGGTCAAAATAAATTATTGTATAATATATAATATATCCAATCGCAACTCAACGACCTCCTTTGAGGCAAGTTTGACGGGCAGATTCTTCTCTGTTCTTTATTAGCAACATCAGTCAGAAGGTGGCACAGTTTGTGAACAGCTTCTCACGGGAACTTTGCGAGCCTCACTGTTGCAACGATGTGAACCTGGTCTCTCTTGGAAAGATGCTTGCAGATCCCGGGAAGGCTTACTTGAGAACAACTGTCCACAGACAATTCATTATTGCTGTCTTTTTTTCTTCTAAAAGACACAGGAAAATATTTAAACCTTTGGTGCATGTGAGGGGGTTTTCAGGTGTACAAAGGGTCTCCACAAATGATGCACGTCACCTTCGAGGTGGTGGTCACCTGTGGGGAGACGTGGAGAAGAACGGCATCAGTGAGAGTGGAAGAGAAGCTTCAGCTGTACCTGTAACATTTTATTCTTTAAAAAACAAAGGTGAAGCAAATATTGCAAAATCACGGTAACATTTTAAAACTGGATGGTGGACATATAGGTGCTATTATATAATTCTCTCCTGCTTTCTGTACACTTGAAATGTTATACTTAAAAAAATGATAAAGAAACAAAGCAATGCTGAAGGGTGAACAACAAACTTGGAAAAATATATTCAGAACATGTATGGGTGTGGGCCCTGTGGCCGAGAGGTTAAGTTCATGTGCTCATCTTTGGCAGGCTGGGGTTTGCTGGTTCGGATCCTGGGTGTGGACCTACACACTGCCCACCAGGCCATGCTGCGGTAGCATCCCACATAGAAGAACTAGAATGACTTGGAACTAGGATATACAATTACGTACTGGGGCTTTGGGGAGAAAAAAAATACAGGAAAATTGGTAACAGGTGTTAGCTTAGGGCCACTCTTGCTCACCAAAAAAAAAGGAAAAGCATACTTAAAAAAAAAAGGAACATGTATGAGAAAAGGGTCTATTTTCCTGATATGTAAAGACAAATCAATAAGGACAAGATAAATGACCCAAGAGAAAAATCTGTGGAGGATATGAATGGGGAATTTATAGAAAAATAGCTAATGAATTTATAAAATATATAGCCTAAATATATATGAATCTCTCTCCATGTGTGTCTATGTGTGTGTATACACTCATCAAACAAATGCAAATTGAGAAAACAATACTGCTTTTCACTATCATATTGGCAAAATTTCTTATATTTGGCAAAACACAGTGTTACTAATGGTGGAGAAGAAACATTCTCATGTGTTTTTGAGAAGACTGTATTGGTATAATCATTCTGGAAGGCAACATTTTTTACATTCCCTTTGAAAGACCAATTCCATTTCTAGGGTTTTTTCCCTTTGGATATAATTGCATGAATGCACACAGATATATGTATAAAGGTATTGTTTATCATAGTAAAAAATTGAAGAGAAAATAAATTTTCACCAGTGGAAGACAGATCAAATTGATGATGATACATCCAATTGCCGAATAGTCTGTATCAACAAATGAAGATCTCCACAATACAACATAAGTTTAGAATGAGCAAGTGGTGGAACCATGTATACAATACAATTCGATTTGCATGAAAGGCATGCGTTATACATACGTGTGCACCCAAATGTCTGAACGCAGCATCACAGTGATTACCTCCGGGGCATGAAACTGGAGGTTGGGAACAGGCAAGAAACCTTTTCTTTCCTCTTAGACTTTTATTGCATCAGTTAGGACTCTATGCTGCAAATGACGGAAAACGGAAACTCAACCTGCTCTAAGAAGTGGGTGGATTTGTTGGCTTAATGTAACTGAAAAATCTGGGGGGAGTTTCAGTTCATCTTGAATCACGGCTCTGCAATGTCACCAGGATGCTTTTCCTGGGTCATGACTTCATCTTTTGCGTATGTGAATGGTGTCCTCTAGGGGTGTGTACCTGATGGCCCTGATCATCTGGATAGCTCCCCTATCCATTACCAAAGGCAGGGGGGAATGCTTCCCTTTTCCAGAAGCCTCTACTTACTGGCTCTCAAGGGTTCATCAGTTCTAATTGGATTGTATACCAATCTTTGAATCAAACATCATCAATCGTGGCAACGGGCTTGTGGATCAATTCCAGGCAAACAAATTAACATAAAATGGAGTCTGGATGGTTTCCCAAAAGAAAGAGGGATGCTGGGCAGCAAAGAGCAAATATCCACTATTGCTAGATAATGTTTTCCCAAGGGCATGTAATTATCTGTCTGTCTATCTATCTATCTATCTATCTTTCTATCTATCTATCTATCTATTTTATAGTCCACTAGGGCCTAGACTCTGAGCTCCACAGGAAGGGACTATGTTTGTGTCACTCATTATCTGTCCTTTGGGTCTAAGACGGGTTCCTGGAACATGATAGGTGGTCAGATAATATTTGTAGAATAAAAACAAGATGAAACAACCTACATTGCAACCTGACTCCTAATCACTGTCTACAGATTAAGAAAACTTAGTCACAGAATGAGCATCCTCAAGGCTATCTTTCACAATATTTTCATCCCAAGTGATCAGAAGAGAGGCTGATGTAGTGAGAGAGACACAATTTTTAGGAGAAACACTGATGGCTCTTTTAAACATTTGCTGATACTGCTTTTTGTTGATAGAAATTATTTGATACATTGTGTGAATTCATTACTCCTGAACTATTGCAATAATGGTTGAACTCAGCTAATTCACTTACTCTATTGTTCAAATAGCTTAGGGTCAGGCTAATTTAAGACTTTTCTTCTTCTTTCTCTTCCCTTTCCTTGGCCCTCCTTTGGGTACTCCCCTCACCGGGCCACCGAGAACTGCTTCTGCCTGTGCAGCTTGCCACATATTTACGGTTGCCAGATAAAATACAGGATGCTCAGTAATGTGTGAATTTCAGATAAACAGCGCATTATTTTTCAGTACGTGTATGTCCCAGATATTGCATGGGACCAGATATTACATGGGGTATGCTTATCTAAAAGATTATTCATTGTTTATCAGAGTTCACATGTAACTGAGCATCCAGTGTTTTTATTTGCTGTAATTTCTTATTTTTATTTGCTAAATCTGGCAACTCTACACATAATGCCGGCTACCTGCAACTACTTTCAGTTTCCCAAAGGGTAAACCCCTGGGCTTTCTGGACCATGAAATAGCTGATTATTGGATTTTTACTTGTTAGTATGGCTCTTTTATACTTAAAGAGCAATCCTAAAGTAAACCCGTGTGTAACCACCCCCCAGGTGAAGAAACATAGCAGAACGATGCCAGTACCTTAGCGCCATCTGTGGTTCTTTCCTATATCAGCATCCTCCTCCCTCCCTTGAGGGGTAACGACTGGCTTTTTTCATCATTCTCTGGCATCTCTTTAGGTTTGCCACCTGTGTAAGCATGCATAACGATATAGCTCCTTTTGACTACCTTTGATAGTTTCTTTGTGACTTGTTTCTTTCACCCAACCTTGCACTTGTGAGGTTTATCCATGTTTATGAGTGCCGCTGTGCTTCCTTACTTGTCATTGCTGCACAGTGTTCCAAAATGTGATCATACCCATGATTATCCATCCATTGTACTGTTGTGCGGTTGATGGTACAGTTTTAACTTAAGTTGAAAATTTTAGAATGTTTTAAATTTATTGCAGGAAACTAAAATAACTACCATAAAATAGTTTCATACCGTTTAGGGAAATTTCTAATACTTAGTACTCCTCTGAAAATTTCTGTTGCTATATTCAATAATTGGGCAAAGTTTAGAGGCTTATATAAATTGGTTCTCATTTATATTCACAAATTGTTTTTTATTGTGGAATAACAGACATATAGTAAAATGCACAAATCTTAAATATATATCTTGATGAATTTTTACATATGTATATACCTGTGTAACCATCACCCAGATCAAGATCTAGAACGTTTCCAGCATCCTTTTACTATGACTGTCTTGCAGCTCTTTTATTTCCTGTTGCTACCTACAAGATAGCTGTCTGTCTAAATTTTTGGACATGCCCAATACAAGTCTGTATGATGATGGGTTTTGGGCTTTCAGGTGCACCACATGGTGAGTCTGCACAATGCTAAGTGGTTCCTTTAGAGAAGGGCTCAAGCCATTCGATTTCCAAAAGGAAAAGTGATAATACAGATGCTGATGGGGCTAACAAAGTAGATGAACTAATGTTTCTATTAAATAAAAAAATATTTATCTTCCAAAAGGAGGATTTAAGATCAGGCAGATAGTAACATCACATGTCTTTATAGTTAAATTGAACATATAACTCTCTGCTTGTGTATTTATCATATAAAGAAAAAACTGACTTATTGCAAATATTATCACCCACTAGCTGTAAAATGCCTTGAACCTGGTGATGTGTAGAAAGTATAAGAATAAAGTTACATGCAAGCAATTTATTCAAAACTTTGAACTTATTGATATATTTTTTATTACTATAATGTATTCTGTATACTGCTCTGTATTCTGACCACAAATTGCTGTGATTCCCCTCAGAATTATGCCACTCTCTAATGGCTACATAACAGCAATGTCTCTTAAAATATACCCAGTGGCACAGTGGTTAAGTTTGCACCCTCCACTTCAGCGGCCCAGGGTTCACCTGTTCGGATCCCGGGTCCAGACAAGGCACCACTTGGCAAGCCATGCTGTGGCAGGCATCCCACATATAAAGTAGAGGAAGATGGGCATGAATGTTAGCTTAGGGCCAGTCTTCCTCAGCAAAAAGAGGGGGATTGGCTCAGGGCTAATCTGCCTAAAAAAAAAAAAATATATATATATATATATATATACACTCTGAAATTTATTTATTTATTTATATTTTAATTGCAGTAACATTGGATTATAACATTATATAGCTTTTGGATGTACATCATAATATATTTCGAATTCTGTGTAGATTACATCCTGTTCACCACCCCAAAATTAATTATAGTCCATCCCCTCACATGTCAGCCTAATCACCCCTTTTGCCCTCCCCTCCTTTCCCTATGGCAACCACCAATCCAATCTCCATTGCTATGTGTTTGTTTGTCATTGCTTTTATCTTCTACTTATGAGTGAGGTCATACGGTATTTGACTTTCTCGCTCTGACTAATTTCACTCAGCAGAATACCCTCAAGGACCATCCATGTTGTCAGAAATGGCCATGTTTCATCATTTCTTATGGCTGAGTAGTATTCCATTGTGTATAAATACCACATCTTGTTTATCCATTCATCCCTTGATGGGCACCTAGTTTGCTCCCAAGTCTTGGCTATTGTGTATAATGCTGCAATGAACATAGGGGTGCATGCATCTTTATGCTTTTGTATTTTCAAGTTCTTTGGATAAATACCCTGCAGCAGAATAGCTGGATCATATGGTAGATCTATTCTTAATTTTCTGAGGATACTCCATACTGCTTTCCATAGTGGCTGCACCAGTTTGCACTCCCACCAGCAGTGTACAAGGGTTCCCTTCTCTCCACATACTCTCCAACATTTGTTGTTTCCTGTCTTGTTAATTATAGCCATTCTGACCAGAGGGAGGTGATACCTCATTGTAATTTTGATTTGCATGTCCCTGATAACTAATGATGTTGAGAACATTTTCATATGCCTGTTTGCCATCTGTGTATCTTCTTTAGAGAAATCTCTGTTCAGATCTTTTGCCCATTTTTTAATTGGATTGTTGGTTTTCTTGTTGAGCTGTATGAGTTCTTTGTATATTTTGGATACCAGCCCCTTATCTGGTATATGGTTTGCAAATATCTTCTCAATAAAGGAATACAGTCAAGTCGCAGGAAACAAAATCAATGTACAAAAATTAGTTGCGTTTGTACATACTAACAATGAAGCAGAAGAAAGAGAAATTAAGAATGCAATCCCACTTACAATTGCAATCAAAAGAATAAAATACCTAGGAATAAACTTAACCAAAGAGGTGAAAGATCTGTACACCGAAAACTATAAAACATTGATGAAAGAACCCAAAGAAGACACATAGAAATGGAAAGATATTCCATGCTCTTGGATTTGAAGAATCAACATCATTAAAATGTCCATACTCCTTAAAGCAATCTGTAGATTCAATGCAATCCCTATCAAAGTTCCAACAAAATTTTTCAAAGAAATAGAACAAAGAATCCTAAAATTTACATGGAACAACAAAAGACCCTGAATAGCCAAAGAACACCTGAGAAAAAAGAACAAAGCTGGAGGTATCACACTTCCTGATTTCAAAATATACTACAAAGCTACAGTAACCAAAACAGCATGGTACTGGCACAAAAACAGACACACACATCAAGGGAACAGAATCGAGAGCCCAGAAATAAGCCCACACATTTATGGACAGCTAATATTCGACAAGGGAGCCAAGAGCATACCATGGAGAAAAGAGAGTCTCTTCAATAAATGGTGTTGGGAAAACTGGACAGCCACATGCAAAAGAATGAAAGATCATTCCCTTACACCATGCACAAAAATCAACTCAAAATGGATTAAAGGCTTGAATGTAAGACCTGAAACCATGAAACTCCTGGAAGAAAACATAGGCAGTACGATCTTTGACGTCGGTCCTAGCAGCATATTTTCAAGTCACACGTCTGTCCGGGCAAGGGAAACTAAAGAAAAAATGAACAAGTGGGACTACATCAGACTAAAAAGCTTCTGCACAGCAAAGGAAACCATGTGAAATTTCTGAATGCTCACTAGAGATACGTTGTTCAGACAGATCTCTCCAGTATTTTACATTTTCAGCATGGGAAGGAAAGAGAACTCAAGCACTGAGAGTTTTAGTGAATCTTAAGGAAAAGTATTCACGTGTTAAATGAAATGATTTTGTGTGCACATGCAATACATGTTGAAGAGGAAGAGAGGGAAGAAGAAAGTGGATGGGCACTGAACAATGTTTTATTTCTATAAATGTGGAGCTTACAATTGAGAATCTCTTGCAGGAAAGATTCCAGGTCAAGATGTACGCTGTGACACATGATTAATCCCCACTCTCTCATCTCCCACTGAAATTCCAACACAGATACTTTTCAAAATCACAGAACTATATCTGTAGAAAACGATTACAGTCTCGTCAGTGTGCCAGAAATTTTGAGGACTACCTGGAAAATAGAAAGCAAATGGGTTGAAATTTCCTGTAAAAATCAAAAGAGAAGAAATTGCATCTCAGGACACCAAAGCCAAGCCAGGTTCTTTCTAGGAAGCCTCAGATAAGCTCTAGGCTCAGCATCAGCGGATTCAAAGGGAGGAGCTGGCTGTGGAGCAACCATCAGTGGAGTTCCCTCAAGATGCTTCCTCGTGAGAGTATTTGGGCCTGAGAGAAAAACCAAAGCCAGACTTGTAGTAATGTCAGAATTTAGACCCAAAAAAGCATTAAAACAAGATACTTTATAATATTAAAGGGGGAATTTGCAATGAAGGTATAAAATCTCTGCACCAAATAACATAGCATCAATATCGATCAAGCAACAACTGTAGGAGATGCAAGGAGAAATAGAAACCCACTAGAGATGGAGCCTTCAGTTCACCTCTCTCGATCTATTTTAGAGCAAGTAGACAAAAGTAAGAAAATAGAAGAAAGTGCAGTAATGTCTTCAAAGGTCTAGGGAAAGACTTTTTGAATTTAGCCTTATTGTTAATTAAGCATCAGGATAAAATGAAGACATCTGGAAATTAAAAAGTTACCATTCAGTGTCCCCACGAGAAAACAATTACTTGAAGTTCTTCAGGCCAAAAATGGGAAACCAAGACATCAGATTGTACATAATGGTGGCAACTAAGTACAACCAGAAAAAATAAAAGAAAAATTTAAGCAGCAAACTTTTAATGTCGTAGCCTTCAGTTTCCTTCTAAATTAGTTCAATCGCAATGTTTGGTTTGCGGTGAATAATACTTATGTAATCTTAATATTGTACATGCCGTGTATTGGTTTTCACTTTTGGGTGTCAAACAATGTCAAAAGCACAGAAGATTTAATAATTATATTACAGAACAGCAAGTAAATCTCATAAATCTTGGCAATTTAAAGATTACGTGGCAGGGTATCTCAGCCAACAAATTCAAGTGTATAAGAAATATCACTTTATTTTCTACATTTCAGTTTAATTTCCACCTCTGGGAAATATTCTCTTTCTCCCTCTACCTCTCTCATAAGACCTGCTTGATGGGAAATGTAACCACAGACATTCCTGGGCTTTCTCTGCCCTCCTGGGGTCCCACCAAGGTATGCAGTTGCCAAATATTCAGAGAGAAGGGCGCCCCCCAGGCTTCAGTGATCTGCACACCCGGGTAACCGGGAGCCTCCATGAATGACTCTTTGCAGCGCAGCAGATCTCTGCTCCTTTGGGGCTCCACGCGCGGCATGGGAGTCTCAGCTGAGGTTGGAACCCTGTGCTAGGGTCCTGCTTTCCCCAAATAGCTGACACCACTACCTTTTCTGAGGTTTGCCCCTCCTAGGGCTCCACCATGGAGCAGTGTTTGTTTCCCACGTAGCTTCTCAGCACCGCTCCGGCCCTCGCGGACCTCCGACGGGGGAGCCTCTCCTGCCCCTGCTCCTCCAGGGCCCCTGCGTCCTCCTGAACGTCGTGTGCTCCTCGCTGAGCTCAGGTGTGTGGACAAGTAAAACAGGCAAACATTTGACTGGCTAACTCTGCCCTCCTCCCTGCCCTGTGCCTCTCCTGAGGCAATAAAATTCACAGCATGTTACTGCTTGAATGGAAAAATGGAAAAGGGGAAACATGAATTAAGATCACACAGTATTTTTCAGACAATATTAACATAACTGAGAACAATAGGGAGGTAACTAGAGAGAAGAGGAGTAGAAGGGTAGTGTTCTTGCCTTTCATTGTGGATACTGAATCCATAGTAAATTTGATAAATCAAGAATTAAACATTTATATATGCTATTTAGAGTAAATAAGGCAATGACTAGAAAATAAAAATATAAACAATATAATCCAGAGGTGGAAGGGGAGTTAAATCATGATAAATTCTTAGTCCCTCAGAGTGGAATATCAATAGATTCTGTATAAACTTGATAAAACTTGAAGAAATATGATATAAAACTAAACTAAAAACTATTAACAGAGGTGATTTCTGGGAAATGAGTTAGGGCCTAGGGAGAAGAGGAGAAAACTGGGAAGAGGAGGGAGACTTTGTTATTTTCATTTTAAGCTTTTTTATTTTAATTTTTTTAATGATGCAATCCTTTTCTAACAAAAATTAGGTTAGTTAAAAATAAATGACTATTTTAACACACTGCCTCATCAACATTTATAAGACATACTTAATAAAGAATTCACACATTAAAATGTGCCTATGGGCACTAGGCCTTTACTTTAAAAATTCACTATTAAATTCCTTCCCATATTAGGAAGAGCTGCTAAAAAATCCACACCGAAAAACAAACCCCCTTAGCTTTATATAGATAAACAAATAATTTAGCCAAAAAGAAATACTTGAGAAACGACTAGAAGGAAACACTAACAAAAATTAGCAAGAGTGACAAGGCAATGGTAATGAGCACGCCGTCTTTCAAAAGAAGAAATCATTCAAAATATTTCTTTATCAGAGTCGCAAAAAAAATCATGTCCTCTGGTACAGTAAAACCACTTTAAAGATATATTCCAGCACCCTGCTAAATTCCATCAAAGTTCCTGTATGTAATCTCTATCAGTGCACACTACACTATATATTTACTCCTGAGATCTAAACTTCATGTAAAACTACACATCATCCTGAATAAGAGAGAGTGCAAGATGGCACAGGCAAGCACACAGACTCAGTGCCCTCTTCACAGTCTACTTTCCTTCAGAAGGTGGGCAAGTTCCTTTACCTCCAGCTCTTGTTTTTCTCCTCTGCCAATATGGAACTTCCAAATCGAGGTCTTATGAGGCTTTCCACATATGCCAAGAAGGAACCCAGCTACCAGGCAAAGAAGTCCAAGAGAGACCAAATGGAGAATCTGCTGGGGAAGGAAAGCCTAACCAAAGGGAGAGAATGGCCCCACTTGATAGTCAGCAACTGGGTCCACAAAGATGAGCGAGACGGCCGTGGATTCTCTCACTCTAGTGGGAGAATGAGAAGAGAGAATTAGAAAGGGGATCAATACCCATCCCAGCCAGTGCCTGGCCCTTTGAGCCAACCCAGCTGAGAACACAGACATGAAACACAGATGACTTCTTCCACTGAGGTCTGCCCAAATTCCTGACCCACTGAATCAAGAGCAAATAAAATGGTGGTTGTTTTATGCTGCACATTTTGGGGTAATCTGCTACAAAGGAATAAGTAACGCATATAGTCCCCTTTGTGTATTCTCATTCATGATACTGTTTGTGTCTTCTTTTTTTGATCAATCTTGCTAGAGTTTTATCTATTTTAATTTTTTCAAAGAATGAAGTTTTAACTTTGTCGATTTTCTTATTGTATCTTTACTTTCTATTTCACTGGTTTGTGTACTTTCTTTTACTATCTTTCTATTTTCTTTGACTTTACTCAGTTATTATTTTTCTAATTTCTTAAGAGGGACACATATTAATTTTAAGATTTTCTTCTTTTCTAATATAAGCATTTAAAATTTCTTTCAAAATTCCTTTCAAAGCACCTAATCCCACTAGTCTTGATTTGCTTCTTCATTATCTTTTGGTTTTAGACATTTACATTTTCCATCATAAGTTTCATCTTAAACCCAGAAGTTACTACACAGGGATTTTAAATTTATTTTTCGCTTTTAATTTCTAACTTTCTTGAGTCTATGCAGTTTGTTGAAGTTTTCTTCATGGCCTAGTGTGTGATCATTTGTAACTCCTCCATACGTGCTCAAGGAAAATATGTGTTCTCTGATTATTGAATGTCCATTCGGTCAAGTTGGTTAATTCTTTTGTTGAGATCTTCTTTATATCGTTGCTGAATTGTGTCTGTTTGGTCAATCAGTGCTGAGAGAGGTGTGTTGAATCACTCACGATAACGGCGGATTCATCATTTTTTCTCTGTAGTTCTGTAGATTTTTGCTTCATCAATAGTGAGCCTATTTTATTAGCTCCATACATGTTTAAAATTGCTCTAGCTTGGCGAATAGAATGTTTTATCATTGCACCATGACCCTCTCTGTTCCTAACAATGTGCCAGCTTTCTTTTGGAAAACTGCTTGGCAATTTCTTATAAAGTTAAGCATACCCAGAATGACCCAGAAATACCACATCTATATTTCCCCAAGAGAAATAAAACATGCCCACAAAAAAGACTTGTACAAGAATGTTTATAGCAACTGTTGACCTTAAACAGACAGTCAGTTATTTCTCCAGCAAAAATGGGTTTATGGGGGACCAGGAAAGAATTGCAGTTCAAAGTCTGAAACCATCTCGAGCCAGGTGCAAGTCGCTAGCAGCATGGAGGAGAAACTCTATTCTGGGAGGAAGAGCAAGTTGGGACGGCCATTGTAAACATGGAGTCCAGAGGTATAGCAGCGTTTCACTAGCTGAGTTGTGATAGTCTCTCATTGGCTGAGCTTCTTGGTCAAGAAGAAGTCTGTCTTCTTCCTGTTGGGCTCTGCTAGAAGGTAGGGTGTGAGAGCTCTGCCTTTGGGCCCCAAGACTCCAATTTAATGAAGTTTCTATTTATTAATTTCCACACAACTTTATTCATAATCGCTAAAAACGGAAACAATCCAGATGTCCAGCAATGGGTGAATGGGTAGACAAAGTATTCGATGGAATACTTTTCAGCAATAAAATCCAACTCCTGATCACGCAACAGTAGGGATGGATCTGGAAAGCATGGTTAGAGAAAGAAGGCCCACCTGGGAGAGGACCTACCCCCTTTATGTGTGTGGTGATGGAAATCAGAGCAGAGGTTGGCTGCCTAACAGTGGGCGCCTGGAAAGGGGATGAGGGAACTCTCAGTGATGGAAATACTCTGTATCCCGATTGGGTGGTGCTTACACAGCTGTTTACGTTTAGCAAAACTCATCAAATCACACACTAAAAGATCAATCCTTTCCACGGTATTTAAATTTTACCTCAATAAAAAGCGGATGGGAAAAAAAAAGCCTGGCGATGTTGGAAAGTAACGCTAAGCGATGTAAGGAGAAATCTGCGGTAGTAAACCCTTTTTAAAAAATATTAAGTGAAGAAAACGTTCCAATAAGCTGAGCTGTATTTGTGTGACTAAATAAGGACGTTAAAAAGCCCTGCAAACAGTGAATCCCTTCTGCTCCGAGGAGCGCTTTCATTTTTCCTCAGATGCTGGGGCCCTGGAGCTCCGGTCGGATTAGGGACCCTAACGCCTCACCTGCGCCCCGGCCCCGCCCCTCAGGCATAATCCCGTCGTACCCGCCCATCCTTTGAACCGTGCGTTCACCTTTCAATCAGTTCGAATAGCACAGGGAGAGAACCAATCGCAAGCCTCGTGGGAGAGAAGGGGCGGGCCCCTTTCCCGCAGGGGTTGCTCAAAGGCCCTCCAATCAGAGGCTGGGTGTGGGAAGTTCGGATTCTGGGCGGCTCAGGTGTAGGCGGCACTGCTCCGAGGCGGCGGCGGCGGCTCTCCAGACAGGGAGCGTTCCTTTCCTTTTGGTTTGACTGAGGTTTCACGCGACAGGCTGCCTGAGGAAGGTGAGTGCTGGGAGCTGGAGGAAGGGCGCTGGCTCGCCTCCTCCTAGAAGGTCTGGAAGGGTCTGAGGTGGGCAGTGGCGAGCTGGACGCCGCTTGGGGGAGGCTCCTCTAGGACCACTTACCTGTCCTTCCCGCAGCCGATGGCTCCGTCCTCCAGAAGAGTAAGTATTTGTTGCCATAATCTATGCAGCAGTCAGCGTTTCACCACTGGGCCGTGATTGGCCTCTGGGGCGGGACGATGCTTAGCATCCTTGGCCCCGACCTTCAATTCCAGTAGCTGCTCCCAGAGCCAGCGACAACTAAACCCGCCCTGGTTGGGAACCTCTAGGCAAGCAAGACGAAGGCATTCTAGACTTTCAAGCTGGAAGAAACTCCACTCAGCCAAGAGGGGAACTTAGATGTCCTGTATGTGAAGAGCCAGGCTGCGGGGCTTGAGATCCCAGCTCCAGCGCCTGTTGGCAGTTCTCTCCCTCACCTGTGTAACAGCGATGACACTAACCACCTGTGCTGGTTTAGGTGACAATTAAACACGCCTTTACTATTAACTCGAGCTTTTGCACACACCCTGTCTCTCTTTGTGGAGCATAGTCCTATGCAGTATTTTAAAATAACTAATGGTTTATTGTTTAACATTTAGCACATTAATACTTGCAGGAGGTGGCAAGTCAAATAGTAGAGGAGCATGCTTACTGAAAAGTAGAGTCCTTTGTCACTTCCCCTGGGCTCTTACAGGAGAATGTTATTAGCATCCAGGTCAGAAGAATTCTCATTTTTTATATACTCTGTTGATTGCTTAAAATCATGTAACATTTTAATGGGTTGCATTTCTTGTGCAGATTTTTCTTTTATCTGGAGTTTTCTAGTGGACTGTCTCAGTTATTCTTGTTGTTGAAGAGTATAGTGTGCTTAGAACTTTTCTATCTTCCTATTGCAGACCTTCCCCTTTTTCTTTCTTTTTTTTTTCTTTTGAGCCAGCAACACTTGTGGAGAATCAGTCATCTTTCTCCCATTGGGCTTGGTTCTTTTCTATACCAGCTGCATAGGTGACTCCCTTAGACTTTCCACTTTCCTTTATTCTTTTCCTCATTTGAATGAAGGATTTCCTGGAACACATGGCATCCTGTTTGTTGTCCTTCTCCCTTGTTTTGCTTGAACACGTTCTCAAGAATCTTTCTAAGAAAAGAGTATGGGCCAGGTAAACAATATGATTTTTCACATGGCCGAAAATAATTTCATTATGCCCTCAAATGGCAAACTATGGTTATCCTTCTGTATCACCATGGTAGTTCTTCTAAAATCCCATCTTTTGCTCAATCTTGTATATCCAACTGCCTGCTTATCATCCCTGTCTGTCTAATAGGCATCTCGTGTGTTTGGTTTGTTTTGTTTTTTGGCTTGAGAAAAAATGCCAGGCTGCCTGCCTTCATCACAGGGAAAGGTTAGGAAACGATTCTGTATACTGTCCTTCACTTACTTTCCCTATTCTCTCCTTTCCTTCACTCTTGTCACTTTGTAATGCTGTGCGGTGAGCCTAGAGCCTCTTGTTTGTGTTATGGCCCACAGCTTCCTGGGCTTCACTTCATCTGTCAAGCAAGGCCCTATGTAGAAGCCCAAAATAGATCGTACTATCTTTTGATAACTTTCTTCCCACTCTGCAGTGTCGTATATTTATTCCATTTTGTACTGAAAATTTTTTATTTCAGAATGCTCTGAGGTGGGGCAGGAGGTGAACTGGAATCTTAATTTTTTAAATAATATGAAAATCTATATAAGTTGTCTACCTTTCTTTTCCCTGGCAGGATGGCTGCATCACATTTTGCCAGTCAACTGAGAAAGGATTTAAGTATTGAGATGATTAGAACTAAAATTGCTGAGGAGAGTTTTCTCTCTCAGAAAGCAGACAGATATGATAAATATGAACGAAAAAGACACTCTGGTTTGACGGATGTCAACCTTCCAACCTTGGAAGGTAGAAATCTTGAATTAGAGGAGACATCTCAAGAGCCTATTCCAGAAGAGATGAGTGTGAGGCAAAGTAAGTAAAGAGCTATTGTAATTTTAACTGCTTTGAAGAGGGGAAAAAAGTTGGTTTAATACCTGAGGTTAAAAAATCCTTGACCAGGGGCCAGCTGGGTGGTGTGGTGGTTAGGTTCACATACTCTGCTTCTGCGGCCCGAGGTTTGTGGGTTCGGATCCTGGGCGTGGACCTACATACTGCTCCTCAAGCCTGTGGCAGCATCCAGCAAACAAAATAGAGGAAGCTTTGGCAACAGATGTTACCTCAGGGACAATCTTCCACATCAAAAAAAAAAAAAAAAACTTACCAGAAGAATGGAGTTTTGAAATACCATTCTAAATAACTTGATATTTTCTATGACTAAATACTTCCTATTTAAGGTAAGGGCTGTGAAAGTTCCATTCGCTTGTGGAGTGTTGTAAGTTCTGACTTCTGGAGTTTGAATAAGATAAGTGTTGACAAGATTAATTGATAAGGGACATTAAAATAGAAGTTTTGTAGCTAAATCAGGTCTCAAGTTGTTTAAATGTTCACTGCTTCAATTTTGTCATTTTCCAGGACCAGTGAAATATGCAGCCCAAGGGCCTTCTTTACAGGGAGACCAGCTTTACTCTGAGTGACATGAGAAGCCATTATTGGATTAGTGTGTTTATAATCTGCTTTATGTTTTAAAGCATCACTTACGGATGGTAGGGTGACCAGCATGGCCTCCAGAAGACCAGCTGGGAGATAACTGCAATAATTTAGCTCATGGTTGACCACAGTGGGAACGGCAACCCTGGGTGGTTTCATTCTGGTTACATTTTGAAGTTTGAACCAATAGGATTTCCTAATAGAGTGGATGTAGGTTGATAAAGAAAAGTCAGGATGGTTCTAAGGGTTTTGGCCTGAGCAACTAAAAAAATGGAGTGGCCATTTACTAAGTTGTAAAATACTGAGAGAAGAACTTGCCATCTATAGATGGCAAGTCAGGGTGCTGTCTAGTATGGTCTGATGATGTGAAATATAAAGCTGGGCTGTTTTAGTGAAGAGGAAGAAATAATTGAGAAACAGCAATGAGGGACCACCCCCCACCCCGGCCCGCTTCAGGCCCAGTGATATGACCTTTGTGGGAGAAGAAAACAGTCAACCACTTGAGAGGACAACTAGGGGAGCGTTGTCTTCAGGGGAGAGCCAGGTTACGGTTAGATCAAGAGATGAAGGGAAGAGGAACTTCAGGGAAGTTGAGGATATAGGGGTTTCATCGATGATTAACCACTTCATCATCTGAGCTTTCGCATCTTCTGTTCTCTGCCTGGATTATTTCTTTTAAACAACTTTATTGAGGTAGAATTTGCATACCATAAAATTCACCCATTTAAGTAAATGCCTTTTGTTTAGTAAATTTACTGAGTTGTGCAGTCATCTCCCTGGATTATTTTAAACCCTCACCCAGTGGGCAAACGCACTCTCATTCTTCAGAAACCTTCTCGGGTATTCTCTCTTCTGACAAGCCTTTCCTGACCTCCCCAGACAGGTTTATACTGATTCTCGATTGTGCATTCTCGTAGTCTTCATTCCATGCTAAACCAAATTGAAACTGTGCTCATCTCCCCCACGATACTGTGAGCCCTTCAGGGGCAGAAATTCTCTTATTCTTACTTCCTAAAAATGTCTGGTACATAGTAGCCACTCACATTTTTCAAACAAGTTTAAATAAACATGAAAATACATAGTAGAAACCTGAGTTGAGAATCACAGGTGGGAGATAAGGAATCTGACAGGTCAAGGTGTCATCCAGGGATGCCTCTGAAGCTTGACTGAGGCTGGAGGAGCTGTTTCCAAGATGACTCACTCACATGACTGGCAAGTCGATGCTGGCTTTTGGCAGGAGGCCTTAGTTCTTCGTCATGTGGTGTCTCCATAGGGCTGACGCGGGGTCGGTGAGCCGAGGAGTCGAAAGAAAGATTTCTTAGACTCTCAAGATCTGGCAGTAGTGCTCTTTTATTTAGAGAATAGTGTGGAATAGCATGGGGACAGGACCCATGGGCAGTCGGAGCTTCTGCTGCTGCCGCTGCCCCGAACTGAGGGTTGGGGCCAATATTTAAGGCATAGGTGTGTGAGTTATCTCTTTATTAGTGCCCGTTTGGTCTGGCCATTTGGCGGTCCCACAACTTTTAGATAAGAATCAAACCGGATTGAGTAAATGGCAGAAGTCACCGCTCAAATATTATCCTCGGCTAAAGACAAAGGAGGATTTTGGGGTGGGGGGTCAGTTACATGAGGTTGCCAGACAGTTTCCAAAGATAAGGCCATCCCCCCTTCCTCCTGGCTCAGAGAGGGAGGCATCTTCACAGATAGAGGTTTCCCTTAGAAATGTAAATGTTTTCCCAACAAGGGGCAAACAAATTCCAGAGAGGGAGGCATGAAGATTTCCTTTACAAATGCAATTGCCTCTGATCAAAGGGCAAACAAATTCCACTCCTTGGAGCCTGCTTCTTATCTGTAGTTTTAAAAGTAACCAGCCTAAAAATCCTCATCATAAACTGTTTTAAAATTAAGCAGCCTAAAACTCCCCATCAGGGCTGCCTGAATCTCCTTAAGGCTCCACATGGCCACTGACTTCCCCAGCGCAAGTGATCTGAGAGAGAGCAGGGCCAAGCTGCACTGTCTTTAATGATACAGTCTTGGAAGCCACACTCCATCATTCCCACACTTTTCTTGGTGACACAGCTCAGCCCTATTCTGTGTGGAGGGGACAACACAAGGGCATGACTACCAGGAGGTGAGAATTGTTGGAGGTCAGCTTGGAGGTGGGTGATCATAGAAGTTAATTAATTTAAAAGTGAAGTAATGGATGCCTAGGGGATGGCAAGCAGTTAATTTGTGAACAAGAGAAGGCAAAAGGGAGAGAAATTTTGAAAGAACAGGGGTTGAAATGACTTGTGTGGTTAGCGTGCTAAGGAATCAATACGAAGTTACTGAAAGTATTGCTTAGCAGCTGTTGAAGTTAGATAATGGTATTTTAGACATTTGGATAACTTTTTATTTGAATGTTTTATATGCTATTTTCCCCCCTGCTTAGGATCAGCAAAGTCTCTTCTAAGTGATCAACGAAGACAAATGTTCCAGAAATACCTAGAGGAAAAGCGACTGAAAAAATTGAGAAACCTTCAGCGATGACCATTTATAGTGGGTGTTTATAGACATGATAAGACTATTTTTCTTTCATGAATACCAGCACACCAACCAAAAAAGGTAAATTTAGTATCATAACTTGATATTCAGGAATAGTTCTTAACCAGACTTTTCTTTAAGAGATTATACTTGATCTTAGCCAAGAGGCCAAGAAGCGATTATTTGAGAGTTTAAATGACTAAAACAACCCTTTCCCTGTAGTCCCTTTATTCACTTAGCTAGTTGGCAGGAGCTGGGAGTGACATCCTAATAGTTCAGAAGATGGAGATGAGGTCTCTCGGTGCAGCCATAGGTAGGTTGACACGGGATAAAACTAGCAAAGCAGTCAGAGCCAGGCTGGACGGGCAAGGCCGGGCGAAGGATCTGGCGTCCACCCTGTCGGATGCGGAGAGTCAAGAGAGGCTTATACATGAGCTTGTACCATGATCAGATTAATAATTCAGGAAGATTACCCTAGGCTGGAAGATCGTAGTCTGGAAGGGGAAGAACTTATAGGTAGGAAGACTGTAGTGAGACTGTCGTGATGGAATAGATGAGACAGGATAAGGGGACTGGGGCAGTGGGCTTAAAGGAAGAAACAGGTGTGAGACATCTCAGGAGATAAATTTGACGGGGACCAAGCAGATGGTGAGGGGTGAAGGAAATTGAAGAGTCGGAGATAAGATGATTCTGAAGATAAATTAGTTTGAGCAACCATATAAATTATGCTGCAGCTAAAAGAGGGGTGGAAGCCAGGAAAAGGAACATGCCTAAGTGGGTGCATATTGATAATGCTTTTCCTGCTTTTTCTGCAGCTCATTTGGGCCATCTGGATAACAGGCAGTTGGGAATAAAAATTTGAAAATCAGGACGGAGATCCATGCTGAGTGGTGGATTTAGGATATGATATTGGGAGTATGGATGGGGGTTTAAGCTGTAGGGCTAAATGAGACCACTCCAGTAAAGATATACACATTGTGAAAGAGTGAGGTCTAGAGAGCACCTTCAAGTGGGCAGAAGTCAGGTACCAGTGATAGGTCAGATTGGCAGGAGAGCTAAAACAGGACAGAAGCTGGAGGAGGGGTGATCTAAAGAAGAGAATGATCCATGAGTTAAGGGGGATGAAGTTTGAACACAGGCAGCTGGATTTGTAAATTAGGTAGTCACTGGTGATTTGCTCTTTTCAAGGTAGTCTCTTGTTGGCTGTGTATTCATTCCTGATTTAAATAAGAATTGAATAATATAAAAGCTCAAGATATCGCCTGTTTTTGTTTGCTTCAGGAATGTCATTGATTTGAGAGACCTTTGATTACTCTGCATGTGACCTTAGGATAAGGTGGAAGTGACCAAAATTAGTAGAATGTAGCTCAAGGTGGAAAGATACAGAAAAATATGGTGTGTATGTGTTCGAGGAGGGCGAGATTGTTTCTGTTTGGAGGAACATCAGAGAAGACCTCTTGGAAGGGGCTGAATTTAATCTGGCTTCTCAAGAGTATGTAAGGCACCAGTCATTGGTCTAAACTGTAAACAGCTATTTACAAAGTGTTATATGTAGGGGGAAAAAGACACACATTGTTGTGTTAAATAATACGATTCACCAGTAGTTTTTTATTCTACTTAGACAATAGCCATCGCTGAATATTGTTTACTTTGTGCCTCGTTTCTTCAGCACTAGATCTTCCCTGAGATTTGGAGAAGCAAGTGGCTTCTAATCTACAGAAGAAGTCTGATTGTGCTTCTTCAGGAATTTTAGAGTTGATAAATAACTTATCACTTTTAATCAATCCTTCTCTTGCTGGATTTCTTCCTTGCTTTGTGATCAGGTCTCCATTTTCTTATGGACAGAGGACAAGTGCACAATCATTGGATTTGAAGGCAAACTGTCAAAGCTAAGAAAGTAAGCTGTGCAGTATCTTTTCATAAACAGGAGAGAAGAGATCTTAATACTCTAGTTTCTTCATTGACCCCTTCCAAATATTTCCAGTTCATCATATTAACAAGGATTCTAATACCTGGAAAATATAGTATGAAATTTCTCCTTTGTGCTCACTGAGAAATATGAGTAAGTTTTGAGGCTTTTAAGCATAATTTAAATCAAACCAGAACCAGAAAAGAGAGTAATTTAAGTTAGCAAGTATCTTTTTGCCATAAATGATTAAGGATTGGATGACTAAGGGTAAAATTTAACTTTAAAATGGAGACTTTATTTTGTAATGAGACATGGAAGTAAATTATGGCAGTTCATTTTTTTTAACTTTGTCTGCTTTTGATTGTTTTAATGCTGTTCCATCTTGTATGGATTGCCAGGTCAAAGGCCAAAGCCCAAATGGAGCTGACTAGGGTGAAGTTGATAGTAGATAATTGTTACTAAAATGATGAATCGTGCTCCTTTTCTCAGAGTAAGTAAATTCATTTTAAATCTATTATCAGCTTCAATCAGAGTGATTATTTTACTAGAGTTAACAGTACCAAACTCCCTGTTATTGGCATGGTGACATAGAGCAGTTTTGGCTAGATGCTAAGGAAGTACTCACTTGAAATATTCATTGCCAAACATCCCTTATGAGATCTATACCAACTCTGTGTGTCACTCTGTTTGTTTACTGGGCTCTATTATGCATCCATGTCACTATAAAATGCAGATAGGGATATAAAGCACGTAGGGTGGGGGATAAACTTACGGGTCTTCAGAACACCATTATGGACAAAGTTAATAGGACGATTACTAAAATAAAGTGAAGTGGGCAAGGAGGTAAATAGTATGTCTCTTTATCAGGTGAGAAGGCTCCGTTTCATGTATTCAATAAATTGAGTCACTGCCATGTTCCTCTAGGCTCTAGGATATAGTAATGAATAAAGCAACATTCCCTGTTTTCATGGAGCTTACATGTGAGATAGGCAATGAAAAGAAAAATATATAGTATGTGATGGTCCTAAGTATTATGCGGGAAATAAAAAAAAAAAAAAGAAGGCAGATGGGGAGTATTGAAGCTGGTACAGGGTGAGCTTCCGATGGGGCCTCACTGAGACGGTGGCGCTTTGAATGCAGTCTCCAAGGAAGTTGCAGAGTGCACTGTGGGAAGAGTTTTCTATCCAGGAGAAGATTTTTCCAGACAAAATTCAAAAGTTTTGAAGCGAAAACATGCTGGTATGTTTAAGGAATCTCAGAAGATTATAGTCAGCTATTTAGAATAGCTTAGGCTATTAGCATTTTCAAAATTCTAGGATTCTACAAAAAGTTTGTAAGGAAATCTATATAATGGAAAACTTTTTTCATCTCATCTTATTTGGGGTGGTGGATTTTTTGCTGGGTCATTTACAATAGATTTCAGATGAGGGGTCAAAATACCGATTGAAAATGTGGTAATTTGATTCATCAAGCAATTAAATCACATACCACCTAATCTTTTCAATAGATCATTAATAGGAGTGATGTTCGAGCAACACGATCTGGTCAAAGACAAACCTCTGAAAAGAAAGTGTCCAACGAGAAAAAGGTAGCTTATTATTATAAGCTCTGACGTTGCCGCAACAATGCTTTAGTAATTACCGAAAGCATTTAATTTCATGGTTCCCGCAGCAGGGCAGCCTGCAATGCCCACGTGCGTGAGAACCACTCGGTCGATGACTCAAAGAGCGAAGCAGACCTCGGGGGCAGGCACCGCCAGTGCAGCCTCTGCGGGAGCAGCCTTGGCTGTGCCGGCCACGCGAGCGGCACGTGGTGAGAACTGTTCCTTCATCAGTGGCTGAAGTAGAATGCTCTGGTCCCTGAGGTTTTTCGTGTTCAGATTTTAAAGTCATCGTGTACTTCTTTGAGTAGGAAACGGGAGATTCCAGGTCCCCAAGACAGGTTCAGTGCCCCACCATCCAGTTAGCACACAGTGGGCGCTCAAGCGGTGAAGCGTGTGCATCGGTGGGCAGCGCCACAAAGTGAAGATTAATGGCCCCAGTAAATTACAGCCCATTTGTTTGGTGGAATACAGTGTAGCGTTTAAGAACGATCCTGTGAAAGACACTTCATGACATGGTCCAGGATGTATTAAGTGGGCAAAGAAAACAGGTCAAATTCTGAACAGTGTGATCACAATTCTAAAATATGTATGTGAATATGTGAACATAGGAAAAAAACTGGAAAAGCATACCCTGAATTGTCAGCAGTGATGATTTCTGAGTAAGGTCATCTTGAGTGATTTTTATTTATTTATTTTTTGAGGAAGATTAGCCCTGAGCTAACATCTGCCGCTAATCCTCCTCTTTCTTGCTGAGGAAGAGTGGCTCGGAGCTAACATCCGTGCCCATCTTCCTCTGCTTTATATGTGGGACACCCACCACAGCATGGTTTCGACAGGCAGTGGGTGGGTCCGCACCCGGGATCTGAGCACCTGGGCTGCCAAAGCAGAAGCGTGAACTTACCTGCTGCGCAGCGGGGCCAGCCCCTCTGGGGTGATGTTTTTTGCGCTTTGCTTTTCCTGATTTTCTATAATAAATATGCATTTGATAGTCAGAGGCAAAAGGTAAAATACTTTAGCACCTTTGGTTTTGTAAACAGATATCCTATACTTGGCAGGAAGTTTTATCTGTATTTATCGTATTTAAATAGGGTATTTTAAATAGGATATTTTAAAATGACTTTTAATCATAAAATCCATTAAGGCATAGATTCATATTGTTGCCTTTTTTTCTTTCCCAAATTACCTAGTACTTTTTAATTTTTTTCGAGGAAGATTGGCCTTGAGCTAACATCTGTGCCCATCTTCCTCTAGTTTATATGTGGGACAGCTGCCACAGCATGGCTTGATAAGCAGTGCATAGGTCCATGCCCAGGATCTGAACCAGCAAACCCCGGGCCACCAAAGTGGAGTGTATGAACTCAGCTGCTATGCCACTGGACCGGCTCCTTACCTAGCATTTTTAATGCAGAATTTTCTATCTAGTCAAAATGGATCTGTTATGTCATTTTTATTTTAGATAATATAACAGAAAGAAAAGTACCAGATCAAGGAAGGCCTGCCAAAAAGATCGAAGAAGAACCAGGCAAGGTAGAGTATAAGTATCTGTTTATTTCTAGACATTTGGAAAATCTCATTTTTATTTTCATGAAGCTGAAATTAAGCTTACAAAACTGCTTCAAGAGGTTAACCTCCACGTGTGTGAAAACCTCTTGAAGCACAAGGAAGCGTCAAGAGGGTTTACTGTTATGGTTTGTGAGGTGTCTCATCTTTAAAACCTTATAGGTAGAGAATGTGTAGTTTGGTTAACAGAAGAGAGAAAATAAAAACACAGCTGACGGAAACCTTCATGTGAGCATCGGCTAGGAGATGGGTGCAGTGGGTGAAATGCGTTGACTCTGGATTCAGCTAGGCCTGAGTTTGCCTATTGTCTCGCTTCCAATTGGCTATATAATCTTGGGGAAGCTATGAGTTTGTTCTCCCAGCTGTAACATGTAATATCTACACAGAGTAGTTTCAAGAATGAAATCACCTGACGTTTCTGACAGCATCTAGCATAGTGCCTGGTAGAGTCTTCAAAAAGAGCCACCATTTCGAGGACCCAATCCCTTAATTTATAATCCATGCTATAATTCCTTAGCCTTAAAAAAAAAAAACAAAGTTATGCCAAAGTGTAAGAAACCTGGCTAGGTTCTTACCAAAAATCAGACATAGATCCTCCAAGGAAGGCAGTACAGGGTGATCTTCACAGGCGAGCAGCTGGACCTCACAGCTCCTCCCTCAAGGTTGGTTTTCTCCTTAAGGATTATCGCTAGTGTCTACCTTTGCAGCCACACAGGCCTCAAGCACAGTGTTACCCTTAAACTCTAGTCCGGGTAGAAATACGTATCTCATTAAAACTCAGAAACGTAGAAACCTCTAAAAATTATGTTGAAATGAGTGGATTAAATTGGCAAAGGTGGTTGAAAGGTACAAACTTCCAGTTATAAAATAGGTAAGTAGAGAATGTAATGTACTGCATGGTGACTACAGTTAATAATATTGTATATTTGAAAGTTGCTAAGAGTAGATCTTAAAAGTTCTCATCACAAGAAAACAAAATTTGTAACTGTGCATGGTGATGGATGTTAACTAGACTAACTGGGGTGATCATTGCACAATATACAAATATTGAATCATGTTGTATACCTGAAACTAATGTAATGTTGTATGCCAATTATATTACAGTAAAAACAAAAAACTACCAAATAACAAATTGACTTGAAAAAGAAAATACGCTTCACATTTTATATGGTTAATCTTACTGTGCCACATTGAAAAATAGTTTTGCTCATATGATAAACTTATTTATAATAATCCAAAGTTATTAAAAAAGATTTTGTCCTTGACAATACTGGTAATCCAATAAACATTGGATTTCTGATTCTCAAACCTTTGTAATTATCAATATAATTTAAGTAAAAAGATACGTATTTGTTAGGTGAGTGAATTTTTCCACCTTAGTTTTCATATATTTTAATTTTTGGTAATACCTAAAACCTATTACATAGTTTTTTTAATATGGATTGGTTCTCCCTCTTTCTGGACCATAGCAATGGTTTATGTAGCTGGTCTTCTGACTCCATGTAAACATTTAATTGTATTTGTTTTTGTTTCTTAAATTATGTACGTGGGATATATCTCTTAACTTTCACATTTTCGGGCCTAAAAAATTGGTGGAATATATCCCAAGAAGAGAGACTCTCACTCTATTCTGTTTATTCACATCCAGGTCATGTCTTTTAAAGTTGATAGCGAAGTAAATACTTTGGAATCACAAACCAGTGTGACAAACGGAAGGGATCCAGATGGAGTCTTATCCAAAGTGGAAAAGTTACCTGAGACAAATCCTGCAGAAGTGAAAGGGAGGCCATCCTTCGCACCAGTAGATTTTCTGTTTCGGCCACCAGATGGTCTGAAGAGCTATGACGTAACACCTAGACTCCAACAAGCACCGCTACTTTGACAGCCAGTGACAGAATGAGATGTTATTAATGAATTCCTTGCTGACATGGAGAACGAATGCCTTTCTTAAATTTGGCCTGTGCTTTTTAAGTTATTTAGTTAGTAAACTATGTTCATTACAAATCATGAAAATTTGACCTCTCCAAAAAATTTTTCAGAAGGATACAATAATGTATTTGACAGATTTGATATTTTCTGTGCATTATTATTTTCACGATTCAATTTGCTTTTTTTTGCTTTTAAGAAGTGACTTAATTGCAACACTTAGAAATAAATTTTTAGAAAGAAGAAATTGCTATACTGCAGCTCAGACATGGTTTGGATTTTTTTGTTTGTGTTTTTTTTACTGAGTACTACTTTATAAAAGCTATCTCAAAAGACAAAATGATTAACTTGTAAAGTGGGGAGAAAAAATCAGTTTGAATCTTTACAAGAAATGGCAAGGTTGCTTTCCAAAGGCTGGCTGGCGGCAGATTGACCGAGAACTGCTCTGCGGCATCTGAGACTCCTAAGTGTGTATGTCCGGTTGAGAGGGCTTTGCATCTGTGGATCTCATCACAGGGGGCAGAGACGGGCCTTCCCGCTGGAGGTGTTTACGGTTTTTCCCTCTAGATTAGACATGTTTTAAAAAACAGAAACATATTTCTATTTTATCCCATGTTTTTAAAAAACAACATAATTTTGAAATCCTTCAGTGAGATGTATGGGTTCATGTTTTACGAAGTGTATTTTTGCTCTTGCTTAGTGATGAGGCTCCAGAAGTAACAAAAGAAATGTTGGCACACAAAAGTGAAACTTCAGTACATCAAGATTCCGACGAATTACGCCGTCCTTTGAGTTCTCTGACAGTTGGGAGCACAGGTATGGTATTTTCATGAATTTTTTACTTGTTTCTCTGGGTTATGGTTTATCAGAGATCGTTTAGAGTCTTTTCCACCATGTGTCTCACCATGTAGCTCAGGGTGTGATCTCAGGGTCAGAAGAGACGGAAAAGCATGGGGAGGGCTATCTGGAAACAGAGCTGGAATGAGGACTGCAGACTGAGAGGGGGACCGAAATGTAAATTTCAAGAGATGAAGAACATTGAGAGACACTGTAAAAGGAGATCTGATGAATGAAATCTTTGAGGCAGAAATAAAATTTTATTTAAATTTTAAATTTATTTACAATTTTAAATTTCAATGTTGAAAAAATTGAAGGATTTAAGAAATTTGTCTTGTGGGGGATGTCGTTATAGGAGTTGCTGCTTTGAAATGTATATGTAATGTTTTCTTTAATCTATAGATCGTGTCTTAAATAAAAATGAAACTACTACTGAAAATTTACATGGCTTTCCAATAAAAGAAGTCCCATCACTTGAAATAAAGGAGGATCAGACATCTCAGCAGCGACATGTGCTGCATTTCAGGTCTGTGCGTTTGTTCCCAGTGTAAGCATTTTGTATTAATGTCTAGACATTTAAAACCAAAATTAAACTATTTTAACCTTAATATAATACGTAGATGAATTAGGAGGAAACTGACCTTGAGTGATTTTTATTTATCTTTTAAATTAAAAATCTTTTTCAATGGCTAGTATATTCATGTGGTTGCTAACTTAAAAGATAGAAAGAGGTACAAGTGAGAAGCCTTTTTTCCAACTCTGCTCCCAACCCTACAGTTCGAACCTTCCACAGAGGCAAGTGTTATTCATTTCTTGTGAATTCTTCCAGAGATACATAATGCATATGTAGATAAACTTTTTTTAAATGTAAACAGTAGCATACTATTCTGTTTTCATTTAATGTTAAATGTAGGAGATATTCCATTTGAGTCCTTTAAGAACTTTCTCATGCTGTTTTTGTGTGTGTTTTAATGGCCGCATGGTATCCAATTGTATGGCTACACCACGATTTACTTAGTAGGTCCCTGTTGCTGGTTGTTTCCATTGAGTTCAATCTGGTAGTATTACTGTCAAGCCTGCAAAAAACAAGCCTGGATGCTTTTCAATCCTCTCCTGTGCAAATAAATAAAGACCTCAATTTACATTCCCTCAGCAAAATATGGGAGTTCCTATTTTATCATACCTTTTTTTTCAAACAAAGAAACTAAGTTAATGTTTATTTTACAAAAGAAGGATAGAGGGAGATGATGGTAGGCTCCTTGGCCCACTAAATCATAAGATAGGATTATGTTTCTCCAACTATGAAGACTGAAAATTAGAGTTCCTGTTTGGGAACCTAAAAGCCATGTCACCTAAATGCCTTGGACACAGATCAGAGGACTGCATCTGGAGAAAGGCCCCAACGCTCCACATCACACAGGAAATGATGACATACTATGTTCTTGAGTGAATGTAGCAAGGAGATTCTCACATCTTTTCCAATACAGTACTAACCACTTTTTTGGGCTTTGACAATCAAATAGAGGAGAAATATTATCTTCCTATACTTTTAATACTCATTTGTTCTATTATGAATGAGTATATTTCAGAGCCACTTCAGCTGTTTGTAGAACGTAAGGTTTTATGATTGTAAGGGATTTTAGAGATGAGCTAGTCCACCGTGTTGTTGGACTGAGACATTGAGATAATAAGCAATTTACCCAACTAAATAATGTCGGATCTAAGACAAGTCTCCTTTCTCATTAATTAAGTTTTCATTAGATATAAACAGCTAATTTTTTTCTTCTAAGAAAAAAAACTATCCTCAGTTTCTCCTGCTAAGATGCTTTTTATAAAGAGACAGATTCAATTTATCTTGGGCCGGGGTTTCTCAACTTGCACTACTGACATTTCAGATTGGATAATTCTTGTTGTGGGGCCGTCCTCTGCATCGCAGGATGTTGTGTAACGTCCCAGACCAGTAGCACTCCTCTGGTTTGTGACAAAGGTGCTCTAGACACTGCCAGATGTCCCCTGGGGGGCAAAATTGACCAGTGTTGAGAACTACCGCCCTTGGACAAGCAAAGCCTACTAATTAGAATCTGTGAGGCCCTGACACTGTAATTCCAGTCTTACAGGGTTTAGCTTCAACTTACTCTGGGCAGTTGGGTTGGTCTCAGTTCCATGGGCAATACCAGAAGTAAAGACAGAACTCAGGCATGTCTGGTTCTTTCTGTTTCATCTCTGATAAATGAGAATGGAAAGAACTAGAAATATTAGCTTGGAAAGTTGCTCTTGGCATTAACCATCCACGTAAGTTTTAGGTGTAGAAAGATGGACATGTATAGGATATCAACTTGTATTTATGGATTTTAATATATCACAGTTCATAAAATAAGCATCAGCTCTGGAAAATCGCTATTGTATAAGTGTCATATTGCTAGTACTTAGATATTAGTATGAGAAACATTTGTAAAGCTGAAACATGTCATAATTTTAGAAAGATTCTCTGATATGAAAGAGAGGAATTAATATTGACCGACTGCCTTGAGTGGGAAAGGAAGCTTGAAGTATAGATTCCAAACAAAGGGGAGGGAACATTTATGTTTTTTGTCTTAGCTTTGTTTATTTTATTTTATTTATGTATTTATTCTTTTTAGGAAGATCGGCCCTGAGCTAACATCTGTTGCCAGTCTTCCTCCTTTTTTTCCCTCTCCCCAAAGCCCTGACATATAGCTGTATATCCTAGTTGTAGGTCATTCTAGTTCTTCTGCGTGGGATGCCAGCACAGCATGGCCTGATGAGCGGTGTGTAGGTCTGGGCCCAGGATCTGAACCAGTGAACCCTGGGCTGCTGAAGGTGAGTGCATGGACCCAACCACTTGGCCACCAGGGTGGCTCTGCATTTGTTTATTTTAATATGTGTACATTTATCTGAAACAAAAATCTAGTGTTGCCGAACTTTATAGTTTTGTTAATCAAAATAGCAAGACTTTTCATTTCTCAACATACGTTCACTAGTATCTCTGTGCTAAAATGGTAGATGACTTATAAGGTGTAAGTAATTAGAATGTTAGCAATCATTCCTGGGAGTTAAACGTTTGCCTATTTATTGTTAGATTTTTTATGACTTTTTGAGTGACATCTATATCTAGTATTGTTTAATTATGCAAAATATTTTCTGAATGAAAATGACCTAAATAAATATGGAACAAATTTTCTGATATTTCCTTAATCTTATTTGGAGAAGCTTTTTAGAAAAAATCATTTGTGTGCTGTGTGAAGTCCTTAGATGCTGATGTACAGTGAGTTGTTTGAGGTTGAATTCTTGTAAAATACAAGGTGAGCAGAATGCTGTTTACTATGTAGCAACATATATGAGAATGAATATTGCTACGTTTTAGTGGGAACAGAAGCAGACAGTTAATGCTCAGTATTTGTATGACAAAGTTTTGTAGTCGATGTTTTTTTGTTTTGCTTTAAGGTAAGAGTTTGATTCTGGAAGCCCCAGGATATTTGGGGTGAGGTCGTCTTATCAGCTGGCTGACTTGCAATCAAGGTCCTGTTTTGTTCTCTAGCTTTTAAAAATCTCATCTTTTCCTTAGCAGAAGATCTTATTCCCCTCGCAGTTGGTCAAAAAAGACTCCTTAAGGCAGAAATATTCAAACGGCTTGAAGAACTGGTGGACAATTTGGAATACAAATGAGGCAAAAAGGATACCACCTGTGCAGACCTGGATGGGTTCTGGAACATGGCCAGCCTTCAGGTATGTGGCCAGGATTTGGAATGGCTTAACTTTCGAGTCGCATGTTTTTGGAAGTGAGGTAACAGTAGTAAAATGGGAGTAGTAGAGGCGGCTTAGGTATCTGTAATATTAAAGGAGATATTAGCCCCTTTACAAACTGTAAAGCACTGTCTAAATTTTATGGCTGCTGTCCCCTCCTCCTGCATACTGTCAGGGTAATTTCTATATGGGTTGGAAATTGAGATTCTATTCAGCTGTTGCCTAGTCTGTGATGATTCCATGTGTGCGAAAATGAGGACGAGTCTTCAGTAGCTGGGTCCATCGAGCAGTTATTGTCCCTGCTGTGTGTCAGGCGTTGTATGAGGAGCTGACAAATAGGCACATTCTCTACCCCAGAGGAGTTTATAGTTTTATCAGAGTCAGACATAGCCCTCATACCAATCTGGTGTAGAAAGCGCTGATAGAGGCCGTTACTAGGAAAATCAGTGAAGGTAGGGAGATGACAATTTCTAGCTTTTTGAGCTTATTTTAGAAATAAGCATATAAAATACTAATTCAAGAACCAGTGGCCAAGAACCATGAGACATTTGCAGACAGCCCGAAACCTGGAAGAAGGGGCCGCAGCAGCACAGGAAGGAAGCTGTCTGGATGAGGCCGTGGGCTGATCCAGGAGAAAGAACTTTAAAAGCAAGTGTTAATATGCTCAAAGAGACCAGGCATTTTTTCTGCCAAATGAGAACAGCTATGCAAAAAAGAACATTCAGAGAACGACAACAAGAGCTCTTTGAAGTTAAAAACTATATGAGCAGAAATGTAAGATTCACTAGAAAGATGGAATATGAAGCTGAGATCTCCCATAAATTAGAGCAAAAAGAGAGAGATAAAAGAGGAGAGACTAGATAAGAATATTAAGGGGACCAGTCTAGGAAGTATAATATCCAAATAACAGGGATTCCAGAAAAAGAGAACAGAAAAAATAGTGGAGAGGAAATGATCAATGAAATAGTTTGACATTTTCCTGGAACTGGAGGACCTGAATTCCAGATTGAAGGAGCCCATTGAGTGCCTAGCACTGTATGTCAGTGTAGACACACACCAATGCACAATGAAATATAATTGTACAACTCTTGGGATGAGGAGAAACATCTAGAAACTTCCAGAGAGCAAAAACAAGTTTCATACAAAAGGTCAAAAATCAGAATATCCCTAGATTTCTCAACAGCGACATCGAAAGCTGGGAGAACAAGGCCCTCGAACTTCTCGGGGAAAATAACACTCAGCCTGGTGTTGTATACCCAGCCAGTCACGCTTGAGGGTGGAAAGGCATGTTTCAGACACACACAGTCTGAAATTTTACCTCCCAGGCACCCTTTCTCAGGAAACTGAGAACGGCCCTCACAAAAATGAGGGAGTAAGCCAAGAAAGGGGAAGGAGCTGGGACAGATCCCCAAAAAGTCTAAGGGAATTGTGGCTGAGGTGAGTAAAGAGGGTGAGCAGCAGGCTTAGGAAGCAGCTGTTCAGACTGGAGCAGGAGGCTGGGGCTCGGCGAGATACTGTCTCTGAGGCTGAACGGAACAGAATACCCGAGTGGTTTGCTTTTCTAGTTGTATTAAGAGGGAATTTATACATACTGTGCAGACTTTAGAGGCAAATTGATGATAGATACATTAAAAAACTAAGCAAACAAAAAGCAAAGCAATGATGAAGTCTAGAGAAAAATGTGAAGAAACACAATATTCTGGTAATTATATGGCGCAGAAGTGAATAGTGTTTATGGAGTCACTTTATGACCAGTTGACATAATAATGAGTTGGTTCACTAGCATCCTTCAATGGTGACCAATTAATTTTGTCTTTCTTAGTATCATAATTATTTTATGGATTTAAAAGTATTTGTGTTGGCATCTTTTACAGTCATTATCTTTAGTGATGCTCATTTCCCAGTTTTGGCCAGTGGGAGCCTCTTCAAGTTGGCTCCTGGGGCTTTTATTTATTTTAAAGAGCTATACTGAGGATAAACAATCTACATATGATAAAATCTGCCCATTCTAAGTGTAAAAGTCAATGATGTTTAGTAAATTTACAGAGTTGTGCAACCGTCGCTGCAATCCAAACTTAGAACGTTTTCCTCACCACAGAAAGATGCCTCTTGCCTGTTTTCAGTCAGTTCCCATTGCCACTCCCAGTCCCAAGCAACCACGAGTCTCCTTACTGTCTCTGTAGATTTGCTTTTTCTGAACGTTTCATTCTAAGAATCACCCAATATGTGGTCTTTTGTATGTGGCTTCTTTCCCTCGGCGTGGTGTCTCTGGGGTTCCTCCATGTTGCAGCACATGCCTGTACTTTGTTCCTTTCATGGCTGAGTAGCGGTTCATGGAGACATCAGTCTGTATCGTCCAGTTGATGGACATTTCCACTATTTGACGATTACGAATAATCTATGAATATTCACTTACAAATCTTCATGTGGGCATGTTTTCTTTCACTTGGGTAGATATGGCTGGATCATGTGGTAAATTTCTGTTTAACTATTTAAGAAACTGCCAAACTGCTTTCCAAATTGATTACACCCTTTCACGTGCCCGCCAGCAGTGTGTGAGAGCTCCTGTTGCTCCGCATCCTCACCAGTGCTTGCTCCTGTCTCTCTTAGTATCGGCCATCCTGTGGGGTGTGAACTGTCATATTGTAGATTTGATTTGCATTTCCCTAATGAGTAATGATGATCAGCATCTTTTCATGTGCTTATTATTAGACATTTGTATGTCGTCTTCGGTGAAATATCTATTCAAATCTTTTTGCCCATTTTTAATTGGGTCTGTCTTTTTATTATTGAGTTGTAAGTGTTCTTTGTATATTCTGGATACAAGTCCTTTATCAGAAATATTTGCAAATATTTCCTCCCAGTTTGTGGCTTGTTCTTTAATTTTCTTAATGGTATCTTTTGGAACACAGCTGTTTTTAATTTTGATGAAGTTCAGTTTATCAATTTTTTTAATGTTGTGATTTTGGCATTATTTCCAAGAACTCTTTTTGCCTAACCATAGGTCACAAAGATTTTATCTTATGTTTACTTCTAAAAGCTTTATCTCTTTCACTTAGGTCTGTGAACATTTGGAGTTCATTTTTTAAAAAAATTAAGTTGTGATTAATTATTTTTTGCTAGGAAAGATTTGCCCTGAGCAAATCTGTTGCCAGTCTTCCTCTCTTTTTTTTCCTCCCCAAAGCCCTGGTACATAATTGTGTATTCTAGTTGTAAGTCCTACTAGTTCTTCTGTGTGAGCTGCCACCACAGCATGGCTACTGCTAGACAAGTCATGTGGTTCCACACCCAGGAACTGAACTTGGGCTGTCGAAGCACAGCATACTGAACTTTGACCACTAGGTTATCAGGGCTGGCTCTGGAGTTCATTTTTGTGTATGGTGTAGGAAAGAGCCCAAATTCATATTTTTTCTTGCAGATATCCACTTTTCTCAGTCCTGTTTGTTGGAAAAAACTATCTTTTCCTCACTGAATTGCATTGGCACTTTTGTTGAAAATCAATTGGTCATAAGTGTAATCCTGAGTCTTTTTGACATTTAAATTTTTTTGAGAAAGGGAGATTGAGAGTACCTATTTGTATAAATGCAAATAGAGTACCTATTTGTATAAATGCAAATAGAGTACCTATTTGTATAAACGGAGACTCAAAGCATATTTACCCAACTGTTGACAGTGGTTACCACTTTGAGGAGATTGGAAATACCAGAAGGATGGGATCATACATTCCCATCCTGCTAGTATGTATATTATTTGAATCCTTTAAAATGAGATTGTGCCAGGGTCAGCCCAGTGGTATAGTGGTTAAATTTGGCACACTCCACTTCATTGCCCCAGGGTTTGCGGGTTCTGATCCCAGGCATGGACCTACACCACTCATCAAGCCATGTTGTGGTGGTGACCCACGTACAAAATAGAGGAAGACTGGCACAGATGTTAGCTCAGGGCCAGTCTTCCTCAAGCGAAAAGAGAAGAGGATTGGTAACAGATGTTAGGGCCGATCTTCCTCACCAAAACAATAAAAATGAAAATAAAATGAGATTATGTCAAGAGAAAGAGAAGGCAAGCTACAGACTAGGGGAAACTTTTGCAAAAGACCTATCTGATAAAGGACTGTTTTCTAAAATATACAAAGAACTCTTAAAACTCAACAATGATAAAACAAGCAACCTGATTTAAAAATGGACAAAAGAACTGAACAGACAGACACTTGATCAAAGAAGACAGATGGATGGCAAGTAAGTGTATGAAAAGATAAGATGCTCAACATCATATGCCCTTAGAGAATTGCCAGTTAAAAGTAAAATGAGACACTAGTACACACTTATTAGAATGGCAAAGATCCAAACCGCTGACAGCACCGGATGTTGGTGAGGATGTGGAGCAACAGGAGCACTCATTCATAGCTGGTGGGGGTGCAAAATGGTGCAGCCACTTTGGAAGACAGTTTGGCAGTTTCTTACAAAACTAAACAGAGTCTTACCATACGATGCTGCAGTCACGCTCCTTGGTGTTTGCCCAAATGAGCTGAAAACCTGTGTCCAGACAAACATGTGCACAGATGTTTATAGCAGCATTGTTCATAATTGCCAAGACTTGGAAGCAATGGATATGCTCCTCAGTAGGAGAAGGGATAAATAAACTGTAAAAAAAAACCAAAAAAACAAAAAAAAAAACGGAGAGATTGTGTTCACACTGTATAATTTAGGATATCTCTCCTACCATAATAGTTTGGGAGTTATTCACATATGACATCCTTTATGTAGATTTTTAACATAAAATAACAATGAACAATTTTACCATAAGAATTCATTTGAATACAAAATTGACAATGACAGTCTAATTTTATGTCAGCAGTCCAAGTCGTTGTCAATTTGTTTGAAGCTTTTGGGCATTAATTTGTAAATTTAATATGGTTAGCATTAATCTGATAAACTTGTGCTTCATTTATTAACAGATACAGGATCTACGCCAGAAATTCAACAATCTGACCATACTTGAGGAGTGTGGATGGGAGAAAGCCAGCAATACGAGCAAAGATGTGTTTCAGGTAAATTTGTGGATTTCTAATATAGACTTTTACTTTAATGAATTTAAGCTTTAGAAACATTTAGCTTCAGGTTTTTCATTTCACAAAACGTGTCATCTATTACAATGTCCTGATTGTCTTGAAGAGTGAGGAAAGGTCAACACAAAATTCAGGATGGTTATTTCTGGCGGGGGAGGTGGGGCTGAGATTGGATTTGGTCCTCCTGAGAGCTTCTGAGTTGCTAAGTAACGGTATGTACCAGTGTGTTTTATTCTTTAAACTGTACCTATACATTGTTTTGTAGTAATAATAGCAGTAGTACATAATTTATATAATGTGCCAACTATGCTTCCCAGGCCCTCACACACATTGACTCAGTTAATCCTCACAACAGTACTGTGAGGTGGGTGCCGTTATCCCCGGGTGGGGAATCTGAGGCCAGGAAGACTCGAGCACGTGCCCAGGGTGGAGCTGGGTTTCTCATTCCAGAACCCATGTTCTTAACCCACAGGTTATGCCATCTCTGCTTTCTATACTCTTGTGCGTGATATATTTCAAAATGAAAGAACTTTTTAAGTAGAAAAGAGGAACAATGACTCTTAGACTCTCTCTCTTCTTCCCAAATTTTATCATGTAAAATTTCCTATTTTCTCTGTAAAATTGGCTTTGTTGACATGATAGATTCCATTCTTATCTATTAGTACTAATTTTTTTCCCAAAATATTTTAACTCCAAGCTTTTGGTTCAGAATTGCTACTTCTCAAGCCAGCTTGGAGCCCTGCCACTTTTTCTTTTAGATTTTAGAAAAATGCCTCTGGTTGTAAAATCAGGTTTCTAAACTGGTACTTTATTATGCTGTGTAATCCAAATAAAAACTCTGTTTTGAATTCTGTCTTAGGAGTTTAAGATGTTAGAGTATTAAAGGATTATTGTAGGATTGTTTTACTAATGAAGTCTCCTTATTTTACTAATGAAGTAATGTCTTAGTAAGACGTTAGTAATGTCTTACTAATGACAAAGGCCCTGAGGACAGTGACGAGATTGATTGAATGAATTTCAAGTCTGTTAAACAGGAAGGATGCTGGGACATTTGGACCTGCCGTGCGCATTTCTTATCGGGTGCTTAGTCCTGGGGACATAACACCATCAGTGACGCAGATAACGGCTGTGTCAAGACAGCATTATGTCGGAGCCTTGTAATTCTGCCCCTTACCACCAGTGTTTCTCTCCTACATTATTTTATAGGCCACCGTTAAGACTACTGAATTTTCCATCAGTTTTTAGACATGTTGAAGGGTCCTATCTTTGTTTACATTAAACGACAACCACAACTAACTCCTTGAGGGCAGGAACTTTGTCCTTTACCTTTGACCCCCAGCATGTTTAGCACATACTAGGAACTTGATAAGCATAAGATGGATGTGTGAAATATTTTAGGCATGCTTTATTCATTTTTCTTATAAGATGGTAATGAGTTGCTTTAGTAAATGTCATAATTTCTCTTTGTAGGAAAAAGTTGTCTCGGGTATAGCGAGTGAACCAAAACATGATGATGCTGGGATCGCAGATGGGGGTCGCCTCGCTGCTGTGAAGAAGGCAATGAGAGAGAGGATGCAGCCGGGAGAGCGTGCTGAGGGCGTGGGCTCTGCGGTGCCAAAGGAAGTTGATCATAAAGCGTTTGACACTGGATCTTTTAGAATTGAAAGTCCCGTTAAATCATTCTCAGGTTAGTTTTTCTGTTGAGACTACTTAAGAAACGTACTTGGGTTGGATGGGAGCTTGTACAGGAGGTGAAAAAGTTTTCACAGGAAGCAATATAAGCTGTCTGTGATTTCTGGAAAATAGACCACATCCTCACCACCAAACACTTGCAGATTTTGTTTGATGGATGGGATTAGATTACCTGAAGTGACATATCTCCTAAAGTTGCTTTTCTGTGTTTTCTAAGTGACTTCACTTCCATTATTAGCCCCTAACCCCAAGGTCCTGGGAGGAAGGTCCCAGGTCCCAAGAGGGAAGGGCGATGAGCATGAGGAGTGAGGTGATTTCCTTCAGGTTGGTGCCAGGCTGGATGAGAATTTCAGCAGGAAAGGAAGCTTAGGCACCAAACCATCACACTTCTCTGGCTGTTCTTAAAAAATGACGCTTAGGGAAGGTGGGTTTGGTTTTATTTTCATTTGTATCAAAACTTTTGCCCAGATCTTTTTGAAACACAACAGGCCAATCCACAGACAGAAAGGGGACTCATGGTTGCCAGGGGCTGGGCGTGGGGAATGGGGAGTGACTGCTACAGAACCCGGGATTCCCTTGTAGGGGGATGTGAATGTTCGGGAACCAGACAGTGGTAATGGTTGTGCAACACTGTCTATGAAATAAAGGCCCCTGAATTGTACATCTTAAAATGGTTAAAATGCTGGTGGAACTTTATGTGAATTTTACCACCATAAAAAGAATGAAAGTATCTGCAGTATGATTTAGTTTATGTACAATTCTAGAAATCCCTAATCAATAGTGACCACAGGGAGCCTGGGGCTGGGGGCGGGAGGGATGAGAATGAAGCAGAGTTTAGGGGCCAGTGGAGACGCTCATCATGCTGACTGTGCTGACGGCTTGACAGGCCCACTGGAGCTCACCAAACTGTCCACAGCAGACACCCACTGCTTCTCGCCCAGCAACCGTGCCCGGAGAAAGCCGCCAAAGAAGTAGAAAAGCTACACAGGTTTCAGCTCGTGGGGTCACTTTCATGCTCCCACACGAACATGCAAAGCGAGGGCCACCTCGCCAATGGGGAGTGATCGCCACCCATAATGTTCAGAGAGAACACACCCAAGCATAGAACAGCGTGCTACTTCTCATCCAAGAAAGGGAAGAAATTAAATATGTGTGTACATACACAGATGTATATTTGTAGGTATTTGCTCATATTAAAAAATAAAGGATAAGCCAAATTTATGAAAACTGTTACTTATGGGGGAGGAAGAGAGCAGAGTTGAACAGACAGGGGTAGACTCTGGACTTATGGGAATATATCTGGTTTGTGAGTTTTGACCTTGGAACCATGTACGTTTTTACATACTTATAAAACAAAATTTAAAAACATACTTTAAAAAGGCGATCTCTAACAGAAGAGAAGGGGACACTTCCGATCTTCCTCTTGGACCAGTGTTACCCTAATACCAAAACCAGACACAGGAATCACAGGAAAACTGCCAGCCAGTATCTCTTCTGGATACGGACACAAAAACCATCCACAGAATACCAGCCAGTGAAATCCAGCCACGCAGAAAAAGGACCACACACGATGGCCAAGTGGGATTTGCTCCAGAACGCAAGGTTGGTTTAACATTGGAAAAACCAACTCACGTAATGCACCTCATCCATAGAATAAAGAACCAAACCACACGGGCCTCTCAACAGACACAGGAAAAGCATCCGACCAAGCTAACATCTTTTCTTGATAAAAACGCTGACCAAACCAGGAATGGAAAGGAAGGTCCCCAACCCGATAAAGGGTATCTGTGAAAACCCACGCTCACAGCATGCTTAGCGGTGAAGGACTGGATGCTTTTCCCAAGGGCAGGATCAAGAACCTCCACTCTCGGACATCAACACCACACCACGCTACAGGTTCTTCCCAGAGCAGTCGGGCGCGACGAGGAAATAACAGATCCACACCGGGAAGGAAGAAGCGAAACTATTTCTAGCCGCAGGTAACATGATCATGTACACACAAAATCCCAAGGAATACGCTAAAACACTATTAGAACGAATAAATGAGTTCAGAGGACTGCAGGATACAAGATCAGTACACAGGAATTAATTGCATTTTTATACACTTGCAATGAACAAGCTGAAAATAAAATTCAGAGAAGCATTCCAGTTATAATAGCATCAAAAAGAATAAAATGCTTCAGAACAAATTTAACAGAAGATGTGCAAAACTTATACTTGAAAACTACAAAACATCTTCGAAAGAAACTAAGACCTAAATGAGTGGAAGACGTCCTATGTACATGGATGAGAAGACAGTAGTAAGACGGCCATACTCCCCACACCGATCTACAGAGTCAACGCGAGCCCAGCAGAACCCCAGCTGGCGTCTCTGCAGAAACTGACAAGCTGACCCTAAAATCCATAAGGAGTTGCAAGGGTCCACGGAGAGCCAAAACAAGCTTGAGAAGGGACTCACACGTCCCATTTCAAAACCGACTACAAAGCAGCAGTAATCAAGACAGGGTGGAACTGGCATAAAGACACAAGGACAGGTCAAGGGCTAGAATCAGAATCCAGTACTAAACCCTCATATTTATGGGGAACTGATTTTCAACAAGGGGGCCAGGGCCGCTGGACGGGGAAAGAATGGTCTCTTCAGCCTTGGTGCTGAGACAACTGGATTTCCAGACGTAAAAAATGGAGTTTGACCGCTGCATCACTATATTCAAAAATTAACTCAAAATGGATCAAAGACCTAGACGTAAAGGCCGAAACTAGAAACTCTCAGGAAAAAACAAAAGCAAATCTTCATGACCTTGCATCTGGCAATGATTTCTTGGATATGACGGCAAAAGTACGGGCAACAAATGAAAAAACAGATAAAGTGAACTTTATCAAACAAACAAAAACTTTTTGGCATCATGGAAGACTATCAAAAACTGAAAAAAGGGGTCAGCCTGGTGGTACAGTAGTTAAGTTTGCACACTCTGCTTCAGTGGCCCAGTGTTGGTGGGTTCAGATCCTGGGCACAGACTTACACACCGCTCAACAAGCCATGCTGTTGCAGCAGCCCACATCCAAAATAGAGGAAGACTGGCACAGATGTTAGCTCAGGTCCAGTCTTCCTCAACAAAAAAGAAAAGGTTAAAAAAGACTCAGGTCAATTCTCAGTTTTTCAGGTGCTGAGTACATATAATTAAAAAAAAGAAAAAACAACTCAGAGAATGGGAAAAAATGCACACCAAGTATTGGATAAGGGACTTGAATCTAGAATATATAAAGAACTCTTACAATTGGACAATAAAGTGACAATCCAGTTAAAGAACGGGCACAGGATCTAAACAAACATTTCTACAAAGAAGATGCACAAATAGCCAATAAGCAGATGAAAAGCTGCTCAACATGACAGTCTTCAGGGAAATGCGAGTCAAAACCACCAGGAGACACTTCGTGCCCCCTAGGACACGCTGTCTACAATCAGCAAGACACAAGTGCTGGCGAGGGTGTGAGAGATCGGAACCCTCCTACGCTGCCGGTGGGAATGCAAAATGGGGCAGCTGCTTTGGGAAATGGTCTTGTGGCTCCTCAAAGCGTTAAACATGGTGTCGCCATGTGTCCCAGCAATTCCACTCCTAGGTGTGTATATCTGAGAGAACCCTACACCTGCACACCAAGACTCGCACACGCGTGTTCCAGCAGCCCTGTGCACCACAGCCCAAAGGTGGGCCAACCCAGACGTCCATCAGTTGATGAATGGATAAATGCACAACGGAACGCTGAAAGGACGTGCTACTGACACACGCCCCAATACAGACGAACCTTGAAAACACAGGCTCACTTGTATTTTTGCTTTATTTTGCAATAAAGCACTTCCTTTATTGCTCCTCGCTTTACCGCGCTTTGCTTTATTGCGTTTTTCACCAGATGCTCCACCAGCAAAGAGAAGATGACTTGCTGAAGGCTCAGGTGCTGGTTAGCATTTTTTAGCAATATGGTATTTTTTAATTAGGGTATGCACTTTTCTTTAGTCATAATGCTATCACCCACTTAGACTACAGCATAGCATAAACCTAACTTTTATCTGCACTCGGAAACCAAACAATTCGTGTGACTTGCTTTATGGTGACATTCACTTTGTTGTGGGGGCCTGGAGCCGAGCCCCCAGTGTCGCCCGGGTCTGGCTGTGTGCTGAGGGAAAGAAGGCAGACACAAAAAGCCACACATGGTATGGATCTGTTTACATAAGATGTCCAGGATACTCGAACCTACAGAGACAGGAAGTGGATTAGTTGGGGGTGGGGGAGGGGGGATGACAGCTAAAGGGTACAGGGTTTCTTTTAGGGGGTGACAAAAATGTCCTCCAGTTGACTACGATGATGGCTGCACAACTCCGGGCATACACTGCATTGTGCTGAGTTGTACGTTTTAAATGGGTGAACTGTGGTCCGAGACTTATATCTCAATAAAGCAGTTCCAACAAGAAAAGAGGACAAGCCCTAAAAACTGCAAGCAAAAGGAAGCACGTGAACCATTCAGCAGGTGAACAGAACCTGCTCACAACACACATGGACGGAGGGTCAGCATCCAGAATAGGAAGAGACATTCCAGAGGGGAGGGTGGGGATGAAGAAAGAGAGAGAAAGAGAGAGAAAGCACCCCGGAAGCACAGGGGCAAAGGGGAAGCACAAGCACCCCAATGCGGCCTGAAGGCGGAGCTCAGGAGCACAGCCCAAGGCAGCCCGATCCATGGGGGAGCGGGACGCGTCAACGCCAGCACCCAGGAGGGGCCGTGCCAGCCGCCGGCTACACGGGAGCCTTCCCACGCGGCTGAGGCGATGTGGGAAACCACGATTGTGCTCGTCTACATGTGTCTACACATGTCAACATGGATGGCCTGGAGACATGCCACCGAATTTCAAAACCAAATGGTGAGACAATGCACGGGGGATCATGTGTTAGGCTAAGTTCAAAATCGACATGTTGCTGCGCATGGACTGTGGGTCCACTAGCACCCACCCTACACAGGGAGAGACACGGGGCAGGAGGGCGCAGAGGAAGGCCCAGGCTGGACCTCAGGGGATCAGTTGCTTAAAAAATGCAAAGGTGAACGCTGCTCCATCTGGGAGGGCAACAACGCACAGGCATGTCTGTCTTCAATATTTGGCACAACCGTTAATACAGAGTCTCCACTGTGTTTCAGATCCTGAAAACAGAACACAAGCACCAACCCGTGAACGTGGTGCTGCCCAGAGGCAGCACGCAGGGCACCCACCTTGGCCACCTTGCCCATGTCCTCCATGGTGGCTCTCTCGTGCGGAAACTGGGCGAAGGTCCGCTCAATCTTGGCGATGACGGCATCGACGTTCACTGTCCCCTGCGGACGGCCTCGGGGGAAGTAGAAGGTGGGGATGCTCTGGCTGCTGGCTGGTGGCAGGGGCTCCTCCTTTGTCTGGACCTGAGAAATGAGACAGGTGGTGAGGACTTGGGAACAGGAAACATCGTCCTCACATGAACCCGTAACAGACAGGGGCGGCACCGTTCTCAAAGTGAGCGCACGGGGCCACGGAACCCCAATGTGCACAGAACGCCAGACAATCCTGGGGGCCAACTCCAGCCATGAGGCCACCCGCATCCGAAAGGTCACACACCACAAGAGAGCGTCACATACCACTGATCCACACTGCTGAGCCTCCCCCAGCCCTGCCTCAGTGTGACCCCGCAACAGTGACAGCTGACGGCCCAGGCTGCCAGGGAGGCTGGCACAGGTCCTTGTGGGGAGCCTGCCCCGCAGTCCTCCTGGGGTCAGGGTCCTCCAGGCGGGCCGTCAATGGCGCTCGCTCACAGCCAGGACAGGTGTGGCCTCTCTTTGGGGCCCACACCTGCAGTCGCTGGTTCCCACGTGTGCCTCCCGGAGAATGGGACGTACGTCTGTCACCTGACCTGGGATGGCCCTCCGGGAAAGGATCTGGCCCTGCAGCCTCTTTCTCGCCACAAGGCAGAACGGCAGCTGAGCCACCCCAAGTGAAGCCAGCACCTTCAGCAGCAACTACTTCGGAGAAGTTTGACCTCCTGACATGCTTTCCAAGACACAGTGGTGTCGGGACGTGCCCTCGGGGATTCAGGGAGCTGACCTGCTGTGGGGCTGTCGTTACAGGCGGAAGGGGGGACTCTGTATATAAAACACGGTTGTTTAAAATGCCCCCAAGCAGAAAGAGCTGTTCAGTGGACCCGGTTAAGGAATGACTGCCGAAAGTTGGCCCCAGGCCGGGTCTGCAGCACCGAGGGGGGAGAGGCTCTGAATCTCCTCTGAGGCCGAGCCCATGAGGCTCGCTGTTCCCACTACGGTGGGCACGGTCGCCCAGCAGGACTCAGCAGCATCTCCCTGCTGACTCAGGAGAGGCCTTCTGGGGCCAGAAACAGCTCCTGGGAGCCGGGTCGTAGACGGCCGCCGAGGACCAGGCACCCGGTCGGCCTCGACGGGCAGTGACGGGGAGGCACAGTCTGGCCCATGGACGCATCTCCGGTCTACACCCTACATTCTCTAGGGCTGGGGACACGAGGCCACAGTCTCAGGAGGCAGGAACAGCCCAGCGTCCTACTGGGGAAGGACTGGACTGAGCAGCAAAAACCCAATGCCTGAGGCCACGGGGGCTGATGGGGCCGGGAGTGGGCAGATGGTCAGGAGAGTGCACTGTGAGGGTCCCCAACTCAACAAGGTCTGGGGAACCCAATGCACACGGGACACCACGGGACCACATAGGACCTGCAGACCCTGAGCGTGCAGGAGACACACACACAACACAGCAGGCCGAGGAAACACCACAGAGGGTTCAGGGCCGGCCCAGTGACCGGGCACAGCGTGGTTCTTACCCAGAGGAATGGCACCGCCAGCAGGCCCGAACGCCCAGGTGGGGGGTCCCCTCCATGCGCCACGGGGCACTCACATGTCAGCCACCCTCCCCAAGGCCGAGTGACAGAGCACAGCTCATGCAGCCGCCGCCTCATGCCACAGGGACCAGGGGCTGGAACACCAGACACCAACAGCACTACCAATTTGCCACCAGGATACACAGTCAACACGGCTCCCCACTGAAACCTGCGGGTGTCCTACACATCTCGTCCTGCAACGGGGGCCTCTTCGCCACCCAGCTGCAGCCTCTGGGACCGGCTAGTGTCCTCCTCAGTCCATCAGTCCATCTCAGGGACGGCCCATGTTCTCTCAGTCACGTCTCGGGATGGCCGCACGTCCCCCTCACTCATGTCTTGGGATGGCCCCCCACGTCCCCTCAGTCACGTCTCAGGATGGCCCCACGTCCCCCTCAGTCACGTCTCGGGACGGCCCTGCATCCCCTCAGTCACGTCTCAGAACGGCCCTGCATCCCCTCACTCACGTCCCGGGACGGTCCCTCGTCCCCCTCACTCACGTCTCGGGAGGGGCCCATGTCCCCCTCAGTCATGTCTCAGGGTGGCCCCGCATCCCCTCAGTCACGTCTCAGCATGGCCCCATGTCCCCTTCAGTCACATCTCGGGACGGCCTCGCGTCCCCTCAGTCATGTCCCGGGACGCCCTGTGTCACCTGTCTGTTTTCCCTCCAGCACTAGGAGGAGGAGTCACTTGTAAACGCTTTCTGTCCTGCCCCACTGACGTGACCCACAGACGACAGCAACACGTCCAGAGGTGTTGCTGTCCTGAGTCTGCTGTACTGGGGGGCTATGGGGAGAGCCTGCAGACGCACGACAATGAGCCCTGTGATCACAACAGGGCAAATAAAACAGTCAGGGGTTTGACGCAGGGTCACCTCAGTGCTGAGAGCCGAGAGGCAGATGTGGACGGCACGGTGATCAGAAAGGAGAGGCTGCAAAGGGCGGCCCTGAGGTTCCGGCACCTATTGCAGGCCGGCTGTGCTGAGCGAGGTGGATCTGCCATGGACGGTGGGAAGCACGAGGACCACACTGTGGACTAAGCCTCAGAGCAGAGCAAAGGCTGGACGATGACCTCGGGCCCACCCTTCACGAGACTCGGCCCGAGTCAGCACCCAGGGACACAGGCTGATCCCCCTCCTCCCAGCCCGGGATGTCCTGTTCCACGGGGATTGGGTTACAGTGTCAGAATCACTGAGTCCTGATGTGACAGCCCTGCACAGCAGCACTGAGCCAAAACCACACCCACCGTGGCCCAGGGACAGGCGGGAGGGGAAGCCACACCCAGAGCTGCCTCCTTGGAAGGAGAGGGTTCGGTTCAACAGATCTGCTGGGGGTGCCCACGATTCGCTTTGAGGAAGATAACTTTTCCCCTCGATTTCTGGAACAAAGACTGAGGGCCATTTTTCATTTTTTTAATTTTTTGTGAGGAAGACTGTTACTGAGCTAACATCTGTCCCAATCGTCTACTACTTCATATGAAGGAGGCCGCCTCAGCGTGACTTGACGAGCGGTGCTAGGTCTGCGCCTGGGATCCGAACCCGCGAACCCCAGGCCACCGAAGCGGAGCCTGTAAACTTAACTGCTGTGCCCCCGGGGCAGGCCCCTGAGTGCCTGTTTCCTTGCCTTGTGGCGGTGGTTCCGTTTTCCCGTCTTTCTCTTTTCTTCTCTCCCGCGAGGCGGAATGAATTGCGAGCCCAATGCCCTGAGCTGTCGGCCACAGTCGCTGCCCTTGTACCTTTGTGCAATACGGTGTTGGTGTTTCCTGAGCACCGACCACATCTTCCCATGAGCCATCTCACTCAACTGCCGCGTTCAGGACAATCTGTGACTGACGTGCCACCAGCATCCTGTATTCACGGTGGGAAAACTGAGGCACAAGGAGTCTGGCGCTCCAGGCAGAGGGCAGGGCACCTACACTGTGGGGTGGCTGCCCCTGGGCTGGTTCTGGAGCCGTTGTCAACCATGTGCCTTCTCCCCAGTCCATGGCTGGGCTGACACAGACCCCTGGGCTGCTAAGTCACAGGGACGTCGTTCGCTGCTGGTCAGCGCTAGGAGGCCGCGCACCTGGTCACCTAGGAAAGGACAAGGAAGAGGGATGACAGCGCTGCTACGCCTCCATGCAGACACACTGCTCGGCCTCTCGCCTACGACCAGGTGTGATTCCTGAAAACGAGGTTGCTGTCACCGTGTCAGCCGGCTTCTGCCAGACCCGTTACACAGTTAATACTCAGGCCGGTCCTGAGAAATGGACTTTGACAAAATGGACAGAACGTGACAAAGAACTTAAATCAAATCTTCCTGCGGCTGTCAGTGCACAGCAATCCACCACGAGGCTCACCCTCGCCCCCCTGGCTGGCCCGAGCGTCCCCATGGGTGCCCTCCTCCCCCTGGATGGCCACAGGCACACTCCAGCTGGCGACGGCGTGATGCTGACTCCACCACACGAAGCCCTGAAAGCAGCGGGGTGGGCTCACTGGGGCGTCCTGGACATGTGGTGTCAGGCCCTGTGTCGCTCACGCCCACTATCTGTGCCCCCCTCCTGTGGAGACATAGGGACATTTCCTGCCCAAGGGCTGCCAAGCGACAGCTCTGGAACCTCGCTGGACACTCACGAGGAAGTCTGTCTTCATCTGCACAAGTCACGCGTGGCGACCAGACCTCCTCATGAATCCGCAGTCTACGCAGATGCGAATCCAGGCTGGGATCCGCGAGCAAGGCTTTGCCCTGGGGTCCTGGCGGCTCTGCCTGGGGAAGTAACGTGGCCTTTGTGCCCTGGTGACCTCGCGGTGACCCGGCCGCCACCACACGTGAGGGGAGGGCGGGAGGCCAGCATGCCCCTTTGTGGAGCAGCAGCAGCAGCAGCGAGTGCTCGTGGCTCCTGTCCTAGGCGTGAGGATACATGCAAGCACCTCCTGAGGGGGCTTTGGGGGCCTGGTGTCCCTGGTGCTGGTGTCTGCACACACCACAGTCCTAAAGGTGGGCGGTCCCCACCACGGGCTAGGCGCCTGTCCTGCGTTGTTTAAAGGTGAGCGAGTGCAAGAAGCTTACAAAGGCCCCAATCTGAATGGGAGCACAGGGAGGCAGCCGGCACGGCCTCAGCACCGCAAGAGTGTGGCTCGTCCACGTGCTCCTGCGGGAGGAGCTCCGGGGGCCACCACCATCTCCGACACCGCATTCCCTCCTGCCCCGTCAGCAGAGGGCGCTGTCAAACTGAGGTTCCGCCGTCTGGGGGAACTAAGACACCACACAGGCATCATGCTCCACCCCCACCGTACTCTGAACCAGGTGGAGCATCTCCTCATTTGTCTAAAAGGCAAGGACACCATCTTCCCTGCCCCTTCTCTACTCCACGCTGTGCCATCATTTCTGTTCCTCCTCTGACCATTCCCAGGGCGGCACGTGTCTTCGACTTTGTGAGTTTTGTCCTCCGTCCCCAGGCCCCACGTCTTTTTATTTACTTTGTGACGTCTGTCACCACACGGGAGTTTTTAGATCACGTTTGTAGTCGGCTTCATTCTCTCGTTGGTCTAACAGATGGTCCAAGGCAGCACTGGGAGCTACTTTATGACATCTGAGCACGTGCCCTGTGCTCACGAACTCAGAACGACTGGCACCACGGGGACAACGTCTGAGCTCTGTACAGTGGCCCATCGACCCTCCCATGGCCCTGCTGGGCGGGGAGGCCTCGGACAACAGGAGAGGCCAGAGGTATAGAGAAGGACATGGGGGGCCAGTTCCAAGGAGGATGGACACCGGGCCCCCGTGATGCAGGCTCGGCCGCAGTCCGAGAGGGAGAAGCTGATGGGCCACCCGGGCAGAGGGGCCAGCCTGGGCCAAGGGCACGGGGAGCCCCAGGTCCTGTGTGGGCCTCGCAAGGGGCAGAAACCACGCGTCAGGAGCAAGTTCACCAAACCTCTGTGGGTGGAGACGCGCCAACGTGTCTTCCGAAGCTGCAAAGACTGAGCACTCTAGGAGGCAGTATTCACACTGCACGGGATGAACCACATCTGACGGTTTCTACCCGCTTCCTGAGCACATGGCGCAGAGATTCCCACGACAGCGATGGCACCGGCTCAGTCACCTGTTCCTCCTTCTCCATCCCCCACCGTCTGCTGGTCCCCTTGTCTCCAGGGGCAGGAACAGGAAGGGGATGGGGCCCAACAGCCAAATGGGCCTCCCAGTCAGGACTGGCGGGGAAGGGCCTGCTGGTCGCGATGGAGACACACACACAGACGCACACACACGCATGAGGCCTCCACGCCCAGGGCTGCCACGCGAGGGCCTGTCTCTGCCTCAGCTCGTGTGTCTGTTCCTGGGGGTGGACACACAGCTCGCTGATCTCCAGGAACCCCTCGCCTCGTGCGGCAGCCCGGGTCCTTCTGACCCTGGAACACAGCAGAGCGCCTGTCTTCCTCTGCTCCGGGCCCTGAGGCCTGGCCCCGAGGACACACGCATAGCTCCATGAGACATGACCTTCTGGACAGCGGCACAGGACGAGCAGAGTGGGACACGAGCGAGCTTACTGCCTGGGGAGCTTGACCATGGTGGAGGGAGGACGCCCACATGGGCTGCGCAGTGAGAGACGGCCCCTGTGGTCAGAGCCATGCGGACGGGGGGAATTTGGGGGGAATTTGGCAGATGGAGGGAGGGAGGAAGGGAGACAGCTACAAACTTAGGGGCAAAGACACAACCACAGGTCTTTGGTGCTCTTGACAGCGCCCTGCAGACACCCCGCATGGCCACACTGGCTGCTGCCAGCAGGAGGGCTTCCCTTGAGGGTGCCACACGTCCCTTCCACCAACACGCTGGTACAGGAGGACGGTCCCCTGGGTCAGGAGTTTGAGAACCACTGCACCACAGCTCCCTGGGGCACAGCGGGTGTGTGGAGGCGCTAATGACTGCCCCTGTCACTGCCCACCTCAGGGCCTTTGTGCCTACTGTTCCCAGGCGCCCCACAAACACTGCCTTACCTCATCTAAGACCATGATCAGATCCCACCTGCCACTAGCATGTCATCAATAGACAACACAACACCCCCCGCCTGAGCCCACTCCCACCTGCCGTCCCCTCACACCAACCATCACCCCAGGTCACAAGGTCATCCCTGACACACCACACATCCCACCCCACCTGCCGCCCCCTCATAGTAACCGTTACCCCAGGTCACAAGGTCATCCCTGACAGGACAAACATCCCACCCTACCTGCTGCCCCTTCACAGGAACCTCACCCCAGGTCACAAGGTCATCCCTGACAGAACACACATCCCACCCCACCTGCCGCCCCCTCATAGTAACCGTTACCCCAGGTCACGAGGTCATCCCTGACAGAACACTCAGCCCACCCCACCTGCTGCCCCCTCACAGGAACCATCATCCCAGGTTACAAGGTCATCCCTGACAGAACACACATCCCACCCCATCTGCTGCCCCCTCACAGAATACATCACCACAGGTCACAAGCTCATCCCTGACAGAACACACATCCCACCCCACCTGCCTCCCCTTCACAGGTACTGTCATCCCAGTCAGGCTCTGTAGGCTTTTCTGTCATCCCAACTAGAAGGTGCAGCTACCCTCCAGTGCCTGGCACAGAGCAGGCCCCCAGCAATATGCAGTGATGGAACGCACATCCCAAAGAGCTCCCCTGAAAGGAAAACACCTTTCGCTGTGTTTGGAAAGCTGCTACCTCAGAGAACTTGGCCACATGACTCTGTTTCCCTCTGTCCACAGTGAGTCTCTCCCAGCCTGGAACCTTCCATGTCTCTCACACTCATGGGGAAGCAAGCGTCTCCCACCAACTCACTCCCTGAGGCACAGCGCAACACTGGATGACCCAGTTCTGGTGCTGGACTTGCAGGATCGACTCAGGGAGAAGTAAATGCTAACATGTGTGCTCTTTCTGCGGCCCTGTCAAGACCCAGGTACCCGGACCAGCCCTTCTGAGGAAGGCAGCTGGAAATGCTGGGGAGAGCACTTGACAAACATCTTCCTGAGTGCCTCACGGACTGGCAAGAGAGGAAGGACTCTCAGGGCACGGACGCTGGGAAGGGGCACCCAGCGAGGCCAGGAGAGGCTGGACAGGCGCTGCCTTCAGGGAGTGCACTCAAGGGGGTGAAGTGACCGTCACCTCACAGTGTTGCAGAGCTCGGGGACAGGAGGCAACATCCAGCATCCTCGACGGAGGCTGCCCCCTGAGCGGGATCCTGGGGGCTGCCCCTGCAGCGAGAAGAATGAAGTGGAAATAAATCCCCACCAACCTCTGACCCCAGGAAGGAAAGGACAATCATAGGCCTGAAAGCTGGTGCTGCATCAAGGGGCTGTGGGCAGGGGTGGTGGCGAAGCTCCCGAGAGCTCACAGCAGACTCCCAGTCAAGTGTGCAAACCAAATGTACATCCTGTGCCTGGTCCCCAAACCCTCCAGCCGACGACGTCAGGCTGCCACAGATCAGCAGTGCCCGGAAGCAGCAAGATGTGCTGAGGTGAACCATCCTCAACTCGGGACTCAGAAAACGCCCCAAGTTCCAAGGAAAGTGAGGCGTTCATGATCAAAATGCACAAACACACATGAAAGGAAGGCACCATGGGGGAGAGCCGGCAAGCAGGGAGCAGCTGGGCTGGCAAATACTCCGGACTCTGACGTTGTTGAGAATGAGAGCCGACACGCTTCATATATCAAGACAGGGAGAGGCTTGAAGATGCAAGAGTGAGGAGACTTAAGACAGCCCCAAATAAAACGTCCAGAAGAACAGGAAACACACTTGCTTTCTGGGTTGGAGAGCAGAGCAGCACAGCTGGGAGGGACTCGTGCCCCGGGAGGGAGGAGACGCAGGTGCTGAGCCTGCAGCTGCAGAGCTGGAGACACATCCTGAGACCCGAGGCCCAAGGAACCCCAAGCAGGAGTCCTTGGAGTGACCCACACTGCACACCGGACGACGAGACTGGACAACACCCAAGACAGCGGCAGATCCTCAGAACCTGCCACAAGGAGACGGAACGGAACAGAAAAGGGGACCGTCTCCAAAGGAGCGACCCAGGAGCCCTGCAGCCAGCTTCTCGACAGAAATGCAGGGGCCAGAGCTGGAGGAGAGCGGCTGCCCTTTCGCCCAAACGCCACCTCCCGGGAGGTGTCTGCCACACAAAACCAACATGGAGACAGTTTGAGACCAAAACGGAAGAAAAGCAAAAGCGAGCCGGCCACTGTCAGCAGACGCTGGTCCAGGATGTGCGGGGGACCGTGCGTCAGGCAGAAGCCAAGTGCTCCTGACGCAGGTCGGAGATGCAGGAAAGGGGCGTATGGGGGGCAAATCTCAACACGCTGACTGTGTGAATCATCATAAGGCGGCGATTTTATTTCTTTTTAAAAACCCTCCGAAGGCAACAACAGCAGTATAAAATGAATGGGGTCATGGAATGGAAGTGTCTGAGAGTTTTGTTTTTTTTTGTTGAAGAAGATTAGCCCTGAGCATCTGCCGATCCTCCTCTTTTTGCTGAGGAAGACTGGGCCTGAGCTAACATCCGTGCCCATCTTCCTCTACTTTATATGTGGGACGCCTACCACAGCATGGCTTGCCAAGTGGTGCCATGTCTGCACCTGGGATCCGAACTGGTGAACCCCGGGCCGCTGAAGCAGAACATGCTCACTTAACTGCTGCGCCACTGGGCCAGCCCCCATCTGAGTGTTTTGAGCTGGAAGGCAAAGGTATTAATTTTTCACCTGGAAAAATCCAGTAGTGGCCATTTCTAGGATGAGCAGTCAGCTAGGAGCAAGGGAATACTCCAAAGTAGGAGAGGAAAAGAGAAAGAGGAGGCAAGAAAGGACAGGACGAAAATAAACCAAGATGGACGAACAGTCATAACACGTGGAAACAGACAAACGGCACAGTTAAAAGATGAAGATCAGAAGGAAAAAGAGAATCGTGTCTATTCACAAGAGACACACATAAGACGTAAGGGTGCAGAGGGTGAACATCTTCTCAAAAGACGGAAAAGGGTAGAGGGGCCGTGGGGTGGCTGGACTGACGTGCACACAAGAGGTGGAGGTGTGGACAGTACTAGAGAGAGACAGGGACCGCGTCAGGGCAGGCGACCAGGGGAAACGACATGCCTCAGAGCTGGCCGATGCCGGCCCCAGGAGCCCCACACGGACACGGCAGACACTGCAGGGAAAAGCAGAGGTCCAGCCCCCAGGGAGGCCGGGCCCAGCTCCCCGGAGCGATGACGGAGCTGACCGGACAACGAGAAACAAACAGCCTGCTGCAGACACAGGAGATTTACAAGTTTAATCTCCGGGACAGAAATAGATGCGGCCCCAGCACAGCTGCAGCTCTCACATTCTTTTCCAACACACAGGACGCCGTTGGGGGCTGGCCACCTCCTGGGCCGCAAAACAGGTCTCAGCAGGTCCTGCAGGGACCGTGGGGCGCATTCCCCGACCTCCAGGGGACGCGGCCAGATGACTGGAATGAACAAAAGTGGCAAAAACACACACGTGTGTGTGTGAAAGGAGAGTCCTAAAGTACGGCTCAGGCCTCTTAAAAAATGACAACCAGCCGACCAAGGGGCATTCGGGTCCCCAAGCCTCTTGCCTGGGCTCCCACCCGCCCCGCCCCACGCAGGCCCCCTGCAGCCCCGATCAAGGGGCACGGCCTCACGGAGAGCTACTTCTGTAGAGGGCCCCAGCCGCCTGCTCCCTGACTCGACCCCACTCCTGGGACCTCAGACTCGCCCATGGGCCTCCCAGAACACACAGTGGGGCGGAGCGGTGCCCCCACGACCAAAATCCAAGCCCTGGGATAAAGCAAAGGCATCTCTTCTCCCGCAGAAGGGTGTGGGGGAGCCCAGCAGAAATCCGTCCAGCTGTGTCTCTGGGGTCACACCTCCCAACACCAGCCTCGGACGGTCAGGTCCCAGAGGGGTCAGACGGCACGTGCTGGGACATCAGATGGGTCCCTCCGACTCCAACGGGCCAGGACAGGGCACAGGTGGCAGAATGAGAGCAGGCCAGGCAGGGACGCTGGGCCGGAGCGGCCAAGCCCAGCAGCGTCCTGGGCGGCCCCGTCTGAGACCGGATGCAGCAGCAAGGCCGGGACGGGGCCCTGGACGGGGCCAGGGAGCTCAGGGGGACAGCCTGTGGATTCCAGGTGAGCCCAGGCCCCAAAGATGCTGCACCCAACAGGAGGCCCCTGTGGGCCGCGAGCTTTCTCCTCGGCTCCCGTGGACCCTCCACCCCAGCTGGCAGGAGGTGCGCCAACTAAACGCGTGAACGACACTCCACGCTGACAGATGGGAGCCAGAGGTCAAAGTTTAACACAGGGGAGCCAAAGACAACAACGGGGGAGCCAGGCCCTGCACACGGGTTCGTGCGAAGGATCTCCCTCCAGCACAGGAGGGGCCGGGCTCACTGTGGAGGCTGCTGGGCCAGCCGCGTTCACAGGAGGGAGCAGAGCTGTGTTCCCAACACTGACACAGACGGGGGAGCCCGGCTGAGCGGGGTCCCCGGCCTGGACACTGTCAGCCTGGCTCTGCACCTGCCCCACAGGACGGGCTCCCAAGGGGGCGTGTGTGCGGCTCTGGAGTGGCCTGTGAGGGGAACCTGCATCCACAGCCGAGTGGACAGAGGGGCCGCTTCCAGCTGCCAGGGTCCTGGGAATGTGGATCAAAGGGGGTATTCATGACCCTTCCTGCAGGGTACTGTGACCCCACCCAGACTAGGACCCCAGACTGTGGCCCACTTGCCATCTGGGACAGGCAGAGCTGGGAGGCCACGCTGTCACCCCAGGGAGGGGAGGTCAGCTCAGAGTCCAGGACTGTCCCCAGGGGGTGGCCACACTGGGGTCTGGAATGACGCTCAGCGGGGTCTGTGTGCCCTGAAGGACCCTGCAGGGAGGCTGGACAGCGTGTCCGGGCCCACAGCAAGGTGACAGAGTGGAGGAGCAGAGGCGCCCGTCAACTGTGCCTGAGCCTGTTTGTGGAGAGTGGGTGATGGGACCCCCGGGGTACAGGACGCTCAGGACCCCTTCCAGCGGGGTGAGCCGAGCATGTCCTGGGCCTGAGAGAGCCTGCAGTGACCACCGGGAGTTGGCGCTGCTCGGCGCCCAGAAGGCCCGAGAATCCCTGGGCAGGGTGGGCGGGTGGACATGGGAGGCGGGAGCAGGGATGGCTCCACTGTGGACGGCACAGCCGTGCCCCAGGGTCCTCTGCTCCGGGCCAGGGGGGCCCACTGAGCGGGTGGCGTGGCCGTCAGGCTGAAGCACCACCTCCCTCCCTCCACCCCCAGCCTCTCCCTCTACCCCCAGCCTCTCCCAAAGATGTTGGCTGACCCCCCCAAGGCTGTGTCCCGAATCCGCCCTCCAACATCTTGGGATGAAAGGAGCCAGGAGAACTCTCCTTCTGCTCCTCCCACAACCCCCATGAGAAAGACCCACTGGTCCACCGCCTGCAGCCCAGGGAGCACTCACGTTACGCAATGCACATCGTCACGGCTGAGAAGCAAGGTTGAGACATGTTTTCTGTGACAAGAAACAACTTCCCATGAAATGAATTCATAAAGTTTGATTCCCAAAAAGTGATTTTCATTTGATAAGCAGCAGCCCTAAAGCAATGCAGACTTTCCTGCATGGGCTCTGTGGGGAGCCGGGCCCCCAGGCACGACCATCCTGGGCGAGGCTGGAGGGATTTCCGGGTCTCCCACACAGCCCAGTGGACCATCAGGAGAAACCCTAACTGCCCCACATCTGTTTTCCTATCGTCAAAGCAGGACCCGCGTGGGACAGATTCCACTCCTGGGTCTCCAAATGCAGGCACTTTCCTTAAAATCTAGGGACAGACTCACACCTTCCCCAGCTGCAGACAAAACTTCAGAAGTTGGAAGACACAAGACAGGAAAAATTCCCAAGCTGTGTAAAAGCTGAGATATGATCCCAGAAAAACTCCCATTAAAATATCAGCAGAAGGCAGGTCTTTTTTTCCCCCAGATGGCCCGGTCTGATTGGATGTCATTTTTTTTGGCCACAACAGGACGTTAAGTCCTGGCCTAGAGAAAAAGTGCGGGTGTCTAACTGCAAGAGGTGAGGCGTTCAGGAGCAGGAGCCCCGGCCCCAAGCCCTGTGGCCCTGCCCCCAGCACCGGCCCAGAGCTGAGGCGAGGACAAGATATGCCACGGAGACCCCTCGAGTCACAGACAGACTCTGGGGATCACGGGCTGTCTGATGCTTCCAAACGACTGGGTCCCTCAAACTAACTCGTAACACGTCCAAGGTGTAGACACAGCAGGTCTTACTCCTCCGAGCACACACAACCATGGAGAGGGTGTCTACACGCCAACTACTCACTATCAGCACCGAGCCATCCACTTGCCCGGCCCATGTGTGCAGATCCCCACAGCCCAGTAAACACCATGTGGCTGAGAAGGCCAGGCGTCCCACAGGGCCGTGTCATCACGGAGATGGCCGTGACCATGGGCCAGGCTTCCCACCGGGACCACAGGGTCAGGTCCCCACCCGAGCCAGAACCTGTCCACGCGCTGGGGGCTTGCATCCTGGCCACACCGCGGCACCTGCCGCCAAAACTCCAGCAACGGGCGAGCTCTTAGGAGCTCTCCCAGCGACTTCACGCGGGACCCACGCTCCCTGCACGGGTGGGTGAGAGCAGCCCCCGCCCCCCCCACACCAGTGAGGGACTCGGGAGGGACCCGGGTGGGCCGGGGGTGTGACATGCGGCAGACCTGGACCTGCTGGAAGGCCTTGAGCCTCTTCTTGAAGCGGGAGGGCAGCACGAAGTCGCAGCCGCGGGCCAGTGAGGCCAGCTCCTGCCTCAGGCTGGGGTCCTGGCACAGCGACGGCTCGTGGAGCCGCATGTCGGCTCGCGTGGGCCGCCAGGGCCCGGGCCAGGCACCTCGCTCTGGCTCTTGCTCTCGGGGCTGGGCCTGGCTGGGGCCGCTGGGCTCGGGGCGGCAGCTGCGCCCGGCAGGACGGTTGGGGTGGCTGGGCTCAGCGCACTCCGTGCGTCGCTGGCCAGGCGCTGTGGGGGCCGGCCCAGGCGGCGCGCGTTCCACAGGCTGAGGAGGGCACATGGCTGGAGGAGGGGTGGCAGGCCACCCCTCCCGCGGGCGGGCGGGCCGGCGGCTGTGCAGGTGGGAGGGGACAGCTGGCGCGCCCTGACCTAGCAGCTCTCTGCGCGGCTGCTGAGGGTGCGGGAGGCCTTGCAGGGGGCGGTGTCTGCAGGGACCCCGGCTGTGGCTCAGTGTGGACGCACAGGGCACAAACAGGTCAGCAAGGACAGCCGATCTGGGGCAGATCTGGGGCCGCCTGCCAGTGCTCGCACAGCGGGGAGGTGGCGCTCTCCCCAGAAGCAAAGCCTGCCTGCCCGCCCACGACTAAAGGGGACCTGCCACAGGCTCCTCGCGGAGGAGCGGGTTCTACGCTGAGGCCCCAGCCTGGGACCCAGATGCAGCCAAGCAGCTGTTCCCTCCCTGAAAACGCACTGGGAACAAAGGGGTCTGCCCGCCCCAGCTTCCCCTGCTCGTTAGAGGCTGAGAAAACATACTGAAGCTGCAGAGGACACCGGAAAGTTTTCTCTTCAAAAATCGGGTGAGGGGGTGAGTATTCTGGCTTCTGTAGTCTTGGTGCCGGTTCCACACGACAAAACGTAGAATGTCAGGACAGGGCAGAAAGTACCACAACATACAAGGTAACAATATGGAACGACAGTGTGGAACGTCACGACAAAGTACCAAGTAACCAGAACGTCCAAAATAACGACAGTGCACAAAGTACCAACAGGGCAGAACGTAACCACAACGCAGGATGTAGCGCTAACGCACACCATAAGGTAGGAGCCAGTCACATAAACGTCAACAGGGCAGCAGACAGCAGGTGCACTGAGGATGCGGCCAGCGGACACACGGACACCCGGCACCTCCGCCCGCTCCCGCAGGAAGGACCAAGGCTGCAGTGGGGGCCGAGTCGCCTGGGCCCACGCAACTCAACAACAAAACATCAAACAACCCAATCAAAAAATGGGCTGGAGACATGAACAGACATTTCTCCAAAGAAGATATACTGATGGCCAATAGGCACAGGAACAGATGCTTATCATCGCTGATCATCAGGGAAATGCAAATCAAAACTACACTAACATATCACCTTACACCCGTTAGAATGACAAAAATATCTAAAACTAATACTAACAAATGTTGGAGAAGTTGTGGAGAAAAAGGAACCCTCATACACTGCTGGTGGGAAGGCAAACTGGTGCAGCCACTATGGAAAACAGTATGGAGATTCCTCAAAAAATTAAAAATAGAACTACCATACGATCCAGCCATCCCACTACTGGGTATTTATCCAAAGAGCTTGAAGTCAGCAATCCCAAAAGTCCTATGCACCCCAATGTTTATTGCAGCACTATTTACAATAGCCAAGATGTGGAAGCAACCTAAGTGCCCAGCAACAGATGAATGGATAAAGAAGATGTGGTACATATATACAATGGAATACTACTCAGCTGTAAAACAGAACAAAATCATTCCATTTGCAATAACATGGATGGACCTTGAGGGAATTATGTTAAGTGAAATAAGCCAGCGAGAGAAGGATAATCTGTGTATGACCCCACTCATATGAGGAATTTAAAATTATGGACTAAGAACAGTTTAGCGGATACCAGGGGAAAGGTGGGGTGGGGGGTGGGCACAAAGGGTGAAGTGGTGCACCTACAACACGACTGACAAACATTAATGTACAACTGAAATTTCACAAGATTGTAACCTATCATTAACTCCATAAAAAAGTGTTAAATGTATATCTTTTTTTACTTATTAAATACTTAAGGGAAAAAAAGACTACCCATTGTAGGACAACTTACTCTGAAGTAGACACTCTCACATATGGACAGTGGTAATAAAAGGATTTAGAAAACAACTTGGCAATAAGCCTTTGATCTCTTGAGTAATTCTGCTTCTTTTTATCTATACAAAGATAATAATTCTTAATAAATAACTTTACTCACAAAAGATACTGATCTATGAGTTATTTACAACAGCGAAAACACTGTAAATAATTAAAATGTATAATAATGGCTAAATAAACAGGTATGCATAAAAGTCATACAATATCATACCATCCATTAAAAATAATTCAAAAAAGTTCAATTATAATATGGAAAATAGTTCACACTACAATGCTAACCAAAAATAGCAGGCTATAAGTTGTAGACAAAATATGATCACAACTATGTTTAAAAGCACATGAGGTAAGCCCTGTGGGATAGTGGTTAAGTTCACGTGCTCCACTTTAGCGGCCCGGGATTCATGGGTTCAGATCCCAGTCTCAGACCTACACACCACTTATCAAGCCATGCTGTGGCGGTGTTCCACATACAAAATAGAGGAAGACTGGCACAGACGTTAGCTCAGCAACAATCTTCCTCAAGCAAAAAGAAGATAAGCAACAGATGTTAACTCAGGGCCAATCTTCCTCAACAAAAAAAAATACAATAGGGGGCCAGCCTGGTGGCATAGTGTCGTTAAGTTGGCAGCAGCCTGGGGTTCACAGGTTCAGATCCTGAGCACAGACCTAGCACCACTGTCAAACCACGCTGTGGCGGCATCTCACATAAAATAGACGAAGATTGACACAGATGTTAGCTCAGCAACAATCTTCCTCAAGCAAAAAGAGGAAGATTGGCAACAGATGTTAGCTAGGGCCAATCTTGCTCACACACACCAAAAAAAAAGGAAATAAAATAAAATAAAACTATTACAGTAAAATACTGTCAGAAATATTAATAGTAGGTGTTATCTAGATGATAATATTATAGGTGATCTTTTTCTACCTTTTCATATTATAAATTTATCGCTTTTATGCTGTAAAAGTTTTGTTTTCTTTTTTAATTCATGTAATTTTCTTTTATAGTTCATAAATGAAGATTGGAGATGTATGAGGTAAACTAAACTTAAAAGTTGAAAACTTAATTTTCCTAAGATTTTGCAAGGTAATCCACTCCCATTCAAGAAATTACTCATATGTGCATGTGTTTTTAGTTTTAAAATTATAGTATCTATTTACAATGCATTATAAAATATACAGCTCATTTATTTGTTAGTATCCATAATAACTTCAGTTATAAATCAAACAGTATTTGATAGTTAGCTTTTCACACCTCCTTTATTTACAAGTTTACTCCTTGCTTTAGTGTTAGAAATCTTATGTCCTTATTCAAGTAAAATTATAAGAAATTCTATCAAAATCTTCCAAGTATTAATTACATAAGCATATAAAATAAAGTCTAATTGTCTATAAACTTTTTATGCCTTGATTTTAGTCGCAAATGTGATACAGGCCCATACAGGTTTCCACTATGCTGCTGAATACTTAACCACTGCTTCCGGTTGTTAGGGTAAATGGTGGAATTTTTCTCAGTGGGTCCACGTGTCTTGGGTTTCCTTACAAAAACTTACCAAATTTTAACATGTGCATTTTATGCACACTGACCTGATTTAAACCTCATGAGAACTTTATTACAGGAACCTGAGGCTCAGAAAGGCACTTATTTGCTGAATGCAATAAGGGAGTTAAATAATTTGCACTTACAGCTACTAAGTGGAAAATTAGGAATTCTATCTCCAACCAAAGCCTACGCTATACTGCACCCCTTAGGGGAACTCCAGGCACAGTGACAAATATAATTTAATGAATAGAAAAAGTAGTTACCCTAAAAGATAATCCTCAAAAAACTCAAAATCTGAAGTACAGTTTCTACTGAATGTGTATCGCTTTTGCACCATTGTAAAGTCAAAAAATCGTTAAGTTGAACCACCATTAAGTTGGGAACCGTCTGTACTTAAAAGGACTATGGACAAACTAAGACGTCCATGAAAGTGCTTTCAGTTACTAGAGCATACTTTTCCAAAGTTTTTCATCTTTGTTCATTGCTATCTTTATTGTTTTATATACGCTCATTGATTTAATTTACTTTTTTAATAAGACACTTTATGGACACATGAAATTACCCGAGTTCTCTGGCTTTACTGCTCATGCTTAAGCCACTGTGCTTACCACACTATTTTCACTTGGACATAGCAGCAACTAAAGATAAGTCACTAACAATAAGAAAAGTAAATCATTTTAAAATCAATTCCTAAAACTTCCAACTAAAACTGGAACCGATCCTCACAAAGACCAAGACTTGACAGGCGTTACAAAAGTATTTCAAGCAAAGGACAGTACGAAAACTAAAGCCACAGACAGCTATGGCATTTCACATAGGACCATTTAAAAAAAAAACAAAAAACACTAACCAGTCAGCTACAGCCCATAAGGAGCTTATAAGTCCTCACTCCTATGCTCACAACAAGAAAAAAGATAAAGGAAACTGTAAATCAATAACATCTTAGAAAACTGAGGTCACAGGGCAAATCACCACTGAAAACACTGGAGACAGGCAGATACAGAGAATCACAGCTTATCTGGAGTGGGAACACTTCAACAGTAACTGACAAACTGTAGGAGACCAAGTATGGATCAGCCTGAGAGTTAAAATATCTTGGGGTCCCAGTTTTGGGGGGGGCCCCACACTTTCCTGGGTTTTACGTCCAGGAACCCTAGGAGGTTTTCAGGTTTTCACAATGAAGATCTGAGGAAAATCCTCTTCTGCTTTGAGCAGGAAAAGGGGAAAGTAACCATACTGAAATATGCCCAGAACATTCTCTTCTTAACAAAGTCACACCCTGAAGATAAACTACTTTAGCAGAGCATCATCTACCTGGAGGAAGAGCAATTAGGCAACCTCAGCCTCCACCAGCCTTCTTGTCTCACCGAAGCTGGGGGAGGGAGGGAGGGCTAAAAGACACTTTTGAAGGTCACAGTCCAGGGACTCAGGACCACTAGAAAAAAATGAGATTTAATCGTAAGATTACAGAACACTTTCCCTCCCCAACTGCTTATCACCCCATCAACAGGGATCCACCATAACAACAGTGAATTACAAGTGAGAATACAGCAAGATAACAGACTCTGTTTAAGAAGGAGTTTTTACTTAGGGAAATCCAAAGAAAACAGGAAGAAAAAAATTAAAACAAGGAAACTAGAAGAAAATGAAGCCTCTGTCACCTACGGGTACAGCAAATATTAAACACAACCCAGTTCCTAGTGAGATTAACATAAAAGCTCACACTAAAAGCCTGATTACCTCAGTTCCTATCACCAGAAATATCATATCTGGCTTTCAAAAAAAATTGCAAGTCATGCTAAAAGGCAAGAAAAAACACAATCTTAAGAGACAAAGACTGCATTAGAACCAGACTCAGATAAGACACAGGTTTTTGGAATTATAAGACAGGGGAATTAAAAATAACTGTGACTAGTATGATAAGGTCTCCAATAAAAAAAAGCAGGTAACGTGCAAGAATAGATGGGTAATATAAGCAGAGAGATGGAAACTCTATTAAATAAAACAAAAGGAAATGCTATAAATCTAAAACACTGTAAAAGAAATAAAGATGCTTTTGATGGGCTCATCAATAGACTGGACACAGGCAAGGAAAGAATCAATGAGCTCGAAGAGGAAAGAACCAGTCAGGTTGATGATACGTCAACAGAAATTTTCCAAACTGAAATGCAAAAGAGAAAAGAGAGAAAAAAAAGAAAACAGAAAAACTAGTAACTATAGGACAATTACAAAAGTTGTAACATACACATAATGGAATAAGAAAGAGAGAGAAAAGAGCAGAAGAAATGTTTGAAATAATGGTGGGTGGAAAATCTTCCAGAATTAATGATAGATACCACAGACGCAGGAAGCACAGAGAATATCAAGCAAGATAAATACCAAATATCTACACCGAGCTATATCATATGCAAACAGGCAAAAAAACAAAGACAGAGAAGAATTTTAAGAAGGCAGAAGAAAGACACCTTATCTAAAGAGAAACAAGGATAAGCATTCCATCTGACATGTGGTCAGAAACCATGCAAGCAGGAGGAGCACGGAATAAAATATTTAAAGTGTTTAAAGGAAATAAAAAAACCACCAAGCAAGAACAACGTATCCAGCAAAATGATCCTTTGAAAGCGAAAGAAAAATAAAGGCTTTCTCAAACAAATGAAAACTTAAAGAATCTGTTGCCAGGAGACTTGCCTTGCAAGAAATGTTAAAAGAAGTTTTTCAAAGAGAAAGAAAATTATATACGTCAGAAACACACATCTGATAAAGAAAGGAAGAGCATTAGAGAAGGAATAAATGAAGGGAAAATAACATCTTTTATGTTTCTTATTCTTAACTTACCTAATAGCAAAAATGTATCGGGTGAGTGTGATCCCCTTACAGATAAGAGGAAGAATTGGGAACGCTCTATTATCAGGTACCTACACTATTTGTGAATGGTATGGTTTTATTTGAAAGTAGACTCAGACTAGTTATAAATGTATATTGCAAACTGTAAGACAACCAATAAAAATTGTTTTAAAGAAGTATAATTTATAAGTTAAAAGAGGAAAGAAAATGAAATCATATAAAATGTTTAAAACCAAAGGCAAAATGGGGAAGATAAAAAGAAAACAAAGAACAAGTGCAATGAATAAACAACAGCTACAAACATGGCAGATATTAATCCAAATATATAAAAATTAACTTTAAATGTAAATGATCTAAATACATCAACTAAGAGTCAGAGTGTGTCAGAGTGTCAGTGTGGATACAATCAGGTGTCAGAATGAATTAAAAAACAAGACTCAATTATATGTTGTCCACAAGAAACCCACTTGAAACATAACAATATTGGGGCTGGCCCGGTGGCACAGCAGTTAAGTTCGCATGTTCCGTTTTGGTGGCCCAGGGTTCGCCAGTTTGGATCCCAGGTGCAGACACGGCACCGCTTGGCAAGCCATGCTGTGGTAGGCGTCCCACATACAAAGTAGAGGAAGATGGGCATGGATGTTAGCTCAGGGCCAGTCTTCCTCAGCAAAAAGAGGAGGATTGGCAGCAGTTACCTCAGAGCTAATCTTCCTCAATAAATAAATAAATGAATAAATAAGTAAATAAAAATAAACATAACCATAGTGATTTTAAGTAAAGGGATGATGGGGGAAATGGGGACTTGTTGTTTAATGGGTATAAAGTTTCAGTTTTGCAAGAAGAGAAAGTCCTGAAGATTGGTTGCACAACAATGTAAATGTACTTAACACTATTGAAATGTACATTTAAAGGTTAAAATAGGGGCCAGCCCAGGTGGCCCAGTGGTTAAGTTTGGCACGCTCCACTTCGGCAGCCTGGGTTCAGTTACCAGGCACAGACCTCTGTCAGTGGTCACGCTGTGGTGGTGGCGCACATACAAAAAGAGGAAGATTGGCAACAGATGTTGCCAGGGTGAATCTACCTCAACAACAACAACAACAACAAAAGGTTAAAATGGTAAATATTATGTTATGTATGGGTAGTTCACCACAATATTTTTTTAAAAAGTAAAGGGATGTATATTCAAGTCCTTTGCCATTTTTTAATTGAGTTGTTTGTCTTTTTGTCACTGAGTTGTAAGAGTTTTTTATATATTCTAGATAGTAAACCCTTATCAGATATATGATTTGCAAATATTTTTTCCCATTCTGTAGATTATCTTTACACTCTCTTAACAGTGCCCTTTGATGTGAAAAAAGGTTTTAATTTTAAGGAAATCCAAACTATTTTTTCTTTTGTTGTTTGTGTTTTGTGCATCTTATTTAAGACACCACTGGCAAATCCAAGGTCATGAAGATTAGCCCCTATGATTTCTCCTGAGAGTTTTATAGTTTTAGGTCTTTAATTTAGGTATTTGATCCATTGTGAGTTGTGGTATAAAGTATAAGGTAAGGATCCAATCTTCATTCTTTTGCATGTGGATATCCAGTTGACCCAGCACCATTCACTGAAGAGACTATCAAGAAAGGTATACAGTTTTTGTCAGGGATGATAAAAGAGCTCTGAGTATAGATGGTGGTGATTGTTACATACTGTGAATGCATTTAATGTCACTGAATTGCACATTTACAAATGGCTAAAATTATAAATATTGTGTTAGATATATTTTACCACAATAAAAATAAATGTGAGATACTACTTCACATCCACTAGAATGGGTATAATAAAAAAAGATGGACAATTGGATGTGTTGGTAAGGATGTGGAAAAATTGGAACCATGATACAATGCTGATATGAATGTCAAATAGTATCGTCACTTTGAAAAACAGTTCTGAAAGTTCCTCAAAAAGATAAACAGAGTTACCACATGACCCAGCAATTCCACTCCTAAGTATATACCAAAGAGAAGAGAAAATATATGCCCAGACAAAAATTTATACACACTCATAATTCGATTCATAATAACCAAAAAGTAGAAACAAACCAAATATCTGTCAAATGATGAATGGGATATTATTCAACAATAAAAAGAAATGAAGTTTTAAGTCATGCTACAACGTGGATGTACCTTGAAAACATTATGTTAAAATGAATGTAGCTGGTCACAAAAGACCACATGTTGTATGATTCCTTTTATATAAAATATTCAGAATACACAAATACATAGAGATAGAAAGTAAAAGAGTGGTTGTTAGGATCCAGGGTAGAAGTTGTGAGGGGCAATGAGGCATGCCCACTAATTGGTATGGGGATTCTTGTTGGAGTGATAAATATTGTGGTGACTATACTAAAACCACTGAAATGTACTCTTTAAATGGGTAAACTGTGTGGAATGTGATTTATTTTAATAAAGCTGTTATTTTAAAAAAATGACGCACATTAACTGAATTGCTGATAGATCTTTTGACAGTAATTGCACTGGAATTTTGTCCTTTAATACAATTTCTAGCCCAAAGAAGAACGAGGGAGGAAAAACCTAACTCAAACTAAAAGATTTAACATGATCTGAAAATATTATTTGAATCCTGAGCTTTAAAAGGAATAAATAGGAAGTAATCAATCTGTAATTGCTTGAATTTTTTGCTTCAGCAGAGATTATAAAATTATGGAATGGAAATAGAAATTAAAATAATCTGTTATAAATATACATATTTTTTAACTTATCTGTCAAGACAATTATTTTGTTGCCTTTTGAGGCCAAGCAGTAGTGAACATTGATTGACTATATTAAAAATGAGCAGAAGCAGCACAAGTTCCTTCCACCAAGGATCTCACCCTAGGATATCAACTCTTTAATGAAGCTCTGCTTTCTGAAAAATTCCACATTCAGTATTAAGAAAAAAACCAAGTGTCCACACTTTATGTTCATCAAGGGCACAAGGTTTTTACAATGTGATTTTACAATTTCTGTTCTCTATAATAAGATTTTTTGGCCTTCAACTCTACTTGAATCTTATTATTGTATTACTTTCTATTTAACATTAATTGCTTAATATTAATTTTGTACTGGGACACAGAAAGGACCAAAGTACCAGACAGTCTGGCAGGAAGCTTGTGCCACAAGTAAGGGAAGTCAAATGGTATCTTCCCTTTTTAATTCTTCAGAGATCTCTCTAGAGATCCTCTAAAAGACCTAGACTTTTTAAACCCACGTGCTTCTCTTGACCCTTGAGAAATATTAACATCTTAAACTTCAAAAATTTCTGGGAATATAACAAACTTTTGTTCCTTTTCAAAAAGAAAAAAAAGGAGGGGAAGAGAAAATACTGAAACAAGAAATAAACAAGACTGGTGTCTATTCTACATCATCTCAAAAAATCATTCAGGCCTCCCAGCCATCTAAGGATATAAAAATTAAGTATATGAGACAACAGGTCACACCAGCATGGGTAACACAGAATAGTCATCTTAGAAGATTAATTTTATTTTTCTAAAGACAGCGTCCAAAGTTTACCACAACCAACATGGCATTACTGAAACCTAAGACCTTCTCTTTGAGTCCTCACACAAGATACATTAAAAGGTAGTCCTTCATAAATAAGTATCCTGCATACAAAGAGCCACGGAAAATCTCTTGAATACCACTGAAGATTTCTCTAAAAACAAAAAGGAGGCGATCCTTTTTTTCACAAAACCTTGGATCTAACTCATTTGAGTAAAAACTCAGAATAGCGGTTCTACATTTTGTAGAAGCCATCTTAAGACTTTGCAGAAGTAAACGGAAGAATTCATAAGGAGTTGATCAGAAGCAAACTAATTCTGTACGCCGTGCCTAACCATTAAAGTTACATGAAGATTAGCATAAAGAGAGGACTCAACTAAGAAGAAACAAGAGAAAATCAGTAAGTTCTGCAATTCTGATAGATGAGGAGTAGAATACAACCCAACAAACCTGTCCAACATCAGCTCTAATCCTCCTACCTCAAGACAACTAGAGTTCCTAGTCTGTGTGTACTCATTCTGATAGTTGAGCATCTTGCCCTGTACGTAAAACCTAATTCTCGTCTTACCACCCAAAACTACAACTCATTCCTTGTCACTCTGGTTAAACTTCCTCATTCATTTCTTTTCAGCTGATGGCACCGATCTCAGAAAACTAAAATTAATACCACTCCCAGAATGCAAATAGCCTATCTTCTTTAACTATTAAATGGTTTTCTTATAATTCCATTATGATTAATAAAAGAGATTCAGAAATGGCCAAAGATCCTGAGTTTCGAATTTTCCAGTCTGGTTTAACACATGAAAAAGTCATATGGGTCTGTTTTAGCAGGCTGATGCCTCAGGGGAAAGATGAGTCATAATCTAGGAGTAACAATATAATAAGGAAACAAGACTAATAGATATAACTTTCTAATGGTTGATGCTTTTTTGAAAATCCTTTAAAGTAACCGTGTAGCATTAAAATTACAAAGCAAAGGCAATTCAGGTCACCTTCACAAATATCTGTTGCCTGGAAAACTTCCATTTAAACTCTTCCCGAATTGATAAGGGTTTTAACCCCAGTTAACCAGTCAGATTTCACGTCTTATTCATGAGGAGTTAGATTCACTTAGTCATTTTACAATATTTACCAAATGCTGAATCTATTCTGGACACTTGGTATTGGAATAAAAAATATATTAAGACCTCACCTCAAGGAACTCACAATCTAATAGTGAAAAAAGGCTGTTAAGTAGCCCAGGAGTAATCTAGGGAAGAAAGGGGGGTCCGTCCCTATAACTATGAATTACCTAATGCTTTTTAAATCTTTGACTACACCTAATTTTTATATAGCTTCCTTTAGGGTTAAAACTCTTTACCTTATTTCCAACAACTGCTAACCTCCATTTTAAGAACCAAAATTTGCTAGAGGGTCAGGAATTTCCTGAAAGAATACCTTGGAAAAGCAAACACTGAACCACAAATGTTTCCTGTATTAAAAGAGAAAGGTGTAATGGTTTAACATAAAGTCAAGGGAAAACGTAGATCACTTGAAGGTGGTAAATATTTGCAAAGCTTAGATTTACCATTCCATTCAAGGCAAATCTACCCAAATTCAATACATTCTATTCACTTTAACACAAAAAGTAAACAAGTATTACTGCCTTTATTTTCTACAAAAGCATACCTTTAGGAGGTTTTTAACAGGATGAACTTTATTTTAGCTCAAAGGGAATGAATTTAGATTTAAGTAAGTTAAAAGACAAACTACCCTCAAATGAAGCAGAAATACAATTTTACTTCTACTCATTGTAACAAAATCTATTTTCCTCTAGAACTTGATTCAGAGTGAATTTATATCCCTATATATTGTCATACAAAGAGTACTTAAACCCAGTTTAAATAAAAGCCTTATTTCTCTTTTGGTAAAGAAGAAAGTGGAGAAAACCAAAATCTAGATTTCCTGAGAGAAAACAAAAGTCACGTTCCTATTCTATAGCTAAATACTTAGTGTCATAACTAAGCCCATCCACAAGCTACTATGGTAACCATTTAATTTGTGGACTACTACTCAATTTTGAGAGAGTGCTAAAAAGCAAATCTCTCCAGATAAAAACAAAGCTTATTTCCCTAATCAATAAAAACTGAATCAGATAAAATCTGCAACACAAGTGGCTATCTAAACAGAGTTTTGAAAAATATTAATTAAGCTCTGAAATAATAAGTTTTTTACACAAGCAATAAAACCATCATGCCAGAGGCAAAAGATATATAAACACATTAGATCATCTTCGAAAAAACAGTGTTTAGCTCATCTTTAGAATGTAGTGAACTCGATACTCCAGGTGATAGACACCTGAGAAGGAAGGTATGAAAAATCAGAATCAACTTATATGGTAACTTCCATACTTTGGGATATGTACATCACAGCTATTCATAGCTCTTTTCATAGAATTCATACCTAATCAATTCTCTCTCCAACTGTTAAGTAAATCCACTCCAAAAAATAGAAAAGGAGCAAAAAAGGAAAGTCAAGGGGCTGGCCCCGTGGCCTAATGGTTAAGTTCACAGGCTCTGCTTTGGTGGCCCAGGGTTTTACTGGTTCGAATCTTGGGCACAGACATGGCACACTGCTCATCAAGCCATGCTGAGGCGGCATCCCACATGCCACGACTAGAAGGACCCACGAGTAAAAATACACAACTATGTACCAGGGAGCTTTGGGGAGAAAAAGGAAAAATAAAATCTTAAGAAAAAGAAAAGGGGGGGCGGCCCATTGGCACAGCAGTTGAGTGTGCACATTCTGCTTCAGAGGCCTGGGGTTCACCGATTCGGATCCCAGGTGTAGACATGCATGGCACTGTTTGGCAAGACATGCTGTGGTAGACATCCCACATACAAAGTAGAGGAAGATGGGCACGGATGTTAGCTCAGGGCTAATCTTCCTCAAAAAAAAGAAAAGAAAGCTAGTCAATTTTGTTAAGAGCTTACACTATGCTAAACATCTTATAAAGATTTTCATTTAGGTGTTATTGTTTCCATTGCACAGATGAAAAACCAACTTTCCAAAGTCACCCAAAGTTACAAAGCAAGAGAATTGGATTTGAACCCAAATCTATCGCTATATCATGTAATTCCAAATGAAAGCAAGTTGAGAGTAGAGCTCAAACTATTTGAATTGTATTCCAAAGGATTGGAGATTAATCGATTTTCCTCTACTTCCTTTCCCCGAGAAGAGAAAATACCAAATGCAAATAGACCTCTTACTTAAGTTAAATGACAATCCCTAAATAATTTATGAGATATTCTTTGAAATATTCCTCTAATAATGGAAAAACAACCGGTAAACAATAATATAGCTTGGTTCCATTTGCATCTTAAGGAAAGCCTGATATTTAATAAAAGAAAAGCATTAATTCGTCTTTGAAAATGAAAACAATTACAGCTCATTTACTCACTTATCTTTTCTATAACAATAGTCCAGGTGTGGAAGTTTTAGCATATGGTTACTAAGGACTCTCCTCCACATCCTTCTTCCCTGATGATAAATCCACTACTGAAAGTAAAATATAAAGAAAAGTGTGAAGTACAAAATAGAATGTCATCTAAAATCCCACCATCCAGAGATAATCGTAGGGGAAAATGTTAACACACATTTGGTTTTAACAAAACTGAATGGTTACTCTACTGGTTTGTAACCTTTCCTGTCCATTAATATACTGTAAATATTTTCCTGCAACATTAAATATTCTTCTAAAACATAATTTTTAGTGGCAGCATAGTATTCCATCATGTAAAGATGCCATAAGATTTTTTTCCAGCTAACAGCACTTAAAGAGGGATATGCTTTCATTGTAAGAATTGCAGCTGCATACTAATAGGATATATAGCACAGCTGGTAAATTTTAAAATCAATTTTTATTTATTCAGATCATAAGTACCACAAAAAAAAGGGCTACGTGTATTAACTATTACAAAAGGTTCGCTGAGAAAAATATGGTGACACTTATTTTATCTTCACTTAAAGAATTACCAATGCTTGTCTGCGCTGTTAAAAACTTCAGTGTTAAGTTATAGGTGTCTACAAAAACACACTGGCCACAATAAAGAACTGCAGAACAAGAAAATTCTCAAACTGCCAGTGGAAGTGTAAATTAATAAAGTCATTATGGAGAGCAATTTGGCAATTCTAATAAGAAACAAAGGAGTGACATCAGCATCATGGCAGAGTGAGGTCTTGCCTTACACTCTCCCCCCCTAAGATACAATGAAAAGGCCACTCATAAACCAACAGAGGAAACTGACACAATACAAGAGATGTCTGAGAGATCCACACAGCCATATGTCTGAAGATGAAGGTGCTGGACCACACAGGAGGCAGCGGAAGGAGGTAAGGGGATCTCCTGTCCCCCCTCGAACGGCAGCAATCTAGAGCATAACACCATGCATGGCTCTGAGAGAAGAGAGGGGGAAAGGGCAGCCCTCCAGGGGAACGCATTCAATCTCAGAGTTGTCTCCCAGCCTGTGGCAACACTCCACACAGAGGAGGCTTAGCAATCACGGGGGCGTCTTCCCCAAGCTGAGCAGCCCAGAAGGGCAGAGAGCGAGTACAGAGCAGGAGCACCCCCAGGATCACGCAGCAAAAGAAAGCGGCCTTCCCCTGCCTGGCACATCAGCTCATCCAGAGCAAGGGACTCTCACCAGAGTGCCTGCACACCTATGTGTGTAAAGCAGCGGTGGCCAGTGGGCAAATGCAGATGGGCCCTGTCAGCACAACTTCCAAAGGACAAGCACACCTGCCAGGGATTGCAGTGGGCTCAGAATACACAGGTTCTGCCCGGCCCTCCAGTGGTGGGAAGAGGCAGCTGTGACTAGATACTACCACTACGCAACAGCACAAATCCACCCCATCAAATAGTATGAAGAGATATATTAACACTACAGACCAGAAAGTAAATGACCCAGAAATGAATCCTGAAGCCACAGAAAATTACAATCTAACTGACGGACAATTCAAAATAACTATCACAAAAAAACTCAATGAGATATAGAAAAAAAAATCAGAAATGCTGGCAATGAAAAACACAATGAATAAGATAAAGAAAAATTTGGAGTCTTTAAACAGAGGTGATATTATGGAGGACAAAATTAGCAATTTAGAAGAAAGAAATATGCAAATGCTTCAGAAGGATGAGGAGATAGAAGTAAGACTACAAACAAATGAAAAAATATCCAACTCAATTACAAAATGTAACATAAGGATAATCGGTATTCCAGAGGGAGAAAGGAGCAGAGAGCTTGTTCAAAGAAATAATAGCTGAGAACTTCCCAAAGCCAGGGAAGGAGCTGGAATTACAAGTAAATGAAGTCAATAGAACTCTTAATTACATCAACATAAAAAGACCTTCTCCAAGGCATGTATTAGTAAAACTGGCAAAAATCAAAGACCAAAAGTATTAAGGGCAGCAAGGCAGAAGAAAATAACCTACAACAGAACCCCTATCAGGCTTTCAGATTTCTCAGCAGAAACCTTAGAGGCTAGGAGAGAGCAGAATGATATATTCAAAATTCTGAAAGACAAAAACTTTCAGCCGAGAATACTCTACCCAGCAAAAATATCCTTCAGATGTGCTGGAGAAATAAAAACTTTTCCAGATGAATAAAAGCTAAAGGAGTTCACTGCCACAAAACCTCCCATAAAAGAAATGATCACGAAGGCCCTCATACCTCAAAAAAAAGGGTTAACCAAGCCTTGAGCGAGGAGATAGACAAAAACAGAATATTACAACTCTCTATCACAACAGGTTAGCAAACAATTATAACGTTAAAGAAAAAGGGAAGGAAAACATCAAAAATAACTATAATCACTTCATTTTAACCAAAACTCACAAAACGGATTAAGTTGTGACAACAATAACTCAGGGAAGAAGGAAGAGATGGAACCTGCTCAGACTAAGAAAATAAGAGGCTATCAGAAAATGGACTATTTCATCTACAAGATCTTTTATACAAACCTCACGATAACTACTGAACAAAAACTCAGAACAGAGACACAAATGATAAATAAAGACAAAACTGAGAAAACCCTCATAGAGAGTCGCCAAACTTAATTCACAGTCAGAAATACACCAGATTGAGAAACAAGGGAAATACAGAACAACCAGAAAACAAGTGATAAAATGGCAGCATTAAGCCCTCATATGTCAATAATCATTATAAATGCAAGTGGAGTGAATTCTCCAATCAAAAAACACAGAGTGGCTGGATGGATTAAAAAAACAAGACCCAACAATATGCTGCCTCCAGGAAACATCTCAGCTCTAAACACAAATACGGGCTTAGAAGGGATGGAAGACAATACTCCAAGTTAAGGGAAAACAAAAGAAAGCAGGTCTTGCCATACCTGTATCAGACAAAGTAGACTTCAAGATAAAAAAGGCAATGAGAGACAACACAGGCAGTATATAATAATAAAAGGGACACTACACCAAGAGGATATAACACTTTTAAGTATATGCACCTAACACAGGAGCACCAAAGTACACAAAGTAACTACTGACTGACCTAAACAGAGATATTAACAGCAAAACAATAATAGTAGGGGCCCTTAACACCCCACTTACATCAATGGATAGATCATACAGAAAGTCACCAAGGAAACATGGGATATAAATGAAAAACTAGAGCAGAGGGACTTAACAGATATGTATAGAACATTCCATCCAAAAACTGCAGAATACACATTGTTCCCAAGTACACGTGGAACATTCTCAAAGACGGACCATATGTTGGGAAACAAGGCAAGCCTCAAGAACTTAAGACTGAAATCATATCAAGCATCTTTTTCAACTGTATTCTATGAAACTAGAAGTCAACTACAAGAAAAAAGCTGGGCAAGTCATGAATATGTGGACACTAAACAACATGCTACTGAACAACCAATGGATCACTGAAGAAATCAAAGGAAAAATCAAAAAATATCTGGAGACAAATGAAAATGAAAACACATCATACAAAGTCATATGGGATGCAGCAAAAGAGGTCCTGAGAGGGAAATTCACAGCAATCCAGGTCCACCATGGAAACAAGAAAAATCTCCAATAAGCAATCTTAAACTATGCCTAACAGAGAAAATGAAGAACAAAATCCAAAGTCAGCAGAAAGAAGAAAATAATAAAAACTAAGTTCAGAAAAAAATGAAACAAATCAAATAAACAGTAGAAAAGATCAATGAAACTAACAGCTGGTTCTTTGAGAAGATAAGCAAAATTCACAAACCCTTAGCCAGACTCACTAAGGAAAAAAGGAAAAAGGCTCAAGTAAATATAATTAGAAATGAAAGAAGAGAAATTACAACGAATACCACAGAAATGCAAAGGATTATAAGAGAAGACTGTGAAAAACAGTATGTCAACAAATGGGACAATCTAGAAGAAATGGATAAATTCTTAGACTCATACAACCTCCCAAAACTAAGTCAAGAAGAAACAGAGGATCTGAATAGACCAATCACAAGCAAAGAGACTAAAACAGTAATCAAAAGCCTCCCAGAAAACAAAAGTCCAGGACCAAATGGCTGCTCTGGAGAATTCTAGGAAACATTCAAAGAAGAGTCAGTGCCTATCCTTCTCAAACTTTTCCAAAAAATTCAAGAAGATGGAACACTTCCTAACACATTCTACAAGGCCACTGTCACCCTGATCCCAAAGCCAGATGAGGAAAACACAAAGAAGGAAAATTAGAGGCCAGTATCACTGATGAACATACATGCAAAAGTCCTCGACAAAACAGTGGCAACCTGAATGCAGCAATACATTAAAAGCATCATACACCATGATCAAATGGGATTTATACAGGGATGCACGGATGCTTCAGCATCTGCGAATCAATCAATGTGATAAACCACATTAACAACATGAGGAATAAAAACTATATGATCATCTCAACAGACACAGAGAAAGCATTTGACAAGATCCAACAGCCATTTATGATAAAAACTCTCAACAAAATGGGTACAGAAGTAAAGTGCCTCAACATAATAAAGGCCATATATGACAAACTGACAGCCAACATCATACTCAACAAGGAAAAACTGAAAACCATCCCTCTAAGACAAACAGGAAGAAGACAATCTCCACTAATATTCAATGCAGTAGTGGATATTTTGGCAAGAGCAATTAAGCAAGAGAAAGAAATAAAAGCAATCCAAGCTGGCAATGAAGAAGTGAAACTCTCAGTGTTTACAGATGACATGATTTTATATATAGAAAATCCTAAAGAATCCACTGGAAAACTACTAGAAATAATGAAGAACTACAGCAAAGCTGCAGGGTACAAAATCAACTTATAAAAATCAGTTGCATTTCTATACTCTAATAATGAACTAACAGAAAGAGAACTCAAGAATACAATCCCATTTACAAGTGCAACAAAAAGAATAAAATATCTAGGAATAAATTTGACCAAGGAGGTAAGACCTATACAATGAAAATTATAAGACATTATTGAAAGAAATCAATAATGACATTATAAAACGGAAAAATATTCCAGGCATATGGATTGGGAAGATAAACATAGTTAAAATGTCCATACTACCTAAAGAAATCTACAGATCCAATGTAATCCCAATCAGAATCCCAATGATATTCTTCAGGGAAAGAGAACTAAGAAGGCTAAAATTCATATGGGGCAACCAAAGACCCCAAACAGTGAAACCAATCCTGAGAAAAAAGAATGAAGCTGGAGGCATCACAATCCCTGACTTCAAAATATACTACAAAGCTATGGTAATCAAAACAGCATGGTACTGGTACACAAACAGACACATAGATCAATGGAACAGAACTGAAAGCCAGAAAGAAAACCACACATCTATGGACAGCTAATCTTCGACAAAGGAGCTAAGAACATACGATGGAGAAAGCAAAGTCTCTTCAATAAATGGTGCTGGGGAAACTGGGCAGCTACATGCACAAGAATGAAAGTAGACCCTTATCTTTCTCGCCATACACAAAAATCAACTCAAAAGAGATTAAAGACCTGCAGATAAGACGTGAAACTATAAAACTCCTAGATGAAAATATAGGCAGTATACTCTTTGACATCGGTCTTAGCAGTACCTTTTCAAATACCATGTCTACTCTCGCAAGGGAAACAAAAGAAAAAATAAGCAAATGGGACTTCATCAGATTAAGGAGCTTCTGCAAGGCCAAGGAAACCAAGAACATAACAAAAAGACAACCCACCCACCAACTGGGAGAAAATATTTGCAAGTCATATATCCAACAAGGGGTTAATCTCCATACTATATAAAGAACTCATACAATTCAACAACAAAAAAACAAACAACCCAATCAAAAAATGGGCAGAGGAATGTGAGGACACAGGGAAAGGTGGCTGTCCACAAGGTAAGAAGAGAGGTCTCACCAGAAACCAATTCTGGTGGCACCTTCATCTCTGACTTACAGCCTCCTTATGAGAAAATAAACTTCTGCTGTTTGAGCCACCCAAAAAAAAAAAAAAAAGGGCAGAGGATATGAACAGACATTTCTCCAAAGCAGATGGCCAACAGGCACACGAAAAGATGTTCAACATCACTAATCATCAGGAGAATGCAAATCAAAACTACACTAAGTATCACCTTACACCTGTCAGAATGGCTATAATCACCAAGACAAAAAAGAACAAATGTTGGAGAGGGTGTGGAGAAAAGGGAACCCTCATACACTGCTGGTGGGAATGCAAATTGGTGCAGTCACTATGGAAAACAGCATGGAGATTTCTCAAGAAATTAAAAATAAAACTACCATATGATCCAGCTATGCCACTGCTGGGTATTTATCCAAAGAACTTGAAATCAACAATTTAAATAGACCCATGAACCCCTATGTTCTTTGCAGCATTATTCACAATAGTCAAGATGTGGAAGCAACTCAAGTGCCCATCGACTGATGATTGAATAAAGATGATGTGGTAGTTATATACAATGAAATACTACTCAGCCATAACAAAAGACAAAACCTTCCCATTTGCAACAACATGGATGGAACTTGAGGATATTATGTTAAGCTAAATAAGCCAGACAGAAAAAGATGAACACCGTATGATTTCACTCATGTGGAAGATAAATACATGGACAGAGAACAGATTAGTGGTTACCTAAGGGTAGGAGGTTCGGGGGTGGGGATAAGGGCTAAAGGGGCACATATATATGGTGAGTGACAAATAATAATGTACAACTGGAATTTCACAATGTTATAAGCTATTATGACCTAAGTAAAATTGATCTCCTGAAGAAACGCTAGCATATGTTCAAAGGAGACATGATGAAGAGTGTTTATGGAACCACATTTAATAGCACCAAATTAGAAAAAGATTCAAAAATCCACCAAGGGTAGATAAATTACAGTTTACTCATACAACTTAATACTAAACAGGAATGAAAAGTGAGCAATCTAGATTAGTGTTGTCCAAAAGAAATGTAATGTAAGCCACAAACATGAGCCACAAATATAATGTAAAATTTTCTAGAAGCCAAGTTAAGGAAATTGAAAAGGCAGGTGAAATTAATTTTAATATCTTATTTAACCCAATATATCCAAATTATCACTTCAATATACAATGTAAAGGAATTCGTAATGAGATTTTACATAATTTTTTCATTTTGTCTTAACCCATTGTGCAAATACACTTCCAGCACATCTCAATTCACACTAGCTACATTTCAAATACTCAATAGCCAGAGATAGTGGCTATTGTTTTGGATAGTGCTGATCTGAGGCTACTTCATACTCCCCAAAACAACACTAAACAAAAAAGCAAGCTGTAAAATAATATGTACTGTAGGGTGCAACTTAAACTTAGGAAACCAAAAGAATTCTAAATAATGTTTATGACTACGTAAAAACGTGTCCATTATATGTTCATATATGTAGACAATATTTTAAAATCCATGAGACCTCACGTCTACCTGTAATGTTTTACTTCTCTAAAAGAAATCTGAAGCAAATGTGACATAAGATTTCATAAGGCTAGGCAGTAGGTGGAAAGGTATTTATATGGTGTTCTTGTCTGGAATATTTCACAATTAAATAAATTCAGAGTGTGCATGTTCTAGAACTCTCATTACCTCTACCTTACAATAACTTAAGTCTGAAAATATGCTAACGAAGTATTTAGAATATAAACAACTTACTTCACTTTGTTCTACAGAGAATAAAAGTAGCCTTCTTTCCTTCATGTAAGTTTTAAGGGAAACGAAAACTTCAAAAAACAAAATAAAGATAAGAATTGATACATTTGCCTTACTTATTTACTCAATAAGCATTTACTACATGGCTATCATTAGCATTCAAGAAGCTCATGGTGTGGAGAACAGCTTTTTCTGTCACAAGTTACACAGTCATGTGGAGATCAAAGTATATTTAGGCACTTTACAGAATACCAAGATCCAAGAAAAAGAGCTACACACCAAAACAGCAACTTTTGGCCCTCAAAATAATCGTTAAATGGAAAAATTTAAAGGAGATTCCTAAAATAGCATATTAGTTTGCTGTATCACCCTGGGACACACAAGGACTTCCTAGAATAGTGTTTTTTAAAAGACCAGTGAAAACACACATGCAAAACCCTCATTATTCATTCTATTTAGTGTTGGCTAAATATGAATTACTGGGACATAAGCTAAATACTCTAAGAAAGGTTCCCAGTGTATGAAAGCAAAGTTCAAAATGAGAAGCACTGAAACCACAGAGAATGAGTTGTCACAACTCAGAACTTCAGATATAAACCATCATTCACAACAACAAATTTTATGCAGAACAAGAAATCTGATAAAATCTAGTTGAAAAGGCAACTTTAAAAATTAAACTTCAATTATCCTGATCTCTTCAATTTACTTTGAAATGAATAAGAAAACAAGATGGATTGTTACATCAATGGAGAGTTGGATAGATAGATAAATATGTGATGAAATAAGTACAGTAAAATACTAAAGGTAGACTCCAGTAAGTATATGTAAAATTTTTTCAATCTAGCTGTAAGTTTGAAAATTTTTCATAATAAAATGTTGAAATATTTATACTTCAATAATATGAGAGTAGGGGCTGGCCCCATGGCCGAGTGGTTAAGTTTGCGCGCTCCACTGCAGGCGGCCCAGTGTTTCGTTGGTTCGAATCCTGGGCACAGACATGGCACTGCTCATCAGACCACGCTGAGGCAGCGTCCCACATGCCACAACTAGAAGGACTCACAACGAAGAACGTACAACTCTGTACTGGGGGGCTTTGGGAAGAAAAAGGAAAAAAATAAAAAATCTTTAAAAAAATAACATGAGAGTATAATAACCTCTAAACTACAATTATGATGGACGCCAAACACCAAAGATACTACCACTTAAAGGAAATCAAGAATGCTACCTGTTTCTTGTATTGGCACCAAAAGAAAATAAAAAAAAATCAACTTGTCTTTTTGCAAATAGTTCATTTTAGGCAAACACTCTACGGCACAGTTTTTTTAAAAAACAAAAAAATTCAATATAATAATATGATGTCTGGAATTTGTTTCCAAATAATCCAGTGAGGGGGGACGTGGGTGGGTATATATGAAATTCAACTAACCATGAGATGGTAATTGTTGAAGCTTGGTGACAGGTACTTGGCAGGGTTCTATTTTCTTCTTTTTGAATACACTTGTGATTTTCCAGAATAAGAAAGTTAAATATATAAAGAATATTATTTTAACACCTAGCTCAGTGTTCTATACCCTAGAATAAGTGGCCTATAAACAGTAGGTACTCAAATTTGTATAGATAAGCATTTATATAAGTAAGGAAATCTAGAATTTAAACTCACACACTTCTGATTATATTCAGTTAAACATGGATTAATGCTTATTTGTGAATTCATGACATAAAAACATACAAGTCATTCATTTCAAGCGTCCCCTGCCCTTACACCTCACTGGGTGTTCCTAGAGAAGATTCAACCGCCATAGGTAACATTTACTGGGTTAAGCACTGTTCTAAGTGCTTAACACGCATTATCTCAGGTAATCCTCAGAACTACCCTATAAGATAGGTACTATTATTATCTCCATTGTACGGATGAGAAAACTGAGGCACAGGGAGGTTAGGTAACTTGCCCGAAGTCACAATGTAAATAAATTGTGGAGCCAGAATCTAAATGTAGTTGATAACTCCCAAATCATACCTTAGCCAGATCTGAATTACAAAGTACTTAAGAAGTAGAGGTTTGCTTTCATTTAATATAGCAAGTAAAAAATGGGGAGAGATTTTTAAAGTACTCAGGAAAAAAAGAAAAAAAAGAAAGTACTCAGGAAAAACAATTCTTAGCAATGTTTTAATTAGATGGGGGCTTTAAACAAGTGAGTCCAATGTCCTGAATTTACAGCAAATCAAACACAGCTATAATTAAACATATTCTACTTGATTACATAAAAATTCCACAAATACATATGACACTAGAAAGAAACAGCTCTCTAGAGCCACAGGATAGTATGGACGTCACGACTGTATCCCCTAGTAAATAAACAGCCATTTAATAAGTATTTGCTGAATAAGCTGAATGGTTAAAACAATCCTTATCTTATTTGTATAGTTGGATGTTTTTTACTTTGCAGATAAAATAAGCTGTTTCAACTATTTATAGTATTAAAGGTGTAACTAATCCTGGCTCCCCATTAAACGATAATCTTGTAGAAAGATACTGATCCTTGTTTTTATGGACAATTAAGTTCTAAATCTTTTGGGTACCTCCATATTTCTTGATCTATTATTATAGTGTGCATTTAGGAAAGTAGTAAGAGAGTTACCAGGACTTGACATGAGTTCCATAAATCTGATCCAAGCTTCTGGACTTTCCCCACTCTGATCAAAGAATGTAAGGGAAGGGTAACTGTTCTTTGGCCAACTTCTAACTTATTCCACATTTTTCACCATAATAAAATCACATAGGTAATAAAGAAATGGAATTCCAAGTTCTAATATAAGACATACGATGGAAAGGTCAAATAAGGAATATTTTTTCACAGCAGAAAGATTAGTTTAAATTACTCAAATTTTATAGAAGACTAGAATTGGTTTACTCTCACTTTTTTTCTCCTATTCCAGACTTCCTCCTGCTATAGGTAGGCATCAAGACCTTTCCACCTAGCAAATGGAATTTATTCTGACCTCTAAAGGTCATACTGTTAAACTGATTATGGAACTTAAAACAGAGTCAAAACTATGGAGCATGCAAATCCAAAGTAGAAACTGTACATCAGAACAAAGAACACATACAAACTACTTTGAGATTAGAAAAGGAAACTTTTCTGATCGAAAACAACTATGTCACTAATTGCACACTCCTAGAAAGTTCCCTTAGCTTCTGAGTTATGTTGTAGTGATTTCAGTAAATAATCACCTTATCTTAATTTAAATAGTAAGGAAACAACTCTGAAGCATATGAACAAAAACACAAGGAATCAAGAAGATTCTAAATAATCCACTGTCACAACAATAGAATTGTAGCTAATTTACTTCCTTGAGACTGTAGCAATGACACAAAAATGTAAAAATTACTTTAAGACATAACAAGTGTCCTTTGGTTTCTTGAACAAGAGTTCTGACATGACTTACAGAAAAATATTCTACATTCTTCATTGTTATAAAATACATACAAAAAATCCTAATGGGCTATTAAAAGCATAGTACTGCACCAAGAACCCTGATCTGGGAGTCAAATAATCTTGGTTCTAGTCCTAATTACTACTTAGAGTTATGACCTTAAGCAAACTGCAACCTCAGTAGAGCTCAATTTCCTCACTTGTAAAATGAGAGAACTTTACTAGATGACTGTTAAGATAACGTCCCAGCTATTAAATTTGCTTCTGAAAGGGATCATCAATCCAACTTTATATTTGACTTTCCAAGTGGTTAAGTTCACACACTCGCTTTGGCAGCACGGGTTTCCCCAGTTTGGATCCTGGGTGTAGACCTACACACTGCTCATCAAGCCACATTGTGGCAGCATCCCACATAACATAGAGGAAGGTTGGAACAGATGTTAGCTCAGCAACAATCTTCCTCAAGCAAAAGGAGGAAGATTGGCAACAGATGTCAGCTCAGGGCCAATCTTCCTCACACAAATAAAAAAGAAAGAAAGAAAGAATTGAGACCTAGGGACACACAAGTAATAGAAGACCCAGAACTAAGTTACAGAAAGCATGGTATTACTCCAGTGCTTTTTCAATATTTCATTCTATTAAAAACACTACCCATAACCTGATAATACCTTGACTTACTTTATATCACCCAAAGTTTCAAAGTTATTTCATTCCTTCACCAACTATTTAAGTCTAAGTGTAAATCAAGCTAGCTATCATCGCTGAACGGGAGCTGTGTCATATAATAAATCTACTTTGCCCATCATTCCACTGTTTATCATTGTTAACTAATTATCTTTTCAAAAGCAAGAGACTCAATAATCCTCACAGAGATCTGGCCCAAGAGTAAAGACAGACTTCCTCCCCCTACCATGTTTCCTAATTTTTAGAAAAGCACATGCAACAAATAACAAAGATTTATTACCTATCGTTACACAAATAAATGTTGGCTTTAACAATAACTTCGATGAAACAAATTTATGAATAAAAGGAAATGTTTTGAACTCCTCACTCTTTTATAACTGGATCACAACTAGGCCACACTACTCAAAACTAAGGAAATATGAACCATACCCTTGCTTCCTTAGAAGGATATCATTAAATATGTCTAGCGTCCACATGGAGGAAAAATCCTGTCCTCAGGTACTTTTCTTGAAAAACAGAAATACAGTAAATAAGAGGAAATAAATGTATCTACGCATATGGTCTTAGCCAGTTCTTAGAAAGCAAAAGACTAGCCATACCATTATAAGATTCAAAACCATGAAAATTTCACTTCTAAAATCGTTATTACATAAAAACTTGCAGAGCTCTCTTTTAGAGAAAGGAATAGCAAATTCAAATACAACACTAGAAATAAAACAAAAGTTAGAAAAATCCACTTAAATTATTAAAGATAAAGCAAACAGGAGCCAGACCGGTGGTGCAGCAGTTACGTTTGCACGTTCCTCTTTGGGGGCCCGGGGTTCACGGGTTCAGATCCTGGCTGCAGACATGGCACCGCTTGTCAAGCCATGCTGTGGCAGGCGTCCCACATATAAAGTAGAGGAAGAAGGGCACGGATGTGAGCTCAGGGCCAGTCTTCCTCAGCAAAAAGAGGACGACTGGCAGCAGATGTTAGCTCAGGGCTAATCTTCCTCAAAAAAAAAAAGGTAAAACAGTATAAACAGTATATTCTTAGACATGACTATGAACATGTTAAAAGAACATTTCCAGTCACATAAAAATTACTTCTGATTTTCACAGAATGCTATTCCCCATCCCTGCCAACTATAATCTGTTATGGTGAAAGACCTAAGCCAAGCCAAGTTATATTTGTAAGTTTCAAGACCGTAACAATTTAAATAAAAAGGAAAACAAGCCAAGAAAAATACCCCCAGAAATATGATGAAAAACTAACATCTATATTCTATTAAGATATCAAATACATTTTAAAAAATTTTGTCATCAAAGGAATAGACAAGGACATCAAGGACAAAGAATAGAACAATTCTCACAAAAGATGCAATTAGTAAAATGTGTTGAACTACCTTTAACCTCTTTATAGCAAGGTACCATTTTACACCCAACAACTGAAAATATAATGCCCAATGAAGGTACAGTGAAATGGGTACTCTCACATATTATGCTAACAGTGTAAATAAGTATAAACCCTTTAGAAAGCAATTGGTAAATTACAGAAGAATCATAAACGTCATAACCTTTGATTCACTAATCCCTCTCTTAGGAATATAAACTAAAGAAATAACCTTTTAAAACGCCTTATAAGAATGAATGAAGCCATTGTCACAGAGAATAATAGAGTAAATTACGCTATAGCTAAATGGATTAAAAACAACTGAAAGAAACAGAAATCAGAACAGAAATTAACAGAGGATAGAGAGAGCAGGAACGGGGAATTACTGTTTAATGGATACACAGGTTCTCTTTGGGATGATGAAAAAGTTCTGCAAATAGACTGTGGCGATGGTTACACAATACTATGAATTTACTTAAAGACACTGAACTGTACACTTAAAAATGGTTAAAATGGTAAATTTTATGCTACGTATATTTTTACCACAATAAAAAAGATGGAAAAAATAACTACGTAAACTACATTTTTAAGTGAAAATACTGATTCTCAAATTTAATCAAAACTATTTCTAACTATGTGAACATTATACATGCACATGTCCAAGGAATTTTAAAGCACCACGGGAGCTGGAGCAAAACACCGCTGGAGGACAGCAGCTCTCTCTGGGGGCAATTTTGCCCCCAGGGTACATGTGACAATGTCTGGAGACTATTTGGGAGATCACAACAGCGGATGGGGTCATCACTGGCATATAGTGGGGAAGGGGCGAAGGATACTGCTAAACATCTTACGACGCACCCAAGAGTGCCCCCACGACAAACAATCATCTGGCCCAATACATCAACAGTGATCCTGCTGAGAAATCCTGCTTTAACAAGATTTTTGGAGAGTTCTCTTTTATTTAATGTGTCTATATTGTTTTTAACGACTGCAGGGTAAATAAAAATTCATTAAAGGCTCAGCAGTTGGGTCTCTTTTTCTTTCCCCTACAAATCTCCCCCACAATCCGTATTTTTTATTCTAGAGAAAGGTCGGGAACCAAAGGTCAAAAATGGGAAAAGCAGCAAATTGTTACACATGGGTTATTTTTCTGCAAACTGTTCTTAAACAAATTACAAGAAATAGAACAAATCTGGAATTGGCAGGCTTTTAACACAATTTCCATAGACCTATCCATATGTTGGCTTTGTATTATTTTCTATTATATTTTTTCTATGATTTTTCTTATTAAGATTATGATAGATTACAACCTTGTGAGATTTCAGTTGTACATTATCGTTAGTAATGATGTGAGTACACCACTTCACCCTGTGTGCCCTCCCCCCACCCCCCCTTTTCCCTGGTAACCACCGATCAGTTTTCCTTGTCTATATGTTAACTTCCACCTATAAGTGGGGTCATATAGAGTTCGTCTTTCTCTGTCTGGCTTATTTTGCTTACCATAATACCCTCAAGGTCCATCCATGTTGATGCGAATGGAACAATTTGGTCCTTTTTTATGGCTGAGTAGTATTCCATTGTGTATATATACCATATCTTCTTTATCCAGTCGTCAGTTTCTGGGCATTTAGGTTGGTTCCATGTCTTGGCTATTGTAAATAATGCTGCGATGAACATAGGGGTGCATGGGATTCTTAGGATTGCTGATCCAAAACCACAAAAAGTGACAAATGTTGGAGAGGTTGTGGAGAAAAGGGAACCCTCATACACTGTTGGTGAGAATGCAAACTAGTGCAGCCACTATGGAAAACAGTATGGAGATTTCTCAAAAAGTTAAAAATAGAAATACCCTATGACCCAGCTATGCCACTACTGGGTATCTATCCTAAGAACCTGAAATCAGCAATCCCAAGAATCCCATGCACCCCTATTTTCTATTATATTTTATGACTCCACATTCTCATTTGTTTCATCATAGCAATTTATTTTCAAATTTGAGACCTATTACTGTTTTACACCATCGTTTCTCCACGATAAAATAACTTTTAAAAATGTTGTTCTTCAAATGCATCTTTGTAAATGCCAGTAAGCGTAAAATAAATGAAATCAATCACCACATTTTTTAAAAGTCATAGTAATAAATTAATGCTAAAACTAGTAAGTGAAAGTTTATTAAGGAATAAGATATTTACACAGTCTCAGTATCTCCCCACAAATTATTTAGTGGTTAAAAATGGGGAATAATTAACTTTACATAGAAAAATCTGGTGGATACCACTTTAACCAAGCGATCGAAATTATCATCACTAGTCTTGGGATCAATTGACATCATGTGTCTCCTATCAAGATGCACTAAAAAGAACACAGTATCACTTCTGTTGTATTTCTACCAAAAATGCATAACCTTAATCTAATCATAAGGAGGCATCACACAGACCCAAACTGAGGGACCTTATAAAAACATAACTGGCCTGTGCTCCTCAAAAATATCAAAGTTAAGAAAGACAATGAGAGGCAGAAGAACTGTTCCAAATTAAAAGACATCAGGGCAAGTGGAAACTCTGAATATGGATTTTGCATTAGATAAGAGTATTATACATATTTAAAGTTTCTGATTTGTTATTTGCATAAAAGAATATTCTTGTCCTTCCAAAATACTGAAGAATTCAGGGGAAAGGGAGCATGATGTCTGCAACTCACTCTCAAATGGTTCAGAAAAAAAATGAATATAAGAAGAGAAAATGCAACTAATTAAGTAGTTGGGACAAAATGTTAACAATGGAACTCTAGATAAAGGGTAAACAGGAGTTCTTTGTACTAGTCTTGTAATGCTTACGTAAGTGTGAAATAATATCACAATAAAAGTCACCAGAAAATATGTAGCATTTTAACTCTTCTTCAAGTATTTTCCTTTTCTCAGAGCACAGAACTATTATAGGAGCAGTTTCAGTTAATCCGACTACCGGTCCAATCCAAGAAAGCAGATAAGTTTACAATATATCACTCTAACAACTTGCTTGAAAAAACACAACTTTGCACATTTGCCAACTTTACTCCTGCTTTAAATACCAAGAATCATCATCAGTGTTGATAATATACAAGAATTTTCACAAATATAGGATGAAAAAAGTCTACACACAAGGTGATGTGATTTGAGAGCAACTTCTGACATGTAGTTTTAGTTTTACATAAATCTCCATCCCTTCCTATTTTCCTACTTTATAGGCTAGAGTTATCTTCTTGAGTTTAATATTAACCATCTGCTTTTTATCATTTCACTATATTACTGTTCCTTTAAAAAACTTGATCATATTACTCTAAAGACTTTTAAAGTATTTGTTAGTTTCCTATAATGAAAAGGCAAAAACTGAAACAGCATAAAAAGCCTTTTGAAATCTGACCCTGTTACACACAAAATTGGGGTTCTCTTGCCTGATGCACATACAGAGCCAATCATTACAGCTTCAGCTTTTGATAAAAGAACACAGCGTTACTGCAAGATCGACCTGCAAAGAGACAGAACGCATAAGCTCTCAGATCTGTCTCCCCAATCCAGGGCTTAGGGTAAAATGTATGGGACAGAGGGCAGGGTGGTCTCAAGTATGGAGACAGAGGATTGGAGGTGAGGATAAGTGAGGTAACTGATGATCTGTGCAAGTGTAGTCAAGCTTCAGGGCTCTTCACAGGACACGTGTTCTCAAACGCTTGTGGGAGTATGATCTGAGGGTGGAGTTTTCAGCCCTTGACGTCAAAAGGACACTTTTAGAGCATTTGCGGAGGCCCAGTTGATGGGCTGGTGGTCCCAACCGGCCTGAACTGGACAAGGGGGAACTCTCAGTTCCTGAAACACAACTCTTAATTACTCTGTTGATAAGATGGGGTCAGGTGAACCAGTCCTAGTAGACCCATGGTTACAACTCCAACTACCTTCCTTTTTTTCAACTCTACCTCACCTGTCCTCTCCAATCACACTCAATGCCTCACTGTTCTCAAGGCAGACAAGGGCCCTTCTACCAAGCCTCTAGACACGCCCTTTTCACCACCTAGAATATCCACCCTCCTAACACCAACACCTTGCTTTATGACCCAACTCAAAATTGTCATCTCTCTCTTTGGAAAATACTTGCCATCCACTCTTCAAGGCAAATTTGTTGTTCTTCCACATTTCCTGGTTCATATCTTTGTAACTGTACTTAACCACATCACAGCGTACAGTAGTCTCCCTTTACCCGCATGGGATACATTCCAAGACCCCCAGTGGGTGCCTCAAACTGCAGATAGCACCAAACTCTAACTATACTATGTTTTCCTATACATACAGACCTACGATAAAGTTCAGTTTACAAGTTAGGCACGGTAAGAGGTTAACAACAATAATAAAGTAGAACAATTATAACAACATACTGTAATAAAAATTACCACAGATCTTAGCAACCTCAGCATATGTTTTTGTCCTTTCCTTATTAAGTTGAGAACTTTCACCTTTTCACTTAAAACACTTGATAGCTTCTCTTTGGCATATCCAAGTTGCCAGTATCACTAATCTTGCACTTTGGGGCCATTATTAAGTAAAATAAGGGTTACTTGTACACAAGCACTGTGATACCACAACAGGTGATGTGATAACCAAAATGGCAACTAAGTGACTAACGAGCACGTAGTGTATACTGTGTGGATATGCTGGACAAAGGGATGATTCACATCCTGGCAGGACAGAGCAGGACAGCATGAGATTTCATCACACTACTCATAATGGTGCATGACTCAAAACTTATGAATTCTTTATTTCTGGAATTTTGTTTAATATTTTCAGACCATGGTTGATCACATGAAACTGAAACCACAGAAAGCAACACTGTGAATAAGAGGAGACTACTGCATTTCAACTATTTATTTTTCTACTTAGCTCAGTATTATCTGTGAATCCTTATCATCTAAAACAATGGTTCTCAAACAGGAGGACTATGCCACCCTCATACATGACCCTACCACCCACAGGGACCATCTAACAATGTCTCTAAACATCTTCAGTTGTCACAACTGGGGGGAGGGGCACTACTGGTATCTACTGGGTAGAGGCCAGGAACACAATCCATACACAGGACACAATCCACAACAAAGAATTATCTGGACCAAAATGTCTATAATGCCAAGGTTAAGAAACCTTGATCCAAAACAATACTTGGCTCACGTTAAGCCTTTAAAGTGTTTATCAAAATAGAATAAAACATTTATCAAGGAACTTAGAAACATAAAAAGGAATACATAATATGGAACAGTACAGGCTCAAGATACACAATACAGTACAAAGAACAGTGTGGGCATTAACGCCCTAGCAGATACCAAGACTTCATAAAAAGTGATAGTTAAGAAAACGTGGCACTGGCATAGGGATTAAGACAAACACACCAGGAATGACATCATACACAAGAGTGGAGCAGGTAACTCCAAAACTCCATCCCTCCACTAAGGCAACAATTATGCTGGTAAAAATCATCAGAATCAACTTTTTTGAAACTCTACAAGCTAATCAAAAACTTACAATCGCCAGGAGAACACATAACAGAAAGAGGTGCTAAACTCTGGTATGAGAGCACTGTGGTGTTTTAACTTATGCACCTACCATACCCCACCCCCCATCTAGGTGGCAGCCATGAAGACAGTGGCCCACATACCTAGTGCAACCTGCACATGCAAAGAGGGAAATATCAACCTTATTATTAAAGAATTGTGGTTTTGACTTGTTTGGTCGTTATCTGACAGATTAGGGCAGGGGTTCTCCTTTTTTCACTCACCTCAGAACTTTCTCAGGAGAAGTTCCTGAGACAAGTGGGGTTTGTCTAAAGCATTTAAAGGCAAATATACCATTTACAGCCATGTGGGACAAGGGATAACAACTAGGCCAGGCACTAAACAGACATAAAAGAATGGGAAGAAAGAAGCTGAAGAAAAAGAACGTGAAGGAATAAGGGTTCCAAAAGGCTCCTGCACATACCAGGAAATTTGGAAGGCCACACATACGCCCAAGGCTGGAGACAAGCTCAGAAAAGACATGACAAGGCTACAAGCATTCACCTCTAGCTGACCTCTAGCCTCCACACAATCAAGAAGTAAGGGCTAGGGAAGAGTCTTAAATGAACTGGCTAAGCACTGCAAAGTGCCCCAACACTGAGTCAATCTGCAAAGACTGGGAGAGTTGTTTTGTTTTTTGTTTTTGCTTCTAGGCATTTAAGGAAAGTTCTGTTAAACCACTAACAGACCAGTAAGCTACCAGAACAAACTCTTCAGTGTCCACACAAGACAAAAAATAGTCTTTATAAAAATAAGTTAGAAAGTTCACCAAGCAAAAACGACAACCCACAACAAGCAGCAGCAACAAACTCTGGGGAGGGAGAAGGATGTTTACCAGTTACCACATTACAATATTCAAAATGTCCATTTTCAACAAAAAGTTACAAGCATACAAAGAAACAAGAAAGTATGGCCCATTCACAGGAAAAGAAATTAACAGAACTGTCCCTAAGGAAGCCCAGACATTGGAATTAGTAGGCAAGGGCTTTAAATCAACTGTCTGAAATACACTCAAAGAGCTAAAGGAAACCATGAACAAAGAACTAAAGGAAACAAGGATATCTTACCAAGGTAAGAAAATCCGGAAAAATAAATTACATAAAGAAACCAAATAAAATTTGAGAGCTGAAAAGTGCAATAACAGAAGTGAAAACTTCATGGGGCTGGCCCAGTGGCAAAGTGGTTAAGTTCTCACACTCCGCTTCAGTAGCCCAAGGTTCACAGGTTCAGATCTCAGGCACAGACCTACACATCACTCATCAAGCCATGCTGTGGCAGCATCCCACATACAAAATAGAGGAAGACTGGCACAGATGTTAGCTCCAATCTTCCTCACCAAAAAAAATTCACCATAGAGGTTCAACAGAAGACTTGAACAAGGAAAAGAAATAATCAGTAAACTTGAAGATAGCCCCATTGAAGTTACCCAGTATGAGGAACAGAAAGAAGAATAAAGAAAAATGAACAGACCATCAGAGACACCATCAAGTATACCAACACATGCATAATAAGAGCCACAGAAAGAATAGAGAAAAAGGAGCACAAAAAATGTTTTAAGAAACAACAGCCAGAAACTCCCTAAATTTCATGAAATACATGCATTTACACATCCAAGAAGCTCAATGAACTCCAAGTAGGATAAACAGAGATCCACACTGAGACAAAATATAAATAAACTGTCAAAAGCCAAAGAAAATTGCAAAATCAACAAGAGAAGTGACAACTACAAGGGATTCTCATTAAGATTAACAGTTGAACACCAAGGAGACTAGAGAACAGTGAAAACAGATAAAGTGCTGGGAAAAAAGTCCTAACAACCAAGAATTCTATATCCAGCAAACGTATCATTGAAAAGTGAAGAAGAAATGTGCCAAAAAACAAAACCTGTGGGAATTTGTTGCTAGTATACATGCCCTACAAGAAATGCTAAAGGCTGTCCATCAGGCTGAAATCAAAGGACACCACAGTGTAACACAGACCTATACTGTAAAATAAAGAACAATGGTAAAACTAACTACATAGGTAAATACCAAAACTAATATATATATATTTTTTTTGGCTTGTAACTATTCAAACTCTTTCCTTGAGTTGCTAATCAAAAACACCCCGAAAAGAGAAAAACCCAGGATCAGATGCCTCACTGGTAAATTCTACCTTACATTTAATGAAGAATTATCACCAATCCCTCTCAAACTCTTCAAAAAACTAGAAGTGGAGGGAATACTTCCTAACTCATTCTCTGAGGCTGGTAGTACCCTGACACCAGTCAGACATAAACAGCACAACAAAATAAAATTACAGACCAATGTTCCTTATGAATACTGATGCAAAAATCCTAACCAAAATACTAGCAAACAGAACTCAATAACACATTAAAAGAATAATACACCATGGCCAAGTGGGATTTATCCAAGGAATACAAAGCGTGACACAAAAATAAATCGATGTAATAGACCACATAAACAAAGGGCAGAAAAATCACATAACCATCTAAATTGAAAGAGGAAAAGCAGTTGACAAAATTCAACACATTTTCACGATAAAAACACTCAAAGAACTAGGAAGACAAAGGAATTTCCTCAACTTGATAAAGAGAATTTTGAAAAACCCAAAGGTAACATCATACTTAATAGTGAAAGACTAAAAGCCTTCCACATAAGATCAGGAACAAGACAAGTATGTATTTTTGCCACTTCTATTCAACAGCAATTGGAAAGGAAAAATAAATAAAAGGTATCCAAATAGGAAAGGAGGAAGTAATTCATAGAGGACATGATCTTATATACAGAAAATCCTAAAGAATCTACAGAAAAGCTACTAGAGCTAATAAATGAATTCAGCAACGTTTCAGGATATAAGATCAACACACAAAAGTCAAAGTTATAGTCCTATACACTAGCAATGAACAATCCAAAAAGGAAACTAAGAAAACACTTCCATTTACAATAACATTAAAAAGAATGAAATATGGGACATCAGCAACATGGCGGTGTGAGCTCACCCAGGACTCTCTCCCCTCCAAAGTACAACCAAAAAGAGCAACTGCTTCCCAACCAAAAAAACAATCCTAATAACAGAAATCATCAGAGACTGACAGCAGCCAAACGATGGAAGGCGGAGAGACTGCAGCCAGCCTCGGAGGAGCTGCAACAAGGTAGGATAGAACATCGCTACCTCCCCTAGAGACTGGGATCACTGCCGCAGGTGAGGGAAGAAGTGGGGGAGGGGCTGCACCTCAGGGGATTGTCCAGGACTCCCACTGCCCATGCAGTGAAACCCTCTAACAGGGGAAAGATTTCGCGTATGAGAGCCCCAGCAAGCCTGGGCCCCGGGAGACCAGAAAGTGAGAGCTGATCCAATCCAGGTCAGCGTAAATGAAAGTGCCCCTCCTCCCCCAACCCACGCTGGGCGCGGCCATCTTGGCTGAAGGCGCAGGGCTCAGAAAAGAAGCCTCTCGACCCCCATCTAGTGGCGACAGGCTGTAACTGCAGCCTAATAATAGCAGTGTGAAAAAACCGCTCCTCTACCATCAAGCAATTTATAAAAGCTCCAGTCCAAAAGGAAAACAATAAAAATACAGAAGTAGGTCCTGAGGGCTTGGAAGTGGGTAAACTAAGTGAAGAGGAGTTCAAAATAGCTATCCTCAAAATATTCAATGAGGTAAAGGGAAATATAGACAGACAAGTCAATGAGTTCTGGAGTTACTTCACAAAACAGATCGAAATTATAAAGAAGAACCAACTAGAAATACTAGAGATGAAAAATACAACAGGTCAGATAAAACAGAATACGGATTCCCTGATGCCCATGTAGACACCACAGAGGAGCATCAAAGAACACAACCGAGAGAGTGAAAAGACAACCCACAGAAAGGGAAAAAATACTCACAAATCATCTATCTAATAACGGATTAATATCCAGAACTTATAAATGACTCCTACAACTAAACAAAAAAAAAACCAAACACCCTAATTTAAAATTGGGCAAAAGACTTCAACAGACATTTCTTTAAAGAAGATACATAAACAGCCAATAAGCACGTGAAAAGATGCTATACATCAGTAATCATTAGTGAAATACAAATCAAAACCACAATGAGATAACACTTTACATCCATTAGGTTGGCTATTATCAGAAAAATAAAATAAAAAGCATTGTTGGCAAGAATGTGAAGAAAGTGGAATGCTTATACATTGCAGGGAATGTAAAATAGTACAGCTGCTGTAAAAAACAGATTTTGGTTCCTCAAGACATTACAGATAGAATTCCACTTCTAGGTGTACACCCAAAAGAAGTGAAAGCAGGGACGCGAACAGACATTTGTACACCACTGTTTACAACAGCACTACACACTATACTCAAAAGATAGAAACGAACCAAATGTCCATCAACAGATGGATGGATAAACATGGTATATACATACAATTAATGGAATATTATTCGGCCTTACAAAGGAATTAAGTTCTGATACAGGCTACAAAATGGATGAACTTTGAGGACATTATGCTAAGTTAAATAAGCCAAACACAAAAGGACAAATATTGCACGATTCCACTTATATAGAGGTATCTAGAAAAGTCAAATTCAGAGACAGAGAATAGAATGGTAGTTACCAGAGGTTTGGGGGGAGAGGGGATTGGGGAGCCATTGTTTAATGGGTACAGTGTTTCAGTTTGGGATAATGAAAAAGTTCTGGAGATGGATGGAGGTGACGGCTGCACACCAATGTGAATTATTTAACGCCACTGAATTGTACATTTAAAAATAGTTAAAATGGTACATTTTATGTTTTGTAAATTTTATTACAATTAAATAAACAAAGCCAAAGCCAAAGCCTTAAGGTTTTCTTGCAGGTCCTACAAGATGGGAGCCCCTGTTTCCTCTATGGCCTTCTCTCCTACTAAGACAGCACCTTATGAAATTGCAACATCCCACCTTACAACATCTACTCTGATCAATAATAATATTGAACTCTTAAAATGTACATGACATTATCTTATTTAATATTCACTTCCAATTACTTCTTTACCTTTTTTTTTTTTTAAGATTTTATTTTTTCCTTTTTCTCCCCAAAGCCCCCCGGTACATAGTTGTGTATTCTTCGTTGTGGGTTCCTCTAGTTGTGGCATGTGGGACGCTGCCTCAGCGTGGTCTGACGAGCAGTGCCATGTCCGCGCCCAGGATTCGAACCGACGAAACACTGGGCCGCCTGCAGCGGAGCGCGCGAACGTAACCGCTCGGCCACGGGGCCAGCCCCACTTCTTTACTTTTAATACCCATTTTCAGTAGAAGTAATCATCAAGATTCAGAGATTGAATGAGTTTCCAAGGCAAGCATGGAACTGAATTAAGATTTTAACCCATGTCTTTATTACCATTAAGCTATACTTCCCCTTATGCTATGAGAGAAAAGCTGGGTTCCCCATAATACACAGACATTCGCAAATATGTAAAAGAATCTCCAAAACTTTTATTTTAATAAACAGTACATAGTAAATTTTATTCAAAATTAGTACAAATTATTTCTCACTACTCGTCTCCAGTCCCTAATCACATTTTACAGCGTTTATAATCTCATACTAAAAGTATCTTGGTTGAAATTGTTTTTTTATACTGAGTATTGCTTGGTCTTTTTAAACAGGTTCTAAATAAACTTGCTTAAATAAAAAAATAAAATAGACCACAATGAGATATCACTTCACACCCACTAGAATGGCCATATTTTTTTTTATAACACCAGAAAAGCGTTGGCAAGGAGCTGCAGAAACTGAAACTTTCAAGGACAGCTGATGGGAATGTTAAGATGTGCCACTGTAGAAAACAGTTCGGCATTTCCTCAATAAGTTAAACACAGAATTACCATAAATTATGATTACGACTCAGCAATTCCACTCTTGGGTTTATATCCAAGAGATATGAACACATATGTCCAAACAAGAAAATGTACATAAATGTTCATAGTAGCACTATTCACAATAGCCAAAAGGGAGAAACAAACCAAATGCCCATCAACTGGTGAATGGATACACAAATGTAGGATATCCATACAATGGAGTATCAATTAGTCATAAAAACGAATGAAGTACTTGGGGTTGGCCCTGTGGCTGAGTGGTTAAGTTCACACGCTCTGCTGCAGCGGCCCCAGGTTTCGCCGGTTCATAATCCTTGGTGCAGGGACACAGCACCGCTCATCAAACCACGCTGAGGCGATGTCCCACATGCCACAACTGGAAGGACCCACAACTAAAATATACAACTATATACTGGGGGGGATTGGAGGGAAAAAGCAGGGCAAAGAAAGAAGATTGGCAACAGTTGTTAGCTCAGGTGCCAATCTTCAAAAAAATTTTTTTCAATAAAAATTTTTAAAAAAAGGAATGAAGTACTGATACATGCTACAATATGGATAAGTCTTCAAAACAGTATACTAAGTGAAAGAAGCCAGACACAAAAGACCACATATTATATGATTCCATTTATACGAAATTTCCACAACAGGCAAATCCACTGAGTTAGAAAGTACATTAGTGCTTGCAAGGGGATGGGGAAAGGAGCATTAGGAGATACAGGGTTTCTTTTTAGGGTAAAGGGAATGTCCCGAGATTAGTGATGATGGTTGCACAACATTGTGAATATACTTAATGCCAATGAATTGTACACTTTAAAGTGGTTAAAATACTAAAATTTATACCATGTGTATTTTACCATAATTTTAAAAAAACAGAAAAGGAATATACAAATAACAAGGTTAGTAACCCCAATCTTTGTCCATTAATGTTCTCCCTTCCAGCCTAAGAGTCATCTTTAAAATCTGTTATGAAAGTTCACAGGTGTGCATGTATACGCTATCTCCATATTCGTTGCCAGGAAAATATATTTATATCATTTATGAAATATCTTTTCTTATTTATTTTTAATCTAAAAGCACTTAAGGGCAAAACCTAGGGATTCCTGGTTTTATAAGGCTCAGTACTATAGAACCTCCTTGGGCAAACAAACATTATTCAGAATTTGTCTGAAAATGTCAAGCTTTCCAAAACACTTAAGAAACAACAAAGGACTGAACAAATTCTAGTCTATTGTTTTAAATACAAGATACAAATGTTCTGATGGAGGTAAGGAATACCTTCTTTTTTTTTGAGGAAGATTAGCCCTGAGCTAACATCCGCTACGAATCCTCCTCTTTTTGCTGAGGAAGACCGGCCCTGAGCTAACATCCCTGCCCATCTTCCTCTATTTTATACGTCGGACGCCTACCACAGCATGGCTTGCCAAGCGGTGCCATGTCCACACCTGGGATCCGAACCGGCAAACCCTGGGCCGCTGAAGCAGAACGTGCGAACTCAACCACTGCCCCACCGGGCCAGCCCCAGAAATAACATATTTTAGTAACAGAGCGGCAATATTTGAATAAGATCTGCATTTTACCTTATTATGTTTAAATAGTGGTCTCTATATAATACTCAAAACAATAAAACTTACATTGCAATAAAGGTCACATGTTCATGTGGGCCAAATTACTGGGAACTTAAGAAATGTTTCATTTTATTTGGTGCACTGATTTTTGCTTTACTCAATACATTAACTTCATCGATACACCACTCCAAACCCCCACCCAAAGGCAGACTCTTCAAATGGAGACAGGAGGCAAAGAATGTGACAAAAGCAAGAAAGCAAAGCAAAAAGTTTTATTCTTGTTGTGAGGAATTATAAGAAAAGGGTATTTAGGAGAGAACAGGGGTTCTCTTTCTCTGCAGGGAAAAAAACCCCACACAATTTTAATGAGTTTAGACTTTAGAGGCAGAAAACGGCACCTGTTTCCACAATTCATCCATCAAGTAAGACAGGTAACCCTAGCTCCCATCAAAAATAATTGGACAAACATTTAGAATTCAGATGTCAGAGACAAATCACGGAAAACAGTAATAAGCAGTTGGTAGTATGAAGGAATACAAGTTATCTAAATATTTTAATACTACATTTGAAATTGGGAAGGAAGGAGGAAGAAGGTGTACCCAAAAGTCATCTTTACCTGCCTTGAAACTCCATCTTTTACCCAAATTCATTCTACCCCTCATCTGAGTACTAAACTACTCTATCATTATACCACATATTACCTGTAGCACTCAGTTGGTGCTCAGCATATGCTCCTATTTTTTTCTGGGGGGGGATAGGAGTTACAAGTATATGCCTATGTCCTCCTAAAAATACTCCTTGCCTAAAGGACTGTACTATCTTCTCAGTATTTCCAGTAATTGGCATAATCGAGTATAGACTCAAACATCTGTCACCTCCATGCTCAAAATATTCAAAGGCTTCCCATGTCTATAAATAAGGATAAAGTACAAATTCCTAAGCATAGCATTCAAAGCTCTCTGCAAGAAATTCACACGACTTTCCAATCTTATCTTACCACAACTCTTAGCTCAAAGAAGGTTCTCTTTCCCTTCTTCTCCCACTGAATTTTCTTTTACTTCTCTTATAATAAGCAATACATTCTGCTTGTAGTTCCTTGTTTAAAACTCCGAGTACTCTCTACTAGAGTGTAAGCTCCTCAAAGAAGGAAACTGGTCTGGGTTCAGCTCTTTTTCCCCACGTGGGAAATAACCAATTGCCTTGTACAGAGGAATAATAAATGTTTATTAAAATGAAGATAATGCCTGGCGAGGGAGTCCTTAACAGAGTGGTGATTTGTTGAGCTATTTTTTTAAAACCCTGAAGTCTTTCAGTGCCCTCAAATATTTTCCCTTCTGTCTCTAAAGTGAGGTATTCAGTAAGCTGTGTTGGATGCACTATAGTCAGCCTTTGAACGAAATGTATTATTTCACATACTTAATGAGTAACAGGTTCAGTCACTTTAATGTGAGACATTCACTCTTAGTTCTCTATTTTTAGTAGATACTCAGAATACACAACGAGAGTTCATAAACAGGGTGTTTTGGTTTTGAATTTGGGGGGTATCTGAGGAAGGAGGAAAGGGGAATGACAAGAGAAATGAGAGGTGGAGAAATTCTCTCCGACTCTATAGAAATTAACCAAGCCTACCTTCAAATCTCTACATTAATGGCAGAGAATGAGCTGATTAACAATCAGTATTAAAAGCAAAATCACTTTAAAATACAGTAAAAGCAAAGATATCATATGCCTCCTGATAAAATGTGCTGAGAGAAAGACACATCACCTCATAGTATTCCTAGCAAAATACAGAATCACAAAGAAACATCAGACAAACCCCAATTAATGGACCTGTGTTCTTCAAAAGACTGAAGGGAGAAAACAGCAAGGTGAACTGCTCCAGATTAAAGAAGATTAAAGAGACATGACAATGAAATGCAATGCATGTCCCAGAATTGAATCCCGGGCCAGAAAAAAAAGAAATCTTTGTCTCTCAGTATAAAAGACATTATGGAGCAAGTGGTAAAATATGAATAAGGTCTATAGATTAGAAATAGTATCGTTATCAGTGTTCACTTCTAATTTGCTAACTATACTGAGGTTACATAAGAAAATACTTCTATTTGGGGGGAATACATGTCAAAGTATTCAGTGTAAAGAAGGATCATGTCTGAAATTTACTCCCAAATGACTCAGAAAAATAATAATAGGGAATGATAAAGCAAATGTGGTAAAATATTACCATGTGCTAAATCTGGGTGAAGGGCATATGAGAATCTTTGTATTATTTTCTAATTTGTAAAATTTTCTAAGTCTGAAATTATATTGTTTACCTTTTTATTTTGAACTATAGTAAAAAAGGAGATAATTATCTCCTTGAAGGTAGATCAGATTCATTTCCCGGGGTTATAGTTATAAAAAATTCAAAAACTTATTCAATAAAACATTACATAAGGTCAATGAGACAGTGACTAGAAAATTGTTTTAAGCAAACGGATAGATATTAAAAAAATATTATTTATAAAAACAAAATGTCTGGGGCTGGCCCCATGGCCGAGTGGTTAAGTTCACGCACTCCGCTTTGGCGGCCGAGGGTTTCGCTGGTTCAGATCCTGAGTGCCGACATGGCACGGCTCATTAGTCCATGTTGAGGCAGCATCCCACATGCCGCAACTAGAAGGACACACAACTAAAGCATACAACTACGTACTGGGGGGATCTGGGGAGAAAAAGCAGGAAAAAAAACAAACAATGTCTTTTGTGGGGAGGACTGAGTTACTAGCCAAAATGTATATTAATACAGGTTTTTTAAAGCATAATGAAAGCTCCATGGGGGTGGGGTCTTAATTTGTCTTGTTCACCTAAGCAATTCTTAGAACAGTTATTGTCACATGGTAATAGTAATCAGTAATAACTAATATTTGAGTAATTATTATGTCCCAGACACTAATCTAAGTGTTTTGTGTCCACTAATTCATTTAATCCTCACACAGTCCAAGAAATATCTGGTAAATGAATTAGTACTTTCGAAGGATGACAATTACAGTCAGTTCTGCAATCACACAACATGAGTTCCTAAAAATCACCAGGTTATGCAATATTATGCAACGAACACCATAAGACTCACAGGAAAAATGGACTTAGAAGCAGTAAGACTCAAAAAGTTTCATCAGTGACACATTTTTTAAAAAGATAGAAACCTAAAAAACACAGTAGCACAAGTGTACACGTTAAGTGATTAAGAAATACACAAATACAGTAATATGGCACTTACCTTGAAAAAGACATGACATGTGCCTGTGGAAATGGGCCTCAGAAGGGTTGCAGCTTATGAATTATTATAAAGTGATGGAAGGACGGTTATCTGAAATTGGATGGACAACTGTAACAACAGATGTGATGGATGTGGCTCATAACACAAGGGGTAAACTGAGGGAGCTGATGTATGTTTGAGGTGTGTGCACATATATCCATGTATTTTAATATAGCTCAGTTCAGCTGGATGCAGTTTTCTGCATTCACCTAGGGCAGAATCTTTCTATAAAAGGCCAGATAGTAAACATTTTAGGCTTTGTGGGCCATTAGGTCTCTATTGCAACTATTCAACTTTGAGACTGTGGTACAAAAGTAGCCACAGACAATGTAAACAAATGGTCTTGGGTGTATTCCAATTTCACAAAAATAGGCCACTGGTTAGTGGCCATAGTTTGCTGACCCTTGACCTTGCAGACCAAATCCTGTTTATTTGCAAATGCAAATTTTGTCTTAGGCTCAAATTGTTCCGATAGATTAATTTTGTTCAACCAAATCAACATTTTCAAAACAAGCATTACAGCAGAACTAAGTTTGGAATGCTAGCAAATAAACCAAAAAAAAAACAATGTAATTCAAAAGGCAAAATAAATCTAGTATTACTGGAAAATAAATTATTTTTGATTTTTCATTTTATAAATCAAATGTCACCCAAAAGTCAACTGACCACATCAAATGACCAAAGCAAAGACAACTAAGGACAGATTTTGAACAATCATAGTCATTCAAAATCTGTGTTAAATTCTACACAATCCTTAAGAAAAGTGAGAAATACTTTTGACAGTTCTTCTGAACTGAAATTATCAGGATCATTCACAAGGGCACGTGGCTTTTACAAGATGAAGCCACAAAAGTTAGCATACCAAAACTGCACTATAAGATGAAAAATTTCTGAGGATCTAAGGTACAGCGTGGAGACTATAGTTAATGATACTGTATTACGTACTTGAAAGTTGCTAGAGAGTAGATCTTAAATGCTCTCACCACAACAACATAATTAACAAAAACGTTAATTATGTGAGGTGAAGGATGTATCAACTAACATTATTGTGCTAATCATTTCAAAATATATACATCCATCAAATCATCACACTACACACCTTAAACTTACACAATGACATACGTCAATTACATATCAATAGAGCTGGGAAAAACATACTAATTGCACAATCATTATACACTATTCGTCCAGGAGTTGAGCTTTTAAGTTGACCTTCTTCCAAACAGAAAACACTAATTTATACATTCCTTGCTCAAACTGCTATACCTCACATCCGGAATCCTGCCCCAGTCTTCTTTGTCAAAACTGTGCCCCTTCTCCAAGATTCAAATGCTATCTTTCCATAAAGCCTTTCCCGGACCTCATCACAAATCTCTTCCTACTCTGAACTCCCACAGAAACTTAGTTTTGACCTAATGCAGCATTCATCATTTTATATCCTGGTTTAAAACTATTTGTGTACATATCTTATCTGCTCTGCTATGTGGAAAATAAGACTAATCTTTAACCATACTAATCCCTCTGCCTGGACTGCCCTTTTTCACAGCCAATCCTCAACTCATCCTAACTCATCTTCGACACCCAATACAGATACCATCTCCTCTGAAAAACTTTCCTAGACATCCCCCAAATTAGGCTTTCCTTCATTTCTGATGCCTAACACAGCCAATATACCTCCATTTTAGCACTGCTTTGTAACTGCTTATTTAATTACTATCTCCCTAACTAGATTAAGAATGCCTTAAGGGGGGCTGGCCTCATGGCCTAGTGGTGAAGTTCAGCACACTCCGCTTTGGCAGCCCAGGTTCAGTTCCCAGGCACAAACCTACACCACTCATCAGGAGCCATGCTGTGGTGGTGACCCACAGACAAAATAGAGGGAGACTGGCAAGATGGTAGCTCAGGGAGAATCTACCTCCAAAAAAAGAAAAAAGAACGCCTTAAGGAGGCAGGAATTTTATCTTATTACCCTTTGGATACCCTAGCACCGTGCCTGGTCCCTAGCTGATACTCAAGTATTTGATCGACTAATAAAGCATTCCCCCAAAATAAAAAGTATAGGAGATACACACACACACACACACACACATGAACAACACAGCCATACCAATAATTCTTAAACAAATATTGCATGGAACAGTTAACAAAAAAGCCAGACTACAGATACCAAGAATTGCTACTTCAAACCAAAACTGAGAGTCTCAGAGTCAGGAGGTGAAAATAGTGGCTACAGTAAAAAAGTCGCAGAAACTTTTCCCAGGACAGAAAGTATTAATGGCTAGAATTAATATAGGTCTTTTCAAAAGCATCATCTCCAATCATTAAAGGGCAGAAATATAATACACTGAATATAGTAATCTTTCAAAACAGAAGATATCCTAAGGCACATTAACAAACTTCCCATCAAAAAGTTTTTCCTTTCCAATAAACGTTTGCAAAAGTATGTGTACATGATACTATGACATCATATTAGCAACAAAACACCTGTATCCCAACCAACGTAAGCTTTAAGGCAAAAAAGATATGCATACATTGAATAAAGAAACTTAACCTCATCACCACCCTTCTCTCTACCCCCACAAAAGGCAAGTAAAATCAAAAAAGGATCAACACACATAAGCAGGAGTTTTTAAATAACGATAGAACATCTAGTACAACTTCATTTTGTAAATGACAAAGTAGAGCTCTAGAAAGGATAAATGATTTGTCCAAGGCCACACAATCAGTTAAGCAACAGGGCTATAACCAGAAAACCAGGTTTAGCTCCAAGTTCAGTGTTCATTCCTCTACACCAGCAGTTGTCAAACTTTTAGTCTCGGGATCTCTTTATGCTCTTAAAACACTTAAAAATTAACAAAGACCCCAAAGAGCTTTAGTTTATTGTCTTCTAAGAACTGCTGTTACAACCATGTTACCTCCCCCTGAACAACTTTACACTTTAGCAGTATCTATTAAACTCACTCCCAGTTCACAGATGGAGAAATGGAGGTTAACCATCCTGTATGTCAGCTATCAAGCCAATCATAAGACAAGCATTAAGAAACAGGTACAGGGGCTGGCCCCATGGCCAAGTGGTAAAGTTTGCGTGCTCTGCTTCGGTGGCCCGGGGTCTTACCAGTTCGAATCCTGGGCGCAGACCCAGCACCTCTCATCAGGCCAGGCTGAGGCGGCATCCCATGTACCGCAACAAGAAGGACCCACAACTAAAATATATACCACTATGTACTGGGGGGCTTTGGGGAGAAGGAAGAAAAATAAAATCTCAAAAAAAAAAAAAACCCAGGTACAGAGAGATCCTACTTGGACACTCCTTTTACTGCCCTGCTAGATTCAACATTCCTAAAGAAAGATCCATACACCATTTTCCAGTGACTTAAACCATTTGAACAGCTTCTGCCACGTCCAAGAAAACATTCAAGGTCTAGAGGAAAGGACCTCATGTAAACCCAACAATTGCCTGTATCCTGTCACCCAATCCATAAACTTATTCAGACTCCAAGAGTGAAATAGGCACATAAATTCACACAATTTCTTACAGAAAAAAATTATTTCACACACCTATATCTATACAGAAATTCCTTTAAGTACCACATTTATCTCATCTCTAGAAATACAACATATAACTGAAAACTCATGGCCAACTACACCAGAGGGTGCCAATAATGAGAACTGCCCTGATCAAAATTAAAGCCCCAAGCAATAACATAACCAAACAGCTGGTATTTAAATGCTTTCAAAACCCTTTATAAAATTTGCATCTACTCTCCCACCACAGGCCTGGCTTAATGCTTTCCACATAGTGAGAATGCAAACACTTCACAGGTTACATTTTTCAAAAATTAGGTTAGTATGGGGGCCGGACCCGTGGCCAAGTGGTTAAGTTCGAGCGCTCTGCTTTGGCGGCCCAGGGTTTCCCTGGTTCGGCTCTTGGGCGCGGCCCTAGCACTGCTCATCAGGCCATGTTGAGGCAGTGTCCCACAGAGCAGAGCCAGAAGGACCTACAACTAGAATATAGAACTATGTACTGGGGGGCTTCAGGGAGAAGAAGAAAAAAGAAGAAGATGGGCAACAGACGTTAGCTCAGGTGCCAATCTTCAAAAAAAAAAAAAAAATTAGCGTAGTGTGTAACTGATTGTGAACTACCAGCCTAACAGACACTTCTTAAGACATTCTGCCTTTTTAAATTTAAGACCAATAACTAGTTATACTGCTGTCAGCTTTTCAACTAATCAGCTGCCATAAGGATTAAAATGACAAGTCACATCAAATCTCAAAGAGGTTTACATGAAAATAAATTACAGCTAAGTTTACCTGTCAATCAGAGGCTGGTCTTTCATAATGCCAAACATTTGAAAAAACAAGCCAATCCTATTTAAAATAAAACAAATTTTAAAAACTCTCTAAAAACAATAACAAAACCTTTAAAGGTTTTTTTTCCCCCACTGATTTTTCAATGTATGATTTAGCCAGGTCATCCGTTTCTTTTCCTGCCTCTTGCCTTTGGGCTATTTTTTCACCACAAAACCCTAGAAAACTTTCTTTGTTTATAAACACAAGTAAAAATTAGAACTAATCTACTAATCTTTGCTCTTAGTGTTCGACAGAAGATCTGATAAAGAAAACACCTGGAACTATTTGTGTAAAATAAAGTTAATGATAATGTATTATATAGTTCGTATTATTTCATATTATAAGAGAATCAAGAGTGATTCAGTATTGTGGGTTCAACTCACTCAAGCATTACTGTTACATTATCCTTTAACTACGATTATGACTTGAGATGAATGACACTTCAGCCTGAGAAAGTTCTTCTCAACACCCACTTTGAGCTCCTTCATAGTAAATAATCAGGAAGGAAAAACTTTTTAAAATTAATTCTCTACATTTATATTTGTGGTTCTTTACAGACGGTTTTTCACATAGCTTAAGACTCTCCTGGAATTAAATGTTTCAGTTATCTCACTATCTCATCTGGACACACAAGTCAAAATATTATAAACAGCTACAAACTCAAAGACCTACACCAAATGACCACAACAGTAGCTACCATGAACTTCTTCCATTATAATACTGGGGCCAAATTAAAATGGTCAGAATCGCGTTACATCTGGCAGCTCAAGGAGGCATTAACGTCTTGTGGTTAAGAACATAAGCTTCAGAGTCAAGAGTGGGTTCAATTCCAGCTCCACCAATTACAAACTACATAACTTTGGTCAAGTTCTTTGATTCTCTGTCTCAGTTTCCTCCTCATCTGTAAAATGAGGAACACCACGTACCTTCTCCATAGGGTTGTTTCGAGAAGTAATCAAGATTATACAGGTAAAGGTTAACAATAAGCACTCGATTTTAGTTATGATTATTACTCTTAGCAACAAGATCTACAGAAATTCAAGACCCATAAGAAAAAGTGACCCTGGCATAACATGAATAATTCTATCCTGAAAGTCTAGACATAAATAATTTGTTCACCCTAAAGAACGAGAGAAAATCCAAGTTCAACCTATGGTCTTAAATGCAGACTTTGTGAGACTTAGTGAAATCTAAAGGTCATATTTAACTGTAAGGTACACCCTTCATGTATATGAACATGAATGCCTGATAATAAACAACCAACAAGTTGTACTGGGTACCTCATGTGCCCAATAACCCGTAAATAAAGGTTTATTGTACTTGGGCCAATTAACACAAGTTCAGAAACCAAAGCGACAATCTTTACACAATTACGGATCCATAATCTAAGAACCAAAGCGTATTTTTTTTTCTTGAGGGGAAAAAAAAATCTATCTACTGCTTGTTAATGCAGAAAAATAGGCATAAGAGGTATCAGAGGCTCATTCCCAAACTCTACACGCTAGCTAAAGTGCTCTAGAAACGTATACCATCCTAACAGTTACTCAAAGGCACCTTTTTGCCAGCTACGAATGGAATTCTGATCCCTGCTCCCTGTAATTTTCTTTACTTTGCCACTAGGCGCCAAGGATACATCTCACAGTAGAAAAATTACTTAATTCACTAGGGATGAAAAGTCAAACGTCAAACTGCCTGAAAAGCAAGCCAGCCAGCTGTGTAAAAGTGGTATACATCTGATATGAACAACCCATATTTTTAGACACTATCAGGACGCAAATCAGAAGCACAAGAGAGGGGCCGGCCCAGGGCCGAGGGGTTAAGTTCCTGCGCTCCGCTTCGGCGGTTCTGGGTTTCGCCGGTTCATAATCCTGGGTGCGGGAACACGGCACCGCTCATCAAGCCACGCTGAGGCGGCGTCCCACACGCCACACCTAGAAGGACCCACAACTGAAAATACACAACTGTGTACTGGGGGGCTTTGGGAGAAAAAGGAAAAATACAATCTTTAAAAGAAAAAAAAAGCACAAGAGAAAAACAGCCTCCAAACGCACTTGATTGCTAAGAGGTGGCCTGCCAGGCACAGCTTCCCTTGCAATAAATCTTACTTCCCATCAACCCACGTTAACCAGCTTCCCATCCCTCGTGGAAGAAATAAATAGGCTCTAATTACTTTTGCTCGAAATTTGCCCAGAAAGTGGAGAAACGTTTGAGGTCTGCCTTCCCACCCACTAAAGCCAGACTTCACAAAAAGCAACGCACACGAGTCCTCCAGGAGGAAAACCCTGCGTTAGTATCCCCCGCCTCGAGGTAGACCCAAGGATATCAGCGCACAGAAAGAACGGAAATGCCAGGCAAGCCCTCCCACTCACCCCCAAAAAACGGACTGACCCCAGGGGCTGCCGAAAAAAACATTCCGCAAGGCCGGGGTACTTCCCGTCTCCAGCAGCCGAAACGCCACTGAGCTGTCCCAGGATCTCGCATCCTCCCGCCCGCTAGCCCGCCCCTCCCCCGCTTCCCACCCCCCACCCCCACCGCTGCCCCACGCAGTTTCCAGGCCCCAAGATTAGGAGGAATGACCGGGATACCAACACCCGCCTCCGGCTTGGGAGTCTCAATCCCACCAGCTCCGGAGAAGCAACAGAGGAGGGCGGCTGAGCCGCGGCGGCCCAGGAGGCTGGAGGGAGCGCCCCCCACGCCACCCCCACCCCGGCCTGAGTCGAGCGCCGAAGCCTTCTCCCCAAAGGGAAAAGGATGCCTCTCGCCGCCAAGCAACGCGCCAGCCTCAGCCCTCACGCCAGCGCTTCCCGACGCAGAGGGCGCGGAGGCCCAGCCGCCGGGACCCGGGAGACAGGCTTGTTTTACCTCAGGGGTTCAGCAGTCACGGTTTCGCTTCAATGCCTACTTGGCTTCAGCGAGCGGAGGGCACCACTCTGCGCTCCCGGCGCCCGGTTACCACAGAAATGCACCGGCCTCGTCGTCGTCGTCACCGCAGCTGCTGCTGGATCCTCCCCACAGCTCGAAGGCCGCTGCCGCCGCCACCGCCGCAGGAGCCGCGGAAACAAAGCGCCGCCGTCGCCGCCGCCGTTCTGTGGGGCCGAGGCTCAGGCAGGAGAGGTGGCGCGGCCTCCCTCTGCCGCGTCCCGTCGTCCACCGGCTCCCTCCGCCGCGGCGCAGGCGCTTATTGGCCGCGAAGACACACCTTCGTTGGGGGCCTGTTGCTAAGGCGGTCTACGTCGTTTGATCCCGTCTACCTTGTCGTGGGGGGTCCAGGTCAGTCCCATTGACCTGAAAGTGCTAGTGTCGTATTTTGACTTTATTCGGAAAGTGCTTTTTGACCCGTCTTCTTTTCTTGCACTTATTGACAAAACAATATTTTACTATAGAATAACACTATATATGAATACTATAATATTAGTATATCACTATACTAAGCCTTTATCTGGGTTATCTCATGTAATCCTTATGCCCTTTGAGGCAGATAAACACTTGTTAGCTACATTTTCCAGATGAGGAAACCAAGACACAAAGTCCCACGGTCATGGAACTGAAATTCAGATCAGACACTGCCCTCTTAATCACTACTCTATATGGCCATATTGTATATTTTTTCTTATATTCCAGGTTATCGAGTTCTTTGCTTTCCTAGATGTTTTATATATAATAGTCAGCATGCCACAATGCTTAAAAACATAAACCCGCGGCCGAGTGGTTAAGTTCCCGCGCTCCACTGCAGGTGGCCCAGTGTTTCGTCGGTTGGAGTCCTGAGCGCGGACATGGCATGCTCATCAAACCACGCTGAGGCGGTGTCCCACATGCCACAACTGGAAGGACCCACAACGAAGAATATAATACAAATATGTACCAGGGTCTTTGGGGAGAAAAAGGAAAAAGAAAATCTTTAAAAAAAAAAAAATAAACATAGTCACAGACATACCTCGTGTTATTGCGCTTCACTTTATTGCTCTTCTCACACATTGCACTTTTTACAAATTGAAGGTCTGTGGCCTTGAGCAAGTCTGTTGGTGCCATTTTTCCAAGAGCATTTGCTTACTTCATGTCTGTGCACCACATTTTGGAAATTCTCGCAAAATTTCAAATGTTTTCATTATTACTATATTTGTTATCATGATCTGTGATCAGTGGTCTTTGAGATTACTACTATAATTGTTTTAGGGCACCACAAACCTCACCTACATAAGACAGCAAACTGAATAGATGTGTGTTCGGACAGCAATTTCCCTTCTCTCTCCCACTCCTCTGGCCTCCCTATTCGCTGAGACACAATATTAACATTAGGCCAATTAATAACCCTACAATGGCCTATGGGTGTTCCAAGTGAAAGGAAGAGTCGCATGTCTCTCACTTTAAATCAAAACCTAGAAATGATTAAGCTTAGTGAGGAAGACATATCAAAAGCCAAGACAGGCTGAAAGCTAGGCCTCTTATGCCAAACAATTAGCCAAGCTGTGAATGCAAACGAAAAGTTCTTGAAGGAAATTAAAAGTGCTACTTCAGCGAACACGCAAATAAAAAAGCGAAAGAGCCTTATTGCTGATATGGAGAAAGTTTTAGTAGTCTGGATAGAAGATCAAACCAGCCACAACATCCCCTATACCCAAAGCCTAATGCGGAGCAAGGTCCTAACTCTTCAATCCTCCAAAGGCTGAGAGAAGTGAGCAAGCTGCAGAAGAAAAGTTTGAAGCTAGCAGAGGTTGGTCCATGACTTGCAAGGAAAGAAACCATCTCCATAACAAGAAAGTGCAAGGTGAAGCAGCAAGTGCTGACATAGAAGCTGCAGCAAGTTCTCCAGAAGATCTAACCAGGATAAAGATGACGGTGGCCACACTAAACAACAGATATTCAATGTAGACAAAACAGCCTTATATTAGAAGAAGATGCCATCTAGGACTTTCATAACTGGCGAGGAAAAGTCAATGCCTTGCTTCAAAGCTTCAAAGGACAGGCTGACTCTCTCATTAGGGGCTAATGTACCTGGTAACTTCAAGTTAAAGCCAATGCTCATGTACCATTCTGAAAATCCTAGGACCCTTAAGAATTATGCTAAAGGTACTCTGTCTAAGCTCTATAAATCAAACAACAAAGCCTGGATGACAGCACATCTATTTACAACATGGTTGAGTCAATATTTCAAGCCCACCATTGAGACCTACTTCTCAGAACAAAAGATTCCTTTCAAAATATTACTGCTTATTGACAATGCACCTGGTCACCCAAGAGCTCTGATGGAGACTGCAACGAGATTAATATTGTGTTCGTGCCTCCTCACACAACATCCATTCTGCAGCCCATGGACCAAGGAGTAACTTCAACTTTCAAGTCTTATTATTGAAGAAATACATTTTGTAATGCTATAGCTGCCACAGTTAGTGACTCCACTGATGGACCAGGGTAAAGTAAATTGCAAACCTTCTGGAAAGGATTCACCATTCCAGATGCCACTAAGAATATTTGTGATTCATGGGAACAGGTCAAAATAGCAACATTAACAGGAGTTTAGAAGAAGTTGATTCCAAACCTCATGGGTGACTTTGAGGGGTTCAAGACTTCAGCGGAGGAAGTTAACGGCAGATGTGGTGGAAACAGCAAGAGAACTAGAATTGGAAGTGGAACGTGAGGATGTGACTATATTGCTCCAATCACATGATTAAACTTTCACAGATGAGGAGTTGCTTCTTGTGGATGAGCAAAGAAGGTGGTTTTTTGAGATGGAATCTACTCCTGGAGAAGATGCTGTGAAGATTATTGAAATGACAACAAAGAATTTAGGATATTACATAAACTTAGTCAATAAAGCAGTAGCAGGGTTTGAGAGGATTGATTCCAATTTTGAAAGAAGTTCTGTGGGTAAAATGCTATCAAACAGCATCACATGCTGCAGAGAAATCATTCATGAAAGAAAGAATCAATCAATGTGGCAAACTTCACTGTTGTCTTATTTTAAGAAGTTGCCACAGCCACCCCAACCTTCAGCAATAACCACCCTGATCAGTCAGCAGCCATCAGCATTGAGGCAAGACCCTCCACCAGCAAAAAGATTATGACTTACAGAAGGCTCAGATGATGGTTAGCATTTTTTAGCGATAAAGTATTTTTAATTAAGGCATGTATATATTTTCAGACATAATGCCACTTAATATTAATAGACTTAATAGGCTATAGCATAGTGTCAACATAACTTTTATATGTCCTGGGAAACCAAAAAGTTCCTGTGACTGGCTTTATTGTGCTATTTGCTTTCTTGTGGTGGTCTGGAACCAAACCCACAATATCCCCAATGTATGCCTCTGTGCGTGTGTGTGTGTGTGTGTGTGTAACATAAGACCAACTTGAGATCTGCATACAATTCTTTCAATATTGAATAAATCCAAAACTGCCACTTGGAATACACATACACATCGACCTTTTCCCCAGTCTGATATGATCTTTAGCTCACAGACCAACCAATCTAGGTCTATTTTCTCCTCATTACAGAGGTTTGGCTGGATGAGCTCTAAAAGCCTCTCCAACTTTCATGTTCTATAATTTAACTGTCGATTGGTAATCTCTGCAAATCACAAATCAGTTCTCTAAATCGGATGGCTTCAAATTTTATTTCCAATTTTATTCCGCCATACATGTTTTAGTCCATTCCATTTACTTTTCTTGAAATTTGCAAGACCTCCTGTTGTGTTTAGGTGACAGGGTTGCTGCTTTCTACTGGAATAGCAAGTGATGAGCCTTTCTTGAATGGAACACTTTGATAATCTGATAGACTCAGGCAACTTTTTAACCAAGAGAAGCTTTTACACATTTCAAGTCCTCTGTCAAGTATTCAAGTACCATTGCCAAATATACAAACTAGCCTTCTGTATCTGGTATACTGATTTTATTCTTGTCTTCCATACATTAAATGTCACTTAAACATACAATTTGCAGAAGTTATATTTTCCTCCTTGGGAAATGCAATAAATTTGACAGGAGAGCCACTCCATTACATGACAGCACATGGCTTTTAAACTAGTTCTTGCTGACAAGACTCCTTAACACTAAACAGCATTAAATGACAAATTCCACAAATAGAGAACTATCTTAATAACAAAATGATAATCACAGAATTTTTAAGATTTGTGAATCATAAGAAAGACAAGTCCAATAAAGGATGACTAACAAAGTTTTACTGATAGATTATTGTACATACATCACTTTTAGTAGATGATTCTCAACGAGTTTCCTTCAGCTATATTTTAGAAAAAGTTCACTGGCCCATATCTCTTTCATATTTTTCATCAAATTGCCACAGAAATCAACATAAAACCCTTTCTTGGACTCTCGACCATAAATGTGTAATTTGTGAATCTGCTTTGGAAGAAAGACAAAGTAAATTACCATTAAAAGAGCAAATTGGAGGAGAAAATAGATGCTCTCATAATTTGTAATAAATACCATCACAAATTGTGACTATTTTATGTCAGAATCATAACGCTTTGGCAATATCTATGAAATTTTTAAATGTGTATATCCTTTAATACAGAAATTTAACTTCTAGGAATTTATCCAACAGATATATGTGAAAAATGAGATGTTCACAAGACTATTCACTGCAGCATTGTTTGTAACATCAAAGCTTTGTAAATAACATAGATATTCCTCAATAGGAGACCGGTTAAGCGAATTGTGCTATGCATACAACAGAATACCACATAGCACCTTAATATAAAAATTTTTCAAAAATCATTTGCATTTCCATGCACTAACAATGATCAATCCAAAAAAAATTTTTAAACAAATCTCATTTACTATAGCAACAGCAAGGATAAAATACTAAGGAATAAACTGAACCAAGGAGGCAAAAGATTTGTACACTGAAATCTAGAAACTATTCCTAAAAGAAAATACAAATGAATGGAAAGACGCACCGTGCTCACGGACTGGAAGACTTAGTGTTGTTAAATGGCCACACCAGCCAAAGGGACCTACAAATTCAATGAAATCCCTATCAAAGGCCCAACATCATTATTTGCAGAAATAGAAAAAAAATCCTAAAATTCACATGGAAGCTCAAGGGACCCTGAATAGCCAATACAATCTTACAAAAAAAGAGCAAAGGTGAAGACTACACATTTCTTGGTTTCAAAAAATACTACAAAGCAACAGTAATCAAGATGATGTGGCATTGGCATGAAGACAGATATATAAACCAATGGAACAGAAAAGAAAGCCCAGAAATAAACCTTTGCATATATGGCCAAATAATTTTCAACAAGGATGCCAAGACTACACAATGGGGAAAAGACAGTCTGTTCAACAAATGGTGTGAGGAAAATTGGATATCCACTTGCAAATAGTGAAGTTGGACCCTCAACTTACACCATATACAAATATTACCTCAAAATGGATTAAAGACCTAAACCTATAAAATTCCTAGAAGAAAACATAGGGGGAAAGATTCAGGACATTAGATTTGACAATGGTTTCTTGGATATGACACCAAAAGCACAGGCAACAAAAGCAAAATAGACAAATGAGACTACAGTCGTGTGCCACATAACAACGTTTCAGTTAACAATGGACCACATGTACAACAGTGGTCCCATAAGATTAATACCATACAGCCTAGGTGTGTAGTAGGCTATACCATCTAGGTTTGTGTAAGTACACTCTATGATCTTTGCACAACTCGGAAACCACCACATGATGCAGTTCTCAGATTTCCCCATCTTTAAGCAATGCATGACTGTATATCAAGCTTAAAAACTTCTGCACATCAAAGGAAACTATCAACAGAATGCAAAGACAACCTATTGGGGCCGGCCCCCTGGCTGAGTGGTTAAGTTTGTGGGCTCTACTTCCATAGCCCAGGGTTCCGCCAGTTCGGATCCTGGGCACAGACATGGCACCACTCATCAGGCCATGCTGAGGTAGCATCCCACACAGCACAACGAGAGGCACTCACAACTAGAATATGCAACTATGTAGTGGGGGTCTTTGGGAAGAAAAAAAAAAGAAGATTGGCAACAGTTGTTAGCTCAGTTGCCAATCTTTAAAAAAAAAAAAGACAACCTACGGAATAGGAGAAAATACTTGCAAATCATATATTGATAAGGGGTTAATATCCAGAATATATAAGGCACTTGTACAATTTAACACCAAAAAACAAATAACTCCATTAAAAACATTGGTTAAGGACTTGAATAGACAATTCCCCAAAGAAGATATACAAATGGCCAACAAACATATGAAAAGATGCTCAGCATCACAAACCATAAGAGAAATTCAAATCAAAACAACAATGAGATATTACCTCATGCCTGTTGGAATGGCTATGATAAAAAGACAGGAATAAATGCTGGTGAGGATGTGGTGAAAGGGAACACTTATGCACTGTTGGTGGGGATGTAAAATGGTGTGGCTGCTGTGGAAAACAGTATGGAGGTTCCTCAAAAAGTTAAAAATAGGATTACCATATGGTCTAACATTTCCACTTCTGGATGCATACCTAAAACAAAAGAAAGCAGGGTCTCAGAGAGATATTTGATACTGATGTTTAATGGTAGCATTATTCACAATAGCCAAAGGGGGAATCAATCCAAATGTCCTTTTACAGATGAGTGAATAAAGAAAATGTGATATACCTCAACAAAATATTGGCAACCCGAATACAGCAATACATCAGAAAGATTATACACCATGATCAAGTGAGATTTACACCAGGGATGCACAGATGGTTCAACATTCACCAATCAATCAATGTGATACACCACATTAAGAAAATGAGGAATAAAAATCATATGATCATCTCAATAGATGCAGAGAAAACATTTGACAAGATCCAACACCCTTTTACAATAAAATGGCTATAGAAGGAAAGTACCTCAACATAATAAAGGCCATATATGACAAACCCACAGCCAACATCATACTCAACAAGGAAAAACTAAGAGCCATCCCTCTGAGAACAGGAACAAGACAAGGGTGCCCACTCTCGCCACTCTTATTCAACATAGTAGTGGAGGTTTCGGCCAGAGCAATTAGGCAAGAAAAAAAAAGTTGTCCAAATTAGAAAGAAAGAAGAGAAACTCTCCCTGTTTGCAGATGACATGATTTTATATGCAGAAAACTCTAAAGAATCCATTGGAAAACTATTAGAACTAATCAAGAACTACAGCAAAGCTGCAGGGTACAAAATCAACTTACAAAAATCAGTTGCATTTCTATACTCTAATAACGAACTAACAGAAAGAGAACTCAAGAATACAATCCCATTTACAATCGCAACAAAAAGAACAAAATATCTAGGAATAAATTTAACCAAGGAGGTAAAAGATCTATACACTGAAAACTACAAGACATCATTGAAAGAAATCGATGATGACATAAAGAAAGGGAAAGATATTCCATGCTCATGGATATGAAGAGTAAACATAGTTAAAATGCCCATAATACCTAAAGCAATCTACACATTCAATGCAATCCCAGTTAGAATCCTAATGACATTCTTCACAGAAATAAAACAAAGCATCCTAAAATTCATATGGGGTAACAAAAGACCCCAAATTGCTAAAGCAATGCTGAGAAAGATGAACGAAGCTGGAGGCATCACAATCCCTGACTTCAAAATATACTACAAAGCTACAGTGATCAAAACAGCATGGTACTAGTACAAAAACAGGCACACAGATCAATGCAATAGAATTGAAAGCCCAGAATGAAAACCACACATCTATGGACAGCTAATCTTTGACAAAGGTGCCAAGAATATACAATGGAGAAAGGAAAGTCTCTTCAATAAATGGTGTTGGGAAAACTGGACAGCCACATGCAAAAGAATGAAAGTAGACCATTATCTTGCATCATACACAAAAATCACCCAAAATGGAGTGAAGTCTTGAATGTAAGATGTGAAACCATAAAACTCCTAGAAGAAAACATAGGTAGTGCACTCTTTGACATCAGTCTTACAAGGACCTTTTCAAATACTATGTCTCTTCAGGCAAGGGAAACAAAAGAAAAAATAAACAAATGGGCCTACATCAGACTAAAAAGCTTCTGCAAGGCAAAGGAAGCCATGAAGTAAATGAAAAGACAAACCACCAACTGGGAGATAATATTTGCAAATCATGTATCTGACAAGAGGTTAATCTCCAAAATATATAAAGAACTCATACAACTCGAACAAAAAAGAAACAACCTGATCAAAAAGTGGGCAGAGGATACGAACAGACATTTTCCCAAAGAAGATATACAATAAGCACATGAAAAGATGTTCAACATAACTAGTTATTAGGGAAATGAAAATCCAAACTACAATGAGATACCACCTTACACCTGTTAGAATGGCTATAATTACCACGACAAAAAACAGTCAATGTTGGAGAGGATGTGGAGACAAGGGAACCCTCCTACACTGCTGGTGGGAATGCAAACTGGTGCAGCTAATATAGAAAGCAGCATGGAGATTTATCAAAAAAGTAAAAAATAGAAATACCATATGGGGGCTGGCCCCATGGCCGACTGGTTGGGTTCACGTGCTCTGCTTCGGTGGCCCAGGGTTTCATAGGTTTGGATCCTGGGTGCGGACATGCCACCGCTCATCAGGCCATGCTGAAACGGCATCCCACATAGCACAACCAGAGGTGATCACAACTAGAATATACTGGGGGGCTTTAGAGAGAAGAAGAAGGAAAAAAAAAAAAGAAGAAGATTGGTTGGGGCCAGTCCGATGGCCGAGTGGTTAAGCTCCTGTGCTCCGCTTCGGTGGCCCGGGGTTTCACCAGTTCAAATCCTGGGTGCAGACATGGCACCACTTGTCAAGCCATGCTGAGGCGGCATCCCACATGTCACAACTAGAAGGACCCACATCCAAAAATACACAACTATGTACGAGGGGAGGGGCTTTGGGAGAAAAAGGAAAAATAAAATCTTTTCTTTAAAAAAAAAGAAGAAGATTGGCAACAGATTTTAGCTCACATGCCAATCTTTAAAAAAAGAAAAAAAGAGGGGGGCCGGCTCCATGGCCAAGTGGTTAAGTTCGCGCGCTCCACTGCGGCGGCCCAGGGTTCAGATCCTGGGCGTGGACATGGCACCGCTCGTCAGGCCACGTTGAGGCGGTGTCCCACATCCCACAAACAGAGGGACCTGCAACTAAGATATACAACTGTGTACAGGGGGGTTTGGGGAGATGAAGCAGAAAAAAAAAAAAAGACTGGCAACAGTTGTTAGCCCAGGTGCCAATCTTAAAAAAAAAGAAAAAAGAAAAAAAGAAATACCATATGACCTGGCTATCCCACTACTGGGTATTTATCCAAATAATTTGAAATCAACAATTCAAAGAGACTTATGCACTCCTATGTTCATTGCAGCATTATTCACTATAGCCAAGATACAGAAGTCAACCCAAGTGCCCATCGACTGACAAATGGATAAAGAAGATGTGGTATATATATATATATATATATATACACACACACACACACACACATAATGGAATACTACTCAGCCATAGAAAAAGACAAAACCGTCCCATTTGCAACAACATGGATGGAGTTTGAGACTATTATGTTAAGCTAAAGACCAGGCAGAGAAAGAAAAACACCAAATGATTTCACTCATATGTGGAAGATAAACAAATATATGGACAAAGAGAACAGATTAGTGGTTACCAGAGCAGGAGGGGGTTGGGAAGTGGACAAAAGAAGTAAAGGGCACATATATATATGATAAGTCACAAATAATAACGTACAACTGAAATTTCACAATGTTATAAACTATTATGACCTCAATAAAATAAAGAACATATATGTAAGAAAATGTGATATGCATACATACATATATACATACATATACACATACATACATACATACATAAATACATACACACACAATGGAATATTATGCAGCCTTAAAAAAGAACGCAATCCTTTCCTGTGCTACGACATGAACGAACCTCGAGGATATCATGCTAAGGGAAATAAACCAGTCACAAAAGGACAAATGCTTTATGATTCCATTCCTATGAAATATCTAAAATAGTCAAAATCATAGAAACAGAAAGTAGAAAAGTGGTTGACAAGGGTTAGGGAGGGGGCATTACTGTTTAATGGGTATAGAGTTTCAGTTTTGCGAGATTATGCAGTTTGAAAGATCTGTTGCACAACAATGTGGAGATACTTAACACTACCGAACTGCACACTGAAAATGGTTAAAGTGGTAAATGGAATGTTTTGCGGGCTTTTGTGCCATGATAAAAACTTTTTTAAAGAAGGCAGGGCTAGATGTACAGATATGTGAGATGTTTTCCTAGTTATACCGTTAAATGAAAAAAAAAGCAAGTCACATAACACTGTGCATAGTATTTTAATATTTGTGTTAGGGGTGAGTGGGGAGAGGAGAGAGAGGATAAGATAAGATAAAAAGTGAAATAACTCGGAAAGAATGAAAATTACACTTGATAATGGTGGCAGCCTTGGGAAAGTAATCTGGTAGCTGGGGGAACAGGGCAGGAGGCGGCTTCACTATACTTCACTATATACTCTTCGTCCCGCTTATATTTTGTACCATCTGAGTGGATTTCCTATTCAAACAATGGATGTAATTTCAATATTAAGGCAGTGTAGTATTAGTGGAAGAATGCACAGATAGATCAGTGGAACAGAATAGAGGGCCCAGAAATAACCCGCACAAACAGAGTCAACTGATCTCTGACAAAGGACCAAAGGCAATTCAATGGGGAGAGGACAGTCTTTTCAACAAATGGTGCTAGAAGAACTGGACATTTACATGCAAAGAAAGCAAAGCTAGACACAGACCTTGCACTTTTCATAAAAATTAACTCAAAATAGATACAGATCTAAATTTAAAATACAAAACTATAAACTCCTATAAGCAAAATGGAGAAAATCTAGGGGATTGTGAGTTTGGCAATGACTTCTCAGATGCAACACAAAAAGCATGATCTATTAAAGAAAAAGTTGATAACTTGGAGTTTATTATTAATTAAAAACTTCTGCTCCGCAAAAGACACTGTTAAGAGAATGAAAAGATAAGCCACAGACTGGGAGAAAATCTTTACAAGATATATCTAATAAAGGACTGGTATCCAAGATATGCAAAGAACTCTTACAACTCAACAATAAGAAAACAAAGACTCAACTTAAAAATGGGCAAAAGAACTGAACAGACACCTCATCAAAGAAGATATACTGATGGCAAATAAAGTTATAAAAAATGCTCATCATCATATGTCATCAGGAAATGGCACATTAAAAGAACAATGAGGGGCTGGTGTGGTGGCATAGTGGTTAAGTTCGCGTACTCTGCTTTGGCAGCCTGGGGTTCATGGTTCAGATTCCAGGCACAGCCTACACATGTCTCATCAAGCTATGCTCTAGTGGCAATCCCACATACAAGACAGAGGAAGATTAGCACGAATTTTAGTTCAGGGACAATCTTCCTCAAGCAAAGAGAGGAAGATTGGCAACAGATGATAGCTCAGGACCAATCTTCCTCACCAATAAATAAATAAATAAACAAACAAACAAACAAACAAACAAACAATGAGATACCACTACACACCTATTAGAACGGCTAAAATCCAAAACACTGACAACACCAAATGCTGATGAGGATGTGGGGCAACAGAAACTCTCATTCATTGCTGGTGGGAATGCAAAATGATACAGCCATTTTGGAAGGTTTCTTACAAAGCTAAACATACCTTTATTATATAATCCTGCAATTGCAAACATGAATGAATGAAAGAATTGAAAACTTACATCTACACAAAAACCTGCACACAAATGTTTATACCAACTTTACTCATAATTGCCAAAACTGGGAGCAACCAAGATGTCCTTCAGTAGGTGAATGGATCAATAAATGGTGGTAGAACCAGACAATGGAATATTGTTCAGCCCTAAAAGAAATTAGGTATCATGTCATGAAAAAACATGGATGAAATTTAAATGCATATTAATAAGTGAAAGAAGCCAATCTGAAAAGCATACATACTATATGATTCCAACTAAATGATATTCTGGAAGAGACTAAACTATAGAGACTGTAAAAGATCAGTGGTTGCCAGAGGTCGAACAGACAAAGCACAGAGGATTTTTAGAGCAGTGAAACTACTCTGTATGATACTATAATGGTGGATACATGTCATTATACATTTGTCCAAACCCACAGAATGTACAACACCAAGAGTGAACTCTAATGTAAACTATGGACTCTGGGTGATAACGACGTGTCAATATGGGTTCATCAATTGCCACAAATATACCACACTAATGCAAGTAATTAATAACAGGGGAAACTGGGGGTTGAGGTAGGTAAGGGGGTGTGTGAAAACACTCTGTACTCTCTACTCAGTTTCTCTGTAAACCTAAAACTGCTCAAGAAAAAGCCCATTAAAAATGAATGTAATTAAAAAGCATAAAGTAACAATTCATTTCTTTTCTCCTAGGTCTGTCTAGTTTTTTTAACATAGAAGAAATTAAAACCACCTCTCCACTCACATTACGAAAATTATGAGGGAGAACAGAACCTTTAAAGGTAAACCAGGTACAAACTTCCAGTTATAAAATAAATAAGTCATGGGGATGTAATGTACAGCATGGCAACTATAGTTAATAATACTGTATTGCACATTTGAAAGTTGCTAAGAGAGTAAATTTTAAAAGTTCCCATCATGAGAAAAAAAATTTGTAACTATGTATGATGATGGATGTTAACTAGACATTGTGGTGATCATTTTGCAAGATATAGAAATATCAAATCATTATGTTGTACTCCTGAAAGTAACAAGGTGTATGTCAATTATACTGCAATAAAAAAATTAAACCAAACAAGCTTAATCTTATAGCTCCAAAGCAAATAATGTATCCTTCTTAGAAACTAGTGGGAGTTCAATAAATTATGCAATACTTTTTAAAGAGTCTAAACTTAAGCAAGTTAATAATTAAGGTTTTTAACATCACTCTCCAAATCTTCTGATTTTTCAAAAAGAGTTACTAAAAAGTAGAAGAAAAAGAATCAGGTGTATTTGAAAATGAACCAAATAGAAATCTTAATTATAAATAAAGTGAAGTAAGAACCTCAATGAACTTACTGAAAGAAAAAAAAACAGCAAGAGATAGTGAATTTTAAGATAGCTATGCCAAAATAGCCTGAATTGTCTAGTTTGGGGAATATCAAGAAAATTGTATTCTTTAATGGTAAATGTCACTAACACATGCCGTTATTGTAGTAATGCCTTATTTTTCAAATTACCAAAATCAAGGTTGTCATGTGTGATGTTCTGAAGAAGAAAACAAAGTCGGCGATCACTCACAATGTGAATGCTACAAGTCATTAAAGGATTACCCTGAGTTACAGAAATTTAGCCTTTATACTGAGTAACTTTTTAAATTCCATTTTAAAGAAATGCTTTAGAGTAAAAAGGTTTGGATGATACCTCCAAAAATATAGATTAGTTTTCTTCAAGTGATATGTCTGGGTGATTTTTTTTCTGGCTTTCTACTTGTCCATTTTCTCCAAATTTCCTACAATGAGCATATATTATAAAGCTGGTAGGGAAAGTTAAATGATTCTAATTGTGGTAAGCAACAATAGGACCATCCATTTTCTGCTGGCAAGTATGAATCCTAGCATCAATCATGCCAACATAAACCTTAGCTCAATATTATTTTAAAAAGTACTCTACCAAACTTCAAATATGATGATTAAGCTTTCTGAGCTTTCTACCTTAAAGTCTTAGTAGTATCTTCTTCATAAATTCTCTTTACCGATTGAGGAAGTTCCTGTCTATTCCTAGTTTTCTGAGCTGTCATTATCACCAAACAACATTGAATTTTGTCAAATGCTTTTTCTTCGCCAATTGAGACGATCTGTGGTTTTTTTCCCTCATTTTATTAATATGTATTATGTTAATTTATTTTTGTATCACAGGCATTCCTGGGATAAATCCCACTTGGTCATGGTGTATAATCCTTTAGTATGCTGCCGCATTTGCTTTGCTGGTATCTCGTTAAGGATTTTTGCGTCTATGTTTGTAAAGAGTATTGGCCTATAGTTTTGTCTGTGTATGTGATGTCAGGGTAATACTGGCCTCGTGGAATGAGTTAGGAAGTGTTTCCTCCCCTTCTATTTTTTGGAAGCGTTTGAGAGGGATTGGTGATAATTTTTCATTAAATGTTTGGTAGAATTTACCTACTTGGGTTTTTTGTTATTGGAAGGTTTTGATTGACTCAATCTTTTTATTTTTTATAGGTGTGTTCAGATTTTCTATTTCTTTTTGAGGTTGCTATGGTAGGGTGTGTGTCCATTTCATTTAGGTTATCTAATTATTTAGCATACAATTATTCACAGTATACCATTATAAACCTTTTTATTTCTGTGATGTTAGTAATAGCCTCACTTTCATTTCTGATTTTGGCAATTTGAGTCTACTCTTTTTTTTCTAGTGTAACTAAACATTTGTCAGTTTTGTTGATCTTTTCCAAAAACCAATGTTTGGTTTTGTTGATTTTCTCTATTGTTTTACTATTCTTTATTTTGTGTATCTCCATTCTAACCTAATCCTTAGTATTTCCTTCCTTCTGCTAGCTTTGGGTATAATTTCTTCTTCTATATGTCTCCTATAACTAGTTTCTTCTATATCTATAGTTTCTTCTTTTCTAATTACTTAAGTTGTAAAGTTAGGTTATTGATTTAAGATCTTCCTTCTTTTTAATGTAGACATTTACAGGTATAATTTTCCCCCTGGGCAATGCTTTCACTGAATTTGATGCTCTTGTATGTCATGGTTTTTTTTCACTCATCTCTTTTTAGTATTTTCTAATTTCCTTTGTGATGCCTTCTTGAACTCTTTTGTTGTTTCAGAGTATACTGTTTAGGTGGTGACGTCAGCATCATGGCAGAATGAGTCACTCTCTTAGTCTCTCTCCTGTAAGTTACAACTAAATGGACATGGATTAACCAGTAGAGGACTCCCTGCGCAGCACAACAGGACGTCTAAGAGATCTACACAGCTACATATCTGAAGGGGGTGGACTGGAGGACTGGGAGGCAGTGGAACTAGGTGAGCCCAAACCTTTCCCTCCTTGGTGGCAGCAAGCGAGGTCACAGATCCTCACACAGCAGCCAGTGCAACTGTAAGAGGAGGTGGGGACAGCACGGCCTGTGTGAACACTTTCGGAGTTGTAGCCCAGCCGAGGGAGTGCCCACCTGGCCCTGGTGGCCCCACCGATTGGAACACTGTACACAGAGTGGTGATGGCTCAGCCCCCACAAAGGTGCCCGTCAGCTGAGCACAGTGCAGGTGAGAAGGCACCCTGCTGACTCGGAAGGCACCCCTGCCCATGGAGCACAGCCACCACGGGACCCGCCGATGGGCAGCTCAGCCCCTGTGTAGGTGCACCTCCTGCCTAGCGCACAGCTACTCAGCTGGTCCCCTATGGAGAAGAGAAGTGCTGGCTACGGTGTCCAACATGCCCGCACAGCACAGAGGCCCTGCCTACAAGAGCAAAACCTACAGAGCAGCTGGAGCCAGCTGGAGCAAATGCAGAGTAGCCCTAATCATAAAACATCTGGCAGATGGGGCAGGATCAGAAAACACAGCTCCTGCTCCACCTCAGCAGTGGCAGGTGTAATTTCTTCTTCTATATATCTCCTATATCTAGTTTCTTCTAGATCTATAGTTTCTTCTTTTCTAGTTACTTAAGCAGTAAAGTTAGGTTATTGATTTAAGATCTTTCTTCTTTTAATGTAGACATTTACAGATATAATTTTCCCTCTAGGCAATGCATTCCCTGCATTCAATACTACCACAAATGTGCTAGTAAAGGATCAGTTCATCAAACACCATGAATAACTACAGTAACACTTCAGAGCAGAAGGAAAATGACAAGTCTCCAGAAACCAATCCTCGACTCACAGAAACTTACAATTCAAACGACAGACAATTCAAAATAGTTATCATAAAGAAGCTCAATGAGTTACAAGAAAACTCAGAAAGACAGTTAAACGTGCACACGAATAAAATCAGTGAGCAGAACAAGTGCTTCAACAAAGATTGAAACTCTAAAAACAAAACAAACAGAAATTATGGGTATGAAGAACACAATTAACGAGATAAAAAATAATCTGGAAACTATAAAAAATAGAGCTGACATTATAGATTACAGAATTAGTGATTTAGAGACTAGAAATATAGAAATGCTTCAGGTACAGGAGGAGAGAGAACTAAGATCTTTAAAAAATGAAGAAATTCTGTGAGAAATATCTGACAATTAGGAAATGCAACATAAAGATTACAAATACTCTAGATGGAGAAAGGAGCAGAGGGCTTGTTCAAAGAAATAATACCTGAGAACTTCCCAAACCTAGGGAATAAACTGGATTTACAAGTATACAAAACCAATAGATCTCCTAATTAAATCAATGCAAAAAGACCTCCTCCAAGGAATATACTAGTAAAACTGGCAAAAGTCAACAACCAAGAAAAAATATTAAGGGCAGCAAGACAGAAGAAAATAACCTACACGGGAACCCCTATCAGATTTCAGGGGATTTCTCAGCAGAAAACTTACAAGTTAAGAGAAAATGGAATGATAGATTCAAAATACTGAAAGACAAAAACTTTCAGCCAAGAATACTCTATCCAGTGGAATTATCCTTCAGATATAATGAGGAAATAAAAACCTTTCCCAGATACACAAAACCCAAGGGAGCTCAACAAGACCTCTCTGACAAGAAATGATGAAGGGAGCCCTATTTCATGTACCAAAAGGCAAAGGTTTACAAAACCTTGATCAAGGAGGTAAACAGAATCACAAAATTGCAGCTCTATATTACAATAGGTCAGTAAACACTTAATTGTAACATAAAAGACAATGGGAAGGAAAGCATACAAGTAAGTATAAACACTTCAATTTAGTCACAAACTCACAACACAGAAAACAATTTGTGAGAACAATAACTCAGAAGAGGAAAAGGAAAGGGATGGAACCTGCTTAGAATAATGGAGATAAGAGGCTATCAGAAAATGGACTATCTCATCTATGAGATCTTTTATACAAACCTCATGGTAACCACTTAAAAAAAAAGCCAGAGGAGTTGGGCTGGCCCAGTGATGCAGTGGTTAAGTTCACATGTTCTGCTCCATCGGCCCGGGTTTCACCAGTTTGGATCCCAGGTGCAGACCTACTCACTGCTTGTCAAGCCATGCTGTGGCAGGCATCCCACATATAAAACAGAGGAAGATAGGCACGGATGTTAGCTCAGGGCCAGTCTTCCTCAGCAAAAAAAAAAAGAGGAGGCTTGGCAGTAGATGTTAGCTCAGGGCTAATCTTCCTCAAGAAAAAAAAAAAAAAAACCAGAGCAGAGCCACAAATCATAAATAAAGAGAAAATTGCCAGGAGCCGTGGCTACATCATTTGATCGGCTGTTTGACAGGGTCCAGCCAATTAACGCTGAGGGGTACAGGGTCGCCCCTTGGTGAAGAATAACCGGCCGGCCCCTCACATAGTTCTGAAACCTGTGCTGCTTCTAATTGCCCTTCATTCCTTTTCCTTTCTTAACCTCCAGTTTTCACTCCTTTGGGTGGCTGCTTGGGAGGCACTACCTCCTGGGAAAATTAGATATAGTAAGAGAATGTGACCACCTGCAGGTAACTTTCAAGATATTTTTCAGTTAATTAATGGAGGAGCACACAGTCCCTTTTGAGACAAGCAGAAAGGAATCCTGCCCAGATAAGATGTCGAGTTAGGTTTATGGCCTCCATCTGGTGAATGTTTCCTTCTCCCTCCAGTTCTTTGTCTAAATATATATATGCATCGTCCTTCTAAGTTTGCTGGTTAATTGGATGATCAAGAAGTATCTATATATTATTCTTGACCTTCTGCTTTCTGTTAAAATGTTATAGAGGTTTTCTCCTAAAAGCACTAAATAATAAATAATTGATGAGTAGAAGGGCCAAGGGGTGCAGGGATGCCCCTCGGTGAAGAATGGCCGGCCGACACCCCTGATATTTTCTGAATTATATGCATGCTTTCTATCAAGGTTATGTCTATACTTGTTTCTGTTTTTCATTCTTGAAGATATATACTTTAGCTTAGCTTTTCAGCCCTTTACTTTACTAACAAAATGATACTTTCTCCAGCAGTGTGCTTAAGGGACTGTGAGCTCTACAATCTAAAAGACAAAGGAATGCTTTCACCCCCTAAAGGGCACGAAAATGTAAAGATGTTTAACTGCCCACTGAGAATGCAATTAGCCCTGGGGATAAGATACCCTGGAGTCACCTTTTGTTCCCATTAACCATCTACACTAATGGCATAAATGATTGAGGGAGGCAGGGATGGCTCCATCAGCATGTAACCAGACGGTCCGGAGGCCTGGACCTTCCCTCTTTGATTTAACCTTACCATGAATTATAACAGAAGTCTAGGTACCTATCTCTTTTAGCTTAGAGACAATAAACACTAGTTAATTGTGGAGAAGACTACCATTAACCTTAGGCTCTATAGAATAGAATGCTAATAAATATTCTTGTGCTCGTTTTTTACTTCCTTATCTCTCCGAGAATATTTGTAGAGCTATTTCTGTACTAATCCTGAAAAATATAAATACGACACTTGTGCACAGTAAAGTTGGACTTGCTAACACCAACCCAAGTCTCACATCCCCTTTATTTTCCCCTCATTGCGCCGACGCCATCCATCCCTCAGGAACCTGGACTCCGCCGGGGCGGGACTCTGGCAGAAAATTGAGAAAACCGTCACAGAAAACCACCAGTCTGAAATAGCAGTCAGAAATACAAGGGAAAAGAAATGATAGAAATATAGAGCAACCAGAAAACAAGAGACAGAATGGCAATATTAAGCCCTCATATATCAATAATCACTCTAAATGTAAATATATGGAATTCTCCAGTCAAAAGACAGAGAGTAGCTAGACGGATTAAAAAACAAAACCCAACAATATGCTGCCTCCAGGAAACACATCCCAACTGTAAAGACAAATATATGGACAGAGTGAAGGTATGGAAGACGACAGTCCAAGCAAATGGAAAGCAAGAGAAAGAAGGTGTTGCCATACTTGTATCAGACAAAGCAGATTTCAAGATAAAAAAGACAATGAGAGACATGGAGGGGCAGGCAGCATACAATAAAAAATGGACATTCCACCAAGAGGACATAATGCTTATGAATATATACGCACCTAACACAGGAGCACCAAAGTAGAAAAAGCAACTATTAACAGACCTAAAGGGAGAAATCAACAGCAACACAATAATAGTAGTGGACTTCAACACTCCATTTAGATCAACGGATAGATCATCCAGACAGAAAGTCAACAAGGAAACAGTAGCCTTAAATGCAATACTGTTCAAGATAGACTTAACAGAGAACATTCTATGCAAAAAACAGCAGAATACACATTCTTCTCAAGTGCACATGGAACATTCTCAAGGATAGACCATATGTTGGGAAACAAGGCAAGCCTCAAGAAATTGAAGAAGATTGAAATAATATCAAGGATCTTTTCTGACCACAATGCTATGAAACTAGAAATCAGATACAAGAAAAAGGATGGGAAAGTCACAAATATGTTGAGACTAAACAACATGCTACTGAAAAACCAGTGGGTCAATGGAGAAATCAAAAAATACCTGGAGACAAATGAAAATGAAAACACAACATACCAACTCTTATGGGATGAAGCAAAAGTGGGGCTAAGAGGGAAATTTACAGCAATAGAGGCCTACCTCAACAAAGACGAAAAATCTCAAATAAGTAATCTTAAACTACACCTAACAGAATTAGAAAAAGAAGAACAAACCAAGCTGAAATAATCACAAGGAGGGAAATAATAAAAATTAGAGCAGAAATAAATAAAATAGAGACTAAAAAAGCAATAGCAAGAATCAATTGAACTAAGAGCTGGCTCTTTGAGAAGATAAACAAAATTGACAAACTCTTAGCCAGACTTACTAAGGAAAAAAGAGAGAAGGCTCAAGTAAATAAAATTAAAAGTGAAAGAGGAGAAATTAAAACAGATACACAGAAATACAAAAGATTATAAGAGAATACTATGAAAAAATATATGACAACTTGGACAACCTAGAAGAAATGGATAAGTTCTTAGAACCATACAACCTCCCAAAACTGAATCAAGAAGAAATATAGCATCTGAAAAGACCAAAGTAAAGAGATTGAAACAGTAATCAAAAACCTCCCAAAAAATAAAAGTCCAGGACCAGATGGCTTCTCTGGAGAATTCTACCAAACATTCAAAGAAGATTTAATACCTATCCTTCTCAAACTATCCAAAAAATTGAAGAAGAAAAAATGCTTCAGAACTCATTCTATGAGGCCAAGATCACCCCAATACCAAAACCAGACAAGGACAACACAAACAAAGAAAATTACAGGCCAGTGTTGCAGATGAACATAGACGAAAACATGCTCAACAAAATATTGGCAAACTGAATATAGAAATACATTAAAAGGATCATACACCTCGGTCAAGTGGGATTTATACCAGGGATGCGTGGACTGTACATCTGCAAGTCGATCAATGTGATACACCACATTAACAAAATGAGGAATAAAACCCACATGATCATCTCAATAGATGCAGAGAACGCATTTGACAAGATCCAACATCAATTTATGATAAAAACTCTCAACAAAATGGGTATAGAAGGAAAGTATCTCAAGATAATTAAGGCCATATATGACAAACCCACAGCCAACATCATACTTAATGGTGAAAAACTGAAAGCCATCCCTCTGAGAACAGGCACAAGACAAGGGTGCTCACTCTCACCACTCCTATACTACTGGAGGTTTTGGCCAGTGCAATTAGGCAAGAAAAAGAAAAAAGAGGTCCAAAGTGGAGAAGAAGTAGAACTCTCACTGTTTGCAGATGATGTGATTCTATATATATAAAACTCTAAAGAATCTACCAGAAAACTATTAGAAATAATCAACAACTACAGAAAAGCTGCAGGATGGAATGTCAGCTTAGAAAAATCAGTTGCATTTCTATACTCTAATAACTAACAGAGTGAGGTCAAGAATATGATCCCATTTACAATCACAACAAAAAGAATAAAATATCTAGGAACAAATTTAACCAAGGACATGAAAGACCTCTACACTTAAAAGTCTAAGACATTATGGAAAGAAGTCAAAGAAGACATAAAGAAAGGGAAAGATATTCCATGCTCATGGATTGGAACAGTAAACATAGTTAAAAGGTCCATATTACCTAAAGCAATCTACAGATTCAATGCAATCCCAATCAGAATCCCAATGACATTCTTCATGGAAATAAAATAAAGAATCCTAAAACTCATATGGAACAACAAAAGACCCCGAATAGCAAAAGGAATCCTGAGAAAAAAGAACGAAGCTGGAGGCATCACAATCCCTGACTTTAAAATATACTACAAAGCTAGAGTAATCAAAAAGCATGGTACTGGAACAAAAACAGACACACGGATCAATGGAACAGAACTGAAAGCACACTCTATGGACAGCTAATCTTTGACAAAGGAGCCAAGCACATACAATAGAGAAAGGAAAGTCTCTTCAATAAATGGTGTTAGGAAAACTAGACAGCCACATGCAAAAGAATGAAAATAGACCATTATCTTACACCATACATAAAAATTAACTCAAAATGGATTAAAGACTTGAATTAAAGACCTGAAACCATAAAACTTATACAAGAAAATATAGGTAGTACACTCTTTGACATCGGTCTTAGCAGCATCTTTTTGAATACCATGTCTCCTCAGGCAAGGGAAACAAAAGAAAAATAAACAAACAGGTCTACATCAGACTAAAAAGCTTCTGCAAGGCAAAGGGAACCATGAACAAAATGAAAAGACAACCCACCAACTGGGAGAAAATATTTACTAGTTTTATATGTGACAAGGGATTAATTTCCAAAATATATAAAGAACTCATACAACTCAACAACAATAAAACAAACAACCTAATCAAAAAGTGGGCAGAAGATGTGAACAGACATTTTTCCAAAGAAGATATACTGATGGCTAACAGGCACATGAAAAGATGTTCAGCATCACTAATTTTTAGGAAAATGCAAATCAAAACTACAAAGATATCACCTCACACCTGTCAGAATGGCTGTAATTACAAAGACAAAAAAAATTAACAAATGTTGGAGAAGATGTGGAGAAAAGGGAACCCTCATACACTGCTGGTGGGAATGCAAAGTCTTGCAGCCACTATGGAAAATAGTAGAGATTTCTAAAAAAATTAATAGAAATATCATAAAATACAGCTATCCTACTACTTGGTCTTTGTCCAAAGAACATGAAATCAACAATTCGAAGAGATTGTGCACCCCTATGTTCATTGCAGCAATATTCACAATAGCCAAGAGGTGGAAGCAACCCAAGTGCCCATCAACTGATGCATGGATAAAGAAGATGCGGTTTATATATACAATGGAATACTCTAAATACAGCTCTAAAGAAAGACAAATCATTCCGTTTGCAACAACATGGATGGACCTTGAGGGTATTATGTTAAGCGAAATAAGCGAGACAGAGAAAGACAAACACTATATTATTTCTCTCATATGTGGAAGATAACACACAGATAAAGAGAACAGATTAGTAGTTACCAGAGTGGAAGGGGTTGGGAGGGTGGTCAAAAGGGGTAAAGGGGCACATATATATGGTGACTGATAAAATTTAGACTCTTGTTGGTGAGCACGATGCAGTCTATCAAAAATCTGATAAATAATAATGTACACCTGAAATTACTCAATGTTATAAACCAATATGACCTCAATAAAATAATTGGAAAAAAAAGAGTGTACTGTTTAATTTATACATATTTATAAGTTTTCCGAATTTCCATCTGTTATTGATTTCTGGTTTTGTTCCATTGTAGTCAGAGAAGATACTTTGTAGATTCCAATCTTTTTAAATTTATTGACTCCTGCCTGTGGCCTTATATATGGTCTAACCTGGCAAATGCTCCATGTGCACAAGACAAAAATGTGAATTTTGCTCTTGTTGCGTGAAGTGTTCTATACAAGCGACTCTAGTTGGTTTATGGTATTGCTCAGGCCCTCTGTTTCCTTGATGATCTTCTTTCTGGCTGTTCTATTCATTATTGAAAGTAGAGTAGTGAATTCTTCAGCTATTATTATAGAACTGTCTATTTCCCCCTTCACCTTCAATTCTATGAATATTTGCTTCATATATGTTGGGGCATCATGGTTAGGTGCACATATGTTTTTAATTATTATATTCTCTTGATGAATTGACCCTTTTATCAATACATAATGTCCTTTTTTGTCTCTTGTAACAATTTTGACCTAAAGTCTATTTCGTCTGATAGTAATACAGTTTCCCTAGCTGTCTTTGGTTGCTACTTGCATGGAATATCTTTTTCTATTCTTTCATTTTTGACCTATTTGGTTCTTCGCACCTAAAGGGAGTCTCTTGTAGACAGCCCTCAGTTGTATTTTAGAGGTTTTTAAATCCATTTTGCCATTCTATGTCTTTTTTTTTCTCTTTAAAGATTTTATTTTTCCTTTTTCTTCCCAAAGCCCCCCGGTACATAGTTGTGTATTTTTAGTTGTGGGTCCTTCTAGTTGTGGCATGTGGGACGCTGTCTCAGCATGGCCTAATGGGCAGTGCCATGTCCGTGCCCAGGATTCGAACCAGTGAAACCCGAGCCTGCGGAAGTGGAGTGCACAAACTTAACCACTTGGCCACGGGGCCAGCCCCCATTCTCTGCCTTCTAATTGGAGAGTTTAACTCATTTACATTTAAGTAATTAGTGATTATGAAGGACTTATTTATTCTATTTTGCTATTTGTTTTCTCTACGTCATATATAATTTGTTCTTCATTTCCTCCATTACTGCTCACTTTTGTGTTTAATTGATTTTTTGGAGTGTATCATTTTGATTCTCTTCTCACTTCCTTTTCTGTGTATTTTTACATTATTTTCATAGTGGGCTTCCTAGAACTACAATAAACATCTTAAACATAACAATCTACTGTGAATTAATGCTAACTTAACTTCAAAAGGATATAAAAACTTTGATCCTATATGACTCCATCCTTTCCCTTTTATCTTATTATCATCAAACTTACATCTTTATACATTGTATGCTCATTAACATAGATTTATAATTATTTCATGCATATCCTTTTAAATCTTATAGGAATATAAAGAGGAGTCGCAAACCGGAAATGCAATAATACTGGCTTTTATATTTACCTATGTGGTTACATTTACTAGTGTTCTTTATTTCTTCTTATGGCTCTGAGATACCACCTAGTATACTTTAATTTCAGCATAAAAGAAGGCCTTGCTTTGGCATTTCTTGTTGGGAAGATCTACTGAAAACAAACTCAGCTTTTGCTTATCTGAGAATGTCTTAACTTTTCCTTCATTTTTGAAGGATTGTTATGCCAGATCTAGAATTCTTGGTTGACATTTTTTTTCTTTCAGCACTTTAAATACATCATCCCACTGCTTTCTGACCTTCTTGGTTTCTAATGAGGAATCGGCTCTTAGTCTTACTAAGGATCTCTGTACATGACAAATCACTTCTCTCTCAGTCCTTTCAAGATTCTCTGTCTGTCTTGGTATGGAGCTCTTTGTGTTTATTTTACTTGGAGTTTGACAAGCTTCTTAGACATTTAGATTGATGTCTTCCACTAAATTTGGGAAGTTTTCGGCCATTCTTTCATGATGTGTTCTTTCTGCCTTTTCGCTCTCTCCTCTCCTGCTGGGATTCTCATTATGTGTGTACTGGTGTGCTTGATGGTGTCCCACAGTTCTCTCAGTTTCTGTTTTCTTCATTGTTTTTTCTTTCAGGTTTTCCAACTGGATAATTGTAATTAACTTATCTTCCTGTTCACTATTTTTCTTCTACTTGCTCGAATATGTTTTGGAAGCCCTTGAGTAATTTTTTTTCCCTTACTGTATCTTTCAGCTCAACAATTTCTATTTAGTTCTTTTTTATGATATCTATCTCTTTGGTTTTTTCCCCAAGAACAATGTTTTATTTCTTCCAGCTTTATTAAGATATAATTGGCATAAAACATTGTGTAAGTTAAAGGTGTACAACATGATGATTTGATATACACATATTGTGAAATGTTACCACAATAAGGTTAGTTAATACATTCTTTACCTCACATAATTATCATTTTGTTGTTATTGTTATGGTATAGCTCTTTATTGATATTCTCTGTTTGGTGAGATTATTCATCTAGTTTCCTTTAGTTCTTTGGCCATTGTTCCCTTTAGCTCTCAGAACATATTTTAAATAGCTGATGTAAAGTCTTTTTCTAGTAAGTCCAATGTCTGGGCTTCCTGAGGTATAGTTTCTCTTTTTCTCCCCCGTGAATGGCCGTATTTTCTTATTTCCTTATGTCCCTCATAATTTTTGTTGAAAACGACATTTTCAACATCAGAATGTGTTAACTCTGAAAATCAAATTCTCCTCCTTTCCCAAGGTTTGTTCTTGCTGCATGTTGTAGGTTGTAGTTTTTGCTTAGTGCATTTTCTAAACTGTCTTTGTAAAGACTGTATTCTTTTTCATGTCTCAACACTGAAGTTTCTGTTTCACTAGCTTAGTGGTCATCTAATGATTTGAGACTGATTTCCTTTAACACCTGGAGGCAAAAAAAGAAAATACTTTCTTGATCTTTGCAGCTTGCTTTGTGTTGGTACACTCCTTCAGCACTTAGCCAGTCTGTATACTACTCTGCCTTAGCCTTCACTTCCTGCTCCTATGAAGCATAATGACAGCCAGAGGTGAAAGCTTAGAGAACTCATATCTTTTCTGAGCATGCATCCTGTTCTGGGTATATCAAGCCTTTGCTTCCCAAAGTAAATCTCTTCTCAGCTCTTCCTCCCAGACTTCTGGCATATCCACTGTTTGCCACAACTGCAATGTTGTGCCCCAAGCAGCAGTAGCTTGTTCGTTTGTCTTTCCTTATTTTTGAGGAACACCCCATGCATAGCTGCTTTTCTACCCTGAGAGATTTCTGAGTTAGGTGAAACTAACACAAGCTCCTTACAGCATTCCTTCATGGAACCTACAGACAGGTCGAAACAAACACAATTTGTTGGGAAGAAGGTCTGCTCTGCTCTCTCTGTGACCAGTTACCCATGCTGGGAATACAGACTGCTGTCTTCAAGACTCTGCCACACCAAAGTCAGGGGATGGGGCAAGGCTGAAACACCACAGAGCTCTCCTACCACGCTGAAGTTGCCTTTTTCTTCATTCAGCATTCACTTAGTTGCTTTAAACCTTTGACTATTTTCCAGAGTTCCAACAAAGTTGATTCTGACAGTTTTTGCTCACTTTTTTCAGTGTTTCTGTGGAGGGATGGGCCCTCTGGGCTGTTTACTCTGCCATTTTTTTGTCTTGGCTATTTTGGACCCTTCACATTGCCATATAAATTTTAAAATAAGCATTTCAATCTTCAAACACAAAAATCTGCTGGAATTTTTATTGGAATTGATATGAAAATTGAGAGCTTTATAATATTGAATTTTAAAATCTATGAACAGGATACATCCTTTATTTTAGGTGTTCTCTAAGTTTTCTCAACAACGGTCTGTAGTTTTCAGTATATGTCTTGCACATCTTTTATTACATTTATTCATAATACTATCTTAATCTGAATTAACATTTGACAGAACTATCTAGCTAGTCACTATCAGGGAATTTCATCTTCCTTTCTCCTGGTAAGCTTTTGGGACTTGAATTTAATATGTATGATACCATAACAAAATGGCAATACTGGTACTTTAGTATTTATTTTGCATATTAGGAAAACATTGGTATTTTACACGAATGTGAGATAAAATGGTCACAAACATCCACATGCTGTCCTCACATGTTGTTACCAGAAAAAGGGCCAGGAATCAGGATTAGAGAGTATTTGTACTTCTGGCTTGAGCTTTTCCAAATAGAATGATTAGGGAAGAAAATTTTGATAAAAAGAGGTGAGGAGAGGTCAGCTTTGTGAGAATGAATTTGATCTTCACGAAAAAAAGGGAGGAAAAAGGAAGAAACCCAGCAACAAAAGAAGAGAAGTAGTTGGCTTTTCAGGGGTCCTTGAATTGGTCCTGGAAACCTGCCTCTTTTTTTCCCTTTTCTCCTCAAACTTCCTTACTAGTCTCTCTGTTTCCCTAAGGTTTCTCTACCTTAATTCTAAGAAGATTCCATGGGAGACCTTTGGAATTAGATGGAGGCCCAAATTGGTTCTAATGAAATTGCAGATAACTCATAAGAAAACATGTTCAGAGTTACTAATAACTTGGAAATTGGTAATTAAAACAAGACACCTTGGACGAATTTCAAAACTGGAAGAGGGTAAGAGTGGTAAGAACGTTTTTAAAGTAGTGCGTTCTTGTTCATTTAGAAATTTTCAAGTACCATGCAACTCTTTGGGTGTGACTCAGGAGACAAATGACTGACAAGATTTTCTTAAAGTACTGTAATAATACTATACTGAGAAGAATATTTTGCTGTTTCAGGACTTTAAAAATCTACCTTGTGAACTAATCATCCTTTAAAATTTCAATTCCTGTCACATAAGCCTCTCCCCCCCACCCCAATCCCCCCAAGCGATCACACCCTTCTCTGCACCCACGCTGTAACACATACTTTTCCACTAGCACATAGGATTGCACTTGTTTACATGTTTGTTTCCACCACAAAACAGCACGCTACTCAGGGGTAAACATCTTTTTTCTTTCTTCAATCAGTGAAAATTTATTGGGCATGTACTTACTTACATGTATGCATTTTAGAAAGTGAGCCAAAGACGAGTAAGACAATACCCCTGTTCCAAAGCAGCTTACAGTTTAGGAGAGAAACAGGGCAGTTATACGATAAAATAATACAGATCAGCATGCACCAAAGAAGAGAGGAAGGGTATATAACCTACACTGAGAGGTCAGGAAAGCTTCCCAGAAATTATAATGTTTGAGCTGTATTTGGAGGGGGAGAAAACATTTCGCTTATTTTATATGAAGATCATAAAAAGAACTTCAGACCCAAAGTTGTCTAGCTGCAGCTGGTGGCCACAGAGCCATGGCCAAGCATTATAAACTGGAAGGTTCAGATCAAATGGATTATTTCTGAGTCTGGATATTGGGTAGCTAACACATCTTAAGAGTTTTATTTCCAGCTGGAAGTCATCATTTACAAAGCACTCTCGGGGACCAGCCTGGTGGCATAGTGGTTAAGTTCGCATGCTTTGCTTTGGCAGCCTGGGGTTCGTAGGTTTGGATCCTGGGCGTGGACCTAGCACCGCTCATCAGGCCACGCTATGGCAGCATCCCACATGAAATAGAGGAAGACTGGCACAGATTTTAGCTCAGTGACAATCTTCCTCAAGCAAAAAGAGAAAGATTGGCAACAGATGTTAGCTCAGGGCCAATCTTCCTCAAGCAAACAGAGGAAGATTTGCAACAGACTAGCTCAGGGCCAATCTTTGCTGCCTGCCCCTCCCCCTCCCACACACACAAAAGGATACAAAGCACTCACTGGAATATACTAATCAGGGGCCAGCCCCACGGCTGAGTAGGTTAAAGTTCTGTGTGCTCTGCTTCAGCTGCCTGGGGGGTTCATGGGTTCGGATCCCAGGTGCAGACCTATTCCACTCGTCAGTCATGCTGTGTAGGCATTCCACGTACAAAGTAGGGGAAGATTAGCACAGATACCAGCTCGGGGTTAATCTTCCTCATGCAAAGAAAAAAAAAGGGGGGAATTGGCCAGGGATGTTAGCTCGGGGTGAATCTTCCTCACAAAGAAAAGAAAAAAAATAGAAATATACTAGTCATCACTGATTCTGCAGGCAGGGTTTATTTCAATGCCCCTAAATTGTCACCCACAAGAGCCTGAAGATCATGCTTCAACATTTCCACCACGAGTCCTACTCTATCCAGCTATACTCACATTTTCAGGACAATGACCAAATACAAAGTGGTGTCGGCGAGGATACGTCAACACGGAGTCGGGGCCGAGGCATTAGCATCTGTTTTAATTTTGAACTGTGGTACAATATACAGAAATTGACCATCTTTGCCATTTGTAAATGTACAGTTCAGTAGCGTTAAGTTCATCACACTATTGTGCAACCTCCAGAATTCTTTTCATCTTGCAAAATTGAAACTCTATATCCATTAAAAAATAACTCCCTATTCTCGCTTCTTTCAGCCCCTGGCAACCACCACTGTGTCTGTCTCTATGAATATGACTACCGTAGGCGCCTCCTATAAGTGCAATCATACAGTATTAGTCGTCTTTTGTGACTGGCTTATTTCATTCAGCATAACGTCCTCAAGGTTTATCCATGTGATAGTATGTGTCAGAATTTCCTTCATTCTAAAGCGGAGTAATATTCCCTTACATGTATATACCACGTTTTCTTTGTCCATTCACCTGTCGATGAACACTTGGGTTGCTTTTACTTTTTGCCTATTGTGAATAATGCTGTTATGAACGTAGGTGTACAAATATCTCTTTGAGATTCTGCTTCTAATTCTTTTGGATATGTACCCAGAAGAGGAATTGCTGGATCATATGGTAATTCTACTTTTAATTTTTTGAGGAATTGCCATACTATTTTCCATAGCAGCTGCACCATTTTATATTCCCACTACGCAGCAGTGCACGAGGGTTCCAATTTCTCTCTATCCTTGCCAACATTCAGTTTGTTCTTTTGATTGTAGCCATCCTAATGGGTGTGAGGTGGTATGCCACTGTGATTTTGATTTGTATTTATCTTATGATTGACAGTCATCAGTACTTTTTCCCCTAATTACGCCCAGGGAAAGTTGAGAGTGAAAGGAAGTACAAAGAGTTCTGAAGAGTAATCTCTAGGCTACTGCTGCTGTCTCCCCACCCAAATTCTACTTTCACGTATTAAAAGGAGTCAATCAAAACTCCTCCTTACTGCTAAAACCTGCATCACCCCTCCGGGCAAATGTCTCTAATTAGGATCCTTCTCCCAACAATTCAGATGTCAGGAAGCAACCAAGGCTGATTAACTGCGGTCAAGGTCCATTAACTGCGGGTTTTCGTTTCTCCAGGGAGTAATTTGAATCTCCAAGTGAACCTAATCCATAGGGAATATGCAGCAAAATGGGAAACCTGAAGGCATTTCCGTGGAATAACCTTCAGTAAATTGCTTCATCTCTTTAGGGCCAGTTTTCTTTAGCAGTCAAAATGAAGGGGCTGATTAAATGGCATCGAAGGTCCCTTGGGCTTTGACTTTCTATAATATTAGTATACTGTTACCATTGTTGATCTCATCCTTGTTCATAATTCGGCAGAACCCATTTAAATCAACATCTGATATTAACATATTGGTTCCAAGTGTATCCTTTCTAAAAAATATTTCAATGCATATTATTATACAATTAGCAGCTATAATGGCCCCCATAAGCATTTCACAGCTTCTTCAGAAATCTGACCACAAAACATCCTGCATTTCAGCTGATTTAACACCAAACCTGAATATCACGAATGATCTCTATTCAAAATGTAAATCCATCTTTAATATTTTGCATCATAGAACAGTAGTGCTGGAAGGGACACTGAGGTGATTTAGTACAATGCACTCACATTAGAATAAATAGGTACAGAGGGGTTCAGGCGACTGCCCTATGGTCACAAAGCTAGACAGAAAGAGTAAGGACTAAAATCTGTTTAAAAGCCAGATCTCTTTACATCCTGTCCAAAGTTTCTACTCCATGTTTGAAAATGTACTATTGCCCAGTCTCATAGAACTTATCATGTCTGGGTAACTGTTTCAAATCAACTATTTAGCAGCAAAAAGAAATTACTTACAGTGTTTACTGACTGGGACAGAAGCTAGATAACCATTGAAAACAGCCATTCATCGACTCATCTATCTTGGCTGTTTTGACTAAACTAATGAGTGACAACATTAGCGAAGGATAATCTACGAAAGCATGTATCTCCATCTAGAAATCCTTAAGGAAATTGGTCTATCAAATTCACTGTTGTTAGAGAGAAAGAACAACAACAAACATATGGGGTTTCATCAGACTAAAGAGCTTCTGCATGCAAAGGAAACCAGGAAGAAAACGAAAAGACAACCCACCAACTGGGAGAAAATATTGGCTGACCATATATCCAACAAGTGATTAATCTCCAAAATATATAAAGAACTCACATAATTCAAAAACAAAAAAATAACCTGATAAAAAAAATGGGCAGAGGATATGAACAGACATTTCTCCAAAGCAGATGGCCAACAGGCACACGAAAAGATGTTCAACATCACTAATCATCAGGAGAATGCAAATCAAAACTACACTAAGTATCACCTTACACCTGTCAGAATGGCTATAATCACCAAGACAAAAAAGAACAAATGTTGGAGAGTGTGTGGAGAAAAGGGAACCCTCATACACTGCTGGTGGGAATACAAACTGGTGCAGCAACTATGGAAAAACAGCATGAATATTTTTCAAAACATTAAAAATAGAAATAACACAGTATCCCACTACTGGGTATTTATCCAAAGAACATGAAATCGACAATTCAAAGAAACTTATGCACCCCTATGTTCACTGCAGCATTATTCACAACAGCCAAGATGTGGAAGCAACTCAAGCGCCCATCAACTGATGACTGGATAAAGAAGATGTGTTATATATATACAATGGAGTACTACTCAGCCATAAAAAAAAGACAAAATCATCCCACTTGCAACAACATGGATGGACCTTGAAGGTTTTATGTTAAGTGAAGTAAGCCAGGCAGAGAAAGATAAACACTGTATGATCCCATTCAAATATGGAAGACGAACAAACACATGCACAAAGAGAACTGCTTAGTGGTTACTGGGGGAAGGAGGCTGCGGGGTGGGCACAAAGGGTAAAGGGGTGCATATGTATGGTGACTGACAAAGAATAATGTACAACTGAAATTTCACGGTGTTGCAAACTATCATAACTTCAATAAAAAAAAGTCCAATATAAAACAGTGTTGCAATATACTCCCTCTTGTGTATGTCTATATAATAAATATCTCACGTGCTGTACTCATATAAAAAAAAAAATTAAGGGCTGGCCCCATGGACGAGTGGTTGAGTTCCTGCACACCGCTTCACTGGGCCAGGGTTTCACTGGTTCGGATCCTGGGCACAGACATGGCACCGTTCATCAAGCCATGCTGGGGCAGTGTCCCATATAGCACAACCAGAAGGACCTACAACTACAATGTACAACTATGTACTGGGGGGCTTTGGGGAGAAGAAAAAAAACAGATTGGCAACAGATGTTAGCTCACCTGCCAATCCTAAGAAAAAAAAAATCAGCACATGAAATCAACAACACATAAAAAGAATTATACACCATGACCAGCTAGGATTTATCACAAGTATGCAAGGCTGGTTCAACACTCAAAAGTTAATTAATGTTATCCATCACATCAATAGGCTAAAAAAAACCCCACATGATCATTTCAATAGGTTCAGGAAAAGCATTTGACAAAATCTAAACCTATTCATGATAAAAACTCTCAGTAAACAAGGAGTAGACAGGAACTTGCTCAACTTGATAAAGAATATCTACAAAAATCCTACAGCTAACATCATACTCAATGATGAGAAACTCAAAGCTATCCCACTAAGATGAGGTATGGGGATGTCCCCTCTCATTACTGCTTTTCAACATCGTACTGGAATTTCTAGTTAATGCAATAAGACAAGAAAAGGAAATAAAAAGCATATAGATTGGGAAGGAAGAAATAAAGCTGTTTTTGTTCACAAATAACATGATCACCTATTTAGAAGATCTGAAAAAATAAACTAAGATAACTCCTGAAACTAACAAGGGATTACCGCAAGGTTGCAGGATACAAGGTTAATATACGAAAGTCAACTGCTTTCTTATATACCAGCAATGAACAAGAGAAATTTGAAATTAAAAACACATCATTTACATTACCATCCTCAAAAATGAAATGCTTAGATATAAATTCGGGAAAACATGTACAAGATATATACGTGGAAAACTACAAAACTGTGATGAAAGAAATCAAAGAACTAAAGAAATGCAGAGACACTCCATGTTCATGGAGAAGACTCAATATTGTCAAGATCCCAGTTCTTCCTAACTTCATCTATAGATTCAGTGCTATCCCAATCAAAATCCGAGCAAGCAATTTTGTGGGTATTGACAAACTGATGCTAAAGTTTATATGAAGAGGCAAACCCAGAACAGCAAAAAGACAACATTGAAGGAGAACAAAGTTGGAGGACTGACACTACCCAACTTCGGGCTACAAGTAATCAAGACAGTGTGGGATTGGCAAAGAAAAGACGAACAGATCAATGGAAAGGAATGGAGAGCCCAGAAATAGACCCACATAAATACAGCCAAGTGATATTTGACAAAAAAGAAAAGGCAGTTAAATGCAAAAAGGATAGTCATCTCAACAAATGGTGTCAAAACAACTGGACATCCATGAGTAAAGAAACAAACAAAAAACACCTAATCTAGACATGGATCTTACACTTTTCTCAAAAATTAACTCAAAATGGATCATAGACCTAAATGAAAAAGGGAAAAATATAAAACTCCTAGAAGATAACATAGGAGAAAACCCAGATGACTTTGGGTACAGTGATGACTTTTTAGATAAAACACCAAAGACACAACCCATGACAGACATAATTGATAAGTTGTACTTAATTACAAATTTCCGCTCTGTGAAAGACAAAGTCAAGAGAGCAAGATGACAAGCCACAGGATGGGAGAAAAAATTTGCAAAAGACATTTCTGATGAATGATTATTATCTAAAATATAAAAAGAACTCTTAAAACTCAACAATAAGAGAACAATCTGATTTAAAAAGCGACCCAATGGGGGCTGGCCCTGTGGCCTAGTGGTTGAGTTCAGTGTGCCTCGCTTCAGCGGCCCGTGTTCCCGGGTACAGACTTACACCACTCGTCAGACATGCTGTGGCGGTAACCCACATATAAAATAGAGGAATATTGGGGCCCAGCTCCGTGGCACAGCGGTTAAGTTCACACATTCTGCATCAGTGGCCCAGGGTTCACTGGTTCAGATCCTGGGTGCGGACCTATGCACTGCTTATCAAGCCACGCTGTGGCAGGCGTCTCACATATACAGAGGAAGATAGGCACGAATGTTAGCTCAGGGCCAATCTTCCCCAGCAAAAGGGGGAGGATTGGTGGCAGATGCTAGCTCAGAGCTAATCTTCCTTAAAAAAACAAAAATTGAGGAAGATTGGCACAGATGTTAGCTCAGGGCTCATCTTCCTCAGCAAAAGACCCCACCCCGCACAAGACCCTAACAGACGTCTCACCAAAGAAGATATACAGATCGCAAATAAGCATTTGAAAAGATGCTCCACATCATAATTCATCAGGGAAATGTAGATCAGAACGAGATACCACTAAACACCTATTAGAATGGCCAAATAGCAGAACACTGACAACAGCCAATGCTGAGGATGTGGAGCAACAGGAACTCTCATTCTTTGCTGCTGGGAGTGCAAAATGATACAGCAACTCTGGAAGATATTTTGGCAGTTTCTTACAAATCTAAACATACGCTTACCATATGATCCAGCAATCGTGCCCCTTGATATTTACTCAAAGGAGATGAAAACTTACATCTGCACAAAAACCTGCACACCGATGTTTACAGCAGCTTTACTCATAATTGCCAAAACTTGGAAGCAACCAAGATGTCCCTCAGTATGTGGATGGATAAAGAAACTCTGGTACATCTAGACAATGGAATATTATTCAGCATTTAAAAGAAATGAGCTATCAAGCCCTGAAAAGACATGGAGGAACTTTAAATGCGTATTACTAAGTGAAATAAGTCAATCTGAAAAGTCTACATACTGTATGATTCCCACTAAATGGCATTCTGGAAAAGGCAAAACTGGAGACAGTAAAAAGATCAGTGATTACCAAAGATTAGAGGGGAGGGATGAATTAGTAGAGTACAGAGGATTTTCACTGCAGTAAAAATACTCTTTGTGATACTGTGTTAACAGATACATGTCATTATACATTTGCCCAAACCAGTAGAATGTATATGACCAAGAGTGAACTGTAATGTAAACTATGTACCTTGGGTGATTATCATGAGTCAATGTAGGTTCATCAACTGTAACAAATGTAGCACCCTGGTTGGGGATGCTGCTAAAACGGGAGGCTCTCCATGTGTAAGGGCAGGGAGTATATGGGAAATCTATCTACCCCTCAATTCTGCTGTGAACCTGTAAAATGCTCTAAAAAAAATAGTCTTAATTAAAAAAAATACAAGTGAGAGAGGTCATGATTGACAGAGCGGGTGGGTACGGGATCCAGGGCACAGAAAAAGGCTTAAGCTTTGGACAAGATCAAGGAGCTTTTCCACTAAGACAAGAAGCAAGGGGGTAAAGACAGGTGCCTAGCTATACTAAGAACTTCAATATTACATAATGGTGGCATAATGGCGGGATTTATGCTGTGATTTACAAAGTTACTTGATAAACTGTACACTTCAAAATGGCTAAATGGGGCCGGCTGCGTGGCCGAGTAGTTAAGATCGCGCGCTCCGCTGCGGTGGCCCAGGGTTCGGATTCTGGGTGTGGACATGGCACCGCTCGTCAGGCCACGTCCCACATCCCACAACTAGAAGGACCTGCAACTAAGATATACAACTATGTACTAGGGTGGGTTTGGGAAATAAGGCAGAAAAGAAAAAGAAAAAAAATTGCCAACAGTTAGCCCAGGTGCCAATCCTTAACAAAAAAAAGAAAGATTGGCAACAGTTGTTAGCCTAGGTGCCAATCTTTAAAAAAAAACACAAATAGCTAAAATGGTAATTTTTATGTCTATTTTACCACAATAAAAAACATATATAAAATTACTTGATTACTACCCAATTTCCATATTCTAAAAGGTTAGCGCTGACCATTACATTTCATGGTTAGCTCAAGTTTAGTTTCTATTTCACTAACTATTCTAGATTTTACATAAAACAAGTCCTATTTAACTTCTTGTGGCCATGGGAAAAGATGTATTCCACTTTATCCAGTTTACCTATTCCTACTTAATAGAATAAACCAAAGATCTTACCATCTGAAATACATCAGAACCTTCATCAAAATCCACCATACCAAAAAATATCCTGTTGGTAAATGCACTGGAGTATCGCCAGGAGTTTGCCAGGATCTGCAATTCTTCATCAGCTTGCCTGGATGCAATATGATTTTTGAAGATAACGTATAAAACATTTTTAAAAGCAATCTAGTTCATCAGCAGGAAAACAGATTCAAAGAAACAAGAGCAGTTTTTACAATGGGGTAAATATTAAAAAAAAAAAAAAGACAAGCAAATCAGGCACTACTGAGAGGGTTAGGACAAACCTTGGAAAACACTGCCATTGTTTTGGCACAAAAGAAGCCTAATCCCAACTGTTGGGGATTTCAACAGAAAGTAATTACCTGCCTCCGCTTCATAGTTTGTGCCTGTTTTCTTAAAGCTCTTTCAGTAGTCGCTGGAAAAATCCAGCTAATAGTCTCTACAACAATTTTTTTTTAATTAAGAGTATGATAGCTAACAACCTTGTGAAGTCTACAACAATTTTAATACCCTAAATTACTTCTAGGAGTTCAAAGACAAGAGAAAAGTATTTCTCCAGAGAAAGCAGACGATAATATTAATCCACTAAAAAAATCTAAAGTACAAAATGCTACTTAGTAAATAAAAATACAGCCGGATGAATTACTAGGGTAAAAGATAAGAAGAATCTAGGGAATTGAGATTAATTGAAATCTCAAGTCATGTTTGACTTTTCCTTTATCACCCGCATGCTTTCAGTTTCCAAGATCTGATAATTCTTCATTTGTGATTATTTTTTAACTCCATCCCCTCCCATTTATTTTCATCGCTATCATCTAAAGTCAGATCCTTAATACCTGACATTAGAATATTAAAATACCAGCTCTAGTTTCTCCCCCTCCAATCTTTCTTACACAGTCTTCCTAAATTACCACATTTTGAAACTCTTGAAAGATAGCGCCTTAGAGGGTGGTGGCCTCAATGATCACTGGTCTATCTTCCAGCCTTGACGGTCTAACGAGCTCTGGGCGGGGAGGGGCAGCAGGAACCAGGGGGCAGACTGATGGGAACCGACTGGCTGAGGTTTTCTGATGGAGCCAGGAGGATGAGAGTAAGAGGCCGGGGTAGGGCCGGATGCAGAGAGCAGCAGCTAAGGTTATTGGCAACAGCCCTGGGGTCTCCCTCCTCCTCTTTTCAAGAGCAGTTTCTTCCTGAAAGATCCCAGGAGGTAGAAGGCCGGCCTGATCTCTCCCAGCACAAACAACCCCACTCATTATTTCAGAAATTACCGTTCCAGCTGTGCCCTGCAAGACTCGGGTCTGCGTCAAAATCCACAATTAAACTGCGAATACAACGAAAGGAGTAAAGTACTTCAAATTTCTGACAACCTCTCTTGAATCCAATTAATAATCAACAGACTTTTTTTTAATTTTTAACAGATTCAACTCCAATATGCAGATTTCACTCTAGTTTATCTAAGCTTAAGAATCAGAAAACAGGCCCGATGAGGTGTAAATACCCAATTTACCAATTTTGGCAGTCGCTTGGAGTAACCATGAATCTCTCTCAGAACAGCCCTTGCCAAGCCCAGAAACTTCCTAAACCCAAGTTCCCTATTCGGTAGGCAATTTCTATCTTTTAAGTAGTAAGAGAAAAAAGTTGAATAAGACCATTCCTTGCTTTCCACGACAGCCTGGTGAGGGTGGTAAGCCAGGGATCCCTAGTCCCAATTCATAGAAAAGGAAATGAAACTATACAAAGGGACTTGTTCAAGGTCGTGCAGCTGAAAGTGACAGCAAGATTAGAAGCAAAGTCTCCTGACTCCTGGTCCAGGACCCTCATCAGCACATAAACTGCTTCCCAGAAAAAGGCGTCCAGTCAAGAAGAGAGAACCTCCCTTAAAGCCCATCCCCCACCCCAGAACACTCACCAGGAAACTGAGTTCCACCCTTTCCCAAGCTGACCTGGCCCTTCTGCCCTGACAATCTATGACTTTGCAGCCTTGAGTGTTTGGTTAAGCTTTTGGTTTTAGATAAAAGGGGTCTTTCGCTGGCTGCTGGGAACCTGACCTCAGAGGAAGACACCACATCCCAGGCCACAACCCCTGCCCTGCCACCCGACTCCGCTCTGCCATGTAAACAAGTCAAACCCTGGGAGCGCTTAAGCACCATGAAAAACAGCCAGGCGCGGCACTTCAGAGCAATGTTTTCCATCTCGGGGGTTCTTCTGCAAAGGGACGGCGACACCTGGGTCACACCGGGCTGGAATGCGAAAGGAGCTCCCCTGCTCTCGTTCGGGGAGGGGAGGGAAAGCTCTTAGAGGATGGAGGCTGGGCAGGACGGCGAGGAGGGGCCACAGACGCCTCCTGAAGAGACGGAGACGAGGCTGGGTCAGGGAGGCAAGGACCCCGCACGTCCGAAAGCCCTGCCCGTGCTCCGGAGAACCCTGGGCGCCGGGAGCGCAGGCGACCGCTGAGGGCCCCAAGGGCCACTGGGGACCGCAGCCCAACTTCCCAGGCCGCTGTCACCCACACAAAGCCCTCCTCTCCGAAGCCACTCCAGGGACGGGCCCAGGACTCGGCGTCGTTGGAGGCGGCGGCTCTGACGCCGACCCGGGAGCTCCGGGACGGGACCCAGCCCTCTCCCGACAGCGCGGGCCAGGCAAGGGGCCCGGCCCTCCGACCCCGTGTCCCCACTCCGCGCCCGGCGGGGAGGAGCCCCAGCCCCCCGCCGACAGCGGGCCCCCCAGCCGAAGTTCGAAGGCCGGACGCTCGTGCCAGCCTTCGGGACCCTGCCCCGCTCTCCGGCCGCCGACGGCGACCACGACGGGGAAGAGGGCGGCTGCGCCAGACCAGAGGGGCGCCCACGGGCCACCGCACAGTCCTCCGGCCTCAGCCGCCCCGGGCGGACGAGTCCGAGCCCGGCCCCAAGACAGACGCCGGGGTCCTGACAGCGGCGGGCCCCTCCCGAGCCCTGTGTCCCCTCCGCGGAGAAGCAGGCACGTTGGAGTCACGGCACCCCCGGCACGACTCACGCGGCGGCCGGGCCGCGGGGAGCGGGAGGAGGCGCCCCGCGGAAAACGGAGCGCCTCCCTTTGTCCCGCGCCGCCCGCGCGCTCCCCGCCGCGCCGCGCCCCGGACCCCGCACAGCCCCCGCCGGCCGGCGCACCCGCGCCCGCGAGGCCCGCGCGGCCCGCTCACCTGCGTCAGGTCCTTGTCGTTGAGCAGATGGGACTCGCGCGGCTTGAAGCAGTTCTGACACTTGCTCTTGTTGAAGATGTTGGCCTGGAACTTCCTGCACGGGTTCTCCTTGGCCGCCGACATGGTCGCGCGGCGGCGGCGCCGGCCCCGAGACCTCGCCAGGCCGGGCGCGCCGCGCGGCGGACGACGGGCGGCGCGGCGGCAGCATCCACGGCGGCGGGCGGGCCGCTCAGCGCGGGCGCCGCCGCATGCCCCGCGGCCGGCCGCCTCTCACCGTGCCGCGCGGCGGTCGGGCCTCGCGGGCGCCGGAACGCGGGCGCCTCCCCTTGCGTGGCGGCCCCGGGCGTGGGCCTCACAGAGCGCGAGGTCCCCGCCGCCCGCCCGCACGGCCGCCGAGCGCCCGCCGCAGGCCCATGGACGCGGCCCGCCCCCGGCGCCGGGTCGTGCCGCTCCGGGTCGGCGCCGCCGCCGCTGCCCTGGGCGCCGCGCGGCCGCAGCATATGGGAGCGGGACTGCAGGCGCGCTCCTGGAGGCGCCGGGCGGGGCGGGGCGGGGCGGGGCGGGGCGGGGCCGCGGCCGGGCGACCGGCGGCCCTGCCGGCCTATGGCAGCGGCTCGCCCTGCTAACAAAGGGAGGCCTCTGCCAATGGGAGCTGGGGGCGGGACGAAGGGCCCCCGGGCCCAAGGTAACTTGTGCAGGCGCAGGAAGGTGGGGGCGCGGCCATGGGACGTTCAGGTGTGGCGGACTGGCGCCCAGGCCGCCGAGCCCCTGACCGCTGCGGGGTCGGAGCGGGGGCCTGTCGGGGGCTTGCAGGGGGCTGGGGCTTGCGGGGGCGGGGCAGACCTCCGGCCGGCTCTCCGCAAACCTGGCTTCCAGCCTGGTCTTCCTGCGCCCATTCTGGACACCCGGGCCCAGCTCCGAGCTCTTGTTTTAACACCTACTATGCACCAGGCTGGGACTGCAAGAGGCAGGCAACACAGGCGGCCAGCTGGACCACTCCCTCCCTGGCCCCCCCATCTGCACCAGGGCCTGGAGGATAGCCAGCTGGCCAGGGCAGGGAAAGGCTGCCGCTCTTCCGGCCTGCAGCCCTGCATGTGGCCAGGCTGGGTTGTGGAGGTTTCTTTGGAGCCCGCATGCCTGAGTTCTGACCCTCTGGTTCACCAGGTCACTGTAGGGGCCGTCTCTCTGCATGCGTGTATGCATTTGTGCATGAAAGTTATAGATATAGCATCTCCTTGGCTGTCAGTGTCCGTGCATGTCCAGGTGGGGTCTGGCTGCCTTTGAGAGTGAATAGAGGCATGGCCACGTTATGCATCTACGTGCATAGTGACCTGTTTATCCGTGGGTCCATGACGTGTGAGTGTGCGTGTGGGTTGTACGGAGGCGTACGTCTGTGTGTCTGCTGTGTATGTGTGAGACGGTGCCGCCTGTCTGTGTGTGTCTGTGGGTAGCTGCGCTATCCAGCTGCCCTGATACCTGCATGTCCATGTTTCTGTGGGATTGCCTATGTATTTACACTGTGTGTGTGTGTCTGTCTGTCTTCTCTGCCTGATTGAGTTGTGTTTGCTTGCATGTCTGTTGTATGTATGAGCATCTCGGTGCGTCCATGCCTGTGTGTGAGTGTATGTCAGTTTCTGTAGCTGTGTGTTGTGTCTGACTGAGTGTATATATGTGTGCATGCATGTGAGTGTGTGAGTTGGATGCTGGAGGTCAGGGTTCAAATCTCTCACAATCAGCACCAGCTTCTCAGTTCCCTCTGCCCGTCCCCATAAGACGTACATAAGGTCCAAGCAGCCCCTGCCAGCCTGCTCTGGGGTGCGAAGGGCAAGGGCAGGCTGGCTGCAGGGTCCAGGCTTGGAGGGCCCTGGAGTCCACTCTTGGTGCACTCACACATTGCAGCTGCCAGCCTGCCCTGGCCTGGCTCCTAGGGGCCCCTTGCCCTGACCAGCTGGAGAGTCTGTGATCCGGGACACGGCCCCCACAGCCCGCCACCCCTTCGTCATCTGCCACGAGTGCTGCCTGAGGCCATTTGCTCATGGGCCTGATGTGATCACTCCCCACACACAGCCTGTCTGGTCGCCCTTCCTGTGAGGTGGCTGGGGGGCCCAGGGGTGCCATGGGGAGTTGAGGAGATGCGTAAATGAAGGGCATCTTGGGCAGAAGAAAAGGAGCAGGATGCCTCAGAGCCTCAGGACCAGAGGGGCCCTTGGAGACCCTCAGCTCCAGCCCTTTGTTTTATAGATAAAGACACTGGGCCCAGAGAGGGCAAGATCCTGACCTGAGGTCACACTGCAAGTCCCTAGCAGAGCTAGCATTCCGGGGGCCTGCCCCATGGCACGGCGGTTAAGTTCGCACGTTCCGCTCCGGCGGCCCAGGGTTTGCCGGTTTGGATCCTGGCTGCGGACATGACACCGCTTGGCAAGCCATGCTGTGGTAGGCGTCCCACATATGAAGTAGAGGAAGATGGGCACAGATGTGAGCTCAGGGCCAGTCTTCCTCAGCAAAAAGAGGAGGATTGGCAGCAGATATTAGCTCAGGGCAAATCTTCCTCCAAAAAAAAAAAGGAACTAGCATTCCCTTCAGAGAGCTGGGTAGCTCCAGAGTTCATGGCCCGGACCATAGGAGTCCTTCATTCATTCAATAAATGTGTATTGAGCACCTCCTATGGCCAGGCCCAGTCTGAGCCTGGGGACACAGCAGTGGACAAGACAGACACATTCCTGACCCTCATGGAGCGTACACTGTGGTCAGAGAGACAGACAATAGACAAAGAGAGAAGATAAGGTCAAATCGTGCTAAGGGAGAGGAAGGGAAAGTGCACCTCCAGAAGCCTTGGAGTTGCGCTGTTCAGTACGGCAGCGACCAGCCACATTTAAGTTTCAATTAAGTAAAATTAAAGATTCCTTGGCCTCAGTGGCCACATTTCAGGTGCTTGTAAGCCACATGGGGTTGGTGGGTACTGTACTAGGCAGCAGAGAGAGGACATTTCTGTCATCGCGAAAAGTCCGACTAGACAGTGCCCATCTGGAGAGTGAAGAGAGGCTGGGGCGTTCCGACGGCTGAGGGCGCTGCCCTCTGAGCTGCCCAGTCCCATTGGGCAGGCCACAGGGCAACGTTCCAGGAGCGAACGGCAGGTGCAGAGTCTGTGAGCTAGGACTGAGCATGGTGTGCTCAAGGGACAGTGAGGGGAGAGGACAAAGAGACGGGACTGGGAGGTCAACAGGGGCCTCTGGGGCCTTGATAAGGAGTTTCTGCTCTATTTCAAGTTTATCAGGAAGCCGTGGGTGGTGATTTAAGCAGAGGAGTGACATGGTTTTTAAAATATGTGGAGAATGGATTCACAGTGGGGCAAGAGTGGAAGGAGGGAGACCTAGTGAGAATGCCATTGTGTCACAGAGAGGAAAGTGACTGTGATTCAGGTGATAAGGGGAGGGGGGAGAGCCAGTTATATTCAGGGTTCCGGGTCAAGCCATACCTGAAGCTAAGATTTGCTTAGCTCCCTCTTTCTCTCCTCTTAGTTCCTGGGCACTGACCTGAACACCCTCATTAGTACCACCTACCTATTTCCCCCTCCCCCACAGGCTGCCTGAAACCCCTCCAGTTCCTGAATGCAGCACTCAGGCTAGTTCCCCAGGCTACACTCAGTGTCCTGGGTCCAGTTTTTTTCCAAGGGCTTTGCCCGTCTTACTGTGTCCCGGGACTGATAAGATAGGCCCATCTTGTTGTCTGGGGTCCGTGGGAAGATGCTTTAGGTCACGTGGTATTTCATTAACGTTCTCCACCATGATGGTTATCTCAGAGCTGGCGAGGAGGAGGCAGGAAGAACCAGCTTGTTCTGGGTCCAGGGCGCCCTGGAAGAGAAGGCTTAGGCTTCAGATGTGACAGGAGGAACTTTGGTTTGGTCTTAGGAAGAACCTGTTCTCTAAGGAAAGCTGATGGCATAGCTGTGTATTACCAGCGTGGGGGACCCTCCAGAACGTCCTAAGAATGGGACAGGTGGCCCGTTCCCCGGAGTGGTGCTGCAGGAGCCTGCTGTCTGTTCCTCACACACTCCAAGCTCTTCCCCTCCCAGCACCTGCCCTTGTCCTCCTCTCTGCCTGGAGCCTCCTTCACCCAGGACCCCTCTCTGGCCCGATCGGCATTCCCACTCTGAAATCTCACTTGTCTCCTGTATTGGAATGTGAGGTCCGTGAGGACAAAGCTGTAGTTTATCTTGTTTCCTTCTGCGACCCCATGTGTGAAACTGTGCCTGGCGAGTGGTAGAGGCTGCCACGAGGTTTCCGGAGTGAGCAGATGCTCAGGTGAGCATCAGCTGGCAGCCGCCATTCACACAGAGCCTGGTGTGCACCGCATGCCTCACTGCACACTCTCACTGCACCCCTCTGTGCCCCCCGCCCAGGAAAGGGTTCGAACTCCTGTTGGCTGGATCCAGGCTGGATCCAGAAACTGAGGCTGGGAGAGGTGAGGTCTTCCGCCCGAGGTTCCACAGGCAGTTTGCAGCAGGCCAGCCTGGAGGGGTCACAGGAGGACAGAGGTCGGGCGAGGCTGAGGGCACACTGCCTTTCCTCATGACAGCTCTCAAGTCATGCTCAGGCCTCTGCTTACTGCCCGTGGTCCTCAGGCACCCCCCCCACCCGGCCCACACTGCCTGAGGGCACCTGCTGGCGTTGCTCAGTGCCCGGCCCTGCCGCTCAGAGCCACACAGCTAAGGGAAGAGGCACGGCTGAAAATCATGCCCACTGCGGCCTCAGCAGGGCCCTGCTGGCGGAGGGAGGCCGGGCACGTGCGTGGCTCCGTGGTCACAGAGCAGGCAGACCTGCCCTCCGGGGGCTCTTGGCCACACCCTGGGCTTACATCAGCTGGGTGCCGCTGCAGCCTCTCCAAAGAATGCAGCTCATTGTTAGCGCTCCGCCAGGATTCCTTCCCCAACAGTCCCACCCGGAGGCGGGACTGTCCAGGCTGAGAGGGTGGCTGGAGGAGGTGTTGGAGGGAAGCTGGCCCCCTCCTCCCCACGACAATGGTCTGGGCGGCTCGCGGAGTAAGGACCAGAGTCCCCATCACTATCTGACCTTTTGACCACACATAAATATGACTTCTATAATGAGAGTGGAAAAGCAATACATGCTATAAAAATGACATCTTTAACATTCGCTCAACCCGGGACTATTCTAGTCACTACCTCATTTAATCCTCACAACAACTCTCTGAGGGGAGAGTGTTGCCAACACCCCCATTTTGCAGATGGGGAAACTGAGGCCCAGGTAACTTGTCAAAGTTCACAGAACTAGTGAGCAAGGGAGCCAGCACTCACAGCCAGCGTGGCCCCAGATCCTCCTTGCTCTTAAGCAGTACTCCAAACAGCTCTCAGAATCACGGTGCACACCAGATCTCGCCCTGAACCACGTGGCACGGCGGAGGGTACAGGGCATTTGAAGGATGAGTTCCAACTCCGTTCCACTCTTGCTTGTGACCTTGGGCAAGTCGCTTACCCTCACTAGGTCTCATTTCCTCCTCTGTAAAGGGAGGGGTCCTGATACCTACAGCCCCAGCACCAGTGGGCCATTCGTTGTGAGAGTGAGATGAAAGCCTGGAGGCAAACTGTCATGTATTCTGTCCCAGTGAGGAGCACCTGTGGCCCCTAGAGCCTGATTTGCAGGGTGATTATTGGTGCGGGATCCTCATCTCTCCTTGACTGTAAGCTCCCTGTATGTAAGAGACCACATCAAAATCACCTAGCCTCCCACAGGGCCTGGCCTGGAGTGACTGCGTGACTCAGCACGCCACGCGGGCTAAAAGCGCCAGCTGTGGCTGGGGCGAGCACTTTGGGAAACAGTTTGGTAGAACCTACTGAAACTAGAGAGACGTGCACCCGGAGACTGAGTCATCCCGCTCCTGGGCATCAGCCCCACAGAAATGGGCATGAATGGCCACCAGGAGAGATGTACACAAATGTTCATAGTGGCTTTATTTGTGACAGCCAAGAACTGGAAACAGGGAAATCAGTATCACACACACGTTCCCACTCAATGTTGGAAAACACACTGCTGATACATGCAACAGCATGGACGAAGCTGGGAGGCGGCGTCGAGTGCAAGAAGCTGGACACAAAAGAGAACGCATAATGTGAATCCATCAGCAAGAATTTCAAGAAGAGACAAATGACTGCATGGTGGTAAAAGTCAGACTAGCGGCTGCCTCTGGCAGAGGACGGCGTCGCCTGGGGACGGGCACAGGACAGTCTGCTGGGCTGCTGGACATGCGCTGTATCTTGATCAGTGTGGTGGTCACATGTGTGTGTGCATGTGTTCATAGCAGTACACTTACAATTTATGCACTTTATGGTCTGGGAGTTATATACAATTTTTTTTTTTTTGAGGAAGATTAGCCCTAAGCTAACATCTGCTGCCAATCCTCCTCTTTTTGCTGAGGAAGACTGGCCCTGAGCTCACATCCGTGCCCATCTTCCTCTACTTTATATGTGGGACGCCTACCACAGCGTGACTTGCTGAGCAGTGCCATGTCCGCAGCCAGGATCCGAACCGGCGAACCTGGGGCCGCCGAAGCAGAATGTGCGAACTTTACCGCTGTGCCACCGGGCTGGCCCCTATACACAATTTTTTAAAAAATTAATAACTCTGAAAAAAGATTACAGGCTCAGGAGCCCGGGGTGAATCTTACTGCTACTTTCAAGCCGGGTGGCCTTGGTGAGGCATCTTCCCTGCCTTGCCGGGCCACAGTCTCTCGGTGTGGCAATGACATCCGCCCTGTAACAGTGGGGTCTCCAAGGGTGGAATGGGGCATAAAGCACTGGCCCAGTGCCAAGCCTAGAGCAAGTGTACAGTGTGGTAGCTGTTATCAATAGTGAAAGATTTACGTCCCGAGCTGTGAGACCTAGATTCCTCAAATATTTGCTAAATGCTCCATGAGCCGGACGCTGGGCTGGGCTGTGCGGGCAGAGCAGACTCAGCACTTCCTTTCATGAGCTGACATTCTGGTTCCTTCACTCAGTCAACACACATACACCGTGACTTGCCCCAAACTGCACAGCTGATAAATGTTTTGGCCAGGACCCAAGGCTGGCTCTTCCGGCTGTTTGAAAGGTGCCTACAGACCTCTGGGCCCCTGCCCAGCCAGTGGCCCTGGGTGCCTGTCGCCACGAGAGGGGCGGATGCAAGTGCTGGGAGTGAGTACCAATGAGAGAGCTGAGTTGGCGAGGGAATCTGTAGCTTCCTTGCCTCGCGGTGGGAAAA